>NC_084941.1:22661428-23332142 GCF_958298935.1 Phragmites australis | reverse complement strand
ACAACAATAACAAAGCCTTTTTTATTTTTCCAATGCTTTGGATGTCCAGTGAGTAATATAACTTGGATCCACTGCAGCAACAATTCTGATCTGAGACAATAATCGAACAAGCAATCCTCGTTTTAAACCCCCTGTCCTGACACCCATGATTTCGTTCTGCAGATAAGTAGAGCGATCACAAACTAATTAAAGGCGCATTTGATCAAGTTCGCTTGGAAGGAACCGAACAAAAGTCACTGGTGTCACAACAAGGATATTCTGCAGTGCAATAGCAAAAAAGAGTATGTACTCTGCAGTGCAATACATTATCACATCATTCATAAACATGAATTTGGACTGCAACGGGGTTCTTTTTTCGAGAAATCAATTTTTTTTGGACTGCAACGTTCTTGAGTAATTCGTGGTCTGGAGGGGGAAAATAGCTTGGTGTCTTCCTCGTACACATCATACTCTATATAAACGTGGTGTGGGATGGTTGGGAAGTAGATTGGTTGCATCCGTGATAGCAGCCTCGAGCATCTCCACCTCTTCAATCCTCGCACCTTCGCAGTCAATCCAGACATTGAGATCCCTGAGGGAAGTAAGGTGGTGGATACCGAGATCAGGATGGTCAGCAAATGCAGATTGCGCCTGACGTGCTCTGATTTCAATGGAGAATCGTTCGAGCTGTGGCGTCGCTCCAGCCTCAAAGATGAGACCCATGATCTGGCCGTACAAGCGGAAGATCTTCAGACATCGGAACCTGTTGTTGCAGACAACCAGCATTTCCATGGGACCATCTGCAGCTTCTGATCGTAACTCCAAGTCTAGCAGCGCTCGCAAGTCCCCGAGGACATGGAGGATTTCCTGTGTCACTTGCTTAACCCTGAGGTGCAGCGTGGAGAGGTTGGCCATTGAGGCCATCCACTCTGGGATCATTTGGAAACAGCACCCCGGGATGTCTAATTCTCGCAGGAGATGAGGAGGTGAGGGCCAAGAATCAAAAGGGATGTCAACAGAACCATGTCCCCTGATAATGCGCAAACATCTAAGGCTGGAACCAACAAGTTTGCCAAGTGATGAAGCCAAGATATCTGTGTACGCTGTTCTGTCATTGCGTGAGTCACTGATGTGCCAAGTTAGCCGAAGAGTTCTCAGGTTCATCAAGCTTCCCAACTCCTGCAAAGAATTTATTGAGCATTCGTTGTAGACCGATAAACCTGACAGTTCCTCCAGAGATTGCATGTTTCCGACTCCATCCGGTAATTGCGAACCATTAACAGATAGAAAGTTCAGCCGTTGCAATTTTACAATGCTTGGCGGCAATTTTCTTATCCATGTACGACACAGATCCAATGTTTCCAGAAACTGCAGTTCTCCTATTTGCTCCGGAAGATGCGTGACGCCGCTTGCTGCAACCCGTAGGTACCTCAGCTGAAATAGATCCCCTATATTGTGGAGATAACAGTTTTGCAATCTCGCACTACTCTCTAAATCCAACATTCTTAGAGCTCGGAAGTTTGAAATAGGAAGCATCTTTTCAGAATACCCAAATATGCCGAGAGATCTGACATGCGAAGAAATCATGGATGACCGTGACATGGCAACTTCTTGCCCACGGTAGTCAACCGAGAGTCGGCGAACTTTGCCTTGGGAGATCAATGTATGCATTTGGTCACCAACGGAGGAGATAAAATTTTCTTCGACGGCCTTGGATACAATGAGATCAAGAATCATATCATGCACACGACATGCCGTTGCTTGACCATCAAGCCCGAAACCTACTGGTTGGATCAAACTTCTGTTTATAAGTTCGTTAAAATAGCATTTCCCTTCGTCTACTGAATTTCTCCCACTTTTGGCCTTGATGAACCCTTCTGCTATCCACCTCCTTACAAGCTGACACATGTCGATCTCATGGTCTTCTGGATACATGCTTAGATATAATAAACATGTCTTCAAATGGTAGGGAAGATCACAATAACTAAGGGATAAAATCCTTTCCATTCCTTCCACATTGTAACTTTGAAGCCCCAGACCAATTGAATTACAAACACTCACCCATTCTTCTCTTCTGACTGATTTAGTACTCATTAAACTAGCCATAGTAACTATTGCCAAGGGCAGACCACCGCACTTTTTAATGATTTCAACTGCAACATCTTTAAGGTTAGCTGGGCAGAGGTCTTCTGAGCCAAAAATTCTTTTAAAAAATAAACTCATGGAGTCAGCTTCACTTAGTGGCCTTAATTCATAAACTGTGCCATGGTGAGGGGAGCAACAGGATTTGGCAATAGTAGCAATTCTTGTTGTCACTAGTATCCTACTACCACAAGTATTCCCAGGCAATCCGCATTTTATTGTTTTCCATGCTTGTGTGTCCCATATATCATCAATTACGATAAAGTACCTAGAAAATGGTAACATACTGCAAGTCAATTGAATTGTTCTGATTAAATGCAGGCAGAGTTAAGTACATTGGAATTGAACTATTTCACGTCAAATTCCTATTCCTAGGCCCTAAATAAGATGGTTGATGCTAAAAGTAATGTTATAACACCGAGCTAATACATATATGCATACTGATGGAAAGAGGTATGTCATCATGCATGTCTAAATATGTTTTAAATTTCAACGCAAAAATGCAACTTGTCTCGTGTTATAAGGAATTGTGGCTAATTGTATGAGAATTAGGATGATAAATAAAATGACCCGTTGTCATTTGCAAGATTCGACTGCAGAAGAGATCCATTAATTAATGTTAAAATTAATTTAACGGTACTCAGTAGTGGGATTTTGAGAATTTGCCTCGTCTGTAGACTGACTTCGAATACATACAAAGTTTAAATTCTAGAATGAATTGTAATTTGAAACAGAGAGCGCACCTTTTGTCCTTGAGCAAATCCCTCAGTGCATCTATGAGCCACTCCACATCCTTTGGTTCGGTGTTAGCTTTATCTCGATTCTTGATTTGAGAAAGTATGCTCCGTAGAATCTTGTTTACATCAGGTTTCTGGGACACTGACACAAAAGCCTGGCAATTGAATTGCCCGCTAATTCTTTTATATGCTTCATTTGCAAGGGTAGTTTTGCCTAATCCTCCAAGACCCACAATTGAAATCACCTTCAGTGACTGTTCTCCGTCACCTAGCAAGTTGATGAGGTGATCCCTCGGAACATCAATACCGATAAGTTCGGATGACTCAACATAGAGTGCAGGTAATCGAGGATCAATGGACAATACATTGGTGGTTCCAGGATCAACTTGAGTGTCCAACTTGTACCTCTTTCTTCTATGACTTGCCTCAACAATGCGACCCTTGAGCTCTTTTATCTGTTGAGCAATCCCATGGTGACCTAACAGCTCCTTGACTTTCTGAACATAGTCATGAAAGAATCCCATGATTCCACCAGGTCTCTGTTGGTGCATGAAAGAATCGTCAATGCAATCCTCTATGTCGTAGGCCATCTCCCTCACTTGATTCCTCCACTCCTTCATCTGAGGGTCAAGCACCTCCATGTCAGTCAGTTTCTCCAACAGAGCGTTCATGCAGCTCAACTCATCCCTCAAGAAGGCAATGTCATGTTTCACTTCATTATGCAGCCAGCTGAATTCCTTACCCAGCAGCGTGGTGAGCTTGTCAAGCAGGGAGTTCATCACCCCGGTGGCAACGCTCACCATGGCCCCCTTCATCTCCTAGGCTAGGCTGTTACGTTCTTCTGCACAGTGACCCCAGGAAGGGAGGTTTGTGACCAGCTGACTGTGTGTGGGTGCAGAATCAATGAAGTAGATAGTAGCTGCTAGTCATCAGTCCACTTGCTGCATCGATGCTTAAGGTTCAGATCTCTGAAGGAAGATTGCAAACATCAAACTATGTCCATGAAGAATCAACGACAGATACAAGCACGCTTTGGCACATACCTTTTGTGTCTTCCTGTCCGTGGCTTCGATTAGGAAACTATGTCCCTTGCTTTGGTTGGACTTGAATTGCACTGCACTCCTCTATTTGGATTTGGATATCAATCCAATCCCACCTCTAACGCTGCTGGAGCATTTCATAGATCGAGCTCCGCCTGGAAACCTCTGCACTGACTTTGAGAGGAAAGGGAGTGACTGGACCACAAGAAAGAAGGAAAACGCGGTGTCAGTGAAAGCGACCAGAGTAGCTTTCAAGCAAGGGGCGCCCAGATGCCGCTCCTATTGTTTTCGCATGGGTTGCTGAAACATCTTTGTCAAGCAACAGGCAGCTTCGCCAAATTAACTTTTGCAGCGCTGATCGTGGATCCTGCTAGCGCACGCGGGAATCCGGCGGATCGTGGTCTCTAGATCAGGACCAGTACGCACTGGCGTGCGAGTGTGAGAGGCCGGTTGTGCTGTACTGCGATGGGGACGGCTGGTGCTGCTTCGTAGCTGACGATGGGGATCAACGCAGCGGAACAAGCTCCAGGCGGCGCAGACTGCAGATCGAGATTCGGAAGATCGGGCGGTGCAATGCGTCGAGCCCGATGCATAGAACGGCGCGCGACGACCGGAGGGAATCTCGGACGGCGACCAACAATAGATGGGTCGGGCGTCGAGACGGACAAAAACCGATCTAGTTTTTTCTCGTGTTCAGTGTCTAGTCGGCTCTTATGCTATTTGTCAGGAAATTTGGATCTAAAAGATAGAGATTTAATATAAAAAAACCTCCAATGCAGATGTGAAAAATCACGTGAAATAAATCTGTATTACGATAGAGATTGATCCATATTTTTTGTTAGGAAATTTGGATATAACAGACCGTTTCACAAACTTGGACTTTTGCTGGCTGTGTCAGCTAGGAACGAACGCATGAGTTTGAGGAGAACAGGAACGCATGCACACGCGGATTTCACTGATAAAAGTAAATTTTATAGGATCGAGTTTTCCGTTAAATCAAAAGATATATAACTAGATCAGTATCTCACGAAAATCTTCCGTTTTCTAAAATTTGTTTTCTCCGCCGGTGGAGGTAGCAGGCGGTTGAATTTCCCGGCTGGCTGGTTGTTGGCTCTGGTAGATGCGGGCATGACGAGGTAGATGAGACTGCTGGCCGGTGACACTGGCATGCAGATCAGCGCAGGGAAACTCGCGAGTGATTGCGTAGACACCCGAGGAGTACGCACTGGTGGCAGGCAAACCAGGACAAGCACGCGGATCGGGAAGATTCCTGGTGGACGAGGGGTGAGGCCGGCGAATCGTCAAAACTAGTGGCCAACTGCACATCAGTCACACGACGGTGCAGCAGAGGTCGGCACGAACGAAGAACTCGGTGACATGAGCGAACGTGGCGTTGTGGAACGTGCAGACGGACAGCGCCGGAGGCGATGAACAGTAGCGGACGCGTGCCAGATGAACAGTACACAACGTATCTTCTCTCTGATCAACAACCTGTCGATGAAAAGTGCTGACAATAGGTGTCATGTGGGGGCAGCAGTGCAGGCGCAAGGAGTCCTATGCGACGGCTTCTTTTTCAGATTGATTAGTTAGAGATTAGCTAGAGATAAATTAGATTTGATTAGCTTGGATTTCGTTAGAGATAATACTTGGTTAGTTTGAATTGTTAGACACTTGGGCTATATAATGCCACCGGATTCATTTGATCAAGGAGGAAAAAAACCAAAACCATCATATCCTGAGCATTATCCTTGGGCACGATGCCATGGCGTCGCCCAAGTTCAAGCGCTCAGCTCACAACTTGGCGATCTCATTCCTGGAGAACTCGAGCGAATCTGGGCACGGCCTAGCACCCGACGACAAAGAAGCAATGATTGACGACGTGATCAAGACCAAGCATAGCACGCAGCTGCTCAAATAGCCCCCAGAGACGACTGACAACCAAGATGAGCGGGTCATGGCGTGGTACTACAAGCTAGATTTCGCTCACTACAACGAAAAAGGCAACCAACTGCCTTGGCTCAACAGGTGCGAACAGATTTTCAGGGGAGTACAGATGCCAGAACACCGCAATGTGTGGTTCGCTTTGTTCCTCATGGAGGACAGCGCGCAACAATGGTACTTCAGGTTGGAGCAGGACCACGACATGATGTCATGGTGGAGCTTCGTCGAGCACGTACATTATCGTTTGGGGCCGCCAATTCAGGATAATCACCTGGGCGAGCTTTCTCTGCTTCAGCGGACCGAGACGGTGGCAGATTACCAGGAGAAGTTCCTGGTGCTAGTTTGCTACTGTGACAACATGACCGAGAAGCACCATACACAGATCTTCATGGCAGGCCTCCTGACCTGCTACGGACGGAAGTTGAGCTCAAATGGACGCAGACGCTAGAAGAAGTCATGTTAAAATTAATTTAACGGTACTTAGTAGAAGGGTGGCAAGCTCCAAGGTTGGGAGCTCTACCGGAGGTGGGGGGGGGGTCGATTCCCCCCTCCTGTCAAAAGGCTCCAAGGAAGTCTTCGGGTAAAAGAGGGTCCAGTAGTAAAAAAAAAATGATTCCCCTTCCTGCACCCACCTCCTGTGAAAAGGCTTCAAGGAAGCCTCTGGGTAAAAGGGGGTCTGGTAGTCAAAATAAAATAAAATAACGATTCCCCCCTCCTGCACCCACCTCCTGTAAAAAGGCTCCAAGGAAGCCTCCGGGTAAAAGGGGGGCTCGGTAGGTAAAAAAAGAAGTAGAGTGACTTCGAATACATACAAAGTTTAAATTCTAGAATAAATTGTAATATGAAATAGAGAGCGCACCTTTTGTCCTTGAGCAAATCCCTCAGTGCATCTATGAGCCACTCCACATCCTTTGGTTCGGTGTTAGCTTTATCTCGATTCTTGATTTGAGAAAGTACGCTCCGTAGAATCTTGTTTACATTAGGTTTCTGGGACACTGACACAAAAGCCTGGCAATTGAATTGCCTGCTAATTCTTTTATATGCTTCATTTGCAAGGGTAGTTTTGCCTAATCCTCCAAGACCCACAATTGAAATCACCTTCAGTGACTGTTCTCCGTCACCTAGCAAGTTGATGAGGTGATCCCTCGGAATATCAATACCGATGAGTTCAGATGACTCAACATAGAGTGCAGGTAATTGAGGATCAATGGACAACACATTGGTGGTTCCAGGATCAACTTGAGTGTCCAGCTTGTACCTCTTTCGTCTATGACTTGCCTCAACAATGCGACCCTTGAGCTCTTTTATCTGTTGAGCAACCTCATGGCGACCTAACAGCTCCTTGACTATCTGAACAGCCACTTGAACTCATCAAAGACATCAATAGCCTCGTAGGAGACCTTCTTGAGTGCTTCAAGCCAAGCACTTACTCCAGCCCGGTAAGCACCTTTCTCCTCTGCATCAGTGATGACGTCCATGATGGCTGGCAGCCTGCACTTCAGGATCTCACGCTGCTCTTCTAAGAAATCAAGTTGAAATGTACCTTGGTTTACATGTGATGAGTGATTGACAAGTTTATTGTTTTGATTTGCTGATCTGTGGGATTGCATGAGCTTGACTATGTACTGCAATGATGATCATATCTAACCAAAGTTACAGAGAAATTGGAGGTGGTGTTTTTGTTTCTGAGTCCAGGGAAAACTGCACTCACCGAATGATCCGGTGTGTAGCAAATTATACACACCGGATGATCCGGTGAGCACATGGAGACAACATCAGAGCATTTCTGCAGCAGAGGCAAACATGGAATTGAGCACCGGATGGTCCGGTGTTGAGGTCAATGAGCATCGGAGCATTTTTCTAGAGAGGTGCAAAATGGAGCCAGTTGAGACTCTACACGCCGGATAGTCCGGTGTGTACACCGAAGAGTACACCAGAGCAATTATTACAAAGAGGATGCAAAGTGGCGCGACTAGTGGAGTTGAACTCACTAGATGGTCCGGCGATGGGAATTGCACACGCCAGAGTATTTCTTACAGAGAAGGTTTTTTCGGTGCTTAGAGGAGTTACACTCACCGGATGGTCCGGTATTCAGAGGGTGAACACACCGAAACATCCGGTGTTCACGCTTTCTACAGGATGTGCTTTCAATTAAGGATTTGTGATATTGGACTAATTGGAGATGGTTAGAAGATATGTGTTTGCTTGTCTTATGGTGTGCATGTGATGGATGCAACTTGGTGGTCGACAGCGGGATTGATCGGGGCCAAGCGGGGTGCTTGGTGCCGGACGATCAAGGAGGCCGGGCGGAGTCAAGGGTGACCCTAGCTGTTGGAGGGTGAACTCCTCAAGCAGGGATCCGGAGGGACCCCCTTTGAGATTCGGCTGGGGGATGATTCTGAATCTGTTTGCGGGTGAAATAAATGGGCGTAAATATGATGGCAGGTGGAATGGAAGGATCGAATGCAGAATGCAGTAAATGCTCAGGAGGTTTTTAGACAGGTTCGGGCCGCACTGAGCGTAATACCCTACTCCTGTGTGCTATAAATGCACTGAGAATATCTCTCAGAGATGTTACTGGTTACAAGAATATTTGTCTATCCTAGAGCTTCGGGCTCCTTGTTCTTTGGTGATTTCAGCTTCTGCGCTTGTACTGGACCTCTGTCTTCTTCCTCGGTTTCCTTTCCTCCAACTTCCATTACCTGTTTTCTCCGGGGAGCCCGCCCCACCTTAAATACTCGCCGGCAGTAGCGTGCCCATAAACGGAGGGCACGAGTTCCAAGGCGCCATAAATGGAAAGCAACCATCATGGGCTACTGCGCGAAGTGACGGGGAGGGTTGAAAATGCGCCCCCGTCCGGTCTCGTTCGTCATGATACCATTCTGCAACGGGTGCCGTGAAGAGGGCCCACCGGGCAGCCACAGAGTAGCCCGGCATGCCCGTTCGATCAGAGCGGGTCTGACGCAGCAGGGCGGCAGGCGGGGTGCTTTGGGCTTCGCGATATTATCCCGAAGCGCGCCGGATGACGCGGGATGGGACCCGTGCATTAAATGTCCCCACGCCTCCCTGCCAAGCCGTGGCAGGGGCTGACACCGAGCGTGGCAGGAGCAGTTGGAAGTGACAGGCCAAGTGCCCTCTTAAATGCGGCATTGGGCCTTTCATTGGTTGACACCTCACCGCTGGACCTCTGTGGGGGCCGCTGGCGAAGGACTTCTTAGGTCGTCGGGGAACTGAGTGCTCGGGGGTCACTGTTCACAGCCCCGAGTACTCTCTCCCGGATATGCCCTCTCTTGGTCCTCGGGGAACTGAGTGCCCGGGGGCCACCGTTCATGACCCCGAGCACTCTCTCCTGGAATCTGACTGATCGGATTCTCGGGGAACCGAGTGCTCGGGGGCCACTGCTCGCGACCCCGAGCACTCTCTCCCGGAACTGATTTCCTTTGGGTCTTCGGGGTACTCGGGTGCTCGGGGGCCGCTGCTCACGGCCCCGAGCACCCCCCTTCCCGGTACTCGGTTCTCCTGGTCGTCGGGGGACTTGAGTGCTCGGGGGCCATTGTTCACAGCCTCGAGCACTCTCTTCCCGGCACTTGGTCTTCTCGGACCATCAGGGAACTCGGGCACTCGGGGACCACTGTTCATGGTCCTGAGCACCCTCTCCCGGGACTTAGTCTTCTCAGACCTCGAGGAGATGATCCCCGCGGGAGGGCGCCACGTGGCAACTTGCTGATCCGGCCTCGGGACTCGGGGACCCCTGGTTCCTGTGTCACCGACACTAGTTGTGGACATGGAGGTCAAGCAAAACATGGATGAGAAAATGGATGAAGACGGCGTGTTGACAAAGTTAAGCGAAGGGGATACCGATGTAAGTGACAAGGCAGTCCGAGGGATCGGGAGCGGGAGAGACTTACCATTGTTCAAGATCGCAAGACAGAGTACACGTGTCGACATCGAGATGCTTGCTTGGGGCCAGAACAAGCGGTAGTGAGTCACGCTTTGAGAAGCGTGCAAGGCGGTTTCGCAGTTTGGCCTCAAAACCGTGGGTGGATGGAGTGCACATTGCATCATCACGAAGCTAGCGTCAAGACAAAGCTAAGTTGTGAAGAAACCACGGCCGTTCGATGAACAAGCGAAAAATAGATCAAAATGCCCTCAATGGTAGGTAGAAGTGTACTACAAGGGAGGAGTATTTTGAGAACAAGAAAACTTAGCATCCAAAAAAGCTCCCAAGGCCTATAAAAAAAGGAGTAGAGCTGTTGGGAGAGGTGAACCAGCCACTTGAGCCTTTTAGGTCATTCATATGAGAGATTTGTGCTAGGGTTTTAAGTAGAGAAAGAGAAGTACTTAGCCTATGTATTAGGTTAGAGCTTCGTAAGAGAAAATCTTTGTAATTCACCTAAAATAAAGGTTGACCTCTGCAAGCAATGAAATTTATGTTTACTCTTATGTTTGAATTCACCTCCTTCTAGTTTTCCTCTATTGGTTCTCTTGCAAGTTTTTCATCATTTGGTTGTAATTTTCATTTTTGTGCTTAAGCTGAAATTTCTTACCTTATTGGAGTGATTTTTCTTATTGCTAGAGGCATAAAATTTGCATACAAACGTACACAATTGGGTATTGAATTCGACTACCTCTTATCTATCAACTTGGAGACTATCTTCACTCGGTATTCATCCTTTTGATATTTGGATATTTCTTCTCAAGATCCAAGCCTTGTGTGAGGATGAGTTATGAATTGGTATGTTGTGGAAACTAGTGTTCGATTTCAATCATAAGACCCACCATTGATTGGATTTTCATATTTGGATTGTGTGGGGATGAGTCATGAATCTGTTCAACTCAGAACTTCTGGGTTCCTCTGTTTCTGCTGTGGTTTTTTTATCTTGTGTTGCACTTTGTTGTGATTCATTTTTGAGGTGTGTTAGTGATAAAATAGGAGAAGATCGTATGTTAGAAAAAAAATTATTAAGATGACTATTCATCTCTCCTTTAATCGCCGTTCTCAGTCCTACATCCTCCTTGCCTTCCATCACCTTGTACTGATCCAGGAGGTAGCCGGATGCCTTCTTATTCACCATGGAGATCAGTGGCCCGACCACAAGCTCAGCCATGGTTGCTCTCACAACTCACAAGAACACACGCACAGAACAGCAGCAAACACAAGTGCAGAGGAGTAAGATACGGTGGAGTGATTCTTGGTCCACACAATTATCGCCCGAAGCAGTTTTATTGGTTGCTTGGGATGCCACCAATTAGTTGTCAGTAATCAAAGGTTCATGTGGAACATTTGCATCCCAGTATTGTATTGGTTTCTGTTACGAGTCAACTCTTTTGAGATAAATAGCCCCATACGGCTTTAGTTGTGACCACACAAAATTGAAAGTGATGGCTACGTCCCATTTGGCTTGGCCCCAACACGCCAACAAAGTTTGGTTCAAGCTGTGTGTAGAGGTGGCACAGCCCACATGGACTGGGTAGGGTACAGTTTCACAGGCAATGCCTGGCCCTTCCTACACAAATCTTCTACGATTGTCAACCCAGACAAGCACTAACACACATTTAGGCAATCCACAGTTGGTAAAAGGTAGGTTGACGGTACGGGGGTTAAAACGTACATTGGTCTTTAGTTTCCTATTTAATAATTCAACTCGTGGTCCCATCGAACAATTTAATTTTTTCACAATTAATCTATGCAAAGTTCAGTTTCTACAACGAGAGCACACACTGTCACGTCCTGGAAGAGAACGGATTGGGTCACTGTAGTGGGAGGTCCCTTAGCCTCTCAGTGGCCGACATCCTTACACGGGCTTCAGGAGCTGTTAGAGAGTACAGAATAAGGATGAGATGATAGATTGCTCGTTACTGCTTGCTTAAGGCTAACAAGGGCGGCATATACAGCCAGCCAGGTGCAATCTCTCAAACTTACCCAACTGAAACAAACTGAAAATAGATCTAAACTGCTTGCCTGCTTTTACCACGCAGCTGCCCGAGACCGGGCATAGAATTGGGGCAACAGCCGCTAAACATCAAGCCAATCGAGCGCCTTGTTTTCGCCCCTAAGCCATTCTCAGTGGGTGAAATGCGCCATTGCAAGAAGCCAAGGGCCATAATTAGCTCAATATCTAATATATCATATTCTAAAATTTATTTTTAATATTACAAAATGTAAATTTGGAGGTAATGACAAGCAGACAGAAGTGAGTTTGCCATTTGGTATTCTGAAAAGAATATTATGAAATGTAGAACCAGATTAAAAGAGTAGAGAAGTCTGTATTTTTTTTAGACAGGCTGGATATCGATACTGTTAAGCGCCCCAACATGACCTTGGGCCACACCCATTTCTCAAGTATAGAGAGAATTTACTTATAAGTTTCGGAAATGAATGCATTACTATTTCACAGAGTGAATTTTCTTGGGGTGGGGGGGGGGGGGGCTGTCTGCCCGTCGTCGAGTTTTTTTTTCTTAACCACCAAGTTGATGTAAATAAATTTACCACTGTCTCGAGGCCAGCCAATAACCAGGCAAAATTTTATACGCTAGTATGGTATATACTCCTAACAAAAATCGAGGTCCAATGTAAGTGGTTAAAAATACTGGCAGCTTTGTTATCAGATTTTCAGGGAAAGTGAAGTTCAGTACGGGGCTGTTTGGTTGATGTCCTGAGTGAGATTTGTCTGAACCTGAGCATGTCTGAATGTTGTTGTACGGTGTTTAGTTGCTACCCTAAGTAACACCCTGACTCAGGCAACCCCATCAGGCTCGGCGTCCAAAATCGAGCGCCTAAGCTCACGTCTCTCTAAACTGTCCACACCTAAGCTCGTTCTTCTCTCCTGCTGTCAGTCTGTTCGCACCCTTTTTTAACTAAACAACTGCTTCTGCATTATGCTTAAGCAGGCAAGCGGTACCGTGTCTTATCAAGTACTGCATGCTTCATAAAAAATCTCAGCATGCAAGGTACTCAACACTCACCAGTCACCACAAGAATTGGCGAGGAATGACTCTATCAACGCCACTGCCACCTTCCCGGCATGAATAAACCTCTGGGTTTGCGTCTCCCATGCCACCTCATCAGCCATCGTTGCTGCTTCCTCGTATCTGTATACTAACACAATCTGATCTTCATATATAGCCGGAGCAGATGCCATCTCTCAAACTAACTCTATCTGTATACTAAAACAATCTGATCTTCGGAGGAACATATCTACCTAACTCACTCAAACTCAAACAAACTAAAAATACATCAGGACTGCTTACCTGCTGTTGCCCCGCGAGCCGGGCCTGCTGCTGCCGCGCAGCCCCATGGACTACTCCCTTGGTGCGTCTGGGATCCTTGTGGCCCCCACATGTCACACACATTTTCCAAACATGAATCGAACTGCACTGACAAGTTCGTAAGATCTGAGCAATAAAAGGAGGGATGAACAATGCCTGGAATGCTCAAACTGTACCTTAGACAAATTGTTTTTTCTTTAAAATCTATTTTTAAAATTATGGAACAAACACCTATTTTCAAAATCTAGAGTAATCTAGCAAGTAAATCTAAGTACTTATCATCATAGAATAAGCATCAATTATCAAAATCTAGAGCAATCTAGCAAGCAAATATTAAGTACAAATAAAATATAGATGGACTTACTAACCAAGATAATATATACTAAAATCGATTATCTTAAATTCACTAAGTCAATTGGAGTTCTAGCTCCTTCAAAATTCATCGTCATAGAACTAACACCGATTTTCAAAATCAAGAGCAATCTAGTAAGTAAATCTAATTACAAATAAAATATAGATGAACTTACTAACCTTAAAGTACCTAATTCATATGAATTCCACCAGAATTTGAAGTCTCGCCGCACAAGCTCACCACAAATAACCGCTTCCGAGCAGAACATAACTCATTTGTTATGCTCATGCTTAAGGGATAGAAAAATGATTATATACTGTGACACATCACTGCTGGTTCATGACACCAACCGACAGTGATTCATCACGGCGGGTTCTAGGAACCAACCGGTAGTGATAACAGAAGTATCACTGCTGGTTCATTACACTAACCAGCAGTGTTGTATCACTATCGGTTTGTAATAAAAACCATTAATGATAATGTGTATCACTATCGGTTCTCAACATCTCAATGATTGATCGATCGTTAGACCTTGTGAATCGGCAGTAATACCTAATCATTGCTGATTATTTTTAAACTGGCAGTGAAGAGGAGGCACATATGACCCTTTCCGTAGTAATGAATATCTATCATACCGGTCCCACATGCATATAATATACGACATGTCAAATTTTGTTATTAACAAAGTTCAGTTCGTAAAAGGAGAATGCACACTGTGACGCTTCCTTCGATGGCCTTTACTGGAATAGATTGCTGGTTACTGCTTGCTTCAGGTTGACAAAGGCGTCATATAGGGCATATTTGGTTCGGTGCATATGCCTCAACCAGATTTACGGGATGCATCTGGTGTTTGGTTGCCTGTACCACTTTCGGAGTCTGGCTCATGGGATGTAAAATCATTGTGCGAGTATGGCTCCCGGGAAACAGATTTTAATTACATTTCTCCATAGCCAAGCTCCCAGGATGCAGGCCTGACTCATTTAATGACGATATTAGCGTATAATTAGTGAGTATTAACTCATATTAGTATATTTCAAATTATATTAAGGCTTAATATGATAAATTAAATATTATAGAGTGTATTTATGCAAAATAAATATCATATTAATACTTGTTTTTTAATTTTAATCTCATACAACATATACTTATACGGACAATCAAATATATTCTCTTCTCAATCAAACTGAGCATATGCAGCCAACCAAACAAATTGATACTGCATGCACTCAGTCTGACTAAGCTGAGCTGACTCACACATACGAGCCAGGCTCAGACATGTGAGCAACCAAATGCCCCCATATAGACGGACCAGGTGCCATCTCTCAAACAAACCCAATCTTTATACTAACACCATCTGATCTTCAGAGGAACTTATCTACCTTAACTAACTCAACTAAGTGAACAAGCATGCAGCATGGTGGTATGCTCGCTAGCTCCTAGCTCTCGCACTCGCACCCGGGTTTAACCCGGGCTTAGGTTAGGATACACACATGTATACGTGTTTAGTAGGATATGTGTGCTCGCACACTGAGGGTCTATGACCCTCCAATCTATAATTAACGTGTGGTTAGGACTCGCACGCGTGTGTGTTGGAGCGTGAGTGTAATGTGTATGAGTTGTGTATATCCTTGTTGTACCCTATAAAAAAACTAACTCCACTTAAAAAAATCTAAAAATAGATCAGGACTTCTTACCTGCTGTTGCCCCAGGAGCCAGGCCTACTGTCGCCGCGCAGTCACATGGACCACTACCTTGGTGCACCTGGGATCCTTGTAACCCCTGCATGTCACACACATTTTCCAAACATGAATTGATGTGCATGGAAAGGTTCATAAGATCTGAGCAATATAGGAAGAAGTCCATTTTTGGTCCTTAACTATTGAGTTGGTTTACAAATCATCTCTTATCTTAAAAACCAGAAATTTTAAGTCCTTCAACTTCTAAAACCATTTGATATCCATCCCTCGGGTCGTTTTATGGTGGTTTTTCACACGTGGTGTATCTAAATCGGATCTAATGTGGATAGGCACGCTGACTGGGTGTGCCATGCCGGATAAAGAGGCCCATGTGGCTAACACGTTAGCGCCTCCAGCCGGGTTCTCCATGTCTCATCCGCAGCAAGCAGTAGCAGGGACATGCGGACTCGCATGACAGCAAGGACGGCGTGGGCTCGAGGGCGGCAACATGCAAGAGAGGCGGCGCAGACATGGGGCGGTAGCATGGTGAATCTTCCACGCAGCAGGGCTTCAACGAGGAGGAGCCTCCGGCCAATCTTCGCTCTTCCATGGCGGGCGATAGCCCAAGCTGGAGATGACAGGCGGCATATGCGCCTAACTGATCTTCCATGGGCAGTTATAACACCCTAAACTTTCAATTTTTGTAATAGTTTAAAATTTTGCTAGAATTAAAATAGGAGTATCAAATTTTGTTCAAATAGAAGGAAATTAATTTCTAAATTTAAATTTGCCAAAGGTTATAGTTAAGTTTGTTGCATTCACGCTGCCACTACTATAGAAATGATTTAGTAGGACGTCCCTGCACAGACACCTATTCGGAACCGTCTGTGCAAATGGTATCACAGACGGTTCCAAAATAGAACCGTCTGAAAATAACGAGGAGTAGTTCTTACGAAGTGGGACGCTTTAGTCCAGACGGTTCTAATTTAAGAACCGTCTGTACTAATAGTACATACAGTTCTCAAATATGACAATCTATACAAATCATATAGTTCAGATGGTTCCAATACTAGAGTGTCCCGCTTTGCCCCGCACGCGGTAGTTCAGACAGTTCCAATTCACGCAGCGTCCCGCTTTGCCCCCCACGCGTTCACTATGTACATCTTCGGAACATTATCCTCCCACAACGAGCTTATCCTTCCACAAAAACTTATCCATGTCTCCCAGCCCCTCAGATTCGACCCCCTCCCTCCCCATCTCCGGCGCATTTGATGCGGGCGTCATGCCATGGGATGACAGGCACAGGGTGTGGGGGTTGCATGCGCCTCGTGGATTCATGTTGCGCTCGCTCTCCCACATGTTCGGTGGGGCGCGCGATGGGCTACCGTGTCGGTGCAAGCCACACATCGACGTTCGATTTGGAGGCAGCAACGGAGGTAGGTGGAGGCGAACAAGCGGAAGCTGGAGGAGCTGCAGCTCCACCACCTCTACGCTGCCATCTAAGAGGCCGCAACCAAGACCTCGCCAGTGGGTCCAGTTTCTTTTCTTGGCCAAGATCTTTCCTTGCTGCTGCTATTGGGATTTTCTGATCCGGGGTTGCATTTCGCAGGCCAAGTCACTAAAGCGAAAGGCGCGGGCGCAGCGGGACGCCGCCGGTGTGGAGGCGATGCTGCTTCGGTGGTCCGGCCGCGTCGCCAACCTACCCGAGTAGCCCAGGTACCACAAGGTACTTGTTGTATGATCATAGATATGACTGGCTATTGTGATTTGTTTCTCATTGTTCTTGAGCAGGACGTATGTCACGAGGAGGAGGGACCTGGTCAACTGGGTGTACGCGACCAATGATGAGCGGAGCTACACCATCGCTAAGGCCGAGGAGCTAGAGGATGAGCTGGGCTTTGTCTACCCCATCTTCATGAAGCCCATGACCCAGTCCCATGTCACCGAAGGTTTCTGGCTGGTAAAGTGGTGGAAGCTTCAATTCGATGCAGTTCTAACAAAAATGTTTGCCGAAGCGCGATGAGACGATGACGCTGGTGGATGAGGAGGATGATGAGTTTGATATGCTCTACCTCGCGCTGAAGAAGGGCCTCAGTGTAGAGCCGAGCTGATGAGCACTCGCCGGCGCAGCAAGCAGCCGCAGCGGGCGCTGATTTTATTTTTTGGTATTTTTTGAGTTAGTACAGATGGTTCTAAACTACGAGCTATCTATACTCTTCTTAGTTCACAGATGGCTCGAAACTTCGAGCCATCTGTGATATTTCCCATTATAGATGGCTCCAGTTATGAGCTGTATGTACAAATTTTTTGTACAGACGGTTTAAAATCCGTATGTACAAATCTGATTTGTATAGACTCTTTTCCACAGACGATTCAAAAAAGTGTCCTGTATAGGGTTTCTGAACCGTCTGTATAAATCATTTCTCTAGTAGTGTGCAGTAGTTGTGATAGGGTTTTATGCTTGGAAAATGTTAGCAAAAGATTGCTAGAAGTCGCTTATTTAAAACTTATTTTGAATTTGGTTCAAAAATCATAAAAAGAAAAGCATTTTCAAAAATGTCAAACCCTTCCTTGGCCGATTTTCCTTCCCGGCCCAATCTTCTCCCTCCCCCTCTCTCCTTTTCCCCTCCCACGTGGGCCGCCTCCCCTTCTTCCGCACTGGGCCGCTCGAGCCGACCTACCCGTAGAGCCTGAGCCACCCCCTCCCGCCCTCTGTCTCTGCCAAGCAGGCCTCGCGCTGAGCTGAGCTGCCCGCCTAAGCCGCCGGCTCATCTTCTTCCTCCTCCCTCCCGCCACCGAATCCACCCCAAATCTTGCAGGCCGATTCAAATCCGCGCCGCCCAGAGCCGTTTCGCACCGATTAAAGGCCATGCCCACGATCCTCACCCCTCAATCAAATATCCCCAGCTGTTTTCCCCCTCCTTTACCCTCTCAAATGCAGAAAACCGCCACATTTAAAGCCATGGTGGCCTAAGGGTTGGAAACGGCTCCAGCCGTGTCGATCTCCCTCCCCGAGCCCTCTCCTCCCTACATAAACCCATCCCGAGCACCGCGTGTTCGTTTCCCACCCCGTCCGGCCGCTTTTTCCCTCTCTCCTTTGCTCTAGCACCATCACCGGTAAAAAGCTCCGTCGCCGCTCATTTCTCTGTGGCCGAGCCATCTCTAACCCTCTTTTCTTCCTTCTACAGCATCACAGGGTCACCGGTGGACTTCCCAGCCGCTTCTTGGCATGGCCCGACCCCCGGATCGCCGCTGCACTAAGTTCGAGCTCCACCCGACCACCCCTCTCTGTTGCCGGCCTCCCTCTGTCCCTCTCCGCCGTCGTGAATCCCTCGGTAATGCTCCTCATGTCCCCTCTCTCTTTTGTGCCTCTTCTCATTGTGATCCGTGACCGGATGCGCGATTTCGCGCATCTCTGGCGAGGCTCTGGCCACCCACCGCCGTCGGCTGGCCGTCGCCCGGCCCAAGTTCATCCGCCCTCCATCAAACCCCGGCCATCCGATCTTGATCCAATGGCCGAGATCGCGTACCCCCTTCGGTCTTGTGTAATTGGTCCATCGTGGACCAATGGACCGGCCTCCAGGCCATGGTCCATGGGTCCATGGACCTATTCCATGCATTTTTCAATTGAAAAATAATTCTGTTTTGATTTATGACATCATAAATAATATTTTCAGTATAAAAATAAATCAGTTTATTCTCGAAAATCAAGTAAAATTTGCAGAAAAGCCCCTGGAATTTCAAAAGCTTATAACTTTTTGCTCGTAGCTCCGATTTGGATGATTTTTACGCTCAAATGTTCGTAGCGACGTGTAGAATCTTTTTATAGGGTTTTTTAAACCTAGTTTTAGTACTGTTTGGTGTACTGTTCTTAGTAGTTTTCCTTGTATGCTTTTCTAGTGTGTCGAATCGGAGGTGATCAATTCGAGAATCTACAAGATTAAGTTTTTGAAGACTTCGAGCAACCCTCAGCTGAAGGTAAGTATCCTTGAACATCTTGCTCCTGTTTTAGGATTCATATGTAGTTATTTATCCTTCATTGCATGCTTGTCTAATTTGGAATCCATGTTAAGGTTTACTAGCTTTTGTATGATTATCCTTGTCGTTGTTGATGAATCATGGGTAATGATGAGTAGTTATGCTAGTGATGCCTTAATTGGGTAAATGTTAATCTTGACTAATGTCTATGCAACATGAACCGGGTATGGTAATTTTATAGCAACATGGTATAGGGATCCTAACAGTATGTTTGTGTGATGATGGTGTGGGAATGCACGTGTGTGGGTAATGCAAAGTTGGTTTGTGGTTGTTCCTGTGTGGGATCCTAAGAACCGGTTCTTGAAGCATGTAACCCGGCAAAACCGCACAACAACGAGGCTTATATGGGTATAGAATGACCAATTAATTAGCCACCCCTCTAGTTCTGTGGGCACCAGTGGACGGTTGTGTGGCACAATAGGGGACTTATGCAGTGATGGAATCACTGTTAGCGGTGAAACCTTAGTGGGTGCCTACAAGTTGGTCGGAGCTTTGTAAAGGCCTTGCAGTGAGACCCCGACTCCACACCCCGGAAGTGTGAAGCAACACGGGAATAACGACTCGTGGGGAAAGCTGTGCAAACTCTAGAGAGTGTCAAACTGATCGATCAGCCGTGCTCACGGTCAAGAGTGGGCTTGGACTTCTTCTTGATTAGTTGGGATCAGGGTTTTGGTATGAATAGTCAGGTAGTTAGGTAATGGAATTACCTGGTGAATCTTGGTAGTCGGATGGAATCTGCTGAGTCATTCGTTTTGTTATAGTTATGTCTTCATACTTAGTAAATAGGATGCCTATTGTTGAAGTCATATGTTAAGATTGCTTAGTGTCGTTAACCAATATCTAACCTTTCCTTGACTTAAGCCCCATATCATGCTTTCCTACACTTGCGGAGTACATTATTGTACTCACACCTGTTGTCCCTTTCTTGCATCCCTCTGCTGTTCAAAAGCCGTCAATGAAGCTGCATCCTTCGATGAAGATGACTTCGACCCAGAGCTCCTGTTCTAGGCTGGTGTGCCTCCGGTTGACACCTGTGGAAGATGGAAGACCCTCTAGCACTAAAGCATTCTTTTTCTGCTGTGTTTTCTTTTAGACCCTCGGATCCTTTTGTAATAAGTTAATAACATTATTGTAATTGCGACACTGTGATAATACACTTATGATGTAACGCATGTATGAAAATTTGATCCTGGCATAGATGTGGTGTACCTGGTTTTGTTCCTTTAAAACTGGGTGTTACAGCGGTGGCCAGTAGCTCTGGATGCGTGCGGAGCGAATGGGCTCGGCGGGCGGTGACCGCAGGACTTGGCGTGGTAGGGAGAAATTGGAGGTGAGGCTTCGATCAGCAAAGCTTCCAATCGGGAAGGCTCGGTGAACACGACTGGTGGCGAAATCGCATGGCGATGAAACACAGTAGGGTTTTGGCTTCGTGTCTTCTCTCGATAGATCTCCTCGGTGGCAAAGCTTTCGCGGAACACCTTGCGTCGAACACCTAGTGGGTGCGCTAGCCCACTCTCCTCTTCTTCATCCTGCCGGTGCACTACATCGTCGTTCTCCTCAGCTCGGTCAAATCTTGGTGAGCTACTTTGCCATGAGCTCTGCCTCGACCTCCTCCTTCTCCATGCTCCAATTTGGCCATTTAGCCATCGCGTAGCCACCCCACCGGAGCTCCTCCACTCTGAGACTCGGTGACCATCGCCGGTCCAACTGGGGCGAGGTCTGGCTCACCTCGATGAGGGGATTCACTCCCCACATCGAGACGATGCTCGTGCGCCCTTCGGTTCAGCTGAAAATGCATCGAAGTGTCGCCACCTCGCAGCCCCTTCTCCCTCCCCTCCGGCCGCCGTGGGCAGCTCCACTCCAGTCACTCCGCCGCCGACAAGCCTTAGAAATTGACTTCCCGCATCGAGGCGATGCTCATGTGCTCGCCATTTTGGACTGAGATCCGCCGGAGTGCCATCTCCACCATTGGCCTGAGCCCTTGCCACCACACACGGTCGTTCGACCTTCGCACGTTGCGGAGGAGTGGGAGGTCCAGGAGGTAGGTAGCGAGGTCGTCGGTGGGCACACCGGTCCTGCTCATGGAGTAGAGCATCGACAAGCGTGGTGCGCACGGAGGAGGTTGGGTCTTGCACCCACTGCAGCACGGTCGACATGAGTCATGGGACGAGCGGGGCCACAGCATCACGGCGGCCATGAGCGCGAGGAGGCGGAAGGTGGACTGGAGAAGAAGAAGAGACTGACAGGTGGGTGCCAATGTGGGAGAGGCTAAGTCAGCATGGTTAGGTCACGCGAGATGCAAGTCAGTAGCGCCACGTGTGTAAAATCACTCTAAAACAGGTCGAGGGACGAGTTCTAGACGGTTTTAAATGTTGGGTGATGAAAGATTTCTGATATTGAAACTGAAGGACGAAAATTAAACCAACACAATAGTTGAGGGACGAAAAATTGATTTTTTTCCAGCAATTTAAGAGGGATGAGCAATGCCAGGAATGCTCAAACTGTACCTTGAACAAATTGTTTTTTCTTTTAAATAAGTTCAACTCGATGTTACGTTTGATGTGTTTCTGGATCATTCAAAAGGCATAGGTAGAACATACAAATTTAGGGGGAAAGAAGTTAAAGCAGCAGATTTTACAAAAATTTCATCGAACGGCGGGCATGGCAGAGATGCCGAAGAGGTTTGGTCCGTGGCGGGACGGATGGTCAATGGCGAGTGAAGCATAGAGGGGGTGGCGGACAGAGAAACCGGTCGGAGGAGACGGAGGTGAGAAGACGGGAGGACCAAATCCACCAACTGCTAGGCTCCGTTCGAAATGAATGCTCCGGTGGGCCGGACCTGGGACAGCATGATCGGTGGAAAGTAGTATTGGTTTGGACATAAAAGGGATTAATTTATATTCCTATAAAATACATAAATTATAACAGATTTCATCGATCTTCACTGTCTATCTGAGTTTATTAAACGCTCATTATATAAAATTAAACTCCATTCATCATTCTAAAAATATATTTAATCTCTTATTATTTACCTTTTATATATTCACTGGCAGATTTTTTCTAGAGAATATGTCGCCTCCCACACTTCGTCTATAACGTCGGGTTTTTCCAGAGGGTGCGCTACGCCACCTCCTACACTTCACCTACTTCACGTTGCTACGAACAACCAACTATAAAAGATACGGTCTGCTCCTCCCTCCTAAAATTATATGATCATATTGTGAATTTTATGAATACAATTTTTTTATGTTATATTTTTTTACTTATTCAAATTACTATATATTTTATTGATTTTATGTATATAAAACACATATGTAGTTGCTAGTTGCAAAAAAGAAAAAACCTGCAAGGCGTGAAACTTATTTTCTTCATATAGTCCGGCTCAAATCTATCTAAACTTTTCATAAGGGACTAATCGCACAACAAAGATACCTAGGCCACATGGGCCAACTCCACACTATTGGGTTGGAGTTACAGCTTGTACTAGTCCAGGAGTTTTTTATTTTTATATTTTTTATATTGCAGCTCTTTTAAAGACGGTGAGCGTCTATTTCTGTAAATTTTCCTATTATGAGTCTATTTATTTAAATATTTAATATAAAAATATATAAAAGTTTTTCCTTTACCGCCTTCTGAGAGAGCGGGTGGGGCCCAACCACCCGATAGCTCCCTAACCGCTTAACCGCTCTCTTAGAGAGCGGTAAGGCCCCCCGTATCCAGCCCCGTATCTAGCAGGCTTGCCACCCTCTGAGAGGGCGGGTAGCCCCCTTACCGCCCTCTCAGGGGGCGGTTAGGGCCCCCCCGGCCAACCTCGACCACTATAAAAGTCCAAAAAATAGGTTAAATGGCATTTTAATTTGGAAAAAAAAGAAAGGGAGGGAGAAGAGGAGAGGAAAGGGGAGGAGAGGGAGGTGGCGCGGCGAAGCTCTGTTGTTTTGGATCTGCGGATTTTGGATCTCGATTTTTGGTAATAATTTTCGACTTATGTTTTTATTAGTACTTACAGTACCACTAGATCTAGGGTTTACGGGCATAACAGTAGTTATATTTTATGTGACCTAGAGTTTAGAAATCTAAGATATGCTGTATTTTGTAGTATATTGTAAAGATTAATTATGATATGGTAGGATAGTCATCATATGTATAGTAGTATTTAGAGTATGGTAGTTTCAAATATTTAGATTTTACAGAATAGTGATGTAAGTAAGAATTATAGGTAATTAGAAACTTTATTAATTAGACAGAAGGTTAATTAGTTTAATTTGGTTAGTTTGTTTAGGGTCAATATTAATCTATTGTTATGTGATCATCGGTGTCAGTAATTTTGTTATAGTTTCAATAATCAGAAATATAGTTTTTCGGTATTAACATTGGATATATTTTTGGATGTTTCTAGGGATGTCACATAAATTATATTTTCAGATATATTATGGTAAAGGGCAAATTAGTTATGGCCCTAGCGGTGTAGTTTTCTCTGAATTTTAACATGTCGTTAAGGGACTTAGTGAGAGGACCATAGTGGGCGTGTGCAAGTGGCTGATAAGCCATGTTTAACTGGATCCCCAGCAACATGAGCTTAAACTTAGAGCTGTGCTAAGCCATCCCGATTAATGCGACATCTACTTGGAGGCAGTATGTAGATATATCATGTGAACACGGTCTCCCTCTTGTGCTGGTAGCTGAGGCGTACCAGAAAGATCCAAAAGAGGTAAACTCTGCGGAAGCAGTAGCAGAAACAAGTCAAGCAGTGATAGATGAAGCAGACCCGGCAAATATCGGGGATGAGCAAGATGTTGGGCATATGCGTGAGATGCAACCGAGGGGTGTAACCGACGAGGGGGAGCACATCCCTAGCATAATTGAAGAGATGGAGATGGAGGATCAAGAGCTAGAGGAAGCCATTGCCAATGAGGATTCATCTGACGAGGAGGGAAATGCTCCTGTTCCTACAGAGTGGAGGAATCAGGAATTTTTGAAGCTAGTGGTCAGTGAGGCTCATTGGACACCGTGGGAATATCATGAGAACAAGGTGTCCTAGGATGCTATGTACCCTAGTAAGGAGGCTGTTATTGATGCAATTAAATTCTAGTCGCTGTCTCTTAGAAGACAGTTCAAGGTTGTGAAGTCGAGTAAAAGGGAGTACGACGTTAAGTGTTTGGTGCCTGATTGTCCTTGGCGGGTGCACACATTCAGGGGGAAGTAGGTTGACTACTGGGAGTGTTCAATAGTCAAGGAGCATAATTATCACATTGAGGAAATAGAGTTCTTCCACCGAAACCTGTCATCTGCTTTTGATGCCAATGTTATGTACTGGGAGGTTGTGGACAACCTGAAGTATGAGCCACGATCAATAATCCGTGCTATTGAGGAAAGGTTACAGTACACAGTAAACTACGCCAAGGCATGGAGGGCGAAACAGAAGGCTATTGAGATGAGGTTTGGGACATATAGAGATGCATATGACAACCTACCATGTCAATTAGCCACAATATGTGCAAGAAACCCTGGAAGTTACTATGACATCAAGCATTACCCCTCGACTGATGTGAAGTATAGCGGGAAGCGAGTTTTGCAGCGTGCTTTCTTTGCATTTGTGGCAACCATCGAAGCCTTTAGGTATTATCGACCCATCATTATCTTGGACGGGACGTTCCTCATTGGGAAGATAAAGGACAGATATTGTTTGTAATTGGGGTAGACGGGGACAACCAAGTCCTGCCACTAGGGTTTACCTTCGTGGAGAGTGAGAACAGGAACAGCTAGTATTGGTTCCTTGAGTGGGTGAAGCATGCTATTGTTCTGGACCGGCCTGATATTTGTTTGATTTATGATAGATATCTAAGGCAATTGCAGGTTTTGCTGGATATGCAATATACCAGTGTTCGACGGTGTGTTACAGCAAAGTGGCCCGATTTGAAGGGCAGGTGGTGCATGAGGCATATGGGTGCAAACTTTTACAGACAATTCAACAATAAGGACTTAATGAATCTTTTCAAGAAATTGTGCAACAAAAACTAGCAGAGAAAGTTCAATGCCCTATGGGCAAGACTTGACGAACTAAGCATGAAGTAGACAACTGAGCTAGAAGCCATAGGAGATGACCTAATTGCTCTTGGACCACTCCCAACAGATACTCCCCAGATAGTAAGGAGGTCAGGAGCAGCTGTTAGGAACTTTTCGCAATGGATACAAAATGAGCCAAGAGAGAAATAGGCATTGATGTACGACAGTGGAGTGGCAAGGTATGGGATAATGACAACTAATCTTGCTGAGATTTACAACTGGGTCATGCGGGGTATGAGGTCCCTCCCACTTGTTGGAATTGTAGAAGGTATTATGCATGAGACTTGCAGATATTTTATTGATCGCTACGCAGCTGCTTCGAAGGCAATGGAAGATAACCATATGCTATATGGATCGATGCTATGTGAGTATATGGAGAAGGCCACAAAAAAGACACATATGCACCACGCCAATCAGGAGGGAACTGCGCAGCACATGTTTAATGTCTTGTGCCGTGATAAGGGTTGTATGGGTGGCAGACGTGAGCGACATGTTCAGTGTCTTGTTAGTCTTATTACATGATCCTATGCCTTTTAAAAATACATGAACTCATGAATTAGTTATTGTAACATGCAGAATTATGTAAATATGTTGCAACTAGATTAATTCATAACTGACCCATCACACCTCTAAAATTAGTGAAACTACTTTTATTAGTTTATTTATACTATGCTTTATGTAGGAAAAATAATAGTAGACATGAAAAAGTTAATTACAGTGTTGTTTCTTAAAATATTCACTTTATGCTTGTGAACTTTGTAAAAATCATGGAGAAATTAATAAAACTCTTAATGAAGTGAAATCAATTTTAAAGATCCTCTTAAGATACGCCCTACACAAGAAAAATATGTGTTTGCATGTTAAGCTTTTCCTTAACATGAGTTAATAATTGAGCCTTACGCTTCAACTTTTTTCATTTTTTTCAAACTTCTCCGTATAGAATATGATGCAAACGATATTATTTTTTAAAACATTTTTCACATAAGGTCTTAGAATTGTCTCTAGTTTTTTTAGAATTTTTTTGAATTTGTTTTATTTTTTTTAATTCAAATTCGGTTACCGTTCGGTTTCTGAAACCGGACCGGAGTGGTAAGCTCGGTAACCGCGAATTTTGACCGGTTACCGTTGATAAATTGAACCCTGATCCAGGTTCATCAAGAATCTATGTGCCAGACTCTGCGAGGATGAAGAACACACCGGGATGTCGACAAACTCGACGGATTCGAAAGAATATGGATGAATCCGAGGCGGGTCCAGCGGTGAAGCGATGCATCAAGTGCGATGAAACAGGCCACACATACAAGTACTGTTTGAAAAATGTACCCGTTGTATAGGTGGGGGCATGACGGCAGATGTACCCGTTAAGTGTGGATGTAACTTTGTGAACGTGTATGTTATATGTTGTACACGTAACTGTGTGTATATTTTTATGTAACAGACTATTTATATTACTCATGTATATTTGGTTTCAATGTATATTTGGTTTGAATGTATATTATTCTTGTCTACATGTTGTAATATATTCATGTATATTTGGTTTAAATGTAGATATGGCGCACCCACTTACCCCCGAGCTTCTTAACCCTGTAGTGGACAAGAAGCACCGTAGCTTCTTATCTGTTGTTCACCAGATGGAGTTAGGGGTTTTCCGACCACGTGGCTCTGGGGAGCTACTTTCGATCGACGATCGTTGGAAGCACCGGTATGTTGCTAATTAGCTATGTTTGTGCCATTTTATTTATTTATTGAATGCCTTACATTCACTTTACTTCCCGAATGGTGCAGGTTGGCAGCAACTGGACTCCTACCGCTGTGTCATTTGGTGGAGGCCTGAGCGATAGACAACCCCGAGGCAACGGCGAGGCGATTCTATTTTGACCGCTCGCTGATCACTGCACTGGTTAACCGGTGGAGGCCTGAGACCCACACTTTCCACCTCCCCTGCGGCGAGATGGCTCCAACGTTGCAGTACGTAGCCTACCTGTTAGCCTTACCTTGCGCTGGAGCTGCCGTTGGAGTTGTCGACATGGATGCGGACTGGATGAATGCCATGCATTAGCGGTTCACCGATGTTTAGTGGATGGACGATGCACCCGTCTACGTGCCTGAGTTCTTGTCAGATCTGCGAGGGCCCACGAAGAGGTGGATCCTCCAGTTCCAGGTACCTTGCAATTTACCTTCCCATTTACTTTACGATTTCAAAGATATTTTACTCATCATCATTTGCATTATTTGTAGCCTGCATACATCCACCCGGAGGTTGGCTTGTACGCGGTCGCGAGGCACTTGGAGGCATACCTGCTTTGATTGTTCGGCTAGGTTATGTTCACCAGCAGCCAAGGTCACCTGGTGTCGAGGACCCTTATTCCGTACGCGAGATGGATCGTAGATGCGAAGGCCGATGATGTTCCACAGTTGAGCTGGGCCTCGACTATCCTTGCTGCAATGTATCGGGCCTTGCGCGATGCGTGCACGAAGAAGGAGCCACTAGCCACATTTGCAAGGTGCCCACTACTACTACAGCTGTGGTCTTACGAGCGGTTTGCGATTGGCTGGCCCATTGTGGACCACTCAGCTTACCCTGAGGAATGGTACAGCAAACCAGAAGAAGACACGCTCACCATGGGCTCCCTGTGGTGTTGACGCTGGGTACGTGTGAAATATAGTTATGCTTCACTTACCACATTTTTAATTTTTAGTTTCTTACTATTTTTCTCAACAACCGCACTGGGCGCACGAGCAGGTCCACAGCGCGTACGAGCTTTTTAGGTCGCACTTCGACTGTCTGTGTCCAGATGATGTGGTCTGGACCCCCTACAGCCAAATGCTCATCCAACCTTGTGAGCCTGTCGGTCTATCTCCGTTGTGTAGCCGCAACGAGGAGTACTGGCTTACGAAGAAGCCGCTCGTCTTTGACATCTATGTCGAGGAGGACTCACCCCACCACGTGATGAGGCAATTTGGACGCTTCCAGGCTTTCCCCTCGGCAACGTTCGCTCGGTTTCAGGCCACGTCCACAGGTAACTAAAATCAAATAAATAATCCATTACATTCGTCCCATTGCCAGTCTATCTAACGTGGTTTTCTTGCAAGGTATACACGAAAGGGACAACCGGGTGCCAACCTATGGGCAGATCGTTTGGCGTCATACATCTCGGCGTGGTCCCATGCCCTTGAGGATGTCATCGAGGAGCCTCGTCCTTTCACCATGCCGAGCTTCGAGGAGTACCTGCGGTGATACGTCCCGCGTACACGCACACATCACCTACACCCCAGATACTATCCGGCACCACATCGCGTCGACTACAGAGGCCTACCCGGCCCATTGGGACGAGGACGCTGCATTAGCGGTATGTGTAATTAACGTCTCATTTATTTATCATATAATCCTATAAGAACCAATATAAACTGAAATTCTCATTTCATGTTTATTTCAACAGGCTGATATTATTTCTGATGTCCATAGGGACTCGGCTACAACCATGGACCGCATTAGGCAAGGGGTGCAACTTATTGCGGCGGATGTAGCGGGGTTTGTCAAGCGGGTTTTCGACAAGACCGAGCGGGCCCTGAAGCTTACCTATTGCCGATCCACCGCAGACGTCGCCGGTTCTACTGCCAGGTTGAGTGGGGTCCACACAAAGTCATCTAGGAGGTCTGATGTGCAACGCCGTCCACCGGGACTTACATCCACACTGCCCCCCTGGACCACGCTCTCCAGGCCCGGCCATAATAGGTATGCATTTTTCATACGCACACCGGTTAGCGATATTTTTTTGTTACTGTTGCATTAATTTCAAACAAATATTAGGTGCACCTACATACGTCTTGACGCTGCCACCTAGACCATGCCCAGTGCCGACACCCTCACCGCTTGCCGGACTCTCAGGTAATGGGTGACAATACATTTCCTTATTCAATATATTCAATAGTATATCTAATATATTCCACAGGTTACTACCATGATGAAGCCGAGCCATCTTCACATCCATCGTTCGGAGCTCCACCATTCACACCCTACTACGGCACTCACGCCTAGCCATCTACTACTGCACTTGCGTACCATACAAGTACAACATTGCATTTTATACAAATACTTTCATTTGCACATTTATTGTATCTAATAAATTCATCTATTCGTAAGCCCCTCAAGTGAGTACACATGGACGACGGCGAAACCTTCGCAGTCGTCATACCTGAGTCAGGAGGATGAGCCTGAGCCGAACCCCCCGTTCGACCTCGTGAGGGACTTCTTCGGGGCCACACCAGACTATGATGTCGTCGCGCAGTCCCAGCTGCCCAATGCTCCACTGCCGACGCAGCACACCCAGGAGGAGGCCTCGACACCTTTGATCCCTACTAGGCCTATCAGGCAGGTTGGTCCACTGGACGCCCTGACCTACTCTAGGGACCACGTGAGGGCAAACCAGCGGCAGCGGCCCCGGGACCATGATAGTGGGAACGACAGACGACAGTGGGGGAGACAACAGTAGTATTGTACCTTTGCGTTTATAACTTAAATGTCTGTTTCATTATGCATGTTCGATTCATGAACTAGTATTACATATTCGGATGTGTCTACTTTCTATGGTCTACTTACCATATCATAACTATATTTCTTAATCCAACGTGGTCGCACGCTACTTTGTATCTCCTCGACTTTGTATGAACCGTTCACGATAAAGCTAGAAAAGCATTTCTTACAAAGCAACTTATACACGAAGTGACCACACGACACCTCTGTCCTTACACAGCCTTTAGACACAAAGTGACCACACGACTCAGCTTTAACCACGAAATTACAACACATCTGTCCTGACGCAGGCTGTAGACATGAAGTGACCATTAAATGACAACACATCTATCTTGACACAGAGAATCTCTATCCAGCATCGATGCCACAACTTTTCCACTCTTTAACAGGGAATCCAATGGTCCAGCCCCCCGCTAAGCCCATGCGCTCAGCGTATGCACCAGCCCCCAACCACCATAAATAACTCCACCTTTATCCATGGATAGACCACTCATTCCTTAGCTCTCTCAACTGTAATGTCTTCCTCAGCTCCACCAAGCCCACCCAAGAAACATTAGAGGATTTTCATCCCTCAGGGGGTCGAACCACCAATGTGCTTCTGTGGCGACCATTGTAGGCTTTGCGAGTCCTAGAACATCTCCTACACCTATGTCCTACGTTTCTTCATGTGTGCCAACTACCAATACGACAAGCCTCAACATGGACCGTATGAGTACCCACCGGTATAGCGTATAGCGACATAGATCAGTCATGTGGCACTTTTCGCATCTTGTTCCCAATTTCACCCACTGTTTTACTAAGCTCACATCTTGTTTTATTTGTCCAGTCTCCTCCACCTATCTGTGACTTCTTTGAATGGCTCGATATGGAGCAAAATGAAGACCAGAAGCAGTAGGTCGACATGAGAATGCGGTGGAGGAGGGAAGCGTACGCACATCGGGAGTATGAGCAACAGCAGGAGGAACTATGGCTGAAGCGGCAGGAAGAGGAGTGCATGAGACAGGCAGCGCGGTACCATACCGCGACTCAAGCCCGCGAAGCTGAGAGAGCAAAGAAGCAGGAGAGGGCACGTCTTGCTAAGGCCGCTGGCCCCGATGCCCTGAGAAAGGGTAAATATCCTAGGTGCACTCAGTAGAGAGCATCTAATGTAACCTAGTATATTTTCACTCCCTAAGGTATGTTAGGATTAGCAATGGCACACTATTAGGTTGGTCTTTAGGTGTATTGTACATGCCACCATTTGTTGCCGTGGTGTCTTTATGGTTAGGGTACAATGTACTGTTTGTCACCATATGTCCCATGTAATATTTGTCACCATATATCCCCTGTAATGTTTGTCACCGTATGTAACCTTCGCGCCGGGTAATATGCTAAGAGTGCTTCACATCTATAATTATGCAAAAAATTAGATTTTGTGGCATCCATGCTGGGCACAATTTACAATACATCACTAATTTTTTACATCAAATACATAAACAAATTTACATCGATCCACTACGTCACTAAAAAAAATACTCATATAATATGTCACTAAAAAAATACTCATACAATTTTACATCAAATACATAAACAAATAACGACAAATTTACATCGATCGAAAATTTCCAAAAAGTAACTACTCCGTGATACCCTTTTGGTCACTTTTTAACCGTTTCGATCCAAAAAATTTCACCGAACATTTTTCAACGAATAATTGACATATACAAAAATTTAATTAAATTAACAAAATTCCCTACCCCTACCCTCCCTCTTAGGGGCAGTAAGCCCTACCCACTCTCTCAGAGGGCGGTAAGGCCCTGACCTGCTCTTTACATAAGATAGACATCTATTTCTGTAAATTTTCCTATTAGGAGTCTATTTATTTAATTATTTAATATAAAAAATATAAAAAAACAGGAGGTAGCGGAACGCCTTCTCCCTTGCCACGGCGATTAGTGGCTCGATGGTCATGCTGGTAACAAGCTCAGCCACGGTTGTAGTCACAAGAACACACACAGAGCACAAGTAAACACCAAGTGTAGACGACAAACCCTACGAGACAATGGTTGATGGGATTACTACTAGAGAAATGATTTTTTCAAAGGCGGATTACAGTCGGATTTTTAAAACTGACGATAGTAAAGCTACTACAGTCTGTTCTATAGCTCATACAGACTAAAATCGTTCGTCTAGCTAAGAACCGACTATAATAATAACTTATTACAGTCAGCTTATATTAAGAGCTCATTGTAATACATTACAGCTAATGCCCAAAACATCCTAGCAATGATATAGATATGTTCCTAGCACCATTGAAAAGAACATCTTGAAACATATATTGTACTCACTCTTGCTATATATGTGGTCTTCTGAGATTATAGAAAAAAAAATATGCAACACATTTTGGAAAGGACGCTGCCGTGTCTTTCTATAATTGATCGTGTCAGCATGATCCAACACATCAAATCTATTGCTGCTCCAGTAGATGTGTGTTGGTAACAGAGTGTTAACATACATACGGCAGACAAGTCATCCATTTTGTCAGAACATGCATCCATCCAAACCGAAACGAAGATGGGGTGAAACAGAGATGTTTTCTACTCGGCATGACATAGAAAACTAAACATGCATATGTTCCCATGTCCACAAATGAGCGAATAATCCAGCAACATGTTCCAGTGATTGATACGAACACAATATGGGCTAGATCCAGTATATCTCAATCTGATCAGAGGTTATGCCATTGTCAAGCAAAAACTTCTCCAGGCTGTTCAGCACAGGATCATCCTCCCAAGTCTCCCAGCAAACAGTTTCAACAGTCTAAAGGTGCTCACAAGTGAATGATCTTTCTTCTAGGTCGCCAATGAATCTTTGATGTGTATAACAAGTCTACAACATGAAAAACATTCGAGTCTTACCTTGACGGCACATACATCAACTTTCATACAATGATTAGTTAACATGTAGAGAGAAGCATGTACCTGTCTGAGTTCCAGAGTTAGCTCCTCTAGATTAGGTGAGTTCTGAAGGAAGACTATCAATGGATACAAATGTGGATGCAGACACCACTACTGAATGTTAGGGTTGTGAGATTGTTCAATTTTGGGCACCACCGTAATTTCCTTTCCATCTTCAGCTGCACAAGGTTCACAGGATTAACACGTGATACATAATTCATGCCATATTGTAGAAAGCATTAATGACTTTGCCAAAGTTGCCAAGAGAATTAAAAGCGAGCTAAAATTATGAGGCAAGTACTATTGAGTAAAACCTATAGATTCATAGCAGAATATCTCACAAAAACCACAACATAAGCGGAAATCATTTTAACAAAAAGAGTCCACACTAAACAATACCCTGCCTTTTTTCTTAAAAGAGTCAACAACATAAGGCAATCATCAGTCATCATAAATGTTTGAAATAAGACATGCACATACACAGCCAAACTGCTGAACTTGATGTTTTAAATAAATGAAAAAAACAGTTCTGGCCTCTACATCATGTGATGCACACAACCAAACTGCTGCACTCGATGTTCTAAATGTGCCTTCAATTTTTCAATTTTCACATCTATATACAGCAATGGAGACTGCAGTTAAATAAGAACAAGCTAAAATTATGTGGCAGCTACTAGTAAGAACTTGAGCTCCAGAAAACAATCTCTGAAAGAACCCACAACATATGCAGAAACCATGTTTAACAAGAACAGTCCACATTACACAATACCCTGCCTATTTTATGAAGAGAGATTCAACAATCTAGAGCACATGCAATTGGTAACCATCAATGATCATAAATGATTTTCATGCAAGTCGGGCACATACACTGGTGAAAAGACAATAGGATTAGAGGATCTATCTACTGGATTATGGTGATCTAATTGTAAGTATTGGGATGCACTTGCTGTTTGTAAATATAAAGACCGAAGCTAAACAATTACCCACCTATAGACTAGATGCATTTCAGCTCTTGCCACCTCTCTCTCTCTCTCTCTATATATATATATATATATATATATATGTATATATATATGTATATATATATATGCTTATATATGCTTAGGTGTCAGGTTTTGAATCATAAATATTTGCAACAGAACAAGTCAAGAAGTGTACCTTTCTTTCTTCATAATTGATATCCAAATCTGTAACCCCAGAAAGGCTCTTGTAGATATCATCAACCTGAGTATCATCTGAAACGCATGCTGTCTCCAGTGATTCCATGTTCTTCAGTAAAGGTATTCTTGCGTCAGGAAAGAAGCCAAGATACAATAGGCTTGGGATTGAAATAGAGGCCTGCTCTTCAAATGTGATGCAACAAGTATCATCAATGGTCAAAACCTTCAGCGTCTCAGACGAGATCTCAACGTCATCAATGTCACAGTCACGTAATATGAGACGTTCCAATGCTTTGCAGCCCGTTTGGAGTTGCCTAAAAAAACCAGGGGGTAAAAGAACACTGGAAAGCAGCAGTCTTGTCAAGAAGCACTCTGAAGTAAACACCGCAGGATCGAGCAGCAAGCTATAGTACTGTATCGTAACCTCGACAGACCGAGCATTGCAAAGTAAAGCATGGCGGATCCATAGGTTAGCTTCTTCCGAATCGGCACTCCTATTCATTGAACCATCAGGATTGTAGTACGTGAGCCGGAACTCGTCCAAGGGAACAGGGTTACGGAGCATCAAGAAACGGTTGACAAACTTCTTGAACAGCGCGCTGCACTCCTTTGCCCTGTCAGCCATGTCGTAGAAATTGTAGATGCCATCGAAATCGTCGAACTCGTCGATGGTGGCATTGATGCGGGGCACGGAACGCCAGAGGTGGCGCCACTGCCGCGACAACACGCAGGTCTGCACGAGCTCGCGGGCATTGAGGTGGGAGATGGCACGGAGGAGGAGGTCGCGGGGGAGGGTGTTGATCCTGCACGCCGCGCCGGGAACGCTCGCTGGGGCCATACGCGGCCTGCGAGACCCAGACACCTCTGCCATGGGGCCAGGGTCACAGATTCACAGGGGCATTTCGTCGAACAAGTGGTGGTCAGACAAGCTGCAGCATGGAAAAGCAAAAATTATGGAGCCATGAATCCGCAGATCCAACAAGCATCGAGATGGTGATAGGAATCAGTAATAGACAAGAGATTTTCAGGTAGAAATGGCAGCAATCGAATCGAAGGGAACAAGAGGTGGAAGGAAGCGGGAGCAAACCTGCGCGACCCCCGTAGCCTTCCCCTGCCCCCCTCGGAGAAAGACAGCCGTGTATGAATCCTATTAAACCTGCCTCCGTGCCTTTTATACACGGTTCATTTCAAGGTATGTTCTACGGTTGAAACTGCCTCTTTTGCAACACCGTATGAATAACCGTCATATATTCTCAGTGTAGATCTCAAAGCGATGAATAAGATTAAAATAAAAATTTATACTGCATGCTCATTATTTGATAGATATGTTTAGTGCTTAGTGGATCTCATCCACCGCTTTTCACGTTGGGATATGTCGTGGCTATCCAAGTGGTGCTGTAGGAGGAGGCATCTTCAGCACCGCTGTATATAATTTTTTTCAATCATTGTCACATTTTCCTTCTTTCGAAATCTTAATATTTGATAAGTTCTAGTATCACTACCGTATTTTTTTTCCTAAAGAACTGACACTAATCTATACTCCTACAAAATGCATGAGTTGTGGAGGATCCAATCGATCTCCACCGCCCACTCGAGTTGATCAAATAGTTACCATACAAAGTTGGATCCCATTCCTACTTCAAAAAATACATTAAATCTCTTATTATTTGTCTTTCATACCTAGACGTTCAATACGTGCTTTTCATACATTCTAAAAATACATTAATCTCCTATTATTTACCTTCCGTACCTAGACGTTCAATATTTTTCTTCCATACATTCATTACCTGTTTTCTCCAGAGGGTGCGCACCTTCTGCACTTTCGCCTGCTGTTGTGGAAGAGAATGTCTTCCACGAACAAAGTGCGACGAGAGCCTCTTCTAAACAGAAGGCTCAAGCTTGGAGAAGAAGTAGGGAGGAAGGACAATCACAATGTATTGATAGTAAAAAGATTGGTCCCCCTGACCTGATGGTCAGGGGTCTGTAGATGTATGGGTACGCTCTTACAGAGATAGCGATGCAACCTATCGCTATACCACAGGGACCTAGGGCCGACCGAATCACACAGCCTGGGCATAGGTAGGATACATTTACCCCTAATCAGAAGATATTGTCTACTATAGAAAATACAGTGGTGTAAGTGGCCCTAAGGGCACGGCTCTAAGCCGGTCGTCAATTGTGGCACGGCGCCGCACTGTCTCGGATGTCGGAATGGCCTCCACTTGCACCGGAATATCAGGGTGGCCACCACTTGTACTGGCATTAATTGCCGGTCACTTCTTGTCAGACCAAGTGCAGTGGGTGTCCCCCTCTTGCTGATATTCTCTGCGGAGGCCCACTGCCTCCCCTGACTCGAGAGGCAGTGGCCCGAGGAGCCTCACGGTCTCTGGAAGCTTTTAATCTCGGTGAAGAGTCAGGAACCCTAGGGCTCCGAAGGAGCACCTGATGGTGACTTACTAGTAATGCATGTGGGCTGGGGTTTTTTCAAGATGTCTCCACCACTGATGCTCTTCGAAGGTGAACCCTTTTCAACGTCAGATTTATGCCTCCGAAGAAGAAATGGGCGAAGAACCTTACAAAGCCATCGGTGGGGAGGTTTTTTCAAGACATCTCCACCACCGATGCTCTTCAAAGGTAAACCCTTTTCAACATGACATTTACGCCTCTGAAGAAGAAATGGGCGAAGAACCTTACGAAGCCATCGTGGGGAGTTTTCTTCAAGACGCCTCCACCACCGAGGCTATGCCATCGGTTGGGAGGTTTTTTATAAGACATCTCCGCCACCGAGGTTATACCATCGGTGGGGAGGTTGTTTAGTTGCCATGCACTATTTGAGCAAAGGTATAACTTAAGTTTCGACTGTAGACTGTTGAATAGGAATACAACTTAAGTCTTTCGGTATCCTGTTGCTACCTGGTAATTACCTGTCGTGGAGACTTCCAAAAGCTAGGCTAGCTACCATCGAAAACAACCAAGTAGGCAAGCTATTTCTAGTTGGTCATAAACAGATGTACCTTTGCCAAAATGAGGCATCCACAGTAAGGTTGAAGGCCGGGGAAACTCCGCAGCCTAAAGGCTACGGAAGGGTTGGCTCCTCCGGTCCGGGTTGTCTGTCGAAGGGTTTGGGCCACGTGGGTATCCGGAGAACCCATGGCCCTATTGCCGGAGCCCTGCACCCCTTTGCCACAGCCAGTTTCACCAATGTCGGAACCGACCGGGGGGGGCGGGGGGGGGGGGGGGGGGTGGGGCACGCCGGGGGCCCCAACTACTCTGGAGGCTTAGGCGAGGCCCCCTACGTTGGAGGCCTACCGGACTCCGTTATGGTTAGGCCCGTTGGTACGGCTCAGTCCTTATCGCTGGGCTATTGCACCGTTGGTGGCGCAGTTGGAGATGACCGGCCGGGCCGAGGGGAGCTTGCCAGGGCCCGGCCACCCGCCTGGCAGCCCGCTACAGATCTACGACCCCTGGGTCGCCTGTCGAAAAGTTACGAGGGTTCGACAGTCATCTGTATTGTGGCCACATCCAGCCCCGTTCAAAATGCATCAGTACCCTTCCGGTGGTGTTGAAGCCTATGGTTGGCGCACCTAGCGCTGGTGGGGTCTGCCCGTGCTGGGGCCTATGGTCTCCTCGGAGCCCCCTTCCACAAGGGGGGCTGAGGAGGCTGTCAGGAGACCAGGCCCCCGAAGGACACTATCTCGAAGAGGGTCCCCTGGACGTCATTGCAGGAAGCATCTAGGGCTGGGCCAGGCATGAATGCCCCTGGGCTCGAGCGCCCAGAACCATTGGAGGGTGACCTATCTGGCTATGCCCTCGGCTGTAACCTCCTGGGGTGCGACGAGATCCTCACCGCCCCACTACTGGAAAGCCTCCGCATCGACTTGGACCTCCATGCCAACCCAAGCTATCGGGTCAGCATTGGCCGGATGGTTGCCATTCTGCCCAGCTGCAAAGCTGGTGGGGGCACATAGTGTGCCTGGTTGCAGCTGCCATGCATACTTCTGCATGCGTGCGGAGATGGGAGCGGTTGCTTGGGCTAGCGCCTTGGTGTTCTTTGGTGGTGTCCTACCTCCCCTTGTACTTCTATGTTCAGCTCCCCACGGACGGCGCGCTGTTGTGGAAGAGAATGTCTTTCACGAACAAAGTGCGGCGAGAGCCTCTTCTAAAAAGAAGGCTCAAGCTTGGAGAAGAAGTAGGGAAGAAGGACAACCACAATATATTGATAGTAAAAAGATTGGTCCCCCTGACCTGATGGCCAGGGGTCTGTATTTATAGTGCCATTTAAGGTGTAGATGTACGGGTACGCTCTTATAGAGATAGCGATGCAACCTATCACTATACCACAGGGACTTAGGGCCGGCCAAATCGCACAGCCTTGGCCTAGGTAGGATACATTTACGCCTAATCAGAAGATATTATCTACTATGGCAAATACAATGGTGTAAGTGGCCCTAAGGGCGCGGCTCTGAGCCGGTCGTCAATTGTGGCAGGCGCCACACTGTCCCGGATGTCGGAATGGCCTCCACTTGCACCAAAATATCAGGGTGGCCACCACTTGTACTAGCATTAACTGCCGGTCACTTCGTGTTAGACCAAGTGCAGTGGGTGTCCCCCTCTTACTGATATTCTCTATGGAGGCCCGCTGCCTCCCTTGACTCGAGAGGAAGCGGCCCGAGGAGCCTCATGGCCTCTGGAAGCTTTTAATCTCGGTGGAGAGTCAGGAGCCCTAGGGCTCTGAAGGAGCAGCTGATGGTGACTTACTAGTAATGCCTGTGGGCTAGGGTATTTCCCCCAACACCTGCAGCGCCGGATTTCTCCAGAGGGTATGCCGCTCCCGCACTTCACCTACAACGATAACTTTACTACGCGAGAATTGTTTTCATCTCCTCACAAATCAGTCACCATGTTGATCCTCCTCACAACTTTATTATGGATGACCAATTCTAGACGATACGATTCTCTCCATCATCCTATCACTACTACATAATAGGTCTTATATGCTGGCTTATTACTGTCGGTTTTGATGAGCCGGCAGTGATGGGGAATATGGCTTATGAGCCGGCAGTGATGAAGGGCATCACTGCCAGCCGATGGCTTGAGCCGGCAGTGATGCTTCACTGTCGGGTGAAGGCACTGGCCGGTAGTGATTCCTAAACTATCACTGCTGGTTCTAGCCATGAATCGGCAGTGATAGCTCATCAAGTATCACTATCGGTTCGTGTTTTGAACCGGCAGTGATAATGGATGATAGTTTGTCTTAAAAAATTCATAACTTTTCCATACGAAGTCAGATGGGGAAAAATTTTACATGAAAATTGTAGCACTCGATGAGATCTACAACTTTGTATTTGAAAATGTTTTAATTTGAGGTCATTTAAATGCCCAAAGAATATTAACAATCTTTTTAAGGAGACATCGAACGTCGAAATCGGACTCTGTATGCAAAAGTTATGGCTGTTTTACTGAACACTGCACGGATTGGACACAAATATGAAATATGAAGTCGGATGGAGATAAACTTTATATGAACATTATAGAACTCGACAAGATGTACTACTTTGTAGTTGATAAATTTTTCATTTAAGATCATTTAGATGTCCAAATAGCAGTTGAAATATTCGATCAGAAGATGTCAAAATGATTAATTTTGCTACTATACTCACGAATGAACTGTAACACTCGGTTTTAAAGGAACAAAACCAGGCACAACACATGTATGCCAGGATCAATTTTCATACATGCGTTTACATCATCAATATATCATTACAGTGTCAAATTACAATAACGATAATAACTATTACAAAAGGACCCAAGGGTCTAAAAGAAAACACAGCGGAAAAAAAGGTCTTCAGCGTCAGCAGGGCTTCCATCTTCCACAGGCGTCAACGGGAGGCACGTGAGCCTAGAACACCAACTCCGGGTCGAAGTCTTCCTCTTTAAAGGGACCAGCTTCAATGACGGCTTCTGAATAGCAGCAGGATGCAAGGAAGGGGACAACAAGTGTGAGTATAAAGATTGTACTCCGCAAGTGCAGGGAAGAACACGATATGCGGCTTAAGTCAAGGAAAGGCTTGACACTAGCTAATAGCACTAAGCAACTATGACTTGTCTATGACTCCAACAACAGGCATCCTATTTACTAGTGTGAAGACACTACTGTAACCAAAGGGATTGACTCATCGGATTCTATCCAACTACCCAGACTCACCAGGTAATTCCATTACCTGGCTACCCCAACCCACCATTCCAAACCCTGACCCCAACTAATCCTGAAGAAGTCCAAGCCTGCTCTTGTGTGTGAGCACGGCTGATCGACCAGATTGATACTCTACAGAGTTTGCACTGCTTTCCCCACGAGTCGTGATTCCCGTGTTGCTCCATACTTCCTGGGTGTGGAGTCGGGGTCTCACTACAAGGCCTTTACAAAGCTCCCTCTAACCTGTAGACACCCACTGAGATTTCACCACTAACAGACAATTACATTGCTGCATAAGCCCCCTCTTGTGCCTCTTATACTGACCTATGGTGCCCACAAAGCTAGAAGGCGACTAATTAGTTGGCCAGGCCATACCCATATAGGGCTCGTGGTTGTGCGGATATAACTTGGTTACATGTCGAAGAACCGGTCCTTAGGACCCCACACAGATACAAACACAAACATGTCATAGGCTCCGCCTCAAACCATTCATTTTGTTGGGGATTCCTATACCATGTTGCTACAAAAAGAATTACCATCTCCTATCATTATTGCATAGTTCATTAGTCAATATTAAGATTTCCCAACCAAGACTGCGCTAGCATAAACTCTCCATTTTCATAACATGATGAACAACGGCGACAAGGAGAAATTCATTCAAAACTAGTAAACCCTAATCATGGGACATCATATTTGACAAGCATGCATATTGAAGGATAAAAACTACACCTGCAAATCCTAAAACAGGATAAATATGCTCAAAGACACTTGCCTTCGACAAGGTGCTGCTCAACGTCCTCGAAAGCTTGGTCTTGGAGGTTGCCGAACTTCTCAGCTCCTAATCTACAGATTGGAAATAGCACACACAAAGAAAAACCTAAGATCAGTACACCAAACAGTACTTAAACTAGACAAAAACCCTACAAAAATATTCTACACGTCGCTACGAACATTTGGACGCGAAAATCGCCCAAATCGGAGCTACAAGCAAAAAGTATTGAGCTTTTGAAGTTTCAGGGGCTATTCTACAAATTTTACTTTATTTTCCATAGAAAACCCGAATTGTTTTTATACTGAAAATTTGGAAATATGACGCAATAAAACAATTCCCGATTTATTTTTCTACTGAAAAAGCAATGGAAATGGTCTACGGGCCGTGTGGACCATAGCCATTTGGTCGGTCCATGGGTCCACGGTGGACCGGGGCCGAAAGGGTATGGCCGGTCTAATCCGGGCCGTAGGATTAGATCGGGCGGCCGGGATTGAAACAAGGCGGCGGCAGGCGGCGCTGGATGGGCGGGCAGTGGCCGACGGCGGCGGAGCTCTCCGCAGTAGCGCGAAAACACGCTACCGGCCTTGGTTGTCGACGGCGAGCGGCGCAAAAGAGAGAGGGGGAGAAGGGGAGTCTCACCGCTGGCTCGACGGAGGAGCTCCGGAGACAGCCGGCGAAGGAGAAGAAGGGGCGACGGCCTTCGGTCACGGCGGGGATGACGCTTCGGTGGCGAAACAACGACGACGAGCACGGGGATCGACGTCTTTGGGTCCTACGACACCGAGGAGGCCAAAACCGAAGTCAAAAGGGGCTCAACACGGTGAAACAAGGCGGCGGCGAGCTTCTCATCGGCGACAATGGCGGCGAAGGCAGAGAGCTCAAATCTGTGCGCAATCGAAGGGTACAAGGGGTGGTTCAGGTGGGGAACAGAGCAAGGAAACCGAAGGAGGGCTTAAATAGCCGAGGGAGGGAGAGAGATCGCCGAATTTGAGAAGAAACGACTGGCGGCATGCAAGGGGATAAAAGCGACGGTTTCATGCAAAGAAGAGCGGATTCAAGGGGGAAACGGTCAGATTGGGGTAAAGGAAAGAGGGGAACGCGGCCATGCACTTTGATTGCCGAATCAATGGGTGGGGAGGCGGTGATTTGAAGTGGCGGCGGGATTTGGGAGCTCGGGGGTCCGGCGGCGGGAGGAGGGAGAAGGGGAGCCGACCAGGCGACGGCTCCGCTCGCGGCTTGGGTGTGGTGGCTAGTAGGTGCGGCTCGGCGCGGGGCCCGCACGGCAGAGAGGGAGCGGGGGAGGGGGCCGGCTCGAGAGCGGCAGCAGGCCTGCTTGGCCAACAGGCCGGCGCGGGGTAGGAAGAGGCGGCCCACGCGGGAAGGAGAAAGGGGAGGGGAGATGGGCCGAGGGAGAGAGAATCGGCCCAAAGGCATTTTTCTTTTTAGAAATTCATTTTCCAAATTGATTTCAACACATTTTCTAAAGGGGTTTTTAAACGAGCGACAACTAGCGCAATTTTGCAAACTTTTTCCACGCATAAAAAAACCCTATTGCATCTACAATGGCACGAATGCAACAAATATTGAACCTAGGCCAAATTAAATTTAGAAATTAATTTTCCTATTGAACAAAATTGCAACCACCTAATTTATTTCTAGCAAAATTTTAAATTATTGCAAAAATTGAAATTTACGGTGTTACAAACCTACCTCCCTTAGGCTGAATCTCACCCTCGAGATTCGAAAGGATCGGAGAAGAGATGGGGAAACTCTCTCTTCAGATCATCTTCTCTTTCCCAGGTTGCTTCTTCTTCTGGGTGATGCTTCCACTGTACTTTGCACATTCGTACTCATCTGTTTCTGGTAACCTATTCTGACATGTTAAGAATCTTGACCGGATATTCTGAGTAAGAGGGATCTTCTCGCGCATCCAGTTCTTACACGAACGATAGTTGAGGTGGTTATTGGGGTTACGCGTGCGCACCTGCTGTGAGGTCGTGAGTTCGAGTCCTGAAATTTGCATGAAAAAAAGAGCGAGTGAGCAGTGACTGGTCGAGGGCGGGTGATCAGTGACTGGTCGAGGGTGGGTGGTCGTTTAAAAAAAATTATTTTTTGCTTTTTTCGGCCCCAAAAATGATGAACTAGGGACCGACTATCACTGCCGGCTGAAGGCTTCAGCCGGCAGTGATAACACCTTCACTGCCCATCTCTGAGTCAGCAGTGATAGTCGGGACTATCACTGCCCGTTGTCCACTGCCGACTCCAAATCCGGCAGTGAAGGCCCCTTTAGAGCTGCCAGTGAAACCACTTTCTATAGTAGTGTATCCAGTTACTCGCCATTCTATTTTCTCCTGAAATTATATGATCATGTTGTGAATTATGTATTCAAATATCTCTTTTGTTATACTATATTTTTTGGGATTTCTATATCTTAAATTGATTCTACGTATGTACGTAAAACATGTATGCAGTTGCTAGTAAGTTCTAGTATCACTGTTGATACGTAAGACAAATCGGCAATGGTATTGTCAATACTTATTTTTATAAAGAATAGACAGTGAACCCACATGGCAGACCTAAATATCCCCCGCCTGTTCTCTCTCCCTGCTCCACATCTCTCCTCTCTATCTCTCGTTTTCTATCACCGCCGACGACACTTCTCCCCTCGCTGGTGCCCGACGGTCTGTGCGTGGAAATCATCGCTGGCCAAGGCGAGCTCCTGTGGCGGGAAGGCCGGTGGTGGTGGCAGGGTGCATGGATGCATAGCCGCCGTTGGTGGCGGGATCCATATGGAGCCCGGTGGTTCAAGGGATCGATGGAGGAAGCTCGGCACCCTTCTTGCATGGTGTCGCACTAGTTGCTAAGAATTATGTCTGTTCTCAATATGTCCTATGAGGAGGATGCACTAGTTTGGCAGTACGAGTCTAAAGGGGTTTGCTCTACTCAGTCTTTAACTCTTTATATGCCATTATTAATTTTATAAGGGCCGCTCCTGTTTTAATTCCTGCTTTGTGGAAGTTTTCTGTTCCTCGAAAAATTGAAATGTTTTTGTGGTTACTTTCTTATAATAAGTTGATGACCGTTGATAACTTGAATGAAAGAGGAGTAGAGAAACCACTACAATGCATGTTTGGTCTTAGAATGAATCTGTAACTCATTTGTTTTTTGGTTGCGTAGTAGCAAAAGAAATCTGGCGGTATGCTTTTGAATTTCGAGGTATAGGCATTGGCCAATATTATGAATCAGTAGCTCGGCATTGGTTAAATCAGAAAAAAACTGCTGATATGAATGTTATCTCTGCTGCAACCTTAAGAAGTATTTGGCTTAATATAAATGACTTTGTGTTAAGAAGTGAAATAAGGTTGAAGAAACAAGAGATGTGCTTGAAAGAAATCAAGCTGGTGATTATGGTCATCCTTAAGACAACACCTTCAGGGGAGATGGTTCTATGGTCTGCGTTCCTGGAACTTCAACTACAAACTAGTTACGTGTTCATATGTTGCAACGAAAATATAAATATTGGATACGGTAACATTAAGCACAAACTCTAGATATGTAGATGTAGATACGTCATAGGAGTACCGTCGAACGAATACGTCAGGAGCGATACCATAGTTTGATGTCAGATGGGATCCGAAAATGGATGAGATTATTTGCTAAAATTTTCCTCCTAATTTCTTCATTTATTTTTATTGGTAAAATCGGTCTTATATCCGTAGCAAGTAACGAGACGGGGAGGCTGAAAAATGAGAATGGATAACAAAAATAGATAAATTATTTGAATTTTAAGGGTTTTTATTAGATGAAATGAGAGTAGAAGAGGTGACATAAGAATCAACTCGTATTTTATATAGTAGAGATGATGCCGAAGACCGTGTGACAGTGGCAGGGATGGCAAGAGGTGCACCACCGAAGATGACATGGAAGTGGAAGAGTGTGCCTGAGAGATGGTGGAGTTGTGGCCTCAATCGTCATCGTGTGCTTTTCTCTTTGGAGTTTCTTATATATCTCTTTGTTACCTGTAATTTATTAATCTGGAGAGTAATGAGACGTGCTAAAAACTGTACTCACCCAGTTCTCACCTGTGCTCCTCCACCTCCGATTCGATGCTGGTGACGGTCTCCGAGACCCCAGCCTGCTCCGCCTCTCTCCCTGCTCCGCGTACAGCGTCTGGAGGCGCCGACGACCTCTAGGTTGGTGCCCGGCCATGCGCGTTAGGGTGATTTGTGGTGGCGGCTCTTCGGCCGTCGTTCAGGCGCGCGTCTCGGCGAGCTCGCGACTCTCAACCGCAGCGGCTCGTGTGTACGCGCGCGTCAGCGTGTGGTGCTGCGGTGGTTCCCCGGCGTGGTGCCGATGCTTGTGTGTGCTGTACGTGTACATCCTGGTCCTTGGCCTCTTCTATGTGGTGGCAAATCCCCAGCTTCTCGGCCTCTCGGGTACTGTCCGTGGTGTGCCCCTCGGCCTCGGGCAGTGCAGTAGCATTGTATCTAGGAAAGCAACATCCACGACGACCTCGGCACCTTAGACTACTCCCAATAAGATTTTTCATATTTGTGTTTCCAAGAGTGCCACATAAGCAAGAGTGCATTTAGTTGATAGTTCAAACAGTCCTCTACAATGCATTATTTCATTTTGTTGTTTCATATGCAACACATGCAAAAGAGTAAGTATTATGGAAATAGTGTCCGGGTGGTTTCTGTCGAAGGTTTTTCCCTGACAACATGTCTGTAAGTGACGGGGTTATCTTTGTGATTCAGTAGTCGACAAGAAACGAGGTACACGATGTAGACAGGTTCGGACCCCCGAGCAGAGTAATACCCTGCGTCCTGTGTGTTGATGATCAATATATATTCTCTCAAGTACAAGCAAGATGGCTAGTCTTATTATAAGAAGTAGATGGGATCTAATCTAGAGATGAAGTCACCAAGTATCTCCTGTACTAGGATCTAGATGCTTGCGTCTGGTTGCCCCCCCCCCCCTCGAAGAGAGAAGTCCCCTCCTTATATAAGGGTCCTGTGCCACCTACTATCCATCCGTAGTCATTAGGGAGTCCTCTGTTCCGTCCAACAAGAAGGAGCAGATAGAATCAGGATTGGATACTAGGTGTTCCCGAGTTGGGTAACCAATCAAGACCTTCCTAATATATCTGTCCTGATTCTCCACGGGTATCAGGTACCACCGATTCGGTTCCGTAATATCCGGAGTCTATTAAACTTGTTCATGGTATACCCCATCTAAATATGGTATACTCCTTACGCATATATATCCCATAATTAGATATTCGATAGTAGCCCCCGAACTCTGCTCGGAGGAAGGGTTTCTGCAATCATCCGCTTGAGTACCGCCAAGTCAGAGCTTTGGTCGAGTAAAGGCTGATTAGGCTTGCAGTTGAAAGAATCGAGTAAAACAGATCCTGTTCCCAGTATCTAGTGGAAACGCTAGTGGGTCGGACGCCCTGCTGTTAACCTCACTCGAGACTTGAGAAAGGACAAAAAATCTCGACTAATCAACACCCGTTTCCAACTAGAGTTGGAAAACCTTTCGAAATTTGAAGTGACACGAGCATTTAATGCGGATAGACGGGCGTGCCAAGATTCGCACGGCGCCATCATGCCACTTTTCACGCCTATCGAAGCTTCGTGAAAAACGGGATTGGCTTCGAAGCGGAATGAAAACTACTCTTTCGTTTACCGCCGCCGGGGATCCATGGATCCCTGTTCTCCCTCAAGGACCTCCGCTCCCTCTTCGCCGGAGCAGCAATCTGAGACGAACGCCACCGATTCTCCGCCTGATGAGTCGAAGTACCTAGCCGAGGCTTGGACACCTTCATTGATACAAGAGTCGCGATTGGCGGAGCTTGAATCAGAGGGTACAATTCCTCATCGCAGCTTGGTCGAGTGGAGACCCACATCTGGTGAGAATATTCCGTCTTGCAGCTTCAATCATGAGTTTGTGGTTTTTGAGTCATTTTTTCATTGCGGATTCAATGTTCCTCCCTCCAAATTTGTCATCAGCATTCTTGGGTTTTACGGGATCGAGCTCCACAACTTGAATCCCAACTCCGTCACCATGCTCAGTGTTTTTGTCCATCTTTACGAAGCCTTCCTTAGCATCGAGCCAAGTCTAAATCTTTTCCAACATTTCTATAAGCTGAAAAGGATTAAGGGTAATAAGTGTGTCGGGGGATGCGGATTCCAGTTAAGGAATGGAATGAAGACTGCTTATATCTCGGTCCCCTTAATCTCCTCTTGGTCGAAGGAATGGAAAAAACTTTGGTTTTACATCTCCAATCCCGACCCTTCTGGATCTCCTTTAGTCTATCAGGGTCTTTTTCCCCCACGAAACTGAATCTTGGACGCAGCCATCACGCAATATCTCCCACACCGCCCATTATGCCTACAGAATCGGCACACTGAAGCAGTATGGCCTGACCGGGTGGCATGTCGCCAAAGAATTCATCAGTCGGAGGTTAAGCCCCTTGAAGGCGCGAGCGCACTTGGCCTGGGAGGACAGTGGGGGTCCAGGATAGTTCCAGGGACTCGGACAAGTGTAAGGCCTAGTTAGCACTTTGCTGCCTTTGAGGCTGTGGTCGATACTTCTCAGATTAATCCTTTTTTTGTTGCAGCTTTGACTCCGCAAGAGATCAACGTTCGACTAAGCAAGCTTTTCATGGGTGACTTTGAGGAGTGTCACCTCCAACCCTACTCCCAGGCGAACCCTCGATCAGAGGTGGGGATTTCCTTGACTGGGAAGGCTAGATTGTTTTATGCTCACCGGGTCTGATCTATTATCTTTTTGCAGCCTCAAAATTTCCATAAAGAGGTCGTCCTTACAACCAAAGTTGTCGATCTGGACGGAGCCTCTCTGAGTGCCGGTGATAAAGGAAAGAAACCGGTCGATCAAGAGACTGAGGGGTCTCCTCGACCAAAGAGATCGTCCCCGCCATCTGATCCAATAAACGACTAGGTTCCCCCCACGCTGTAGGAGAAGTGATCCGGTACTGAAATTGAATTTCTGAGTGATTCTTATTTTGCCCTTTTGATTATCGAGTAATTTTCTGTGGGCATCCGGTTTTGAGTGGGTGGCCTTTTCTTAGAGAAAGTCAAGTGTTCCCCCTCAATCGCCTCCTCAAACAACCGCCACGCCCGATGACTCAGTCGAGAAGGTGACTCATATCGAGTAATCATTCTTCTTATGGTCATCCTGATAACAATCGGTCTATATGGGCGGTCCTTTTTAGGGGATGTCGGGCGCACCCTCGCAAACGCCACCTCGAATGACCGCTGTAGTCGAGGACTCGCTCAAAGAGGTAACTCCTACCGAGTCTGCACCCTTCGTTTGATCATCCCTTTTACTCGATAAACTTAAGATTATGAGGATTGTTGGCTGATCTCTTACAGGCCGCGGAAAAATTAGCTTAATCAGAACCGTCGACCACCCCTCCGTCTGAACCAAAACCTTTTGCTGGTAAGCGAAGGAAGAGGGTAATCAAGGTGCAGAAGTCACAAGTCGCTGCACTGGTTCCAGTCAACAGGAGGTTAGGCTTGAGCTCTTGTCCTAATTTGTGTCTTTTTGCTTCCATTCTTAATCCTATTTTCTGCAGCTCACCGCTTCTGAAGGAACCAGATAAGCAAACCACAAGCGGCCCGACCACTGAGCTGGCCACTGCCTCTGCAGTTGCTCTGCCACTGTCTCTTTCAGTAGAAAAGTGCCCAGCGGGTGCCTCCGGATCAGGTCCGCAGGCCAAAGCTGAAATATCTCCCTTAGCAGAAGATCATTTTGCGGCAGCAGAATACCTCCTCAAAGCAGCTGGTGCTAGGATGTCTAAAGCCAAGGCCAAATATTTGGAAGTCATCCAGGACAACCAAATTGAGAAGGATAAAGATCTTGCCCATCGTTGGGAAGAAATTGATGGTTTGTGCTGCCCTCGATCATTGTTATGTGATTCGTATATTGAGCAGTGGCTAACCGATTCTTGCTGATTTTCCCAGATCTCCGCGCCATGCTCAAGAGCAAAGTTGCAATCATCGATGAACAAGCGCGAGTCATGAAGTACAACACCAAGTATCAGAAGGAACTTCAAGACAAGCTGAAGCAGGCCAAAGCCGACCGACAGGCCATGTCCGAGACTTTGAAGAAAGCAGAGGCTGATCGGGATGCTATGGCTAAGGCTCTGAAGAAAGTAGAAGCAGATCGGGACGCCAAGGATGAAGCTTTCAAGAAGTCAGAGGCCAATCGGAACGCTGCTGACGCCAGTCGGGAAGCTGCAGTCGAGGCACTCAAAGAGTTAGAGGAACAAACTCTCGATCGCATGACCCAGTCGGCTTGCCTCAGCGCCAAAACAATGCTTGGTCTTCTCAAGAGCTATGATCCCAACCTTGATGCATCAGTGGTGACGGCAGGCTTTGGGTGCATTGAAGAGAAATCAGCAGAGATTATGGAAAGCATTGAACCTCTTATCCCTCCCTACGTCAATTCCTTAGGGCTTAGCGTTACTACTATCGAAACTGAAGTTGAGGACGAAGACGACCTTTCATCCGATTGATGGTCCATGGTGCTGGACTTGAAACTTTTAAATCTGTATTTTGGGGATGTCTGTCAACGCTACTATTATTTTGCTTGTCTAAAGTGCCACTGCCTGCTATTCCCTTATCGATGAAATAGAGTTGGCACGAGTAGATGCAAAACTGATGAGCAAGCGTTATCACTATCCTCAAGATCAGATAATTACATGCCTACTAGTGCCTGAAATCTCAACTGAACAAACCATTAGATGCTTGGTCCTCGAGTAAGAACTCAAAGGAACCAAGAAGGTAAAAGAAAAGACTAGTGTAAAACTAGAAATTCAAGAATATGATAAAGATTTTTGCAAACTTTTACTGGCTTGTGCTTTTGACTAATCATAAGAACCCGTCAGAGAACATATGTAGGATCGACTAGGACTTTTGAGACCTTTATCAGCTGTTAGGCTTTGAGATGTCTGACAATCTCGGTGCTGTTATGCCTTATGAGGTGTAATTGTCCATCATCGAGCAAACATGCCTCCGTTGGTTTTATCCGGTGCCAACATTACGAAGCCAAATAAATAAATTTTTCCGCAAAAAAGATGTGTAAAAAAATATGGTGTTATTATGTAGCCCCTGACTCTCTAGTCGAGGAAAAAATTTCTCAAGTGGAGAGTAAGAAAGAACATACCTGTACCATTGAGAAGATATAGCGTAGCTCTCGACTTATTGCTCGATAACTGAATAAGGTGAAGAGTAAAGCTTCAGCATCGAAAGTATGCGATGTAGCCCCCGACTCTCTATTTGATGTGATAATCAACACAGAGAGTAAAGCATATGCAACATACTTGACGTGGCCCCTGTCTTCTTACTTAACAACTAAATTTGAGCGAAAAGTGGAGGATAAGAACCTATCTTGCGACGTTGCTCCTGGCTCTCCAACTGATGTGATAACCAGACAGAAATCGGAACAAGAGCATGATCAGAAAGATGTGATGTAGCCCCCAACTCTCTACTCGATGTGAAAATCGAGTGGAGAATAGAGCATAAGCATCAAAGAATGCATGATGTGGCTCCCGACTCTTTGTTCAATGTGATAATCGAAACGGTTGAGCGTAGCATAAGCATCAGTACACTATTCTCGACTATGCACTCGAGAGATGTAGCCCCCGAGTGCTATAACTGTTATTACAATATGGTTATCGAGCGAATTTGAACAGCCGGGTAGGTAGGCATTAAAATCCCACTCCCATTTGTACTCGTTTTCACCACAACCCTGATTTGACGCGCCGTATTGATTTCCATCCCTCTTTGTAGAGATTAGACGTGCCATAAACGCCATCATGACGTCTTGACTTCCGCTGGACGCACTGCACGCCCAAGGCGATTCCATACACGCCACCGATTCGGATCTTGACGTCTCCGTTTCTACAGTATGACCCATTCCCTCGACTATAAATAGCGGGGACCCTGAGCCATTCACGTTCACCTAGCCTTCTCCACCCCTTTCCTTGCTTCGCCTGGTAGAACTTGTAGAGATTTGGGACATGGCCGCCACTCCACCACCGTCTCCCGACTCGAGCTCAGAGATAGGAGTAGACACTCTTTCCCCAAGGCCTCTCGCCATTGTTCCACCCTGGGTCATCATCATCTCTTCTGATGAGGAGGAATTGAGTGAGAGACTTAGAGTGAGAGGGCGTAGGGCATCACCTAAGGATGACCGGCAAGCGCGGCACCTGATTGCTGCCTATGCTGCCAGGCGAGCAGCGAGGTTATCGAGGGATGGTAATATTGATGAGATCATCGACCAAGCCATCGACGAGGTTTATGGCATCAAAGCCCCCCAAGTCTCTAGTGACGGAGAGAGCGCGGCCATCACCTCTGTTAGCAACCGCCAGATCATCTCCAAGGCATTCGAAGGGTCCGTCTGAGTCACTGGCGCTGGTCAGCAGCTCCAGCAAGGCCTTCGCATCAGCCGTTCTTCCTGGCCCATACACCGGCCGTTGCCCAGTTCCCAGAACAATCAGCTGCCATTGTAGGGAAGAGTACAAAAGGTTTCTCGACTCGTTCCAGGCCAAATAGAGGTCCACATGCTTTTGAACTGTTAGAGGTGGTGGATCTTCATTATTTGCAAGGGCTAAGAGGGTTGAGAAAAAACATGTAATAAAATTAGTTAGCCGAGTCCAAAGTAATGGACTTACCTATAATTTACCTTATCTATGAATGAAACTGCCAGAGTTGATCGATGTCCCACGAGTTCTCGAGCATCTCACCGTCTGGAGTAGATAACTGTACTGATCCAGGTCGAGTAACTTCGACTACCACGAAAGGTCCTTCCCACTTAGGTGATAACTTGTGGTGATTAGCCTGTTTTTGCACCTTTCGCAGGACAAGATCTCCGGCAACGAGTCTCCTGGGTTGGACTTTACGACTGTGATATCTATGCAACGCCTGTTGATACTTAGCCACTCGAATAAACGCTCGATCATGGTACTCCTCGAGTAAATTTATGTCGTCCGCTCGTAATTGCTCTTGCCCTTCTCCCGAGTAACTTTCCACTCGAGGTGTCCCAAACTGCAACTCAGTCGGAAGCACTGCTTCTGCTCCATAGACCAAGAAAAAAGGGGTTTCACCGGTGGCCCTGTTAGTCGAGGTTCGAACAGCCCATAGTACCGAAGGAAGCTCTTTCACCCATCGTTTCGAGTAAGCTTTCAGCCTGTCGAAAACCGGAGTTTTGAGACCCTGCAAGACTATACCATTGGCGCGCTCTACCTGTTCGTTACTCTGAGGGTGAGCTACTAAGGCGAAACAAGTTTTAATGCCGAATTCTTTGCAAAACGCAATAAAGGTTCCGCTTTTGAACTGGCTACCGTTATCTATAATTATCCGATGCAGAATTCCGAATCGAGTAATTATGCTCCTCATGAACTTCTTGGCCACTCCTGTGGTTATTTTTCCTACGGGTTCGGCCTCAATCCACTTAGTGAACGAGTCGATAGCCACGAAGACGAATTTGAACCACCTTGGGCCCTTGGGAAGGGTCCCAGGATATCCAAGCCCTAGACGGAGAATGGCTAAGAAAGAGGAATAGTTTGTAGAGCTACCGGTCGAGTGGTCTGTCTTCCAAAAAATTGATAGACCAGGGGGAGGTGTACCCACCGGTTATCCTGTTGAAGCTCGTCCCTCGACCGTATAGTCAGTGCCGGGGGAGGTGTACCCACCAGTAGTCATTATCACAGACTAGGAGGCGGCGGGCCTCCTGTAGGCCGTTGATGATCAACGGTGCCTGGAGCGCGCAAAGCTCCGGCCGCTAACGTCCCTGGTGGGATATTTTTAGTATGGTCGGCGTTAGCATTCGCCGCAGCCGGATCCTTGGGGTTCTCTGCATCATTAGTTTCGTCAATGGTATGATCTACCGCCACGAATTGATCTGTTCGGCTACTTTGGCTGTTGACAGAGGCGTCATCGTCACTCTCCTCGCTGCTAGTATCGATGAAGTTCAGAACATTGGGCTCATTGGGATCCCACTCATGGTGTTCCACTTCGCGATATGCGTCCACTGGCCTGGACTCGAGAATACAGGTGTGGATCAGTCCACCTTGATCATCCCATTGGAAGACCATAGTTCCAAAAGTGATCTGCGATTCAGCCGGAGGCGATTCGAAAGCGATCGCTTGTGACTCGAAGGAGTCATAGAAGCCGGCATCAGAGAAACCGGTGCGAAGATGCACTCGAGACATTGTCGATCTGAAAAGCAGAAGACCCCTACCTGGCGCGCCAACTGTCGAAGGTTTTTCCCTGACAATATGTCTGTAAGTGACGGGGTTATCTTTGTGATTCAGTAGTCGACAAGAAACGAGGCACACGATGTAGACAAGTTCGGGCCCCCGAGCGGAGTAATACCCTACATCCTGTGTGTTGATGATCAATATGTATTCTCTCAAGTACAAGCAAGATGGCTAGCCCTATTATAAGAAGTAGATGGGGTCTAATCTAGAGATGAAGCCACCAAGTATCTCCTGTACTAGGATCTAGATGCTTGCGTCTGGTTGCCCCCCCCCCCTCAAAGAGAGAAGTCCCCTCCTTATATAAGGGTCCTGTGCCGCCTCCTATACATCCGTAGTCGATAGGGAGTCCTCTGTTCCATCCAACAAGATGGAGCAGATAGAATCGGGATTGGATACTAGGTGTTCCTGAGTTGGGTAACTAATCGAGACCTTCCTAATATATCTGTCCTGATTCTCCACGGGTATCAGGTACCGCTGATTCGGTTCCATAATATCCAGAGTCTATTAAACTTGTTCATGGTATACCCCATCTGAATATGGTATACTCCTTACGCATATATACCCCTTAGTCGGTGCCACCTCTGTATTACTATGATAGATATTTATCCCTCATGTGGGATAAATATTAGTTCTGACTGGGGCCCTGGTCATGTAATTTGGCCGGCCCTAGATATTTCCTACAAAGCAATAACTTGTACGTTAAGTCATGTAGCCCTATAAATACAGGGCCATGGCCTTCTAGGGGAGGGTGACAGAGTCCCTTTCTTTCACTATCAACACATTTTGGTATTCCTCCCTCTCAAACTTCATCCTCAAGCTTGAGTCTCCTCGTTAGAAGAAACTCTTGCCATCCTGCTGGGGGAAGACAACCTTTTCCCCCAACAAGCATAATAGTGTAAGTTTATGTGTATTAGTTGCTATGGTCGTGTATGGATTGCTGTGAGTCAAGTTTAGAGAAACTTGTACTTGGAACTGATTATTTGTGTAGAACACTAATGCTCAGCTTCATGATTGTATTTGCATTGATCACAGCTATATATAGACGATTACAATAGTCATGTGTGAGCCTAGCTACTGGTCAACACGAGCTGTTGGAGATCCTACAATGCTGGCGCCGTAGGGACTGAGGAAGTGCCGAGTTAGTTGGCTGACCAGTTGAGGCGCTAGAGTCATTGGAGAATCTGTCTGGAGAGGCGCTGGAGTCCCTGGAGAGCCGGTCTTCTAACAGCCCCCCGCAGCCTGAACGTGGTCCAACCTGAAGGCTGGAACGAAAGTCATGAAACAACACTGTTGGGAGACTGTCGGTTATATGGGATCCGGGGGTTCCCGAGTCCCGAGGCTAGGACAGTGCAGTGCCACATGGCGCCTTCCCTCGGGGACCACCTTCCCGAGGGCTCCAAAAGGGAAGTAGGGTCCAAAAGTAAGTGCTCGGGGACGAGAACAGTTGGTCCCCGAGTACCCAGAGTGTCCCGAGGACCCAAGGGAAGCTAGGTCTGGGAGGGGGTGCTCGGGGCCGAGAACAGTTGGTCTCCGAGTACCCAGAGTGCCCCGAGGACCCCAGGGAAGCCAGGTCCTGGAGGGGGTGCTCCGGGCCGAGAACAGTTGGTCCCCGAGTACCCAAAGTGCCCCGAGGACCCGAGGGAAGCAAGGTCCAAGACTGGGTGCTCGGGGCCAAGAACAGTTGGTCCCCGAGTACCCAGAGTGCCCCGAGGACCCGAGGGAAGCAAGGTCCAGGACTGGGTGCTCGGGGCCAAGAACAGTTGGTCCCCGAGTACCCGGAGTGCCCCGAGGACCCGAGGGAAGCAAGGTCGGGGACTGGGCGCTCGAGGCCAAGAACAGTTGGTCCTCGAGCACCCAGAGAGCCCCGAGCACCCAGCAAGCCCCATGCCGTTGGACTCCGCAGGGACTCCACGATGAGGTGTCGGTCGGCGGGAGGCCCGATGCTGCATTTAATGGGGAGCGTGGACGGTCACATCAAACCACTCTCCCCCACGCCTACCGTACTGAATACGCCAGTCCCTGCTACAGTCTGACAGGGAGGCGTAGGCACAATTAATGCGGCGGGTCCCATCGCATGTCCCCTCGCGGGGCCCATAACGAAAGATGGCTTGAAGATATCTTTGATGGGCTTGAGGCTTATCGCTTATTGCCCTGTTGCATTAGACCGTGTCAGACCTACTTTGACCAAACGGGCATGAGAGAGTACTCAGAGGCTGGCCGGTGGGCGCCCCTGCACCTGCTAAAGCTGGGACGTGAAGACCGATGGGACCGTCCGAGGGATGCATTTTCAACCCTCTGTAACATCAACTGTAGACCTATGATGGTCGCTTTCCATTTATTGTTTATGGGAACTTGTGCCTTCGTTCTAGGGACTCCCTGGAGGGCCTCCCCCCCGGTAGATAAAAGGGGGAGAGCACTTCGTAGAAAGGGCACCTGGTAACACAGAGGAAAAACGAGAGAGCTAGAGATCGAGAAAGACATAGTGACATCCGAAGAGCATTGATAACATACAAAACACACATGAGTAGGGTATTACGCCTCCATACGGAACCTGTCTAAATCCTTGGTGCATTTATTTCTACTAGCTGACAAAGATCCATCATGCCCAAGTCCCGCACACATTAACCCCACGTACGAGGTAGTTCCAGGACCAGCCCCCCGGCCGAATCTCAAAGGGGGTCCCTAAGGATCCCTGGTTGCGGTGTTCATCCACCGACAGAGACCTTTTGTAAAAATGTCTGCAAACTACATCGAGGAGGGAACATGCATGATCTTCATGGCTCCGAGTGACACCTTTTTACGAACAAAGTGTAGATCGATCTCAATGTGTTTTGTCCTCTGATGCTGCACCGGATTTGATGCCATATACATTGTGCTAACGTTGCAATACACGATGATAGCCTTCGACAGAGGGCCATGAAGTTCATGCAACATCTGATGAAGACAACAGCTCTTGGCCACCGAGTTAGCCACCACCCGATATTCAGCTTCCACACTGGATCTAGAGATGGTAAGCTGGCGCTTTGATGACCATGACACCAAATTGTCACCCAAGAACACACAGTAGCCTGAAGTGGACCATCGCATGTCCGGGCAACCGGCCCGAGTTGAAAAACCAAGTTGAAATGTTCCTTGGTTTATATGTGATGAGTGATTGACAAGGTTGTTGATTTGGTTTGACGAGTTTTAGGATTGCATAAGCATGTCTATGTGTTGCAATTATGATCCTGACTAACCAAAGTTTCAGAGAAAATAGAGTTGACATTTTTATCTCTGAGTCCAAGAAAATTTGCCTCACCGGATGGTCCGGTGATTGGGAATTTGACAACACATGATGGTTTGGTGTTCAGAAGGCTTAACATCGAAGCATTTCAATCCAGAGGCAAAAATTGAATTGTTCAACGGATGATCCGGTGTTCAAGCAAGGTGTATACCAGACTATTTTCCAGGAGTTGTGCAAAATGGCATGTCTGGTGAGGTATACACACCGGATGGTCCGGTGAGTGAAGGTGTGAACACGGAGGCCTCACCGGAGTATTTGTTCCAGAGAGGTTGCAAATGTCCTGTCTGATGAGATTGTACACACCAGATGGTCCGATGATGGGCAGTGTACACACCAGAGACTTCACCAGAGGGTTTTCCAGGAGGTTTTTAGCAGAGGAAGAGTTGCACATACCGGATGGTCCGGTGTTCAGGGTCTTGTACACACCGGAACATCCGGTGTTCACAATTTTGTTGAGATGTGCTTTCAACTGTGAATTTTGATTTTGACTAACTGGAGATGGAGTTAAATGGTTTTGGAGATATATATTTGCTTGTCTCATGATGTGTAAGTGATGGATGCAACTTGGCGGTCGACGGAGGGATGATCAGGGCTAAGTGGGGTGCTTGGTGGCACTAATATATCAGTTGTAATGCATAATGTATGGAACACAGCTTATGTTCAAGTTATGATGTTGCACTTCATCATTTTCATAGTGTGTTATAAAGCCTTCAGGTGTTGACACAAGCTTTCAAGAATACTTTCAAAGTGTGCCCGCCACTGATCACAAAAACCACATTTCATAGAATTGTTGACAATATATTCTAAAATATCCCATACATCTCATTATATTTGTTCTTTAGTACATTTGTTGGCAGATAAAAGAACTCATTATATTTATTATCAACTCATTATGTAATATATCAGTCGATTATCATTTCATTTAGTAACAAATCATATGAACTCAAGGTTTGCCATCTCCCTTGTTCGTGTCTCGAAGGTTTTCACCTGCTACCTCAAATCCATCATTCAATTCCAGTTTTCATGCAATGTTCTCTTAAATTTAGTTCTTAATCTTCTACCTCGCGATATAACACGGGGGCCATCAGCGCCTCACCATCTTTCTAGTTCTATCAATAGACCCCTGCAAAAACAATTCTGAAAATGGACACTTTTGCACGGTGCCAGGACATTTGGCGCCGTGGTTGAATAGCACGGTGCCGTGCTACCGATATTCTATTTTGGACTTCAAAGATTATACGTGGTAGCTCTCACGGCGTCAATTATCACGACACCATGCTATTCAGTAACAACGCCAAATGTCATGGCGCTATAAAAAGAGTCCATTTTCTGACATTGTTTTCTCGTAGATCCATGTGTAGAAAAAGTTTTTAAGAAGGGCCAAATTCTAAAAATTCCACCAAACTTGCAGCGCTGTACATGGGTACCGTAGCACTGTACGGGTACTCCGATCTCTATAATATTCGTTAAAATATTTTGCACTTTAGGCCTAATACTCTTTAAAATACCAATCTCTATAATATTGTTGCTGACCGCTAAAGTTACGCCTATTTGAGCTTTTACATGTTTACAACTCAAAAAATAAGGAGAATTGCATTTTTGCCACTAGTTCAATCTCCAGCTACAGATTGGCCATTATAAAGCGTGAACTGCAAATTTGCCACTAATAAAACGTCCAGATGTTGTTCTGTTTGCCACATCTTTTGTTCTTCACATTGCATTTATTCGCAAAAATAAAAAAAAAATAGAAAAAAAAGATGTGGAATGACAATTTGCCCATTTTCATCATCTTTCATTCCGTGCCGTTTTGCTGTTCTCCCCAAACCCTTCTTCCTGTCGCGTTGCTCGTTACGCTGCCATGCTCCATGGCAAGCTCGCCTGCGTCGGATGGCCAATGCACCGGACCGCACTGTTACATAGGAGCGGGACACCGGCATGGAGAGCAAATAGGGTGGGGAGGCCACCCGACGTTCCCTTGCCACCGCCTCCCGTCACGCCCAAAATCCCGAGCTGCTGCCACTCCTCCCTGCCATAATATCACCACCATCGACTGATTTGAGATTAGTTGCACTTGATTTGGGAGAGAGCAGCCTCATTGGTGCGGCAGCAACAGCGAGCACGAGCAAGTGCGCTCTTGGTGAAGACGTGGTGAGAGTGAGCACACGGGCGAGAGGAAGGAGCAAGGTGGTGGAGGTGCGTGCGGCATGCATGTTGTGAAATTAATAGGGCAAAAGATAAATTTGATTCCTAAAGGGCGCAGGAACTACTTGCAGCGCAAACAAATGCTAGATAGATAGATAAAACACCTAATACAGGCATCATCATTGCACATGAATTAACTTACAGTGGATCTCACTAGGTGAAAGGTGAACGAATGAAGAAGTCGATGTAGATGTCGCAGAGGAAATTGCAGGAGCGGTCGCATGGGTGTGCTTCCCAGAAACCTGATCGCTGGTCCCTCGTGTAGGCCTCAAATCACCAGCGTCGGCTCGGAGACACCACTCGCCCTCGATCTGTTGCACGACAGAGAGAGGGGCGACAAAACTAAGAAGTGGTGTGCGCAGTAGAAATAGGAGAACGTGGTTCTGGTTATTGTCGATCTCCCCTCGTTCACAGAACGTCTCCTGTTATATAGAGGAGATAACTCCCACGATTTTTGAACTATCAGATATCCAGGAACCGCTCCCTAGTATCTCTCAAACGTGCAACTGACAGACTCATCACACACGAACGAGCTTATACCACTCCACGGTCCCACGTGGCAGCCTAGGTGTCGATGATGTGGTGTTCTTGCATGCGTGGCAAAAAGGAGTCACCCATCTGGACATACATGTCACAAGTCATGCATTAATCATGTGAAAAAACATGAAACGCACGCACGTGCACATGTCTGTTACCATAGCCATAAGCCTCCACTACTACAGAAACCCCTTTCACTGCCGGCTCCAAAACCCCCTTCACTGCCGGTTTTGGAGCCGGCAGTGGGCAACGGGCAGTGATAGTCGAGGACTATCACTGCCGGCTCGGTAGACCAGCAGTGAAGGGGGTTATCACTGTCGACTGAAGGATTCAGCCGGCAGTGATACCCAAGTCATCACTGTCGGCTGAAGCCTTCAGCCGGCAGTGATTCTTTGGCATCACTACCAGCTGAATCCTTCGGCTGGCAGTGATTGCTAGAATCACTGCCAGTCAAAGGATTGAGCCGGCAATGTTTTCCCTCTCCTCCCTCCGTGGTCCTCCTCTCTTTCCTCTTTGTACTCCCCCTCTCTCCTCAATCTCTTCGTCTCTCTCACAATACATGCATACAATGATACATATATTTACTGTAAATCAATAATAAAAACACCTTCATTAATACATAGTAATGAACACATATTACAAGTCAGGCATCAACAATCACACAAATATTACAAGTCACCCCCTAAAAAGTCGGTTGAGTTTAGCCAGTCTAGTATCCCTCTACCTCTCCCGCGACGAGGACCGCGTCTCCGCACTGACGACTGATGGTGTGAGTATGTGCGGGAACGCCGGGGGGCAGATGGTGGTGGAGCAGAGGACCCGGCCACTCCTGATCGACCGCAGCGTCGCCTATGCTCCAGGCTCACTGGCATGTAAAAGACATCAAAGTCTGACGCCTGAACGCCTCTACAGTTTGAGCCTTCGGCCTCCTCCGCAGCACACCGATGGGCCACCCTCTCGTCCTCCTCCTCTTGGGTACGCTTGCGGGATACTACTTCTTGCTCCTCCGCAGTGCACATCTCACGGGCCAACCTCTCATCCTCCTCCTCTTGGGTACGTTTATGGGACGCTACTTCTTGCTCCTCCTTCGCATTATCGTTGGAAGGCTATTGTGTCGAAAAGTCATTCGATGATACCAACTTCGCATCATACATAGTAATTCATTAATAAATAGTAATTAATGTCATTCATTAATATTATGTCAATTGGCGAAATAGAATACGTTGTCAAGCCCTTTGGTAGCCTTCCTCCTTGTCGCATACTCTCTGCTAGAAGGTAAGGTGTCATATGAAGGTCTTGCACGCGTGGACTGCATGATCAGTTCATGAAACTCGCAGTTTGGGTTGATAACATGTTCCAATAAGAACCCGGCCATCTGTTCTTTAAGGGCATGTATTTCAGCAGGTTGTATCGCACTTGTGCATAGTTTGGAGCGCTGCATTTGAAGAATCGAAAGAATTAGTCCTTGAACACGTGTAAAAATTGAAAAGAAGGCATCGATATGTTATTTCAGATCTCAAGGTCATTGAACCTAACAGCGTCTCCATCCGGACTGAATGCGTGCATGAAAGTAAGAACATAAAATGCGCAGAGATTGTTGCCGGGTGGCTGCCTCATACACTTAAAGAGGAAAGGATTCGTCAATGGAATGAATTGAACCTTTTTATTCAGTAGAAAATGCAAGACATGAATATGGATTGTGTACCAGAAAGTCGGTTTTTATAGCGTACTGCTTCCTGAATGGAAAGTGGATACCACTCTTTTTGCGGTAACTTGCGTACGCCCTGTACGTGAATATGAATACCAATTAAACTTAGATGCAATCATGGAGAAGATTAAATGATCGAGTTAACCTGTTTAGCATGTCGATGAGGTGTTGGTAAATCATCTGATCTCTCTTTTGTGAGTCCAACACAATGATCTTGCTCAAGTCTGGGTGGATGACAAAGAGGATCCAATGAAAACTGCAGAATATGTCACCATAGCAAATTAGTACTAGAATCAAGTTACCCATAAAATGAGGACGCCCTGGTGCGCAAACACGCACTCATAGTTGTAGGGTAAGAGTATGATTTTCTTGTATTGGTGGTGAAGCAAACACTTAAATAAGTAGGCCTCGGTGAAGTCTGGATTCTTCGTTACAAGTTTCTGGTTCAGGAGGCCAGGATCGATGAATCCTACTTTCTTATCTAAGTATTGTTCGTATGCTTGGATCTCCATTCTACGAAAGAGAGAAGTTAGCTACGCAATTTCAAGGTACAAGATCATATAATGTGAATTATATTCATAAGTCAGTTACAGCCATGTAACATCAAACAGTGATATATCCACTCCCATAGTAAGCCGTGCTAGTTCCTCTGCTGTTAATCTTGAATCAGCAAGGAAGTCCGCGATGCTTGGAGCATCCTTAATGATTGGGCCTAGTTTGCTCTTGGCATGCTTCTTGCTAATGTGTTCATAGTCAGTCGGTGGCTTACTTGAAGCCGACCCCGTCTATTTAGCTTTGGCCATTTTCATGAAAAAATTCAAGGCATCTTCAGGCACAATAGGCTTCAGTGGAGGTGGTGGAGGATGGAAATGAGACGTGACACTGGTGTCCACAACCTTTTTGGTTTCCTCAGCAGTGAGTGAATAGACATCCTTGGGTTCCGCCAACTTCTTAGATGCCACCGACTTCTTAGATGATGTCGTCTGCTTGGATGTTGGAGAACCTGATCTTGTTTTCCGAGGTGATGACTAGCTTCTTGATGGTGCTGGCTTCTTGAGCAATGGACTTCTTTGAGACGATGGCTGAGGAGGTGGACTTCTTTTGGGAGATGGTTGAGGAGAGGGAGATCTTTGAGGCGACAGCTGCCAGGGTGTAATGGAGAGTAGAGAGTCTCGGGGAGCTGTCCCTGGTGGAAATACTATGTAGACCTTCTCCCACGCGATGAATGTGTGCTCATTCTCTCCTATAGTGTTCGCTCCCTCCTCTGCAGGATAGTCCACCTCAACATGGCGATACTGGTCAACTGCCTCATCTACTTCAACTAAGGTGTAGCCCTCCGGTATCAGACGTCTGTACAAATGTTCATGGGAGCCGTGGGGATAAGCCACGCTGGAAGCCACCTTGATGCTAATGTTTCTAGCACCAATGTGTAGTTCACACGGTGTCCGTTCTGTGATGAGGTCCACAACATAAGTGATGGAGTCAGCTCCGGAACTCCTGTGGATGCACAGCTACTCTGATGACCACCGGGGCTGGAGCGCGCAACATTAGGAGACGTTGCCGACTATTCCGGTTCGCTCACAATGGCACCCCGTTCACGCATGAGGACTTGTCGTACTGCTTGTGCTATTTTTTCTTCTATATGTTCCCTCTCTTTTTTTAGCGTTTGTTCAAGAATTTCTAGCTTGTTATGCCTCTCGTTCTGCATCTCGCTCTGCTTGGGATCTCTTTTGGCTCTTGTAACTGTCGACTTCACCTGGGAATCCATATTTTCATCCCATCACCCCAACACCTCGTGTGCGACCACCATGCTCCTTATTTCCCAGAGCCAAAGGGAGATCATCCCTATCCCTGTCTGGCTTGAAAGAGACTTGTGCAGACTGGTTGTGGGCTTCTGCAAGCTTTTTTGCAAGAGTTTGCATCATTTCTGGTCTTTGGAGGTCGTAAAGCATAAGCTTCCATCAGACGAGTTGATCGATCGCTCCCCTCCCAAGAAGGAAGCGCATTGATCGATCGCTCCAGTCGTCCATCTCAGGCATGACACCTCTCTCTCGCAGTTGATCTAGCTATTGTTGTCACTGCCGTTCTTTCCTCACGTACCCACGACTGTCGACTTTGTGGGGGTAGAGGTTCTTCTTTGAGTTTGCTTTGTTCACCGCATTCAACCTCTGTGCTTCTTCTGACAACTTGTACTCCGCAAATGCTTGCCAATGATCTTCTAGTTGTGGCCACTTGCAGAAATCTGGCATTGTACCTTTCTGCACATATGTTCTGTTCAGTGTGCCCTTCCAGTTCTTAAATGAAAGGCCTATAATCATTAGCGTCTTATACTTAACTACTTTCATATTTGTCCCTTAACTGCTTCCATATCTATCCCTTTAGGGAAGTCGAACTTCTCTAATATCTTGGGCCACAAGATGTCGTTCTTGATTGAATCAGGAACCACGTAACCTCGTTCGCCAATCCACAATCTGTAGCTGATGGGCACGTGATCCTTAACAATAACCCCACAGACTGACTTGTACGGCCCCCAGAACTCTCTTAGGTGCAGTTGGCTCCCCTGCTGGTGAGACCTCTATGATCACAAATCGTCCGGTAGGCATCTTCGAGGCACCTCTGACATGATGCCGCTCCTGGGATTGCTCATTGTCGTGACCCTCCGGAGCATCAAGCATCTGTGCATAAGTGAAAAAACTATTAGGAACCTATACGATAATATATAGAAGAGATGCATTCATCTACTTATGAATTACCTCATCGCCTCCACAGGCGTCTGTTTGTTCCAGGTTGAGGTAGTGGCTCGGGCTACCTTCTTCAATGTTTGACGGCGGCACTACATCTCCTTCTCGCACCTGGGCCGGATCGGTGGTTGGTGGTGCCATTCCTTGCTGGAAGTTCTGCATATGATGACGACGAGCGGTTGAGTAGTCTACATATAGAGAGCTGAGAAAGGAGGGAGATAGAGATAAAGCTGACGAGGGAGGGAGAGAGGTTGTCGAAAGAGTGAGATAACTATGAAGGAGTCGATAGATAGAATGTATACACATACAATATTATAATTGAGTACGTTAAAACCACATTTAACAAAAAAAAGTCACATCTACCATAGCAAAATAAGCATAAAAGTATTGACAATTGACACATTGATCTTATAAGTCACATCATCTTACATAGCAAAATAATGATGATTACAACCAGAACTATGATTATGATATCTTTATACGTGAAATCACACTTCTTCTTATTTTCGAAGTTAGCCAATTTTAGCTCGGCTTGGATAACATGACTGTTGTATGCCGCAACAGCTTTATGTTTGGACTTGTATCCTTTGTAACATGCTCCTTTGAATCCCTTAACTTGGGCGTGGCATTCCTCCCAACTAGAGAACACTCCACTTTGCTGGCCACGATGGACAACATATCATGTCATAGCAGTCCTAAATTTCAGATAATAGGCATAAATGATATACTGGGCAGTGCTTTTCACACAAACTCATCATGACAATGCATTGATCAGTACTAAAATAAGCATAGCATCAGTATCTATACATTAGGGTGTAAGAAGAAAAAGCAACAAACAAAAACAAAAATCAGTCACCAATATCATATGCAACCACCATCCAACAAAGAGTCTATTATTTGATTGATCAGCATCAGATTATGGAGATAATTATATATGACTACAAGCTCGACTGGGATAGTGAAAAGACGTGCAAGGCGCATATGTAATAACCATCCCAGTCGAGCTTTGCAGTCATATGTATGGTAAATAATTATCTAATTTCATCATTTGCAAAAAAGTAAAACAAGTATGAAAACAATGCAATTTTTAATACAACACATAACAGGAGTTGAACTATGTCAGGGCTGAACAACATACCATGTCATAGCAGTCCTAAATTGTAGAGAATATGCAAAAATGATATACAATACAAACCACACTAACACCAAAAAATGTTACTGCGAAGAAAAGATAGTGTTCATGTTACAATACAGCACAGTGGCTCAAGCAAATAGCCTTATTAGGACTTCAATATTGATTACCTGTTCGGAAAGGAAGCAAATGGCCTTATTAGTACTTCAGTACTTGACAAGAATGCTAGCTTTCTCTTCGAAGAGGTAATCAGTACTAAAGTCCTATCATCATCGCCACTATTTCATTGTATTTCCAAAGAAATATTTGCTTCTCCCTAGAGAGCATTTAATGTATGAGGCTAAGCAGGGCAAATCCAGCATATCATCAAACTCGTAGTTGACACCTCTTGTAAATAACATTTGAGCTTAACCTCTTGTATTTCAAAAGAAATGTTTGCTTCTCCAATTTGAGCTTAACTAAAAAATGCAAGCTCCAATTGCGCAATTCACAACTACTGAATAATAGATAAGAGAACTTCCTTGCCTGTTGCACTAAATTAACACATAAGCACCCATGAAGCACAGTTCATCTTAAGCCAAACCAAATATCCCAACATCGGTAACTTAACTGCTCAAACCAAGAGTTTACAAGAAACAAATAATAGAACATACAAGTTTTACAGGTGCAACTAAAATTACCACTCAATCATCAATAATGTACATTGCAAACAGACATGCAAATCCAATCACTGAAATCTAACCGAAGAATTTCAACTAGGGAAAATCTACCCTCAACTCGTGTGCATATAACATGAAAAAGCAGAGAGCGGTGTACCTAGATTGAGGGGGAGGAGACGGAGGGGGACGGGACGGCAGGGTCATCGACGTGGGTGACGACGACGGCTGGGCTCATCGGCGTAGGCAACAACGATGGAGGGGGAGGAGACAGCGGTGACTGGTGCTGGTCCTCGGTGTCGGGGTGTAGGACGGGATTGGCGTCGGGGAGGAGGACGACGGCGTCAAGGACGACGGGAATGGCGCTGGGGAGGAGGACGATGGCGTCAAAGAGGACAGGGATAGCGGGCTCGGGCTCGTGGTCCTCTGGCGGTGTGGGCTCCTCGGCGTCGGGAGGTGTTTCATCAGAGGGCACGGGAGGGAAAGGGAAAAATTTTCTATGTATCAGAGGGTGCGGGCATCGAGCCATTTTATAGGGGAGTGCTTTCACTGCCGGCTCAATATGCTCACCCGTAGTGAAAGGGTACCTTCACTGCCGGCTTAAGAGGACGACCGACAGTGAAACTACTTTCACTGCCGGCTCAATAAATCCACCGGCAGTGAAAGTACTTTTACTGCCGGCCCAATATGTCCACGGGCAGTGAAAACCCTTTCATTGCTGGTGCCGCAGGGTGCAAAAAATTTGTTTTAGTTTCACGCGCGCGCACAGAGAATCGAACCCACGACCTCCACCAAGTAAGACCAAACAAACCGCTGCGCTACTTAAGAGTTATCGAATGAGTTTGTAGTATCTACATTTATTAACATTCTGTTGACCTAAAATCCTAATACATATTTATTTAAATTTGAACTTGCTATATACCAAAATTAAGTTTTGTATATATCTAAATTTCCTGGTTCAATTTTCTAATTCAATAAAAAATTAAAATAATATGTTCATACCTAAGTTTCTATATTGGGGCTGAAGAGGATGATCGACAGTGAAATTACTTTCAGTGCCGGCTTAATAAATCCACAGGCAGTGAAAGTAGTTTCACTGCCGACCCAGTATGTCCACCTGCAGTGAAACCCCTTTCACTATTGGTACAGCAGGGTGTAAAAAATTTGTTTTAGTTTTGCGCGCGCAGAGAAATTAAAAAATATAATTGTAGCTTCCTATATATTTTAATTTTATCAATAAATATTTTAAATCATTAAAAATTGAAAATAAATATGCTCATAACTATAGCTAATTCATTAAAAATAAAAAATAGTAATACATAGCAATAGTGCTTATGCTATTGCTAATTTATTATTAAAAATAAAAAATCAATATGCTCAATAATAAAGACATCTTCCACATTGCCACTACAAATACAAGCTTCCATAACAAAAGTGAGGTATAATTGCATCTAAAACAAATTCATACATTGTAATTAATACAATTTAGCTACTTTGTCTTAACGATTCGCCCTTCATTATGATCACGGTGTACATAGGGAGATTCGTCGGTGTCCTACATGGGACCTAGGTCGACGTCCTCTCCAAAAGGAGGTAGCGCGTCTAATTGATTGTAGTCTTTGTCGTCAACAACATTCTCTACTCCGACAATCCTTCTTTTTCCTTGAAGAACCACATGGCGCTCCTTGTTAGCCGACCCCGGGTCCTTTACATAGAAGATTTGCATAACATCATTTGAAAGTATGAATGGTTCTTCCCTGTATCCAATGAGTTTTTGTCCACTATAGTCATACCGTACTTGTCGATCTTTACACCCCCTAGGACTTTGACCCATTGGCACTGGAAAAGAGGAACCTTTAACACTCCATAGTTGAGCTCCCAGATCTCCTCTATGAATCTGTAGTAGGTCTCCCTATTTCCATTGCAGTCGTAGGCATCTATACGGACACCGCTATTTTGGTTGGATCTCTTATTATCCTGAGATCTCGTATAAAATGTATAGCCATTTATGTCAGATCCTTGGAATGTGAGGATTGTAGTTGATGGTCCGTGAGCCAACACATTCAACTGAGCACACTCTATCCGCTTATCCATCACATGTCTGTGTAACCAAGCGCCAAAATGATCTCGGTGCTCTCAAGCGATCCAAACATCGGACTTGCCTGGGTTTTTGGTGCGTAGCATCTCCTGGTGTTCTTCGACATACGGGTCCACTACAACTGATTGTTGTAGAACTACGAAATGTGCTTGTGTGAATGAAATAGGGTCGTTAGTGCGGAATGAGTTTGCACCTATCGTCCCTTTCCCCTGTAGCCTCCTCTCATGGTGAGCTATAGGCACACCAATCGATTTGAGATTCATGTAATCGAAGCAGAAATCAATGACCTCCTCGGTTCCCTAGCCCTTGGCCATGCAGCCTTCCGGACGATTTCGGTTACAAACATATTTCTTAAGAACTCCCATGAACTTCTCGAAAGGGTACATCTGACGAAACGGTGCCAAGAATTTGTATCTCTTTCACAATGTGAACAATGAGATGCACCATGATATCAAAAAATAATGGAGGGAACAATGCCTCAAGCTGGGATAGAGTCTCGACCACGTCTTCCTACAACTTATCTAGCTTGGTCAAATCGATGGCCTTCTATGATATCGCGTTGAAGAATGAACACAACTTTGTGATTAGGTTTCGGACCTTCGGCGATAGAATACCTCTAATTGCAATTGGAAGCATATGTATCATCATCACATGACAATCATGAGACTTCATGCCAGTTAATTCAAGTCTTTCATGTTTACTAGTCTCTTTATGTTGGCGGAGTAACCGGATGGAACTTTGATTCCATACAAGCACTTGCACATTGCAATTTTCTCCGCCTTGCTCAGATTGTAGCTAGCGGGGCCAAGATATTTGTCGCCTTCTTCCATCTCTTCGGGATGTAGATCATGTCTGAGTTTCAAACCTTTCAGGTCCTTTCGTGCTTGGAGTGTATCCTTTGTTTTGCCAGGTATGTCTAGTAACATACCAATCAAGCTATCACACACGTTCTTCTCAATGTGCATGACATCAATTGAGTGTCGAACCACTAAATTTGGCCAATATGCTAAGTCATAAAAGACAGATTTCTTTTTGAACATAGGAGCTCTAAGATTATATTTCAGAACTGGTGTACTCCCGCGTCCCTTTCCAAGGATAACCCTAAGTCCCTTTACCATCTCATATACCTGTCTCCCAGTGCGATGCTTAGGAGTCGATCGAGTCTCAATTTTCCCATCAAAAGCTCTCCTGTTGCTGCGGTACGGGTGATCCTTGTGAAGAAATTTACGGTGACCTAGGTACACCATTTTTCAGTTGTTCTTCAGCCACAAGCTCTTTGTTTCATCCAAGCAATGCACGTATGCACAGTAGCCTTTGACAGTCTGGACTGATAGGTTGCCAAGGGCTGGACAATCTTGGATTGTTACAAACAGCATTGCGCGTAGGGTGAAGTTCTCTCATTTGTATGCATCCCATACCTGCACACCACGTTCCACAATATTATAAGATCTTTCATTAATGGTTTCAGGTAGACATTGATATCGTGGCCAGGTTGCTTCGGCCCTGGTATCAGCACTGGTATCATAATGTACTTCTGCTTCATACACAACCAAGGAGGAAGGTTGTAGATACATAGAGTTATAGGCCAGGTGCTATGACTACTGCTCATGTTGCCAAATAGATTCATCCCATCCGTACTCAACCCAAATCTTATATTCCTCACATCTTCTACAAAGGACTTCTTGTATTTCCTATCAATGTTTCTTCACTGCGTAGAATCAGTGAGGTGCCTCAGCATTCCATCATCCTTGCGCTCATCAGTGTGACATTGCATCAGTTCGGCATGCCTTTTGTTGAACTGTAGGATCGAATATACGCAAAATACCCAATCAGAGGGGGTGAGTTATTGAGGAAACCAAATTCAAAGATTAACTCACTCAAATCAAAACTTAATTTAAATTCGGTATTCCACTCAAAACAGATTGCATAAGCTCTAATAAAAACAATGTAGAGAAAGATCTGCTGGTCGGATTGCTCTCAATTTCAGTCAGCAGAAACTAGATTCAAATACGAAACTAACCCCACAAGAATTGAGTAAATTGGATATGTGGATCAAGAATTATGCCTAGTCAAAGAAGACTATGTCAACCAGAATCAAGTAGATCGAAACCTAATCGAGTTGATAAAAAAACTACTCGAGATCAAACCAAATCCACTCGAAACGAGAATTTCTCAGATCAAATACTAGATATTCTGTAAGGTTTTGGATGGATTAAACCAAGATGAAACCTCATACAAACATGAAATTAATTGAAAACCAAAACCGAGTATGCAGAATATAGAACAGAGAAAAAATTTCGAATCAGCAACTCATCAACTTACGAAACTTGATTTTCATTGCATAGGTAAGTTTACAAGATGCCTCTCCTAAGCATCCAATAAGGATTTCCACAAAATCCCAAAACAGCTCTCTCTCGAGTTTCTCTATCTCTCTGCTGCGTTGTGCTGCCTTGTGTTGCGCTCTATTACCCAATATAACATACCTCTCTATTTATAGGGTAGCCACTCGCACAAACGTGATCAAATCGAACTACAACTCCCTGTCATTTTCAATCTGGTCTCTATCCTCCTCTAATCACAAGAGGACAAATAACTTCCGCTAATTAAGCTAATTAGCCAACAACTCTTACGTAATCATGCATGCACATCTCCCATGCATACATGCATATACGTAACCAACTCAGAGTCCGTCTCCAACACTAACTCTTGTCTCAAGTCCAACCACCACATGACTCCCTCGTGCCTGCTCCGACTTGAACACGAATTAGTCTTCACGTCCTCTCACGATCAGATTGCCTCCTGCATCCATCGCAAAGCCTTGTCTCCATATGCATTGTTCTCTCAGTTCGAACGTACCACATGACATCCTCGATCACCACGATCTCAATTCCTCCTGAACCTAGTCGTCGAATCTCAGTTCCTCCATGAACTTAGTTCGTCGATCCATCATCAACCATGTTCTCCTTAGTTCGTCGATCCATCATCGACCATGTTCTCCTTCGAGCAACACATGCACATGAATCAAACAACAATCGAGTACGAGCACAAGTCCTTCCCAACTTGACTCAAGATCAGTTCACGCAATACCACACAAACTCCAAGCAAAACCAACACGCTAACATAAGCATACCCAACTAATGATAACGCATCAAACCAACTATGCTCTCCAAGCATATCTTAGCAACTCATGAACATCAACCAAATGTCATTATGCTAAATCACTTTGCTCTACTAATTTCATCAATCAAACCAATTTTTCATCACATAATCTCACAATCTCCCCCTTGATGAAAACATTGGCAACCCTCATGTGAACATTTGCAACCTTTTAACAGACATGATTTGATTTTAAAATCAAACGCAAATTGAAATCAAAAGATCAACAAAAATCCTTTGAAAAAAAAATCTCCCTTTGAGAAAACAAGAGTCGAAAAAAAACTCCATCTCCCCCTTGCAACTCTCTCCAAAAATGAGCAACTTTCTCTCCCCCTTTGGCAATGATTTCATCAAAAAATCAGAAGAGAGAATCAAGTCTTGTCATTTCAATCATTTCAATGAGCATCAGAAATCATCCACATATATAAGAAATACTCGACCAAGCGACACTATCAAGAATACTTGCACCAACCCGTCTACACATGTAAAAATATAGTATGAGCACAACTTATCAAGTATAATTAATGATTGATTTGCAAGGTATGGTCTCCCAATCTCAATCACTCTAATCCTCAATTTATATGCTATAAAAAACATGAATATCAAAAGTATGTCATTGTTTTGATTAAAAAGACATATAACAAGATGCCAATTTTGATGTCAAGAACTTCTCATATTCTTTTGCAAGGAATTATATGCACCATCAGTCTTATTCTATCCAACCATGCCAAGCCTATATATGTCAAAAAGACAATCAGAAGCTTAAGACAATGATTATGGTCAAACACGACTTCTTCCAAGTTCATATCAAAGTGCAATGATAAGCAGTCTCGAAAAGAAGAAGTGAGACAATGCATACTTCCTTGATCTTTTATTTATCAACCATTATTCAACACTTTTTCATTTCTTTGATTCTTTCACATATAGCATTTTTTTTATCAAAGATCAAAGCAATCAAGAAGTTTAACCATGAAAAGATTTAATTCAAGTTGTCATTCGATTTAAAAAGTCATGATAAAAACTACACAGTTACACATATAGATATGAAAGTGCAAAAACTCCTATGTAGTATAAGCACTAGCTTCAAAAATCACATATGTATCAGATATGATGCTCATCATATTTCATTATTTTCTCATTTTTATAAACTTCAACAAGTTCCAAAATAAAGAACTCCCCCACAAAACAATCCCATAGGATGAATAACACCAAGTTCTCCCCAAAGAAAAGTAAACCGAGAGGAATCCAAAGGTTTTGTGAAAATGTCTGCCAATTGGTGTTCAATATTCACATGGAGAAGTTCAATGTTTCCTTTTTCAACATTGTCTCTAAGAAAATGAAATCTGATGTCAATGTGTTTAGTCCGAGAATGTTGCACGGGATTTTTAAAAATACTTAAAGCACTAGTGTTATCACAGAAAAGTGGAACACTCTCTAAATTAACCCCATAATCTTTAAGTGTAGCAACTATCCAAAGAGTTTGTGAACAACAACTAGCAGCAGCTACATATTCAGATTCAGCAGTAGATTCAACAGAGGATTGTTTCCTAGATGACCATGCAACAAGAGAATTACCCAAGAAATGACATGTACCAGATGTATTTTTTCTATCAATTCTACAACCTCCAAAATTAACATCAGAAAAAGCTCTTAAGCTAATAGATGAAGAAGCAGAAAGTCAAATGCCAAAATCTTGAGTTCCATAAAGATAACTTAGAATCCGTTTGACTGCTTGTCGATGTGAAGCACGCGGGGAAGCTTGAAATTGTGCACACAAGCATACAGCAAATTGTATATCTGGCCTTGAAGCGGTGAGATACAAAAGTGATCCAATCATACTTCTATATTCTTTTTGATCAACTGGCTCACCATCTTCATCAGGATCAAGTGTCGTTGTTGCTCCAATAGGTATCATGATCGGCTTGCTGTTTTTCATCTCAAAACATCGTAGTAGGTCTCGTGTATACTTACTTTGATGAACAAAAGTACCTTCTTTGGTTTGTTTGACTTGAAGTCCCAAAAAGTACGTTAGTTCACCCATCATACTCATCTCAAATTCTCTGCTCATCGTTTCTGAAAACTGGGACACCAAAGCATGAGAAGAACAACCAAAGATGATATCATCTACATAAATCTGAACAAATAGTTGATCATTACCATGCTTGAGCACAAACAACGTCTTGTCCACTTTTCCCATTTCAAAACCCTTTTCAAGCAAGTAGGTTTTAAGCCTATTATACCACGCTCTAGGGGCTTGTTTTAAACCATACAAAGCTTTAGACAACTTGTATACATAATTTGGATATTTAGGATTTTCAAAACTAGGTGGTTGCTTAACATAAATCTCTTCATTTATGTAGCCATTCAGAAAAGCACTTTTGACATCCATTTGATATAATCTAAAGCCTTTAGATGCAGCAAAAGCTAAAAGAATTCTAATGGATTCTAGTCTAGCAACTGGAGCAAAAGTTTCCTCAAAATCTAGCCCTTCAACCTGTGTAAAACCTTGAGCTACAAGTCTAGCTTTGTTTCTAACAACAACACCATCCTCACTTTGTTTATTTTTGAAAACCCATTTAGTACCGATAAGTGTATGACCCGGAGGAGGTGTGACAAGCTTCCATACTTTGTTGCGTTCAAAATTTTCAAGTTCCTCATGCATGGCATTAATCCAAGATTTGTTAGTTAATGCATGTGAAACATCTTTGGGTTCAAAAGAAGCAACAAAAGCTGAATGAGCATGAGAATTAGAATCAATAGACCTGGACCGTGTGACTCGCTCATGCAAATCTCCAATCATCTGATCAGGTGGATGACTCCGCTGAATGTGCAAAGGAGCTATCACTCGAGAAGCAATCTCTTCTTCTCCTTCAATACGCACAGATGATGTAGTAGCTTAAGGATGTCCAACTGTAGCTGAAGTGGTCGAAGGTGTCAAGGGATCTATAGCTGATTATATCATCAGAATTAAAATCTCATCCTCATCGACCTCATCATCATCTACAAAAATGCTCTCGAACTCCCCCTGAATATGTGTACCTGTACCTGCATCACTTGATCTAGCTCCAGAACTAGCCTCATCAAAACTAACCTCACAGGTTTCAATAATTTGTTAGTCTCCAAAACAAGGACTCTGTAGCCACGAGTATGAACAGGATATCCAAGAAAAATACCATATGTTGATCTGGACTCAAACTTATCCAAATTTCCAGATTTTAGCACAAAGCACTTACAGCCAAAAACTCTAAAGTGAGATACACTAGGCCTATGTCCAAACCGCAGCTCATATGAAGTTTTACCCAATTTAGATCTCAAGAAAACACGGTTTGAAACATAACAAGCAGTAGATCATTAACAATCTCGACCAGAGTTCTATTCTTCCTTTCAACTACACCATTTTGTTGAGGAAGTCTAGGTGATGAAAATTGATGTTCAATACCTTTCTTAGCACAAAAGTGATCAAAAGAAGAATCTTAAATTCTGTTCCATTATCACTTCTAATTGCTCTCAAAGATCCTGGGAGATAAACAGACAATCTAAGAACTAAACTTCTAAAATAACCAAAAGCTTCATCCTTAGATGCCATAAAGTAAACCCAAGAATATCTAGAGTAGTCATTAACAATAACAAGCACATACCATTTACCTCCAAAAGATTGTACTCTAGAAGGACCAACAGTATGAAGGTGTAAAAGTTGACCGGGTGCATTTGTCATAACCATGGTAATAGGTGGATGTGAAGCTGAATGCATTTTACCATGTCTACAAGAAGAGCAAACTAACTCGCTATCACCCTTAAGCTTAGGCAAGCCACGAATAAGATCTAAACCACTAACTCGAGTGAGATGATCTATACCAACATGACCAAGTCTACGATGCCAAAATTATAAATCTTTAGAAACATTAGCAACAAGATATCTAAGCTTAGAAGAAGGTGATGCATCAAAATCAGCCTTAAAAACTCTTCCAAAACGTGAGATTCTAAAAACCAGATCACCTAAAGCATCTAATACTTTACATTCATTTTTCTTAAAGCGCACCTCAAGATCTTCATCAATCATTTGTGAGACAGAAAGCAAGCTAAATTTCATGTTCTCGACTAAAGCAACATCCTTGAACATAAACTTGTCATTTACCTGCACTGTACCTTTTGCAACAACTGAGGTAGAAGAAGCATCTCCAAAAGTAACACTTTCAGCACGAGATGCACGTACAAGGGAGGAGAACCAATTTTTATCACCGGACATGTGGCGTGAGCATCCGAAATCAACTAGACAAATGTTTTCCTTCATCGCTCGAGAAGCCTACAAGGAAACAGAAGATGTCGAGGCCTCAGTACTGGGGTTAGTAATAAAGCTTTTAGGAATCCAGTACTAAGTCACTCGACCAACAATACGAGTAGACAAAACATGAGTAGCCCGAGTAGACTTAACTTGAGAAGCTTGAGTGAGTTCAACTCGAGAAGCACTAGCAGCTCGAGTAATCTCAACTCAAGAAGCTCGAGTAGGTTCAACTCAAGTTACACAAGCAGTAAAAGGTGATGACTGTTTCACCTGAGGCACAAAATGAGGTGCCACAACCTCGCGAGGGATAAAATGTGGCTTTCGCAAATTAGACCTAGCCTTAGACTTTTCTTTCTTTTGTTGTTTAGCTAGTCTAAAGCAAAAATCTACTAAATGTCCATCTCTACCACAATGAGTGCAAGTGTACTTAACCCGATGTATGAATTTTGAAGGAGAAGCAACATTTGCATTCATTGTAGAGGATAAAAATCCAGTAGACTTAAAAACAACCTTCTTAGGTTCAGATTCAGTAAGAGTTTTAAATTTGCCACAACCAAGAGCTCTAACAATAGTGGGTGCATTTGTCTTAGAACGAGCATAGGGATCAAAACCTAAACCTTGTTTACATGTACTTGACTTAATGAATCTAAAATTAGGTTCAAATTTTTTTCCCTTAGAAAAATGTTCTAAAGTTTCTTTCAAGTAATCGACCTGTTTAGAAAAAGTTGGGCACTTATCACAAGCAACACTCATGGGTTTCTTTTGTCTACGACAGTTAGAGCATGAAAGAACCTCATGAGTAATCATGCCATTCACTATTTGAGAAACTCTAGTATTAGCATCATGCAACTTTAATTCAAGAATTGAGCAATTAGAACAGGAAATTGAATCATGTAAATCAGACGTTGAACAACTTGCATTTTTAACATGTTTGCAATTTAACACAACAAGTTTATCATTTTTCTCAGTTTCTTCTCTAAGTTTCTCAAGAGTAGAAGCATGAACATCTCTAAGAGAAGTGAGCTCAGAATAAATTAAGTCACATGACTTGCAAGCATCATCATTAGGAATTAAAGTCTTAAGTCTTACAATTTCATAATTAAGCGATTCAATTAAAACATCATGTTTCTTAATTTTCTTGTTACGTTTTTCTAAGAGTGTACCAAGACGAACAACAGCATTAGATAGATCATCATAAGTAGGTAATACCTCGTTACCGTCACTGTCAAGTTCATTCTCGGTTGAGCTTTCTTTGTTGCTTGCCATAAGACACAATCCAGTCAAATCACACAATGTTTTGTTCTTAGATGTTGTGTCATCCTCGCTGCTCTCTGAATTAACGTCACTCAAGTTGACTTGTTCGAGCGTTGAAAGAACTCGATGCACAACCTTGCAGTTGAGGAAGCTTTTTTTCTTCTTGTCGTTGAACGATCACTTCTTTTTCTCCTTCTCCTCTTTTGATGCTTTATCTGCAAGCTTAGGACAATTGGAACGAATGTGGTTGATATCACCACATTCATAGCATCTTTGAGGACCTCCACTTCCTCTCTTCCTCATACGCACATTCTGTAATGCTTTACAGAGCTGAGTAGAAAGTAGTGCTAAATCTTTTTCAGGAATCAACTCAAACTGATCATCGGTTAGTGAAGATATAGAAGATAATGAAAAACTTGATGAAGAAGATTCAGTATGAGACATGCTAGGTTGAGAGACCAAAGCAATTGATTTATTAACGTTCTTCCTAGCAAAAACATCTAGCTCATGAGTTTTCAATTTAGAATAAAGTACATCTAATGTAAGTGAACTCATGACAGTACATTCTCTAATAGATGTAACTTTCATCTCTCACACTGAAATATCTAAAGCTCCTAGTAATTGATGTACATTCTCAGCATCAGTATATGTAATATTAACAGCACGCAAATTACTAAGAATTTTATTAAACCGAGCAAAGAAATCATCTAGTGACTCACCAGGCTTCATCTCAAAATGCATGTAATCTTTCTTAAAAAAATCTTGACATACCTCTTTAATAGTAGTTGAACCTTCATGATAATCACAGAGTGCTTTCCATACCTCGTACGCCGATCTGAGATGTATTACTCGATCGATTCGCTCCTTCCCAAGCCTTGGATGATCAAGTTCCTTGCCTTGCTGTTCGCCTCGACATAAGACATGTTCTGTGCCGTCACTTCATTATTCTCAGGGACCACATATGGCTTGTAGACCTTTTCCCAAATTGCAAAGCCCTATGCTTGAATGTAGACCTCCATCTTCGCCTTCCAGAACTGAAAATCAACTCCATTGAAAACACAAGGTTTTGTGGAATACCTATCTGAAGCCATGTTTCTAATTACTGATTAAGATCAATTAGAAAGGATTAAAGCTTTGATACCACGAATAAATGCTCCAAACGGGGGACTATAGGAAAATACCACATCACCTTCACAGGACGCCTTTTCTTCTTTCCTTCACCATCAATATCATCACCTTCACGCTTGTACCGTGTTGCACCACAGACAAGACATGCTTCCAAGTCTGCATGCTCTTCGTGATACAACATGCAATCGTTTGGACATGCATGTATTTTCTGTACTTCCAACCCCAATGGGCACACAACCTACTTGGCCTGGTACGTGTTTTCTGGCATCACATTTTCCTTTGGAAGCAATTTCTTGAATAATAGTAACAACTCTGTGAAGCTTGTATCAGACCACCCGTTGCTTGCCTTCAATTGCTGTAGTGAAAGCATGATACGCAACTTTGTGTGCTCCTTCTCGTAGCAACGGTATTTTAAAGTCCTCTACCATACGCTAGAACTTTTGAAACTCTCTTTCATTTGTGTACTTACCCTTCCCTTCGCACAACATCTACTCCAGATCATCGATGTTGGTGTCAGCCAACATCTCCTCTAGATCATCATCGGCCAACGTATCTCTAGCAGATGGCATATCGATGTATTCGTCGATCGGCATATCGGTGCACATGTCTTCGTCTTCTCTCCCGATGTATTGCCCTTCCTGTACGATCTCAGCTTCACCGTGCTCGGTCCAACGGTTATAGCCAGGCATAAAGCCCCTTGGCATCAAGTGGGAATGTATCTATTGGGTGGTGGAGAACTGCTTCTTGTTCTCGCAATCGACGCATGGACAACACATGTATTGAGACTGTGTATTTGACTTGTGCGCCGCGGCTACTACTAGGAAACCCTCCACGCTGTTCTTGTACTCTGCGTTCACACAGCTCGCATCGTACATCTATCTTATGTCCATCTACAATTATATCATTATTGTAAATCCAAATTCAAAATATCTAGAAGATTTTGCAATCACCAACAAATAAATTACCTCGCCATCTCCTACCGGCAATTGGCCCGGGTTGGAGGAGCCGCCTTTTGTATGCTTTCGCGTCCGCTTCCGATGAGTATTTGTTGGTGCCATCCCTAGAAGTTTTCTTTATTATTCAACCCTTATCTAGGACTCATTAAGGAAAAATAAAAAATAAATACGCTCATACCTAAAGTTTCTATATTGGAGGTTGCTAATTAAATAAAATATAAAAATACAATTGGATCTTGCTACATACCTAAATATCATGGCTAATTTTTCTAATTCATTAAAAATCAAAAATAAATATACTCATACCTAATGTTTCTATATTGTAGACTTCTAAATTTATTCCTATGGTTCATTAGGATCAACTTTGAAGATTTGCCTAGGTCTCTATAGGGATAAGATCAACTTTGTTTTTTCAGGTAACAATTTGAGTTAAATGCTAAATATAGGATTAACCTTGGGGATTTCAACTTACTTGAGCTCAAGAGGCTCCTGCTAGAAGCTTGCTATCTGTTGGGGAAAAATCCAGAGTTCACTTGCCCTAAAAATGAAGAAAAGACAAATGAGCAAATGGAGAGGAAAGAAGGGATTTTGTTTAGATAGCTAGAGAGAGCTCATCTAGACCTCCTTCTTGACCAAAATTAAGCTTCAATGGTGGGGGAATCAATGCGGGAGAAGGGATGAAGTGGTTGTTGCCATAAGAGATTTTGTGAGGGAGAGAGTTCTGAAATGGCTCTGTTAGCTCGAGGTAGAAGAAGGTGGGGGAAGAGGAGGATATCACTGTTGGCTTATATAATCCACCGGCAGTGATGTAGAGATATCACTGCCAGTCAGTAGATTAAATCGGCAGTGATGAGGGTGGGTGCATCACTGTCGGCTCAATCCATCAGCCGGCAGTGATGAGTAAGCCATGATGGCTGATTTATCCCGCGTGGCCGATGAATTGGCAGTGATGCCCCATCGCTGCCGGCCCATGAGGAACCTGTAGTGATGGGCTGGCATATAAGCCCAGTTCTGTAGTAGTGCTCCTCTCTCTCTCCACCCATGTGCCTCAGCTACAAGCCTCACATGGGGCTTCTATTTAAGTTGGACTACCTCAAAATGGCTAGGCAATATGGGGCTAAATCCTCCATGCATCTCCCACACTTCCTTGAATTTTCCAAATGAATTTGGGCTACAGCAAAGGCCCATTTGGGCCGAGCCTCAAATTCCAGAAATCCCCACCAAGAAGTCAATGTCTTCATATAGGTTGTTTCCACTACGCTTTAATATACCAGCTTTAGAGTGCAGACCCATCTCGGGTTGAACTGCACCTCGCACTCTATGATCCACTTACTCGCAACTATGCAATGGACAAAGCCTTGAATTGCTAGTCTTGTGTAAGCAAGATTCACTTAAAGGCATCGCTGATACTAGGCCGCCTAGAGCCATGCCTATCATTGTAGCATTATGGTCGTGCTCCCGTGTCATCTCATGAGCTCATTAGACATCACCCAAATCTCATAGACTACGATCCCACAATCAAGCCCACATAGGTGTGTTCTTTCAAGAATACCCTGCAAGACCATATCTCGCCTAATATCAGCCTCAGAACACATTAAGACTCATGTCATCCTCACATGTAGTACTGAGAGTACGCATCTTCCAGCGGGAAATGATAAGTACAAATGTACTCTCCAGTTATCCTTACAGCTTGTTTTTCCCAAATCATACTTCACGGGATCCCCGATCAAATAGGCAGGGTTACCACTGCAAAATAACTCAGGTGGGTCTCAATCCCATTTTCCTCGATGATTCATCTATCACAGTACGTGATAGTCCTTTAGTAAAAGGATCCGCTAGGTTTCTTGTTTTATTTATGTAACTTACGACGATCACTCCAGGATTTTTCAAAAGCCTGATGGATTTGATTCACCGTTTCTCATGTCTTGAGGACTTTAAGTTTTCTTCTACAGTCTCAATAGTTGTGACCACCCTCTGGTTATCACAGTGCAAAAGAATAGCCAGAATCAGTTTAGCGACCATCGACATGTCCATCAAGAGTTCTCGCTGTCACTCTGCCTCACTAGTGGTTGTCTCAAGTGCTACCAGTTCAGCCTCCATCGTAGACTTCATTAGGATAGTCTGTTTACAAGACCTCCATGATACTGCAGCACCTCCAATAGTGAACACATATCCACTAATTGCCTTAATCTCACCAGCATCTGAGATCTAGTTGAAGTCATTGTACCCTTCCAGTACCACTCGATACCTGGTATAGTGAAGTCCATAGCTTGAGATACCTCTCAAGTATCTCATCACTCATTCTAGTGTAAGCCAATGATCCTTTCCCGGGTTTGAAGTGAACTGGCTCAGTTTGCTTACAGCAAATGCGATATCAGGTCTAGTTGCACCAGCTAGATACATGAGAGAACCAATGATCGGTGAGTATCTCAACTGATCATTCCCTTGTCCTTTGTTCTTGCAAAGCTTTACACTAGGATCATAAGGAGTTGGAAATGGCTTACAATCTGAGTACCAAAAATGACTCAAGATGTTGTCCACATAATGGGATTGCTTGAGAGTAACCCCATTCTCACCTTTGATTAGTTTTATGTTAAGTATTACATCCGCCTCTGCCAGATCCTTCATGGCAAAGATTTGAGACAAGAATGATTTGACATCACTTATTGCATTGATACTGGTCCCAAAGATCAGTATGTCATCAACATACAGACACAATATTACTCCCTCACCCCCACCAAACCTATAGTACACACATGTATCGGCTTCACTCACCGCAAAGCATGCAGAGGTCAAAGTTCTATCGAACTTCTCATGCCATTGTTTGGGTGCTTGCTTTAGGTCATACAAGGACTTTCGCAGCCTACACACCATGTTCTCCTATCCGGGCACCACAAAGCCATCAGGCTGCTCCATATAGATTTCCTTATCCAGCTCTCCATTCAGGAATGTTGTCTTCACATTCATTTGATGAATATGAAATTTATATGAAGTAGCGAGTGCAATAAGCATATGTATTGTGGTTAGCCTTGCAACAAGTGAATAAGTATCAAAATAGTCCTCTGCTTCCTTTTGAGTAAACCCCTTAACCACAAGCCTAGCCTTATATTTATCAACAGTATCATCTGGTCTAAATTTTTTTCTTAAAGATCCATTTACACCCAATGGGTTTGCACCCCAATGGATGGTCACATATTTCCCAAGTTTCGTTTGATATAATGGATTCTATTTCACTATGGACCGCTTCCTTCCAGTACTCTGAAAGGGTTTTGGGTATATCATCCATGAGATACACAACGAAATCATCACCAAAGGATTTTTCAATCCTTTCTCTCTAACTCCGTTGAGGAGCTATCTCACTGTCATTCTTTTCATTGGGTTGTTCAACAAATGTGAGAGGTTCAGGAGAAGGATTAACATTTTGCTGACTAGAGAATGCTCCACTATCCTTCATTGGAAAGTTGTTCTCAAAGAAGCTTGCATCTCGAGATTCTATCACAGTATTAGCGTGCACATCTGAAATCTGAGATCTAATTACTAAAAATTAAGCTGCACTATTATGTGCATATCCTAGAAAGACACAATCAATGGATATTTATCCTAACTTTCTTTTCTTACAGGCTGGTACGTTAACTTTCGCCAAGCAACCCCACGCCTGTAGAAAATCTAGAGAAGGCTTTCTCCCTTTCCATCCTTCATATGGGGTTGTTTCTCCCTTCAAAGAGGGAACTCTATTCAGGATCAAACAGGCGGTCAAGATGGCTTCCCCCCACCATGGCTTGGATAAACTAGCAATATCTAACATGGCATTAACCAAGTCTTTAAGTGTTCGGTTTTTCCTCATTGCCACTCCATTTGATTGGGGCGAGTAACGAGCCATCGTCTCATGGATAATTCCATGTTCTGCACAGTAGAGGGAAAAATCATCAGAGAGATACTCTTCTCCTCTATTAGACCTAATCTGTTTTATTTACTTTTCTAGTTTTATAGACTTTAGAGCAATTCAAGGCTTCATCTTTTGTTTTTATTAGATAGAGACAGTAGTACCTAGTCGCATCATCAATAAGGGATATAAAGTATCTTTTCCCTGCACTAGTCAATACTCCATTCATTTCACATAAATCAAAATGAATAAGTTCTAAAGGTGGTAGGCTTTTCTCCCCTACAACCTTGAAGGGCTTTTGTGGTTGCTTAGCTTGCACACAAGCCTGGCATTTGGACCCTCTGACTATGGAAAAGTTTGGAATTAAATTAAATTTGCTCAAACGGATGATTCTATCAAAATTAATATGACATAACGGAGAGTGCCAGACAGAGGCTTCTCATGTATTATTCTCACAACTGGATATGAACATGAAATCGAGTTCACGAAATTATTACAACCATCAATCATGGAAAGGCGGAACAGACATCCGCAGTCATAACCCTTTCCGATAAAGGTTCCAAACTTGAAATAATAAACTTGTTCGACTCGAACACTAACTTAAAGCCGTCATGGCACAAAAGAGAACCACTAACAAGGTTCCTATAGGTTCCAGGGATGTGCTGCACATTCTTCAGAGTTAGAGTCTTTCCGGAGGTTAACTTCAGATTGACTCTACCAATTCCTTGTACAACTGCCCTTGATCTGTTGCCCATCAAAACGAAGCAACTACCGACAGCCTAATAAGATGAGAACAGATTAATGTCATAACAAACATGAACATTAGCTACCGTATCCATCCACCAATCGGTGGTTCAACATGCTAGAAGAATTTCAAGAACATACCCTGATACTAATCCTCCAGCCTCACCAACGATTACATTTACTTGGCAATTATGCCACTGACCATGAACTTGTTAGGCAAGACATAGTCAAAGTGCGCAAGTTATCCCACCATAAGCTAGATCTCATGAGCTTGTTCCACAACCGAACGATTGTCCACCATGGCAAACTCATGGTACTACTCATTAACATAGAGTTCACATCCAGCATCCGATTCGATGTATTTGCGATCAAGGGCCTCCCATAGTTTAGCTGCACTGGTGAAGGGCATGTAGATGCCATAGAGCTGATCCGACAGGAGGGACAGTAGGCAACTGAGACATGTGTTGTTCTCCACCTCAAAGTCATGGTGCTGCTCTAGGGTAAGGGGCCCCTCTAGGGAAATAACCCACCAGATCCTCAGCAACATGAGCCAAAAACATGGCCCATGTCTACCACCTCTTAAAGTTGTCCCCCCCCCCCCCCCCCGAATCGCTCAGAAATTAATGGGGCACAAGATTAATTTGATTCCTAAAGGGCGCAGGAACATGATAATAGATCTACTAGTAGTGCAAATAAATGCTAGATAGATAGAAAAAACTCCTAATACATGCATCATCATTGCACATGAATTAACTTACAACGGATCCCGCTAGGTAAAAGACGAACGAACAAAAAAGTTAATATAGATGTCGCGGAGGAAATCACAGGAATGGTCGTGCGGGTGCACTTCCTAGAAACCTGATCGTTGGTCCCTCGAGAAGGCCTCAGATTACCGACATCGGCTCAGAGACACCGCTCACCCTTGATCTGTTTCACAACAGAGAGAAGGGTGTCAAAAATCGGAAGTGGCATGCGCAGCGGAAACAGAAGAACGTGATTCTGGTTGTTGTCAATCTCCCCTCGTTCACAGGATGTCTCCTGGTATATAGAGGAGGAGATAACTCCCACGATTTTTGAACTATCAGATATCAAGGAACCGCCCCTGGTATTTCTCAAACGTGGAACCGACAGACTGATCGCACATGAACGTTCTTATCCCACTCCGCGGTCCTACGTGGCAGCCTAGGTGTCGATGATGTGGTGTTCTTGTCTGCGTGGCAAAAAGGAGTCGCCCAACTGGACACACAAGTCACAAGTCAAGCGTTAATCATGCTTTCAAATGTGAAATGCGCGCTTAATTTCCACCCATTATTCTTCCACATGGCTATCCGATTTTCTTGTTGAAGTGCTCGTTTTTCTTCTGGAACTGATCGGTTTTCAACAAGGTGATTGGAATTGTTCTAAAAGTAGAACCCATGATTTTTATTGCCGTCCATTTCACACTGAAGTTTTCAAACCTATATGTGACATTATTTGTATTTTGTAATGTCACACCGTGCGACGAAGCTTGGTCAACCATTTGAGTGGATATAATTAACCTGCTATATATCCCGCCTTTAAGGTCGACGAAGATAGATACCTCACGGACAATAACTGGAGTGGCACACAAAAGATGAAACATCACAATCACACATTAACGTGCACAGCAAGTGCCAGGAAAGATTCCATTTTGATGGGTATAAGTCCGTTTTTCTATTTGCATACAGACCACTCGTTGCGAATGCGACTATTTATCTGCTACATCACGAACTTGAGCTTTTGCAGACGCATTGATTAATTAACACCTCCGTTTCCTTGCCCTATGCAACAATGGCTGTATTTGCCATAGCAACGCTTGTTCTAAATATTGCACGACGGATAAAAAACCACGGATGTCAATCGGCGATTTTCACTATATAAAGAGTTGTGTACAAACGCAGGGGAAGTACAATGAGTTGTCTCAACTTCCCGTGCGGATTACAAGATGTATTTATAGGCGGTGGACAATAACTACTAGTCTAATACGGATTATTCTGAAACATAGGCCGAAGACATCTCCTGTGTGGCCCAACTAGAATTCGGATCACAATCTAACAAATTTCACCTTAAGATGAATTTCATCTTGTAGCAAATGAAGAATCATCATTGACTCCCTTCAATAATAAATATCACCGTGCGCCATAAGTCTCTATGACTTAACCTGTAACACCAACCAAACTTGAGCCTAGCTCAAACTTTATAGCAGGAACTGGTTTTGTCATCATATCAGTAGGATTATCTTGAATGCTGATCTTGCATACCTTAATATCACCTTGAGCAATGACACCTCGAATATAACGATATCTCACATCAATGTGCTTTGTTCTTTTATAAAACATCTGATCCTTTGTAAGGCAAATAGCACTCTAGCTATCACAGAAAATGGTAGTGCAAAAATTATCTTCACAAAGCTCAGTGTACAAACCTCTCAACCAAATAGCTTCAGTGGTTGATAAAACAACAGTAGCCTGCAAACATGCTTTCCGACTAACAGCACAGCCACCAATAGAAAACATAACCCATGAGAGACCTCCTCTTGTCCAAATCACCAGCATAATCTAAGTCAACATAACCAACAAGTCCATATCCAGATTTCTCAAACTGCAAACAAGAACCAGAAGTATCATGCAAATATCTAAAAATCCACTTAACAGCTTTCTAATGCTCTTTAGCAGGATTAGCCATGAATCTACTAACAATAGTCAGTGTATGAGATAAATCAGGATGAGAACAAACTATAACATAACATAAGAGAACCAACTGCACTAGAATATGAAACTCTACACATGTACTCAATATCATAATCTGACTCAGAACATAAAGCTGAAGATAGTCTAAAATGTGCATCTAATGGTGTACTAGCTGGTTTTGCATCATGCATATTAAAGCAACGAAGGACCTTCTCAATATAACCTTGTTGAGTAAGGTATAATTTACTAGATTTTCTCTCTCTAATAATCTCCATGCCATGCTGCACCTAAGTCTTTCATCTCAAATTCACTACTCAATTGTGCTTTCAATTTGGATATTTCTGATTTATCTTTTGTAGCAATCAGTGTAGCAATCAACATAAAGAAGCAAATAAATATCTGAACCATTGACAGTCTTCAAATAAACACAGCTATCATAATCAGACCGCTTAAAACATAAGAGAGCATAAACAAGCTCAAGAAGAAGGACAATGATAAGGTGGTTACACACATGGTTGGGAGAAAGGATCGGAGGTGGAACCAACCCATTTGGGTGCCTAAGGAAGTCATCACCAATATGAAGGGGCCTCAATCAGTTTGGGTTCCAAAGAAGACTTAAAGTTTACAAGTCGGCTCGGGGATTTGGAGACTTGGCTTACAAGATGAAGTGAAGATTCAAGCAAAGAAGCCAAGTGTACAAAATTGGGCGCATTGATGTAAATCACAATCATCATATACCCAAATCCCCATCCAAAGGTGAAAGGAACTAGATGAAAAATTCTTTCAATTTGTATCTTTTCCTTGTCTAGGATTGCATATGCTTAATTCAATTTATTGCAATGCCTAGTGTAAGTTTTCATATAGTAGGTTGCTTGTGTTTCTATCTTTGTTATGAGCAACCTACATGGTTTATTAGTAATAGGATCCTTTCATGGCACTAGTTTTTCAAGTGGTATTCTTTTATGTGCCATGAGTCCAATCTATAGGGTATCTTCCCCTTTGTTATCAATAACAAGTGCATATGTCTAACAAGTATTCAACACTTGTATCTACACATTTAGGGGGAGTATATCCTATGGGTTGTGATTTTGAGACTAACATGTGTTTCAAGTGATATCTCTTGTAGTCTCATGGAGCAATCTACAAGTCCCCAAAGGTATGCAATGCTTAAGTACTTCAATTTGTATCATTGTCAATTCATTCGTACATTTAAGCTACCTCCATACATAATATGGCTTAAACTTCCTAACTTGTCATATTGTCTAGCTGTGCATATGTTTTACCCTCGTCATATATATGCACACATATAGGGGAGTTTAGATCATATTATGTGAGTTTCTTAAATTGTGATCCATTGCTCATTATCTTCAATTGGTATCCACATAATCCTTTAAATTGCATTCCTACAAGTGGTACCATCTTTTATTGGATCATGATTCATGAAGCTCTCTCTCATGTGCTCTAACATTTTTCCTTGAGTTCAACATGTGTTTTTAGCCTTTTTGAGATTGTTGACAAAGGGGGAGAATTTTGGTGACCAAAGCAAGATGCAAGATGCTCGGGTTGACAAAGGAGGAGAATTTAGTCGACAAATGAGAAGAAGAAACTCTTGCATTGGTCGATCAAGGGAGATAGTGGCAATGGAGAAAGAGGAATAACTATCTCCATAGCAGCCACAACAAAAAGGGGGTCATAATGTTGGTAAGAACATGGTTGCCCTTACAATTAGTATCATAGTTTGTTCTTACCATGCATCCAATCAAAGAGGTAATGAATTGTGCTCTTGAAAATTTGATATCATTTCCTTTACAATTGGTATCTTTTATCAATTGCCTCTTGCTTTGGTTGTGTTGTCATCAATCACCAAAAAGGGGAGATTGTAGCAAACATGGTCCTCTTAGGGTATGTATGTGATTTTGGTGATTAATGACAACATAGTCAATGAGACTAACATGTTTGTCAAGTATATGCTTTAGTAGGTCTCATGGATGCAACAAAAGAGAAGTCACCGAAGCCGGAACAAAGAGAGGAATGAATTGGACTTGTTCCATGAATTTTTTATATGATCAAATGGGATGTATTTCTATACAATCATGTAGATAACTTCACAAGCTTTCCATAGAGCCCAAGATCATCAAAATCAGAGTTCGGAGCGAAAAGTTATGCCCAAAATACATAATGTTGTTCTGCTGAAATTTGCCTCACTGGATGATCCAGTGCTCATAACAAAAATAGTCCGGTGCTACACCAGATAGTCTGGTACTCACAGAGAAAAATGGTCCGGTGTGCACAAAAAAATTGCACCAAAGTCTATATGCCTCACCGGATGATCTGGTGTTCACAAAAATGAACTCACCGGACTATTTTCCAGAGAGGTTGCAAAATGGCTCGGTTGACATTGTATGCACGCCGGATGTTCCAGTGTTCACAATGAAAAATACTCCGGTGTTCACAAAAATAGCAGTGGAGTTCCAATGGCTAGTTTTTAGAGAGTACACACTGGATAGTCCGGTGCTTATAATGTTGCACACGTCGGACCATCCGGTGAGTACAAAAAGAATGTGACCGTTGGAGCAACAACTAGTTCACAGAGTTGAGCCTATTTATACCCCTCCACTCAGTCATTTGAAGGTGCTGGAGTCCAGAGAAGCTCACATACACTTGAGAAGACATCCAAGCCATCCAAGTACTAAAAGTGATAATCAAAGGCAATTAGCACACCATTAGAAGAGTGTTTGGTGCTACTAGGCCTAGAGAGAAGTGTTGCTAGGTGCTGCAACCTAGAGAGTAGATCAAGGAGTGATCAAAACCTTGTACCGAGAGGTACACTGGTGCCTTGGAGTCTTGGTGACTCGCCGGTAACTTGTTGATCCTCCGACTTGGTGTGGAGCGGCGGCAAGAAGTGAAGACGGCGTACAAGTGATCAGAAGAGAGGTTAGTGGTGAGACCTTTCCTTGGTGTCTTGGTGGCTCATCGTGCTTGAAGCCTTGTCTTGGTGACTTGGTAGCTCAAGAGCCGTGACCGAAAGTGACTTGGCGACTGGGAGCATATCCTTTGTGGAGCTCCTACGTGGACTAGGGGTGGCTTGTGTGCCACTGATACCACGGGATAAAAATCCCTTTTGTCGAGTTTGTTTCTCTATCTCATTTACGTTTCCGCATTTACTTTCTTGCAATTTATCTTCCTAGAGTAGGTTGCAATCCTTGTGAGCGGTAGAGTAGACACACTAGATAAACCTAGAGCACATTTAGATAGAAATTGAGATAGGTTTATCTTGTGATGTTTTTGGAGCAATTAGTTTTTAAGTGTCCTAATTCACCCCCTCTTAGGATGTCACCGGTCCCTTCAAGTACCAAGCAGGTAACTCGGGCCCCCATGAGCAACCTCCTTAGAGGACTACTCTACCTGCCCCTGCCAAAATGGTTTTCACCCGTTTTATACACCATTCCTCATAATTAGGGATTTCATACTCATCAAGGATTCATGGTATATGAGATAAACTGGTATTCAATGGAGCGACATCTCCGAGGAGATGTATTCAAAGGCGACATCTTTGAAGAGATGTATTCAAACCTAAGCATACTAGATAGCAAGGTGTCATCTGGCGTTAATATAGATAAACGATAGGTATCCTACGGTGACAATGATTCAAGATAAAGACATTTAAGGCATGGCAATTATCTGATAGGATTTAACCACTGCAAGATGTTCAAATAGCACAATACATAGCACATGCAATAATAAGTCATGTTTTAAGTTGATCATTTAGATTATTTGAAATACAGGTTCAAAATGATCAAGGATCTACGAAGGTTAAATCTCGATTGGTCTTGTCATTCGAGTCTCCCAGGTTCTTCATCATCGGGTCCCGCCTTCAGTTCTTCCTTCGTTTCCTTACTTAAATCCTTGGTTTTAAACCTACGCAGACTAATGACGATGTTGGTTAGTCTCAACCAGACATAGGAATGGACCTTCTTCCCCATAATGGGGGCCGAAGGTTTGCTGGATGGAACACACACGTGTGGAACAGTAGTATCATTAATTAAATTCGTCTTGGGTATAGTGACAGCTATTTATAGCCTATACTCAACTACCCCGTCACAAATTACATCACTACCCATCCAACTACCACATTCCCAGCATATTTCGGGGTATTTTGGTACATCTCTAAGTACATTGACACTCTTACAATTATACCCCTCCATGTTCTCGAATTCTGATAAGTGTCGACCCTTTGCAGTCGAGGCCTTCGGAGCACCTTCGGTCTCCTTCGGCCCAGAATCACGCTGCAGCCTTCGATCATCATGCGAAGGCCCTTGGGAGGCCTTTGGTCATGACGCGAAGGTCTCTATGAGGCTTCACCTTCCTAGAACCTCATCCTCCGAGAGCTCCACCGGGGGTGACACTAAGAGGCCTTCGCTGCTCTGGCGAAGGCCTGACGTCCCCTTCGCCCATCAATCCGAAGGGCCCCCTGAGTATGCATTGTCCTGAAATAGCAACCATAACCATTAGTAGCTCACGTTTCTTACAGGTCTTCGACTCACCAGTCGATGCGACCCTGTGAGGCCATTCCCCAACAGCAGCCCTCGCGGGTAAGGTTCTTCTTCGATGGGCCGAACCCGTGACAAAAAGGTATGACCGAACGCCGTCCCCTTCGGCCTGTCAAAGACTTACTGGAAAACGTCCTATCCTTTAGCAGGTATTCCCTTCTAGTATTCGACTTTTTGTTTGATGGTGTTAACGAATTTGGCCCAAAATGTTATGTTTTGAGGATTCTCAACCTGCCGTTATTAATGATTGGTTTCCGACCATTGATTAAGTGTCGGTTCAATTTCCAATGCACAGTTTTCCCGCTGCCATTACTTCTGATTTTCACCTCCATATATATGTTTTGCCCGGTGACTTACTTTTTACCCTACCTCAACAAATTGCCTGCTATCATACGAAGGTTCTCGCCCTCATTTCTATAGACCTTCGACTTTTCATGGCCCCCAAAGGCAAATCCGTTCGGTCGAAGACATATTGGATCGGTCGATCGAAGGTCGATCAAGAGGTCCTCATCGGTTTGGTGAAGGAAGGTTTGATTAGCGATGTCTCAATGGTTCGGCTCCCGGAAGATGAACAGACTCCGAATCCTGGAGACGACGAAGCCCTTGTTTTCATGGATTATTTCTGAGGAGGGCTCCGCTTCCCCTACGATGAGATGGTTCCAAAGGTGCTGAACATGTTCGAAGTGTATCTCCATCAGCTGACACCAAACGCCATCATGCGTCTCAGCCTCTTCGCCTGGGCAGCACGTTCAGAGAGAGCGAAGGCCTCGGCTAGGGCCTTCGTCGCAGTGCACAAACTTCACTATCAGCCAAAGCCTATTTTCAAACTCAGCGTTCAGAGCGAAGCTCACTATGGTTGTGTCAACTTCGCCTACCGCGCTGGACTAGCAACTCCCGTCGTCGCTTATAAAAACAAGTGGCCTGTCGACTGGATGCATTAGTGGTTCTACCACAAAGTAGACCGAAAGGAGTTCCTCGTTTCGAAGTGCAAAGAATTCAAGGGAACCCGTGCTCCCGCTGTGGAGCTAAAGGTTTCACAAAGGGCTGCCTTCGAAGCCTTCACTCGGTGTGCTGAGCACCTCAGCACGCGAGATCTTGCTGGATAATTCGTGGCCTCAGTGGTGTGGCCCCTAAGCGAAGGGTGGTCTATCCCATCCTTTGGTGATAAAGGTCCTGAAGGACTCTGTCGCCCGCACCCTAGCATGAGCGGCTTTAGTGGTATGTTTACATCCTGCTTCGTAACAAAGCTTTGGCTTTTTGTCATTTTCTTATGTTGTCTGTTCCGTGTCACACCTAATGGTGCGCGAAGTAGAGGCGAAAGCTGTGTTTCTCTTAGGGAAATTTACCTAGGGTGAGGCTAAGCTCTACGCCGATCGGGGTCTCGGCCGCCGTCTCAATCGCATCTTCGATCTGCGAGGTCTTTCTTATAAGGACAGGCCGAAGCTGCCGGCACCCTCTTCAGGTGAACCCAAAGGTGGCCGCTCTCCTAACAAGGAGGTTGGTGAAGGCTCCACTGCTAAGGGGCAGAAGAAACGAAAAAGTGAGAACCCTCCAGCGCAAGAAGGCTGAAAAAAGAGGGCTTCTGCCTTGAAGAAAAACCCTTGGCCACTCCTTGACCCAGGCCTTGATGATCTAACCGAAGGGTCGAAAGCTCTTCGCATGTCCCCCCTTCGCCAGGCACCCCCGAAGGATCTCCAGGATCCTCCGAAGGCAAAGGCCAAAGGCTCTCCGAAGGATAAGCAAGAAAGTGCCGTTGTCTCGCCACAGCGTGCTCGGGCACAGGTGGATCTCACTAGTCTCATTCTTAGCGACGATGAAGATGATGCCGAACTGCATATTGTTGATGAATCCGAAGATCCAAAAACCGCAACACTTGGGGCAGCAAACATTGCCGAAGAAGTCATGAGGTCATCGTCCCACTCTTCATCCTCCAGCTCTTCTACGTCCAGTTCCTCTGAAGGCCAAAAGATAACAGACACTGAGGAGAAAAACGCTTCACCACAATCAACTCACCGTGGCAGAAAAGGGCTTATGCATCATGGCAATTTATGCGATGCCAAGGCTATCGACACTAGAGCCCTGGAGGTTGCTTCGTTTGAGCCCAAGTCTGGGGAGTTTGAAGATGTGAAGAGACTCTTTGATAGCTTCGTCGTTCCCAAGCTTGAGCTCCCTCTTGCGCGGAAAACTGCTTCTGAACTCAACGATGCTTCCGATGTTACGATCGCGAAGGTACTCTACATTATTCCGATGTTACATTTCGCTATTGTAGGTTACACTTCTCTCGTGTTCTCACCGCAAGCAAGCAGAGTTTGCTGAGGCCCGTGCAAAAAGCGTGGAAGCGCAAAGGGCTTTATTCCAAACACGGAGTGAGAAAGTCGAAGCTCAGAAGAAGGAATACACACAACAGACTAAAAAGGTTGTTTTGCACTCGCAAAAGCTTGACATGGATAAAGAAAAGCTGGAGCAAGAGGTGGTTGGCCTTCACCAGAACATGTCGGCATCCGAAGCTGACTTGCTGAAACTCGAAGACCTCTTGAAGAATTAGAGCAGACAAAGCAGCTGTCAGACGATGCCTTCAAAGTCTTAGAGGCCTTGGAGCCCAAAGCTGTCACAGCTAGCGAAGCTATTAGCTCCAACTTTGGGAAAATTGGTGCTCTAGCCGCGCCGCCGGAGCTTAAGGACGCGGGGCTAGGCGTCCTTCTCGAGTGGATTGCTGATACCGTCGGCAGCCTTCTTTCCGCGGCACAATTATACGGAGACTTCTGCGCAATGGTCTTCACCAGGAGCGTGGTCCAGTCGATAGAAATGACTGGGTGTGATCATCGCACCGCACTTCAGAAATTGACGTTTTGCTATCCTCCCGACCTGTCAACCATGGCTGTAACTAGGTCATCGAAGGCCACCGCCCGAGCGTTTACCACCAACTTCTGGTGTAAACATGGTCGTGACCTTTGCCCTCCAAGTGGGAGAGGTCAACCGCGAGAAGGTACGCCCTTCGCCACTTCGTTACTTTTGCCGTTTGTTTGCATTTTCCTTATATATTATTTTGTAGGCGAAAGCGAAGGCCGGCCCCTCTGCTACCGAAGCCCTTGCACCCGACACTGCGAAGGTGGCCGGAGATACGGAGTAGGTGTGAGATTTGAAGGAGCTTTTTTTATGTCTTAGAGCAAAGCGTAGTTTCATGGCTCGAAACATTTTTGCTATGTCTTGTAATATGCACACGCTTCTACTTGTTAATTGTTTTAACTACCTTCGCTTCCTGCGCAGGTGCTCCCTTCGGACACTGCGCAGGTAGTTGAAGATGCTTTTCCCATCACGATGATGCGTGATAACTTTTTTGTGACTTGGGCTTGTTGGGACTCTTTCCATCGCCGCCATCCAACTGTCGAGTTTGGGAAGTATTGGAGAGCGAAGGTTAGGGCGTATGAAAAGTGTAATGCTGGCACTAAGTCATTCTAGAATTCCTTTTGCCCTTCAGTTTTAGAGATTCAGAAGGTTGAGAGGGAAACCCGTAGGATCGAGCGTGGAGACTTTGCGTCTCCGCATATATTCATCGACCCGAAACCTGAGCCAGAGGAAACTATCGAGCCTCCACCCAACATTTTTCAATTTTGCTATCGCCGAAGGCCTGACCCTTCGCTCACAACGCGTGACGCTTCGAATAATGGTGTTTCACCTATTTCTTCGGCGAGCACCCCTTCTAGTAGCTATGTCGGATCTCCGCTAGATCCGACTCTACCCTTTCATGCGAGCAAGGGCATCGCTTTTCAATATGGTCGTAGCCAGCTGTACAAAGATTTTGTAAGCTCTGACATTGATGAATCTGTTGAATAAATTTATTATCCTTTGCTAAACGGCGTCAACAAATTCTCTGCGCTTTCCTATACGATGGTTTTATGCGCGAAGCGAAACATCATCGTAAAAACGCCGTCCCCCCAACTTTGAAGTCGTAGGGACCTTCAGAAGCATCGTGCGCGATGCGTCATCATAAAAATGCCGTCCTCCCAACTTTGAAGCCGTAGGGACCTTCGGCAGCATCGTGCGTGAAGCGTCATCATAAAAACGCCGCCCCCCCCCCAACTTTGAAGCCGTAGGGACCTTCAACAGCATCGTGCGCGAAGCGTCATCATAAAAACGCCGTCCCCCCAACTTTGAAGCTGTAGGACCTTCGGCGGCATCATGCGCGAAGCGTCATCATAAAAATGCCGTCCCCCCAACTTTGAAGCCGTAGGGACCTTCAGCGGCATCATGCGCGAAGCGTCATCATAAAAACACCGTCCCCCCAACTTTGAAGCCGTAGGGACCTTCGGTAGCATCGTGCGTGAAGCGTCATCATAAAAATGCCGTCCCCCCAACATTGAAGCTGTAGGGACCTTCGGCAGCATCGTGCGTGAAGTGTCATCATAAAAATGCCATCCCCCCAACTTTGAAGCCGTAGGGACATTCGGTTGCATCGTGTGCATCTTTTTCTGTTGTGCAAAGACCGCTCACATCGTTAGTTGGCCGGACTAGCTTCGACTTTTGTATTTCAAAGTTACATAATGTGTGCAATCGAGGAATTACATAAATGCATCGCCGAATGAAAAAATTTCTGCGAGGGTGATGCCTCATTTAAGAGGTTCATCGACACTTTGTCTTTCATTTCCTGCGAAGGTGGTGCCTCATTTAAGAGGTTCATCGACACTTCATCTTTCATTTTCTGCAAAGGTGATGCCTTGTTTTGGAGGTCAATCGATGCTTCAACTTTCATTTTCTGCGAAGGTGATGCCTCATTTAAGAGGTTCATCGATGCTTCGACTTTCATTTTCTGCAAAGGCGATGCCTCATTTAAGAGGTTCATCGACGCTTCGACTTTCATTTTCTACGAAGGTGATGCCTCATTTAAGAGGTTCATCGACACTTCGTCTTTCATCTTCTGCGAAGGTGATGCCTCATTTAAGAGGTTCATCGACGCTTCAACTTTCATTTTCTGCGAAGGTGATGCCTCATTTAAGAGGTTCATCGACACTTCGTCTTTCATCTTCTGCGAAGGTGATGCCTCATTTAATAGGTTCATCGACTTTTTGACTTTCATTTGATGCGATTGAATAATAAATTTCTCATTCAACAAAACAAAAATTGTACATTCGAAGTTTGCTTTGACCTTTTACGACGGGTCTACGCCTGTTCGAAATCGGTAGGTGTGGCATCTCTCGTGGACACCCTGCACCTCGAATTCCCTGGTGAAGTTTTGGCGCACCCCTTTTTGGCGATTTGTGTGCTTCCTTCCATCGAAGGTCTTCATCACTTCGACTGTCAATCATTCACAGATTACATAGATATGCTTTTTCTTGGGGGCACGACATATATATTAAACAGGGTTTACAAAGGTTACTACCTCATTAAAAACCTCAAACCCTGGCGAAGGGCTCCCCCCTATGAGGAAAATAGTACAGCACCTGAACATTGTTTGAATCAAAATGCAAAAATTAAAATTACAAAAAATTTAGAACTTCTACGGACGCGGAACAAACTTGCGAAGGCCTTTAGCCCCTGCTACACATAAAACTTGCGAAGGCAATCCGCATTCCAGGTGTGCGGGAGCTCTTCCCCTTCAATGGTAGCCAGGTGATTTGACCCGGGCCTTACTGACCTTTTTACAATGAAAGGTCCATCCCACTTGCTCTGCAATTTTCCCATAGTTGCAGCATTGGGTAGCCTTCGGAGTACAAGGTCTCTGGGGATGAACACCTTTGGGGATACTCTCTTGTCCCTCCACCTTTTTGTTTCTTCTTGATATCTTGTCAAATTTTCGATGGCTTGTGTTCTAATTTCTTCTAGCGCATCCTTGGATATCAACTCTTCATCGTGGGCTGATTTCGCCGTGACTCTAAATGACTTATTTTTACATTCTTCTGGAGTCATTGCCTCCTCGCCGAAGAGCAAGCGAAACGGAGTGAACCCTATTGGTCTTGTTGCCGTTGTTCTTACCGATCACAATACCTTCGGCAACTCTTCAACCCACTTTCCTTTTGGCAAGCCTTGTAGACGCCTTGCAACTCCTATTAGGACGATGTCATTTTCTCTCTCCATTGATCCGTTTGACTGTGGGTGATAGACAGACGCGAAGCGGATTTTGATTCCCAACTCTTCGCAGAATTGTTTGAAGCCTTCGCTGTCGAACTATGTGCCATTATTGACTGTTATTTCATGAGGAACACCGAAGCGGCAAATGATGTTTTGCCACAAGAATTTTTGCATATTCTTCTATGCTATCTTTACCAACGGCATCGCCTCGACCCACTTGGAGAAGTACTCTACCGCGACGGCAGCATAACGAAGATTTCCCGAGGCGGCTGGCAACTGTCCTATTATGTCAATGCCCTATCGCATTAATGGCCAGACAGGTGAGATGAGTTGTGTCTCTGTCGAAGACCTGTTCGAAGCTTTGGCCAAATACTAGCACTTCGTGCAGCTCCTAACTGTGGTCTCTGCATCTGCGATGGCCTTCGTCCAAAAGAACCCTTGCCTATATGCTTTCCCCACAACTGCTCGGGTGCCGATGTGCGATCCACAGAGCCCTTCGTGTATTTCTCGTAGCAATTCTTGCCCTTCCTTCTGGGATATGCACCGAAGCATTGGTGCACAAACTCCCACCTTATAAAAATCAGCTCCCACGATTTTATAGTTCCTTGCTCTTTGTGCCATACGCTTCGCGTCGACTTGATCTTCTGGCTCATAATGATCGCGGAGGTAAGCCATTATGGGAGAGCACCAATCTTCACTCTCAATGATGGTGACACTTTGCGGCACTTGCGGTGGGGCCTCCACAGCTGGCACCTTCAAGCTCTGATAAAATACATCTGGTGGGATTGGCAGGTTTTGCGCCGCAGCTTTAGAGAGGTCATCGATCTCAAAGTTGTCATTTCTTGGTATGCTTTTTACTGTGAAGCCTAAGAAATGTCTTTCCATGCCTCGTACTGCTTTTACATATTTGACTAGCTCCGAGTCCTTCGCTTGGAACATCTTGTCAATCTCGCTTGCCGCTACTTTAGAGTCTGTCTTTACCAGCACTCTTCGGGCACCGAGCGCCTGTGCCTTGCGAAGGCCCAGGAGAACTGCTTCATACTCTGCGACATTGTTTGTCAATCGAAATTCAAGTCTGGTGGCATATCGCAGTTTCACTCCTGTAGGTGAAGACACGATCGCCGCCGCTCCAGCATTCGAAGCCCCCCAAGCTCTGTCACAATACACAGTCCACACCGGTTCCAACGGGACTTCCCCTGTCCCTCCTTCCTACGGCGTCCATTCTGCCAAAAAATCTGCCAAAGCCTGAGATTTTATTGCCGTTCTCGCGACCAAGGACAATGTAAATGGCGCAATCTCAGTGGCCCAATTTCCCATTCGCCCCGTAGCTTCATGATTTTCGAACATGTCGCGAAGGGGTAAGGAAGTTGGTACTGTTATCTTGTGAGCAGTAAAGTAATGACGAAGCTTTCGTGACACCATCACCACTGCATATGCCATTTTCTCCATCTCTGAATAGAATCTCTTTGGTCCAGCCAGTGCTTTGGACACATAGTACACCGGAAATTGCTGAGGTTTGTCATTCACCTACTTGTCCTGCACAAGCACAGTGCTCACCGCCGAAGGGGATGCCGCCAAGTATAGCAACAAACAAGCGTTTGGATGTAGGCTAGCTAAAGCTGTGAGCTTCGTCAAATATTTCTTTAGCTCATCAAAAGCGTTCTGCTGCTCCTCCCCCCATGTGAAAGGGTCAGAGCCTTTCAAGGTTTTGAAGAAAGGGAGGCTCCACTCGGCGGATCTTGCGATGAATTGGCTTAGAGCTGCCAATTTGCTGGCCAGGCATTGGGTTTGTTTTTTACTTTTGCGGGGCCTCATATCGATTATCACTTTAATGTTCTGTGGATCCACTTTGATGCCTCCTTTTGACACCAAGAACCCCAGCAACCTTCCTGACCGTAATCCAAACGCACACTTCTTCGGATTCAACTTTAATCCAGCCCTTCGCAAGTTATCGAAGGTTTCCCGAAGGTCATTGAGGTGCCTGTCTTCCGTGATGCTCTTCACCACTATGTCATCAACATATGCCAATACATTTAGCTTAGCTGAGATTTCAACACTATCTGAACCAGCTTAACGAAGGTCGCCCCAGCATTCTGAAGGCCAAAGGCCATCCTTACAAAACAATATATGCCGAAGGATGTCCTGAAACTTGTTTTCTCCTCGTCTTCTTTTGCCATCCACACTTGATTGTATCCTGAATACGCATCGAGGAAGCTCAACATTTCACAGCCGGCCGTGGAGTCCACTAGCTGATCAATGCGCGGCAAAGGGAAGACATCCTTTGGGCATGCTCTATTAAGGTCTGTGAAATCGATACACATCCTCCACTTTCCGTTGCTTTTCTTGACTAGCACCGGGTTGGCCAGCCACTAAGAGTGCAACGCTTCGCGTACTACCCTGCGTCCAGTAACTTCTTCTCTCTCTTTTGAAGCTTTCCGCAGCTTTTGCTTCTTTGGCTTCGCGTTCGGATCAACAATCAATGTGTGCTGGATGATTTCCCTGCTAACTCCTTACAGGTCCTTCGGCGACCAAGCAAAGACATCTTCGTTGTTGCGAAGGAACTATATTATCCTTCTCTCGTCATTCTCTATTGCTTCAGCTCCAATGATGACCGCTTTGTCTGGCCTGTCCTTGCATACGAGCACCTTCTTTCTTTGGCCTTCGGGTTTGGCCTTCGACGCCCGCTGTGTTTGCAGCTATTCCTCATCTTCCAATTTGATCGGTGGTTCAGATACCACGTGTACATTTTGCCTGCCTGGAGTGTTTCCCACTTCTATTTTGCGGGCCACTTGTTGATCTCCGAATACCCTTATGACGCCTCCAGGACCGGGCATCTTCATGCACAAGTATCTATGGTGTGGTATTGCTTCGAACCTGTTAAGGACTCCTCGTCCAAAGATTGCATTGTAAGGTTAGGTGATATCAACCACATCGAAGATAATATTCTCCGTCCGAAAGTTAGACTCATCGCCAAAAGAAACTGGGATTTCACATTTTCCCAAGGCGTTAATTGTTTTACCGCCGAAGCCCAGCAGCGGGGACCCGACTTGCTGGAGTTGACTCCGCTGCATGCCCATTCTGTCGAAGGCATTGGCGAAGATGATATCTGCCGAACTACCTCCATCTATGAGTATCCTGTGAACCTCATTCCCTGAGATGTTCGCAGTGATGACGAAGGCATCTATGTGAGGGTAATCCAATAATCTCAAGTCCTCCTGTGAGAAGGTGATAGGCATATGAGACCACTTTAAATGGCAATATGTTGGGCCTACACCAACATGGTTGACCCTTTGCACATAATCTTTTCTCCGTCTCTTTGATTCAGTCTCCTGATTTGATCCACCTGTGATTGCCAACACAACATTGAACCCTCAGCCTATTGTATTGACCGATTTGTTGTTTTCCGGGGGGGCTTCGATCGCCAGTCTTGGCGGGGGAGGTGGGAGTGCTGCTTGAAAGACTGTAGACTGGCTGAAGGTCTGATCTAGTGGTGCCGAAGGCGCTTGAGCATATGGCTGCGGAATTGGCATTGTTTGCCACTAAGGGATAAACACCGATGAGTTTTGTCTGCGGTTCTGATGGGTATTCCACACATCACCTTGCCTAACTTGTGCCGCATGGTGCACGACCCTTGACTGATCGAAGGGTTGTTTTTACAAGTTTTCTTTCATCGCTATAACCTGTGGGCACTGCCTGGTCGTATGGCCGGCACCTTCGCCATGGAGTTCACAGGAATGGACCTTCATTACCAGAATGGGGGCCAAAAGTTTACTGGATGGAACACACACGTGTGGAATAGTAGTATCATTAATTAAATTCGTCTTGGGTACAGTGACAGCCTATTTATAGACCGTACTCAAGTACCCCATCACAAATTACATCACTACCCATCCAACTGCTACATTCCTGGCATATTCGGGGGTATTTTGGTACATCTCTAAGTACATGGACACTCTTACAATTATACCCCTCCGTGTTCTCAAATTCTGATAAGCGTCGACCCTTCGCAGTCGAGGCCTTCAGAGCACCTTCGGTCTCCTTTGGCCCGGAATCACGCTGCAGCCTTCGATCATCATGCGAAGGCCCTTGGGAGGCCTTTGGTCATGACACGAAGGTCTCTGTGAGGCTTCGCATTCCAAGAACCTTATCCTCCGGGAGCTCCACCAGAGGTGACGCTAAGAGGCCTTCACTACTCTGGCGAAGGCCTGACGCCCCCTTCGCCCATAAATCCGAAGGGCCCCCTGAGTATGCATTGTCCTGAAACAGCAACCATAACCATTAGTAGCTGACGTTTCTTATAGGTCTTGGACTCACCTGCCAATAGGACCCTGTGAGGCCATTCCCCAACAGACGAAAAGCGCACAATGACTAAGCAAGGAAGCACTTGAAGAAAACCAAAGGAACACCAATAGGAAGGAACTATCGAGGAAAACGGCTTAAGCTAGCCTAGCGGGAAGATGATCGGCTACTATTAGCTATGCATATCTGACGTATGGAGTCTAGCGGGGTTATCTAGAGAAACTAGGTCAAGTTGTTAACATAAACTAAGCAAAGCCTAATTATGTCGCTATCAACTAGGTGAGCTTATATTAGCTTAACTGTTGGAAAGCGACAGCGAAAACTCTCTACGTGTAGGTGGGTGTATGTGTACCAATATATATGTACATGTGATGCTTACATCTATATGTACGTGAGCATATGTACATATACAAGTAAGTATACCTCTAGGTGTTTAAACTACCCGTGCTTAAGTGTTATAATTAATTATTCTAACCTAAGGCACTTAATCTAAGGTCACATCTTATAGCCTAAAGCATGAATTAATAATCTATCATAAACATTAATTATTAAGCTAACTTGTATGTAATCTAATTCTAAAACTATTCTATTTATTAACTAAGAGGTTAATCCTACACTTAAGCTAGGAAATTAAATTTGACTAACTATTATTATATCCTAGATCACGGTCACTAATTTAATCTGCATTTAAAGCTATTTATCGGCTAGCTAAAAGGCTATATATATATATATATATATATATATATATATAGGTTAAAAGCGCTATGACATGAATAAATATTGAATGGAAAATTAAATAAACTCCTAAAAACACAAGATTTGGCAGGAAGATAGATCACAATTTAAGAGGAATATCAACGAAAGAATCACCGAAAACGGAGTTACGATGGAGGAGTTACGGCTGCCGGAAAATTAATCCTATAATTAATTAGGGCAATTCCGAAAATGAGACTATTCTTGGGTGGGGCCCACAGGTGGTTTCCATTAAACAGTAACAGATTGGTCCCACAGAACAGTAGCCACCGGCGATGAACAGTGTATAGAGGCCGTTCAGATTACATTATTTCAAAAACAAGGTGTGAATGTTGTATGACCAAAGCCTGCACGTGCATGCGTAGCCTGGTCCTATTCTTTTTTAGGTAATTGTGCATATAATATTTTCCATGCACTTTCGAGCATGTTACGCTTTATTTCTGCCCTTTTTTCTTCCGCACGGCTCTCCGATTTTCTTCTTGAAGTGCTCGTTGTTCTAGCATGTCACGCTTAATTTCCGCCCATTATTCTTCCACATGGCTATCCGATTTTCTTGTTGAAGTGCTCGTTTTTCTTCTGGAACTGATCGGTTTTCAACAAGGTGATTGGAATTGTTCTAAAAGTAGAACCCATGATTTTTATTGCCGTCCATTTCACACTGAAGTTTTCAAACCTATATGTGACATTATTTGTATTTTGTAATGTCACACCGTTGCGGATGCGACTATTTATCTGCTACACACTACTATAAAACCTATTTTCCGAGATACTTAGGTTTCATTTTTACAGACGGTTCGTCATACGAATCGCCTGAGAAAGTGACTGCGATCCCGTGCAGCGGAGGACCGCCTGTGAAAACTAATTTTCACTGACAGTTCCTTATGTGGACCGCCTGTGGAAATGGAACCATTTCCACAAGCGGTCCACATAAGAAATTGCATGTGTAAATGCTCCATTTACACAGGCGGTTCCTTATGTGAATCTATCCATTTCCACAGGCGGTTCACATAAGGAACCGCCTATGTAAATGGAGCATTTACACAGGTGATTCCTTATGTGGATCGCCTGTGAAAATGGATGTCATTTGCACAGGCGGTGCACATTAGGAACCGCCTGTGTAAATTAGTTTTCACAGGCGATTTCTTATGTCGACCGCCTGTGCAAATAATCCATAAATACTCATTCATCTTGGCCAGCTCCATTCAGACAGACTTACTGTTCGAAACAGTAAGCATTTACTGTGGCGGCTGATTTGGAAAATAGGTGGGGAAGGTTTTGTTTTTGATTTTCTTAGAGGAGCCAAATAAGGTATGTATATCTCATCCCTAGCTTGCATTTTCTTTGAAGTTTAGATTTAAATTTAAGGCTAAATTAGAGTTTCAATGTGATCTAGAGATGCTCATGGTTCTTGCCATTTAGATCATCAAATTAGCTCAAATTTGTTGCAATATTGATTTAATTATGTAGATTCACATGATTCTAGTATTATATTTTAAAAATGTAGCTAGAATGTGATGTTTTTTAGCCTTAGGAGGTTTCATCATGAATGAGGATTTTTTTCTCTAGATCTAGATCTAGATCTAGGGAGAGGGAGAGGGAGAGGGAGAGAGAGTAATGAATTCACATTATTTTGAGTCATAAATTTACGTTAATGTAGATTCAATTGCGTAGACATATTATAATCATAACAAGCCCATATTTTCCTTTTTTTAAAAATCTTTTTAATTTTGATTTTCAAATTAATTAGTTAATTAATTAATGTATCTAATTTTGTGGTTGAAGTTAAAGATGGACAGAGCATGGATGTATGATGTGCCAAGACATGGAGAAATATACATCAAAGGACTCTCTATTTTTATTGAAGCCGCAGAGAAGGACGCTTTAACTAAGAAGACAAAGGAAATATATTGTCCATGTTCTGACTGCAAGAACCAGAAATTGTGGGACAAATCAAGTATAATCAAATCACACTTGATCTTGAGAGGTTTTGTTGAGGATTACAAATGTTGGTCCAATCACGGCGAACAACATACAAGCAAACCAAACCAGGACATCGCTGCTGATCAAGTAGATGGTGATGATGAGGGAGCAGTCGAAGGTGACACTGATGTTATGATGGATGATGATGCCGATTTTGATCTGGATGATGATGCTAACTTTGATCTAGAGGAAATGCTGTGCCACGCAGAACCGCATGTTTTAAGGGACACGAGAGGTTTAGATAATTTCGAGGCGTTACAAAAAGGCATCGAAGGAACTTTTGTATGAGGAATTGAAGGGCTGTGATAAGGAGTTTACGGTGTTGCATTCGGTGCTTGAACTTCTAAGGTTGAAGGCCAGCAATGGATGGTCCGACAAGAGTTTCTCGGATCTGTTGAGTCTCTTGGCAAACATGCTTCCAAAGCCTAACTCCTTGCCCACCACCACTTATCTGGCGAAGAAGCTTATCTGCCCGTTGTCATTGGATGTGCAAAAAGTACACACATGTCCGAACCACTGTATCCTCTACCGTAAAGAGTACGAAGCCTTGGATAGATGTCCAGTGTGCAATGCGAGTCGGTACAAGAGGAATGATGATTGTGAGGACGAAGATGCTTCCGCCAATGCAAAGAAGAAGAAGAGTAATGCTGGTCGTGACGAAGAAGACACTTCTTCCAACGCGGAGAAGAAGAGAAGAAGTCCTGCGATGGTGATGTGGTACCTACCAGTGATACCCCGCTTGCAGCGCCTGTACTTGAACCCTAGGGACTCTGAACTGATGCGTTGGCATTTCGATAAGCGCAAGAAGGATGGAACTAAGCTTCGACACCCCGCTGATGCTAGGCAATGGAGAAAGTTCGATGCCATGTATCTAGAGTTCGCTGAAGAACCAAGGAATGTAAGGTTCACGTTGAGTACCGATGGAATGAATCCTTTCGGTGACATGAGCACCTCACATAGCACTTGGCTAGTGGTCCTGGCCATCTACAACCTTCCTCCATGGCTATGCATGAAGCGGAAGTACCTTATGCTGTCCATTCTTATCCAATGATCGAAACAACCGGGCAACGATATAGATGTGTTTCTGGAACCATTGATGGAAGATATGGCGAAACTGTGGAAAGAGGGGGTCCGGGTGTGGGATGAGTTCCGACGACAGTACTTCACACTGAAAGCAATGATTTTCGTTACCATCAATGATTATCCCGCCCTTTTTAACCTATCAGGACAGGTTAAAGGGAAGCAAGGATGTGTAGTGTGCTTGTATGAAACCGCGTCCGTGTACCTTCCGTACTCACAGAAGGTAGTGTACACGCGACACCGACGGTTCTTACTCGGAACTCACAGATACCATAATATGAAGAAACATTTTGACAACACGGTTGAGGAAGATATTGGCCCGAAACCTCGCAACGGGGCATGAGTGTTTCAAATAGTCAGTAGCATCAAGGTTGTTTTTGGGAAGCCACCGAAGGGTAAAAAGAGGAAGAAAAGTGAGATGCCGACCAGCACGCTGTGGAAGAAGATGCCAATTTTCTTTAAGTATTTGCCCTACTGGAAGGACTTGGACGTCCGTCACAGCATCGATGTCATGCACGTTGAGAAGAATGTGTGTGATAGCATCCTTGGCCTCTTACTGGACATACCAGGCAAGACAAAGGATGGAATCAAGTCACGTAAGGACTTGGTGCATTTTGAAATTAGGCTAGAGCTACACCCTGAAGACAGACCAAATGGGAAACATTATCTTCCGCCGGCTAGCTACTCTCTGACACTTGAGGAGAAAAAGGCATTGTGCAAGTACTTACGTGGGGTGAGAGTCCCGACTGGCTACTCATCCAACATTAAGAACCTAGTCTCGATGAAAGATTTGAAGCTAATCGGCATGAAGTCTCACGATTGTCATGTGATGATGACGCAGATGCTCCCTATTGCAATCAGGGGTATCAAGCCAAGATATATAAAGGTGGTCATCACACGGTTGTGTCACTTCTTCAACGCAATTGCTCAGAAGGTGAACGATGCTAAAAAACTGGGTGCTCTGCATAGTTACTTGGTAGAGACTTTGTGCCAACTTGAGATGTGCTTCCCTCCATCCTTTTTCAATATCATGGTACACCTCTTGGTTCACATCGTGAATGAGATAATTGCGCTGGGCCCTGTATTCTCACATCAGATGTATGCGTTTGAGCGGTACATGGGCATTCTCAAGGGCTATGTACGGAATTGTGCTCACCCAGGGGGTTCCATGATCGAGGGCTACAGTACCAAGGAAGTCGTTGAGTGTTGCATCGATTACATAAAAGATTCTAATCCAATTGGTGTACCTGTATCTCGACATGAGGGGAGGTTGTCTAGGAGAGGGACCAAAGGAAGATTCATCGATAATGATTACAAAGAAGTGGAAGAAGCACATTTCACCATCTTGCAGTAGATCCAGTTAGTGGCGCCGTATGACGAGCAACACCTAAATGAGCTCTACACAAAAAATCAAGACCGCTCGTATGATTGGATCTTGAAAGAGCATAAGTGTTGCTTCACCACATGGTTCAAGAACCAAAACCTTCCGGATGGTGAATTTGTAGATAAAAAAAATGTGAAAATGTTGGCTTGTGGCCCATCAAGTTTAGTTACGTCATGGCAAGCGTATGACATTAATGGGTACACATTTTATACCAAAGCAAAAGACAAGAAGAGCACGACCCAAAACAGCGGCGTTCGAACAGAAGCCTATGACATAACAGGGGAAAAGGTCACCTACTATGGATTCGTAGAAGAAATCTGGGAACTCGACTATGGAGTGAATCTGCAGCTCCCCGTCTTTCAGTGCAAATGGGTCAAACACCCAAATGGCGTGGCGATGGACAACTACGGCTTCACAATTGTCGACCTCAGCATTGTAGGCCACAAAGATGACCCGTGGGTACTCGCTGATCACGTCGCACAAGTTTTCTATATAATCGACCCCGCGAATGAAAAGAAGCACATAGTTGTTGCCGGAAAACAAAGAATTCTCGGAGTCGAGAATGTGGAGGATGAGGAAGAATATAATCAGTTCGACGACGTGCCGCCTTTTGGAGATCCAGAAAAGATCGAACTTGTAGAAGCAACCCTCGATAGATCTGTGATGCCATACATGCGTCTGGATGGTGTAGCGAAAATAGTTCAAGGTAAATAGTGCCATGTTATGCAAATTATTTTTCAATGTGACAGAACCCTGAAATTTGTATAAAATTAGAATAAGCTTTAATTTGTATTAAGGACTTGTATGCATGATGTAAGAGAGATTTTGCTTTAATTTAGGGCATGTATATGCTTTAATTTAAGATGCTTTAATATGTAATAGAATAGTATTTCCCAAACAAGCAAAAATCATTTCACAGGTTTCCACAGGAAATCATTTCCACAGGCGGTTTCTTACGTTAACCGCCTGTGGAAATCGTTTCTATTTATATAACTGCGCGCGGCCCTAAAAACCCTAGGGCTTTGACAAACCTTCGACCATGCCATCATGCTATCCCTCCGTCCGCCTCCCGCGCTCTCTCTTTCCATAGCCCGCGCTCTCCCTTTTCGCTGCCGCCCCCGACGAGGAGGGCCACCACACAACAGCCCCGCCCCCGACGAGGAGGACCGCGCCGACGCCGAGGAGGAGCTGCCGCCACCGAGTTGGACCGCGCCGAGGAGGAGCCGCCGCCACCGAGTTGGACCGTGCCGAGGAGGAGCCGCCACCGCCGGTGAGTAGGTCCATATCCCCCTCCCAGCCAAGCCGTCATAGTCGGTTCTCCGGCCGGCCGTGTGATGCCCCGCTCTTCTTTGTGATGCCGGCCATCGTGCCGTGGTGAAGTTCCACATGAGGGACAGGAGGGACAACACTACCTTAGCTAGGAGATGGAACGCTGAAAGAAAAGAGCCTAAAAGAAAAGAACCTAATTTTCTCATGAATGCAACATATCAGCATATATGCTGTGGTCCTCTCCGAGCTAACTATGAACTATTTGTAGTAGTTTACATGAATTATACTTTGCTTCGAGATGTGAGATGATTCATTTGCGACTAAATTAAGGCCCAACTATCATTTAGTTGAGGGTTTTTTAATGGATAAATTACTATAGCCAAAGCAAGCAAAGGTCTCATAACATATTACATTGCTTAACTAAATAAAGGAATACTTCACGGCCTCAAGAAAATGAATTGCAATTTCAATAGGAACAGATATGGTTAGTAACAGTTGGTGCGGATTTATCTCTCAACTTCCTCAACTAGCAAAATGCATGAGTACTCTTATTGTATCTCTTAAATAGCTGCACTAAATGAGTGACATTTGTAGCCAGTGACCAGATGAAACTAGCTACCTAGCTAACATGCAACAAGAGTCGCTCTGAGTGCTGTAATTGATTATAGGGATATGCAAGCACATTCGTCCTACATGTTCAGGTCAATGCCTACAAACAAACCGTTGAAGAACATATATAGAAAATATCTTTTTGTGTAGGAAATATAATCCATCAACATATACAATTATAAAAAAACCACACTACAAATTTATCAGTTCATTAACTAGCTTTAGTTTTTGGGAAAAAATATTGAAATATGGTCAAGGAAGAAAGTTGTGTGTAGCCGCTCTCTTATACTTCTTGGTTTCTCTATGACATGTCAATATACAAATTATATTTGTTAGTCTTATCACAAGCTCGTGATCTAGTTGTGTTTAATCTATAGGCATGATGGGATTGATGAACACGAAGTGACTACAAATTAAATTATATATGCAGTTGATATAGATTGGTCCTTAAGAGAAGGGACGAGAGTGTGGGGGGGGGGGGGGGCACCGTTTCTTGTGCTGCCTTTGCCACAACAAGGACTATGCGCATGCTTTGCAGACTCTTATATGATCAGTGTGTTGTAAGGTTTAAGAAGTACCTAGTAGTATTTTGGAACCTCCATATCTGGCGCTTCGACAAGATTATCAGGCAATAGTGTAATTCAGGGTTGGAATATTGGCATGAAAACGGACCAATGTATGTGAATTATCATGTTAGGCTTCAGGAAGAGGAATATTCTGGTTGTGAGGCACCATTCATGCACTACACCATGACACAGTACTGTCATCGAACGTCTGTGTGGTATATGATTTGCTAAGAGTGCTGACAAGTCTTGTTCCACTATCGTTGTGTTTGCATTATTCGTCTGAATTTTCCAATAAGAAGAGTGTGTGTCATCATGGGCGGACCCAGCATAGAGCAAGCGAGGGTATATGACTCCGTTCAATTTTTTTTTTTAAGTGGACTTAGTCCTTTTTTCGTGAAATTGCAAAGGCTCAATCACTGTTATGCATACTTCACACTGCTCATTTTTTTTGCTGGATCCGCCCCTGTGTGTCATTGGAAAGAAGAATATGTGTGGTATATGCTTTACTATATAGAAAATAGCTTGAATAGAAGAAATCGAATGCCCACTTCTACAACATATATATTTCATCAGTCTATTTTGAAATTAAGCCATATCCTCCATATTTGAAGCATAGATTTGTATTTTTTTTTTCAAAAATCACCTATGTTTGATATATCTGATATACATAATATTTTTATTAATCAAATTCAAAGTTAAAATTTTAATTTCTAATGATAAGGAAAACCTTGAAAGAAACCTGACACATCAAATTAATTATTCAGTTGCAGTTTATTATTCTAAAAATATCTTTAAGAGCTGTACTTTAAGAGGCTCAAAACATGAGTTTAATCGGGATTCTATGTTTTCAAGCCACCATTTTTTTTTTGCAAACAACATATTGGACTAACTGAACTAAATGTTCACAAAAAAAATTGACCAATAGTACTTTCATAATTAGGGCTATAAAAACTTCTTACACTTAGACCTTTTCCCCTTCTACAAATCACCACTTTTTAGAAAGTCTTCTGTGGAGCACATGAACAATATCTAGTTGAACTTAGGGAGAGCTCTCTTTTCCTCTTCTCCATATCTGAAACACATGATAGAGACTCATGACGTGATCCTGCAAAATGATCTCAAGAATTGCCACATGTATAGTGTAGCTAGGATGATTTATGTTCTAACTTGAGACCAACCTCGTGGAATAATCCAATATTGTCATTCTCTGCTCTCTAATTTCTATGCTTTTCTTGTGTTCTATGATACTCTATTTTGCATTTTACACTACTACTAAATTCCTCTCTTTTTTTCATACTAGCAGAATGCCCGTACGATGCCACGATTTCATTGATGTACCATTGCATACTTGTTAGTTTTTTCTAGCCAACAATAATCCAGCGGGGGTCGAGTAAGTACCATGGGGCAGAAGAGGACAGTAACCCCTAAGAAACCAGAAGCAAGCAGGATGTCGGATGTTGCAATAGAGGCCTCCCCGGCACAGAGGACGCTCGCAATAGAGGCCTCCCTGGCACAGAGGTCGCTTGCAGAAGAGGATGGAAGCAAGAGGTCGGATAGGGGCCCAAGCCCTCACCAGCCGTCCTCCTCCGACAGCAGCAAAAGCTCGGGCTCGTATCACAACCCGAGCCTTGTTCCGTGCGATCGGGAGATCTGACGTCGGGAAAGTGACAATGAGTACGATCCCGCCGAAGAGGTATTTAGTTGAGTCGATGCATTTTATACTTCTTAAATGGAGGAATATCTTCTGTTCATGTCAACTCTTCTTTTTTTTTCTCTCTAGAGGGTGAGGGTGCAAAGATCTTCGCGTCGATCATCTGCACCACAAAATTCTGCGCCACAACCCACCACTACATCTATGCCCAAAACTTCGGGTTCCTCTGGGCCGACGCTGAAACGAAGAATGGACGAGCGTAGCAGAAACAAGTTGTCGTCTGACATTTATACAATAACACAGGTCGGTGTTGAAGGGGAGCCTGTTGCAGCTCGTGAGGCCTATGCCAAATTCCGCAACAGTTGCGGATTCCTTGTCAAGGAGTATGTCCCAATCACTGTAACTGATTGGCGGTTGGTGTCGGATGAGACGAAGGAGTTCCTGTGGGCAACATTGCAGAGAACCATCCGATTCCCCTCAGAAACAAAGGAAGCAGCCAAATAGAATGCATTGAAAACTATAGGAAAGAGCTTCCGGGGCTGGAAGAGTGAGCTTAATAAGGAATTCGTGAAGAAGAATCTGGTACCCTTTAATAAATACAGAAAGATTACGCCAGAGCAATGGGCAAAGTTTGTTAGGCAGAAGATCACACATGATGCCATCAAACTGAGTGAATCGTTCAAGCACCTTGCGAAGAAGAACAAGCACCACCATCACCTAGGCTCGTCTGGGTACGCCCCCAAAATTCCTGAGTGGAGGAGGCAAGAAGAAGAGGCTGCCTAGGCTGGGAAACCCAACCCTTTAGAAAATTGTGACGAGCGAAGCAGGAACTGGGTCTACGCTCGGTCACAACGAACCGAGTCTAGGGACTTAGCCTTCAATAGCCCCGAGACCATGGAGGTGACCTAGACCATCCAAGGGCTTGCTAAGGAAGGGTCTCTAGAGCCTGACAGGGAGAATGACCTGCTTACCAAGGCCCTGGGGAACAAGGAACACCCGGGTCGCACTCAAGGCATCAGATCAAAAGTTGGCTAAAAGCATGGGTTCCCAGACGCTGCGGGCCAATACAAGACCCGTAATAGATATGAGAAGACCCTAGAGGAACAGATACAAGAACAGGTTAAGGTCAAATTCATGAAGATGTGGAATGAAAAGGAGAAGGAAAGGGCAGCATTAATGCTGATAGAGCAACCAACCAGCCCAGGCTTTCGGAGCAGCGTCGGGTCCACACATTTCGATAGCTAGAGATATCCTGTGGATGAAATCACAGAGGCTACCCCTTGCATTCTTCATGTTTCGGTCGGCAAGGGAGACTTCACTGTCGAAGCTGCCACTAGCCAGGCCATTCCAGGCCGTGTGTTTCACAATCAAGATATTCTGGCCGGTTATGCCACGGTACAAGTGGACTCGGTGTAGCCGGTTTTCATGAAGTACAAGCTTGAAATCAGCACACCTGAGGGTATTGAGATTCTCGATAAGGCTGTTGGCAACTTCATTCTGTGGCCCAGACGGGATATCATATTCAGCTGTAAAAGTCACAATCACTAGCATCACGCCTGTCCCAGCGCCCAGCATCTCTGCCTCAGGCACCTTTGCCCCAGAGCCAACCCACTCCGCCTCAGGCACCTTTGCCCCAGAGCCAACCCACTCTGCCTCAGGCACCTCTGCCCCAGAGCCAACCCACTCTACCTCAGGCACCTCTGCCCCTGCGCCAACCCTCTCCGCCTCAGGCACCATCGCCCCCGCGCCCGGTATCTCCGTCTCAGGCAACTTCGCATCGTGCTTCACCATCTACAACTCCGGCACCTCTGCCTCCAGCGTCTTCGACTCCGGCATCTCCGCCTCCGACACATCCATCACCTGAGAATCGGAGAGTTCATAAAATGATTACCCCATATGAGAAGATTGATCTACCTGATCCGATGAAGAGGTGGCTTCTATCCTCATCAAAACCAAAGGCATCATCCACTCAGGAATCTCCAGCAAAGGGCGATCTCACGAAAGGGATCGTCAAAGCATTAAGTACCTCACAGATAGATTTCGTGCCTACACTGGATGTTCCTGAGAAATATGAGCATGGCAAGCCATTTCTGCCATCATTTCAACTCTAAGAAGGTCCGTGAGAGATGAGGAAATTCCACGAATGGTACATGAGGGCATGTCACACGAGGCTCTCCATAATCACTACTTATGTCCCCGCTATCGTTTATCTAAGCGGAGACAACTACCTCATGTTGGATTTTAAGGACATACACGCTTTGTTCCGTCTCGAAAAACTTGATGTCAATTCATAAGCGTGTGGTGCCTGTAAGTGCTAACAATCTACCCCTACGTTCATATATGTACCAATGTATGCCATAGAAGCTAATGATTATTGACTTGTTCTGTAGGATGCAATTTAACGATGCGGAAAAGTTGAAGAGGCATGTCGGGTTCATTGATCCACAACGAATTTCCCAACCCAACATGGTCGTGAACATAAGGACTGATGACCCTAGGATTAAGGGGAAGAGTAAAAGGATAAAGCATGGGTCATAAAAGAAGCAACCAAAACAAAAAGGCTCGAAATGTCAACCTACATAGGAAGGGCTATGCTAGAAATGCAGGACAAGGACTGCATCTTCGCTCCCTACAACTTTAAGTAAGTGTGATACGTTATGAATCTAACATAAGTGTTCAACTTAGTTGATCGATCAAGAATCTAACATAAGTATTCATGTAGCGATCACTATATTTGTATAATGCTGATGCCGAAGTCGAGCAGACTTGTGGTCCTTGACTCTGCCAATTTCCAACAAAAATCCTACCAAGATTTCATTGATGTTATACAGAGGTAAAGAAAATCCCCCATACTTAAAATTCTTATAGATTATTTATGAATTGATAATTACTTGTTGGCATTCGAATAGGGCCTACAAGTGGTACGTAACGAAAGGTGGGATACACGATACGGACAAGCCGGATGGGATGACGGTCCGTACACACTTTCCGGTAATAACACACTTCTAATTCTTGTATCCCACTATTAATGACGAAGAGTTTTATTGAACTAACGAATACGTTGCGTTTTTATTTGTAGTGCCACAAGCAAGGTTTCAATAGCGTTCTTTGTGGATACTATGTTTGCCAATTTCTTAGGATAAACGGGAGGTACACAACGAACCCTGAGGACGTAAGTCATCATTGCGCCTGCACATTCTTATTTGGTTATGTTTCTGTTGTCAGTAGTGTTTTAACTCTTTTAGTTGTGTTTTCAATCCAGGCAAGGATGATCCAATGTGCCAACCAAGCTCTCACCAACAAAGAAATCCAAAACGTCCAACATGACATGTACCGGTTTATTATGCACGAAGTCATCCACAAGAACGGCAGATTCTTTGATCGCGGAGGCGAATTAGCTAGTCATCTAAGACTTTGTGTGTGGGAGAGTGACTCTTAGCTATATAGGCTTGTGATGTTGTGAATATTATTGTACTTGTGTTAAATATTGAACTCTGTGATGCTATGTGATGCTATTCATATTGTTATTGAAACTGTGTGAAATCTGGATGGAATAAAATATATTCTAATTATTTTTTTTGAAAGAAATACATACCACAGGCGGTTCTCTTACGGAACCTCCTGTGGAAATCTCTATATCTAAGACGGCAGCTAATGTGAACCGCCTGTGGAATTTCCAGAGGCGGTTCTTTAAGCCAACCGCCTGTGGAAATCGATTTCCATAGGCGGTTGACATTAGGAACCGCATGTGGAAATCTATTTCCACTAACGGCTCGCTTGCCACATAGGTGTTTAACAGATGTTCTTCTTCTACCTACGTGGCAAGTTTGCATCTTGTCAAACACCTACGTGGCAAGTGAGCCGTTAGTGAGCAAGAAAGCGTTAGAGCAAATGGGCTGGGTCTGTACGATGCTGCACGACCGATAGCTTAAGAGGTTCCATGAGGAGAAAGATCTTTCTCCTTGTTTCAGCACCAGGTACCAGCGGCAGCATTTCTTACGTTCAGCTGGACAATTCCTTGTGACCTTCGAGGATTTATTCCTCCTCTACCGTCTTGACAAGCTGGACGTCAATCTATTGAGATGTTGGACACTGTAAGTGTTACTAATCGCGGTCTATGCTTAATGAACTGCCTAACCCATTGATACGCTCATTCATCTACATTACTCTTATATGTAGACTTATGATTCAAGAAGCCAGGACAGAGAATCTGAGAATTGGATTCCTCGACCCACAGATCGTATGTGGGTCAACGATCCAATGGACTCCGGGGGAGGTCGAGAAATACATCGCGGAGTCCATGATCACCCTCTGTGGATCGAAGGATCTTATTCTTCTACCGTACAACTACGGAGACCATTGGATGCTAGTTTGTATCTGTAGGGATCGGTGACGTCCTAAGAGGGGGGGTGAATTAGGACACTTAGAACTAAACCGGCTCAAAAAATAACACAAGATAAACCTATATCAATTTCTATCTAAATATGCTCTAGGTTTATCTAGCATGTCTACTCTACCGATTAAGGAAACTTGCAACCTATCTAGTAAGGTAAATTGCAAGAATGTAAATGCGGAAGTGTAAAGAGGGTAGAGAGAACAAACTCGGCACAAAGATTTTTATCCCGTGGTTTCGATGGCATGAAAGCCACCCCTAGTCCACGTTGGAGCTCCACAAAGGATATGCTCCCGGTCGGCACCCGGGCACGGCCTTTGAGCCACCAAGTCACAAAGACAAGGCCTCTACCCGGATGAGCCACCAAACCACCAAGGCAAGATCTCACCACTAGCCTCTCTTCCGGTTCCTCGCCGCCGTGATCACTTCGGAGCTTGAGCCACAAAGGCAAGGGTCTCCGGGTCCCCGCACAAATACCTTGCCGCCTCTCCACACCAAGTCGGAGGGTCAACAAGCTTAACGGCGAGTCACCAAGACTCCAAGGTGCCGGCGTACCACTTGGTACAAGTTAGGATCACTCCTTGATCCACTCTCTATGCAGCTATCAACTAGCTACACTCTCTCTAGGGCTACAAGCACTAATCACTCTTTAATGGTGTGCTTAATCGCCTTGGATTTGATCACTTAAGTACTTTGGTGGCTTGGATGTCTTCTCAAGTGTACATGAACTTCTCTAGACTCCAGCACCTTCAAATGACTGAGTGAAGGAGTATTTATAGCCTCAAACCCGCCAACTAGCCGTTGCCCCAACGGCTCAAAAAATTGTGAGCACCGGATAATCCTGTGATGATAGTAGTACAAGCACAGGATTATCCTGTAAGTACATCAGAGAAACTAGCCGTTGGAACCCACTCAAACTCAACTATGAGCACCGGATTATCCTGTGATGAGTTAGTTAACACCGGACAAAAGCACCGGATTATCCTATGCCCATAAGTTCATTTTGGAGCTCTCTGCAAAAATTAGTCCGGTGAGTTCATTTTGTGAGCACCGAATTATCCTGTGAGGCACCGGACTTATGTTGATTTGAGCACCGGATTTATGTTGATTTGAGCACCGGATATTCCTCTAAAGCACCGGAGTTATGTTGATTTTGAGCACCGGATTATCCTGTGAGGCAAATTTCAGCACAACTGTATTTTAGGCATAACTTTTCGCTCCGAACTCCGATTTTGATGATCTTGGGCTCTATTGAAATCTTGTGAAGAACTCTACAAAATTATACAGAAATCCAACCCATTTGATCACATCAAAATTCATGGAACAAGTCCAATTCATTCCTTTCTTTGTTCCGGCTTCGGTGACTTCTCTTTTGTTGCATCCATGAGACCTACTAAAGCATATACTTGACAAACATGTTAGTCTTATTGACTATATTATCATTAATCACCAAAATCACATACATGCCCTTATGTAATTTAGGCAATCAACCTAAGGGCATGTTTCCTACAGTATCTATACACACAATCAACACTGCATATACATGGACTGGATGTACTATGACAAAGACAAGTATTTAGATCTGATAGACTTGTTGAACCGGGCGTTCGCGAAATATGTTTTGATGGGCGGGATTGTACGGAATGATAAACACTCGGCGACCCACCAACATAAGTTTCCGGTAACAATTCCTCCATCGCACATCAATTTACCGTTATAATATGCATTCTATAGAACTAAATGTACCGTGCACGAATTTATGCAGTGTCACAGGTAGCCGCAAGGCACCAACGTCTGTGGGTTCTATGTTGCCCAGTATATGCTACAAATCATTGGCTCTAGTCCACCAGTATATCCAGCGGTTAGTGTAATTATAGTATATTAAAATGCATTTTTCATGGTTTTGTCTAACTATTTTAAGTTTCTTCTACAGACATATAAATTTCCTACAAGTAATATCCCGAACGACGATCTCATGTATATTCAAAAAAGGCTTGCCAGTTTCATACTTGGGGAGATCCTAAAGGACACCGGCGAATTTTATGATGTCGAAAACTTTATTCTGCCAGAATGAAGAATGCTTTGCAAATGTCGTGAGGCTTTGTAATATTGACAATTTAATTCTGTTGATGTGTCATGAATTGATAAGTGTGACTTTGTGACATTGAATGTATATATGTTCAATCTACTGTGTGTATGGAGTTTGAATGCAAATGATAAATATATTGTTGTTTGAATGCAAATGATCTGCTGTGTGTAATATATGAATTTAGTACTGCTGTTGCTGTTGTTGTTGATATATCAGTTTACATCCAGTAATGTATGTATTCTGTATTGTATATTTTAACGTATAGACGGCTCGAAGAATACAACCATATGTACAAATGCATTTTACAACAACCCCTATTATATAGTACAGACAGCTCTAATAACAAGCCGTTTGTATTATTACTACATCACAGACGGCTCAGAGCTACGAGCCGTCTGTGATATTACACAGTACAGACGGCTTGTGATTAGAGCCATCTGTACTGTTAATATATCACAGACGGCTCGTGATTTGAGCCGTCTGTACAAATCTTTTCTCTAGTAGTGTAGCCTGGTCCTATTCTTTTTTAGGTAATTGTGCATATAATATTTTCCATGCACTTTCGAGCATGTTACGCTTTATTTCTTCCGCACGGCTCTCCGATTTTCTTCTTGAAGTGCTCGTTGTTCTAGCATGTCACGCTTCATTTCCACCCATTATTCTTCCACAAGGCTCTCCGATTTTCTTGTTGAAGTGCACGTTTTTCTTCTGGAACTGATCGGTTTTCAACAAGGTGATAGGAATTGTTCTAAAAGTAGAACCCATGATTTTCATTGCCGTCCATTTCATCACACTGAAGTTTTCAAACCTATATGTGACATTATTTGTATTATGTAATGTCACACCGTGCGACGAAGCGTGGTCAATCATTTGAGTGGATATAATTAACCTGCTATATATCCCGCCTTTAAGGTCGACGAAGATAGATACCTCACAGACAATAACTGGAGTGGCACACAAAAGATGAAACATCACAATCACACATTAACGTGCACAACAAGTCCGTTTTTCTATTTGCATACAGACCACTCGTCGCGGATGCGACTATTTATCTGCTACATCACGAACTTGAGCTTTTGCAGACGCATTGATTAATTACCACCTCCGTTTCCTTACCCTATGCAACAATGGCTGTATTTGCCATAGCAACGCTGCAGTTGTTGCAGATTCTAGCAGCCGCACCCGTGCTTTCAGATACCTTAGCATCATCGCCCCAAGGCTGCGCCAGCCAATGCGGCAACGTAAGCATACCCTACCCGTTCGGCAGCGGCGCCGGGTGCCACCGCGACGGGTTCAAGCTGTTGTGCAACGAGACGTACCATCCCCCGAAGCTCTTCCTTGACAACACGGGAGTCCTGGTGCTGGAAATAAGTGCTCAGGACGGCACCATGCGCATTGACGGCGGCATACTCAGCTTGCTGGCGGGGAACCAAACCGACGACACCGTGAACCTGGAATGGACGGTGCCTCTCAACGGCAGCCTCTATACAGTGTCTGCGGAGAACATCTTTGCCGTTTTGGGGTGCGGGTTCCGTTTGATGTGGACCGTCCCGGACCCTAATGGAGGAGACGGAACTGCCACCACCTGTTATTCCAATTGCACGCTCGGTCCTCCTGCAATAGCCACCGATGGCACATGCTCTGGAGTCGGTTGCTGCTATTCAGGCTTGTTTGGTTACTCCAATACGTTTGACATTCAGTACTCCACGACTGAAAGAAGCCATACAATGAGCTCAAGCTTGGTCGTGGTCGACAGAGAATGGTGGAGTGAGAAAGAGAATGTCATGGCGATGCAGCAGGCGATTTCGGCGCACTCCTCCAGCCTCGGTGCCTCCGGAGGTGTGCGCCGCGCCGTACCTGGGATTGAAGTCAGCACCGTCGTCAATTGGGTGTTCAGTACGTCGTCATGCGCTGCAGATCGGAATTCTAGTGACTACGGTTGCCTCAGCGACAACAGCGAGTGCCATGACTCCAGCGATACATCAGGGTACATCTGCATGTGCCAGCGCGGGTACCATGGCAACCCTTACATACGACATGGATGCCAAGGTAAGGAACTGCAAATATAATAGACGTTGTTTTAATTCCTGCCTCAATGTGACACTAGTACTATTATTGTTCCAGCAGTCTGTGCATGTTGGTACTGCTCCAGCTAATATCCCTCCCTTTGCGTTCACTTAGAACTTTTGATCAAAATTTTCTTCCACAAATACTTGGCACTTCACGAATTTCTAGATAGACTTTCCTAAAGTACCCCTGTCAATAACAGTCAACCTCCCAACACTACCTACCATGTTACATGTGCCTAAGATATTATTGGGGGTATTTTGGTCATATTTCGTTGCTAAATACAATATCTTTAAAATGCATAACTTGGTCAAAAGTGAGTCATAAACGCAAATGGAGAAAGTACATGCTTCCTAATTCATAACTCATTGGATGCAGATATCAACGAGTGTGCAAGTCCAGGAGAGTACTCGTGCTTTGGCGAATGCATTAATTTGGTAGGATCGTATAAGTGTTCCTGCCCGCGTGGTACCTGGGGTGACCCTCGTAAACCGAGTGGGTGTGCTTCAACAAAAAGGAAATTTCCAGGTAACAGAGCAGTTAACTGTTCATGGCAGATCAATTATTTGTTTCTATCTACACAGATTACCCGAGCAAATGAAATGGGTGATCTAGTTTAAAATTTTGGTTCAGAATATATTTGTTTAATTTTTTTCAATTTGTATCTATCTTTTTTAATTACGAATAGACCTTCAATGAAGGATACAAAACTCCCCCTTTTAACATCTTCAAAAGAAAGCAACAATTACAAGGATCGAAAGATAACATCCCTTGGACTAAACACACAGTCCACTCAGATTTTGATGTGTCGGTTGGCAACGAACATAGATAAAGCGACACTGATATTTGTAGATTAACAGTGTCATTTGTCAAATTGACACAAATAATCTTATATGTGTTGTCTCCAAATCTAAACCGTCACTGATAATAACATAGATAAAGCGGAGGTGCTGGTGGTGGAATTGAAACTGGTGAGATTGTGGGAGCTCGAGGTACTGGTGAGAAACTTATATGTGTGTTGGTTCCAAGACAATGTCACACTTGCACCACTGGATTATTCATTCGATTGCAAGTCCTAGAGTTGTGACATCGTCATTTGGGGGCACACCCAACACGACACCAACAAATTTGTCATGTACATTGTCCACCTTGACCTTTGCATAAAGTGGTGCTATCGGGGTGTTGTGCAAAACCATTCCTTCCATGCATGGATGAGGCATGCCCATTGCAGCCTCAAGGAAAATGTTCATGTTTGTCGTATTGGGCTTGCACGGTGTGCGCTATTGTATGTCATTAACAGGATAATGACCTTGGTCGTCCCCAATTTCGGAAGAGGCATGGACACATAGCTACTTTGATGAGCAGAGGGGATGGTTAGTAAAATGCTGGCTCGAGATTGGCTTAGGGCTTGATTTCGTCATTCTTGTATTATTTTTTTATCTATTATGTACTTCAGTTACTATAACATTGCTTTGCTTCATCCTTTCTTGATCCCCTTCATCGCATTCGGTTTTGGTTCTCTTCCGGTTTCTGTAAGAGTAGGCATGCTCTATGAGTCCGTTAGTACAGGTTTTCCTAGACCCAATGCCTTCCATGCGACCAAGGTGCTCCTTGTTTCCTATGGTTGTAGTTAGTTTGTCTTTCTCCCCTGGAACAAGTCTTGAGAAGCTGCTCCTAAATTTTTTTCAGATACTTCTAGGTCTCCTGACACTTAGAAGGATAGGCAACCACCGGGAGTGATATTTTCTGTCCCCAGCACCTTGTACTTGGCTTGCTATAGGAGTCTTGCCAATGGTGATGTCCAAGTCTATTTATTTGTTTCTACTTTCTGCCTCTCTCGCTCATTGGCAGCCTTCCCTGTAGCCACCCATATATGGCCTGTTTGTTTGATCTTCTGCTTTTGACTTCTCTGAAAAGCTGTGCTTTTAGCTTTTCTGAAAAGTTACTTTTGGAAATAGGCTGTTGGCTTCTATAATAAATTTTTGGCTTCTCAGCACATAACTTCTCAGAAAAGCTACTCTCAGCAAGCTTCTCAGCTTTTAGTTCATTTTCCTCAGAAACAGCTTCTGGCTTCTCCATAAGCCACTTCTCAGCAAACCCGTTTGTTCTGGCTTCTAGCTTCTGGGCTTCTGACAGAAGCAGAAGCCAGAAGCAGCTGGAAACAAACAGGCCCATAGAATCGGTTGGGGTAAGCATTCTTCTTCGCGATAGCCGCATGGTCCTCACTCAAACTTATTTCTTTCTTCTGTCTGCTTTTGCACCACAAAGTAAGTTCAGAACTGTTGCAATTTTGGATGTTCCTTTACTATCTACTGATTATGCTCCACATAATCACAATTTAGTCCTTTTACACAGTATAGGAACTTACACACAGGTTAGTTTTCTCTTTCTTGGGCACAATATAGGAAGCTGGGGGAAGTTAAAGTCAGCATTATTTCCCGGTATCTTTCGGATGTAGCTTGGTCAAGGTTTTCATATCCTCTAGGTCCCTTTGAGTCTTGAGTTCATCCTTTGTTTTGTCAGGGATATTTAATAAGATACCAATCAAACTATAACATGCATTCTTCTTTACATGCTTGATGTCGATGCTATGTCGAACTATCGGGTCCTTCCAATAAGTTATGTCCTATAATATTGATATCATCTTCTAGAGGGCTTCTCACGGGTCTACGTCAATTCATTATTACTACATCATTTTCCCAGAACACTAAGAACCATAACCATATCATATACCTCTCCCCATCTATGAGCCCTTGGAGCCAAACCGTCCTTCGTTGTATTGTTGTCTCATACTATGGTATGGGTGTGTCCTGTGAAGAAACCTACAATTACATATGTACATAGATTTCTTTGAGTTGTTCAACCACACACTCTCGGTTTCATATAAGCACTAAGGCCAGACTTTGCCTCCATTAATAGTATGTTCTGATAGGTTATCAAGAGTAGGCAAATCATTAATGGTGCAGATTAGCATGGCCCATGGAGTCAAGTTTTGTTTTTTTACTCATCACATACATGTACACCATTATTCCACAATATTACAAGATTATCTACCAATTGATTAAGGTATACTCAAATATCATTACTAGGCTGTCTTCACCCATGTATAAGTAGTGGTATATAATTAGACCGGAGAAAAAAAAAGCCCAACCCAAATAAAGCCCCAGCCTAGCCTAAGCCCTACACAATTTCAGCCCGCCTAGGTAGGCCTGCTGGCTGTGGTGGACGTACAGGCCCGGACAACAAAATGGTAGCAAAAAACATCACGCCGACCTAAACCTAGCCCAAAACATTTAAATTATTGGGACACCGAATACTAGTTCGATTAATGTCACAGTCGCATCGCTAGGAACCCAGGAACGCACACCTCTCTCTTGCATCACCATGGGGAAGCGCTCATCGATGAACACGAAGGACCTCCACCACAGCTATACTAGCAGAAAATTAATTTGTATTGACGGTTTGGAAATTTTGTACGGGATATTTTTTTAATCGTTTGTAGAAAAGAGTATGTATAAATCAGATTTGTACAGACGGTTTTTGAACCGTCTGTATAAATTATTTGTATGCTCATTATTAGAACCGTTTGTACTAAGTTTTCTGAGGCTAAAAAATCTAAAAAAATATTTTTCCTATCCACACCAACCCTCTATATTATTATGTAGACGTGGTCGTAAGTCACACGATTTTTCACAAAAAATACCACGAGTGCGTTTTTAGAGTCAAACCCACAACCTCTAACCTCGCGCGAACCTTCCTTACCGTCTCGCCTGATATTGATTACTGACCATTGTATGAAAATAATCTATATAAGATATACGCTCAAAACAAATGGAACACTAGTTTAGAACCGTCTGTACTGTTCTTTTTTTACACACGGTTCTAATTTGGAACCGTCTGTACTATTGCTATCAATAGTACAGACGGTTCCAAATTAGAACCGTCGCTACAAAAAGAAACAGTAAATACGGTTCTAAACTAGTGTCCAAATATCTAAATGTCCAACGCTTTTCATTTAGTGTCCAAATGTTTAGAAATTTACTCTAAACTAGAACTGTCTATACTATTACTATAGACGTTTGTAGTTTGTAACAGTTTGTACTATAACGTTGCCATTTTCTCATACGGTTCTAGTTTGGAGTCGTCTGTGGCACTCTTTGTACAGGTAGTTCTATAGATCCATCTGTACAGAGGTGTCCTATTAAATAGATTCTGTAGTAGTGCTATCTGATGTGGGCTGAAGCATTGTTGAATTGGTCAAACCACATATCAGGGGTCTAAGACCAGCTAGGGGGTTATTTAAGCTGGTATGAATAGTTGTGGGTAGTAAAACGAGTCAAAGTTTTTGTATGGGAGGTTAGACGGACAAAGTGAATTGGTAGAGGGAGTAAAATGGAACATTTACGAGTTTTTATACATTGGTTCACCAAGAAAAGTTCTCATGGCAAATTCTTGCCAATGTCTTACTTTATGTATATTAGCATCTAATGGTTGCTGATTAGTAAAGATTTGGACACTAAATGAAAAGCCAGGTGTTTCTGGTTAGTAAATGGTTCACTAAATGAGAAGCCAGGTGTTTTTCTTCTTTTTGGGACACTGGAAAACATATCTATGTGAGCCAGATGTTTTTCTTCTTTTTGGGACACTTGCTAACATATCTCTTATTTTCTAACATATCTTAACCGCACATCATTGATATGCCCTCCCAAATTAAGGGTTAGATCATCTACTTTTTGTGACAATTTTTAGCAAATTTCTATTTTTTCCTTGGAGCTTTGAACCACCCGTTATCAGATTTTATTACGTAACAAGTTTACTATTGCTCAGTTTGCGTGGAAGTGTTAAACTACGTATATTTCTATGAACTAGAGTTTTGGCCGTTATATAACTTTAACAAATTTTATTTTTATACACCTATACACATGTAGCAATTATTTTATATTTTGGTTAAATATATACTGTTATAATAAAAGTTTAGATCTTTTTTCTAGACATTTTCTGACTTAGGGAGATATAGGCTCTGTTTGTTTCTGCTTATCAGCAGCTTCTGCTTCTAAGAAAAGCTGATAAGCTAATAAGCTGAAACAAACGTTAAACTTATTTGCTGGCTTATGGCTTCTCTGATAAGCTATTTTTGATGAAATAAACTAAAAGCTGATAAGCTGGCTGAGAGTGCATTTTCTGAAAAAATGGTATGCTGAGAAGCTAAAACTTAAGCCCATAAACCAAATCATTTATCTCAGAAGCCATAAGCAGCTTTTCAAATAAGCACATTTTTAGAAAAGCCTATGAATTTCAGCTGCGCCAAACAGAGCCATAGGCACACAGACAGATAGATAGAGTTGTCAAATGTGCCAACTGATATATCTCAAAATTTCCAGTTGCATTTTAGTGAAACAACATTCAATTATTTTGCAGGATTTGTTGTTGTGATATCGATATGCGGCGGCATAGCTGTCCCACTAATAATCATTGGTGCTCTATTTGTAAGACGAAAGCTTAGAGGTTGGAAAGCTAGGAAGTCGAGGGAATTCTTCTTCAAGCAAAACCGAGGATTGTTGTTGCAGCGGCTTGTGGACAAGGACATTGCCGAAAGGATGATCTTCACCTTAGAAGAACTTGACAAGGCAACAAATAAGTTCGACGAGGCTCGAAAACTTGGAGGTGGAGGCCACGGCACCGTCTACAAAGGCATTTTGTCTGATCAACGTGTTGTTGCCATCAAGAAGTCCAAAATTGTCATTAAGAGAGAGATAGATGATTTCATCAATGAGGTTGCCATCCTTTCTCAAGTAAACCATAGAAATGTGGTGAAGCTTTTTGGATGTTGTCTTGAGACAGAAGTTCCGTTGTTGGTCTACGAGTTCATTTCAAATGGAACTCTTTCCGATCATCTTCATGTTCCTACTCCGCTATCATTGTCATGGAAAGAGAGAGTAAGAATAGCCCTTGAAACTGCAAGATCTCTTGCTTATCTGCACTCTGCTGCTACAATATCGATAGTACATCGAGATATCAAGTCTACGAATATACTACTTGATGAACGACTCATAGCGAAAGTATCAGATTTTGGAGCCTCTCGGGGCATCCCCATTGATCAAACTGGAGTGAACACTGCTGTTCAAGGAACTTTTGGGTATTTGGATCCAGAGTACTACCACACATGGCGACTCACCGAGAAAAGTGATGTATACAGCTTTGGTGTAATACTTGTTGAGCTATTAACAAGGAAGAAACCATCTGTCCGCATGTCATCACCTGGAGCAAGTCTAACTGCAGAATTCATATTGCTAGTGAACCAAGACAAAATTTCCGAGATATTAGACCCACAAGTCATTGAGGAAGGGGGAGAAGAAGCCAAAGAAGTTGCAGCGATGGCGGTGATGTGCTTAAGCCTACATGGTGAAGATAGGCCCATGATGAGGCAAGTAGAGACGAGACTTGAAGCACTGCAAACTGGAGCACCCGGTGTTGGAAACAGTGTGGGAACTGATGGGCCTATGCTTATACTAAATAATCCTTCATTGGAACAGAACAATACCAATGCGAGAGAGAATTTGAGCAGGAGATGCAGTATTGAGGAGGAATTCTTGTGTTCAATGAGTTTGCCTCGGTGACATATGGCTCCCATCCAAAACCAAAATCTTTATGCACTTTTGTCGTTCGTAGTTCTTTCAGTAAGCAACCACAGTCGCATGCTTGTTGTTACCTAAACTACCTTACAAATTTGGAGCACCCTTATTTCTCTCTTGTTTATAATTCCATTTTTTCTCTTCGTTTCACTATACTCTTTTATAAGAGTGTGTGCTTGCATGTTATCACTTGGTTGCAACTTACCATATTGTCCCTAACATACACAGAAGAAATATCAAGCAAAGATAAGGTGGGCCAAAAAGTTGTGCTGTAATTTTACATGCACTATGTGAAAAAAACACATCAGTGAGGGATGGTAATCATCATTAGTGATGGGTAACGCACTCGTCACCCTGAACGCGTCACTGATAAGAGGTCATTAGTGACCGGTCGTAACCGTGACTCATCACTAATATTCAGTCATTAGTGACGGGTCAAGATTATGACCCGTCACTAATCACTGATGAACGTTTTTTGCGTTTTTGGATAAGAAAAAAGTCAAAAAAAATTCCACCCGAGCCATCCCAATGCAGGCCCATCGCGTTCAAACTGTTTTTATACTCTGCGTTCCGTGGGAATGGAACCCGCGACGTCCCCTCGCGCGCATAGCATTTTTACCACCTCACTTATCACGTAGTTATGATAGAAACTAGATATTTTATCATTTTAACCTTCTTTGCTGAATGTCATGAGTGACGGGTCAGAACCGTGACTCGTCACTAGTGATGTGTTAAGATTATGACCCATCACAAATGACCGATGATTAGTGACGGGTAGTAATCTTGGCCCGTCACTAATGACTGATTTTGCCAAATTTCATCGAGGGTTATAATTTACATATAAAATTTTTCTTCATCCAAATTTGTACAAATATTTTATGAATTTCTGAATATTTCAGGCAAACGATCGCAATTTAATAGGTGATCTGGAGTGTTTTCGGTAAAACGGGTATAACTTTTGCATATAGACTCCGATTTCGACATTTTTTGACTCTACGGATATCTACAGAAAAAGTTACATCAGGTTCAGCAAATTTTTCGAGGCCAAAAACGACCTGAAAGATTGAGTTCTCGCACCTAAAGTTTCTACACTATTTTCGGAATGCGCATTTGTGTCCATAGCCACCCTTTACATCAAACTTGAGTAGAAATGTATAATGATTCCTATTCTAGTGCTGATGAGGTGAGAAAAAATAAGAGAAAAATAATAGAAAAAATAAAAAAGTATAGCATCATGCTATGCACATATTGCTACGTGTATAGGCATTCTACGCACAATTGCTATGTGTATACACTTTACTTTGTTTCATAGGTATTCTAATGACAATCCTAGTTCCAGATTCTTTGCAGCTCACAACATGTAGTAATCAATAAACACATTTCTCTAACTTAAATTAAACACCATGTAACCTCACACCTCCCAAGAGCTTGGCTGCCAAAAACATCAATATTTAGCCTCTTTTGGACACTACGGTGCTCAACATTGTCAATTTCATGTACATCAAACAACAATCTCATGTACTAGATACTAACCAAAACTCAAATTAAGGCATCAAACAAACAATACCATCATGTAACCGAAACTGAGCCAAGTATTTATGAATACCATCATTAGTGACGAGTCACAACTTGACCTGTCACTAATAACTGGCCTAGGATGACCCGTCACTGATGAGTTGGTCATTCGTGACAGGTTATAACTTTACCCGTCACTATTATCATCAGTGACATGTCATGTTACGACTCGTCACTGATGACCACTCATTAGTGACGGGTCTTTGTCGGGTCCCGATCAGATGGCATATTAGTGATAGGTTGTAACATGACCCGTCACTAATGGATCTTTAGTGACGGGTTATGACGACCCATCACTAATTTCATGTCTTCTTTGTCTGTTTTTCACCTAGTGATGATTACTATTTTGCGGATTCGAGAGAAACTCACGGCTTTGAATTTATGTATTGAGTATGTAATTCTGAATATAATAATTGTGGGTGTGCCATTATACAAAGTATACGAAAGATGAGAGGACGATGTAATGAAATCTGTAAACTTTATTAATTCGTATCGAATTCATAAAGTACATTTTTCGATTACAAAGTTTTACTCCACAAACGCACACTCTATCTGATTTATGATTTTCCAACGACTGCTTCGTCTTGGTTCGCGGGGCTTCATGAAGCTCTCCGGTTGATTATGCCTATTTTCGGGTTACCTCTGATTAAGCTACGCGGGCGATTGTCATATCGAGGTCGTCTCTGAGTCTACAAAGCTATAGTCACATGCAACAAAGACAGAGCAAAGTGATAACATTATAAATCAAAAGCAATAAAGAAAATAGCATGAGCTTTTTGGACTGTTTATGTATCCCGGATCATCATCGGCCGTGTATAGGCCTCAGAATTGTGTATGTATGAAGAGGTGGGTCAGGACCACGACACGACGTGTAGCTTCGACTGAAAGTGGCAGCGAGGCCACGACCAGGAGCTCTACGCTGTGCTTGACTCACTAACCTCCTCTTCGAACCTCGAACTTGTCCTCATCGGTCGTCTCCGAAGGCAACAGGCAACGAGCCACACAGGCAAAAGCCACAAAGGCGTGGTGATAACAGTGGGCATGAAGGCTCCTACCGCAATGGAACATATATTCTCTGCGATCAGCATGATCGGAAAGCCACACATGCATTAAGCCACAAAGGCAAGGTTATAACCGACTCTCCATAACAATAGAAGGGCTCATAGCAGCAGAGCCACATCTAGCCAACATAGGTAACCAGCATGATAGCAAAAAGGGCAGGAGCAACAATAGAGTAGGCTCGAGCCTCATGAGCATTGGCAACAGAGAAGGCAACAAAATCTCCAAGAGGCCTCCTCACATTGTAGCAGTAGCAGTATAAAGGAGAAATAGCTAGGGGCGAAGCCAGCCGTGGAGATCACCGGGGTCATCACCCTTACGACGATGGGGTCAGCAACACTGATGAACAGTAATTTCTATAGGATTTACACAATTTCGTCGGGGTCGCGTGACCCCGATGGCCAAGGGTAGCTTTGCGCCTTGAAATAGCATGTCTTGATCGACAACAGCCCCACATAGCCGGCTAATAGCACTGGTCAAGCAAGAGCAAGCTCCAACACCTCAACACAGAACAAAAGATCGATTTTCCTCAACCCCAAAGTAGCAGGCCACAGAAACAACACCAGGGTACCGTACACATCATAGCAGCCCTTGATCGGCAAGAAGGAGATAGCAGCCGGTCAGCATGCCAACATCGCAAGTATATGCCTACACGGGCTTCACAGACCGAGGTAATGACTGGGAACTGCAAGCTAAATAGCATGCGGCCAGAAGCCGGGATTCAACGACGCACGGCCGGAGCGCGTAGCTTCAATGGCACAGGGTGGAGCCCGGACATACATGGCACAACGACCAGTGACAAACATCATCATAGAAGGAAAACCCAGGGGTACACTATGTTCAAGTATGCACAGATATGAAAAGGGCAAAACCACAGCGGCCGGGCCTAAATGAGGCACAACAACACGCAACAAAAATGGGGGGTAGCATCACGGCGCTATGGCCAGTCACATAAACAACACCTCAGCATGATGGCACGAGAGACAGGAAGACAACAGCACGGCGACCAGGCTAGCAGCAACACAACGGCAGGCACACGTGCACGAAGATGACACAAGGCTTCACAGCACACGACGGTAGCACCGGCTTCGACAACACGCAGCCGGGGCACAGGCTTCAACAGAATAAGGCCGGGGAACAGGCATCCATCGACATGCGGCCGAAGCATAGGAGTCAGCGGTGCGTGTGTAGGGAATCTAGGGATCAGTGTGACGTTCCAAAAGAAGAGGATGAATTAGAACACTTAAAAATCTAATTGGTTCTAAAAATTTCACCAGAAAAATCTATATCAATTTCTATCTAAATATGCTCTAGATTTATTTAGTGTGTTTACTTTACCGCTCAAAAGGTTTGCAACCTATGATTAATTCTCGCAAACTACTCTAGGAAGGTAAATGCGTAAAGGTAGATTACAAGTATGTAAATGCAGAAATGTAAAGATGGTAGAGAGAGCAAACTCGGCACAAGAGATTTTTATCCCGTGGTATCGATGACACACAAGCCACCCCTAATCCACGTTGCAGCTCCACAAAGAATATGCTCTCAGTCACCAAAACTCTTACGGTCACGGCTCTTGAGCTACCAAGCCACCAAGGTAAGGTCCAAAGCACGATGAGCCACCAAGGCAAGGTCTCACCACAAACATCTCTTTTGGTCACTTGTACGCCATCTTCACTTCGGAGCTTTAGCCACCAAGGCAAGGGCCTCCGCGTCCCCGTACACACTTCTTGATGCCGCTCCATATCAAGTCGGAGGGTCAACAAGCTTGATCCACCAAGGCTCAAGGTGCTGGCGAGTCACCAAGACTCTAAAGTACTGGCGTACCTCTCTAGACAAGGTTGGATCACTCCTTGAACCACACTCTAGGTATCAACACCTAGCAACACTTCTCTCTAGGCATATTAGCACTTTGATGGCTTGGATGTCTTCTCAAGTGTATATGTGCTTCTCTAGACTCCAGCACCTTCAAATGACTGAGTGTAGGTGTATTTATAGCCTCAACCCCGCGGACAAGCCGTTGCCCCAACGGCTCAACTTTTCTGTGTACTTGTTGAGGGTCTAGTTTAAACAGATTGTACTCATCGGACCATCTGGCGTGTATATCATCCACAAAATAGCCGTTGGAACTCCACTCAAAACCATTCTGAACACCGGATATTTCGGTGTGTTCACCAGCTACAGCGCCGGACCATTCGGCGTGTACACTTGAGCCAAACCACGCCACTTCTCTCTGTGCAAAATACTCCGGTGTTGCCAATCTTCATCGCCGGGCATTTGAAGGTTTATTGACGGGCCCTTTACTCCATAAATTAAGGAAACAGCAACAACAACTCTCGCCGGCAACATATTTCAGTTGGTTCTTGTTCGAAACCTACTATATCCTACTATATCAATCCAATTATTATTGCCAGTTTTTTACATGAACCGACTACAACATATTTCAGTTGGTTCTAACTATAACCCGACTGTATTAGTCCAATTATTTCAATCAGTTTGTGACATTAACCACTGTAATGTAACTTATTATACACCTACTATAATAGCCCATTAGTATAGTCGGTTCTTTGCTAGGTGGCTAGTTTCAATCGGTCTGAGCTGAGGAACTGATTGTAATACCTTTAGTATTGTCGGATAAAAAAATTCAACTGTAACCTACCCATGGAAAAATCATTTATATAGTAGTGACTGTAATCTGATTGTATTGGGAAGGCCGTTTATTAGTTGATCATCAAACCGTCACTAATCTTCTCCTGCGTGCAGTAGCCACTTATTATCTTCATTGCATTATTGAATAATCTCTCTTCCTCAACACCGACTTGGCTCACTGGTCATTTTTTTTTGCTAAGAAGCCGATCAGGCACTCAAAGCATGCATGTCTCCTTTTTTTTTGCGGAACGAGGCAGGAGCTCTGCCGTTTCTATTAAAAGGAGAAGCAACAAAGTTTTTTTACACGACGACCACCCTGACTATCTAGACAGCACAGGGTGTGGTAAAAAGAATAGGACAAATCACATGATGCAGATACAACACTAGGAAGGGCGACACATTAGGCATCTAGGAACAACACCCTACGTCTTTGATTTACATCCTCCACGATGAGATTTGATACCACATCCAGCTGCCTTACTTAGTTCTAGAAATCTTGGCAGCGTATGGAGGAGAGCACCGAATTTACAAGCGTTAGACGTCCGGCCTTGGACAGTAGACGCCCTTTCCATCCTGGTAGGCGGGCCCCTGTTTTCTCAATGAGTAGGTGCGCATGGGCCCTTGCGAGCCTACGGGTGTGGAGTTGAAGGCCTAGGTAACGGCACGGGAAGTGTTTGATCTCACCAGAAAATGATGAATGAGCTAATGGACGTTGACCTGATCACATCTGATGGGGTGGATGGAACTTTTGTGAAGATTTGCCACCAGGCCGGTGGCAAGGCCGAAGGAGTGTAGAATGTGGCAAATGGCTTGTATTTCGGCTGGATCTAGATTAACGAAAATTGCTGCATCATCGGCATAAAGGGATACTCGCAGCTTGACCGGTTGGCCCCCAATAGCCAGGATGCCCTGCTCTGTGGCTTGTTCGATGATGCGATGTAGAGGGTCAATAGCCATTATGAACATCATCGGGGATAGTGGATCACCCTGGAGGACAACCCCCCCCCCCCCCCCGGGTCCGTGGATGAACCGGTCCCCTGGCATGCCATTTAGCAATGTGCGGGAAGTCGCCGTGCCGAAGAGGATGGAGATCCACTCACGCCATCGATGGTTGAACCCTAGACGATGTAGAAGCTCAAGGAGGTAACCCCAGTTTAAAGAATCAAAGGCTTTTGCAATGTCAAGTTTTAGAAAAAGGGCAGGCGTCTTGGATCTATGGAGGCAACATGTGACATTCTGGACGTATAGGAAGTAGTCTTGGATACAACGTTTCTTGATAAATGCACTCTAGCTGGATGGGATGATGTCATCTAGATGCGGCGGAGGGTTGCAAAGATGGTTTTAAAAAAAACTCTGTCTATGGCTCTTATACTCATAGATGGATTTGTACAAAAATTATCTATGACTCTTACAACTCACAGATGGTTTTACAGAAAATCCGTCTGTGTGTGTCTCTATTACACACAGAGTTGTAACCATCTATAATAAGGTTGATATCATAGACCCTTTTGCAGAGACGGAACCAATAACTGTCTGTGATAGGGATCAAAATCCGTCTGTAATACCCCTTCACTACTACAAAAACTATTTTTAGAGGCAAGTGGTAACCCATTTACAAAGACGTTTACCCACTCGCCTCTGGTCGAAGGCCTGTAGAAATAGACGATTTCCACATGCGCAAAAAAGACCGCCCATGGAAACTGATTATCACAGACGGTTCACTTAAGGAACCGCATGTGCTAATATCTATTTTCATCAGTGGTTCCTTAAGCAGACCACCTGTGACAATCGGTTCCCGAATCGATATTTTTTTGTCCAAATAAAAGCGAAATTTTTTGGCCCCACCAGGCACCCCCGCAGCCGCGACGTTGCAAGTCACAAGTCACGAAATACACGTGCGTGCGGTTCTTCGCACTCGAACTCGAAACCTCCCAGCTCACGCAAACCCTCCTTACCATCCCACCACAAAACTATTAGTAATACTAATAGCATATGCAATTATTTTGTTATCTTCTATCTAAAACTTTAAACGATTATTTGGTTATATTAATGACTTCAAATATTAAAAAGATTTCAACTACAAAGTTGAAGACCTCATCGAGAGCCACAATTTTCATATAAAGTTTGTCTTCATATGACTTCGTATGAAAAAATTATGATTTTTTTAAGATTAGCTATATTTATTACCATAGGCAGTTCCTTATATGAACCGCATGTGATAATCATCATGTCTCTGGAAATGATATTTTACATAGGCGGTTCATATAAGGAACCGTCTTTGGTAGACGGTTCACATAAGGAACCGCCTTTAAAAATTTATTTTCATAGACGGCCCGAAACTATAGAGGGGCCCCGCCAACTGCTCAAGCAAGTTTTCATATGAGTCGCCTGTGAAAAGGCACCCTAGGTGTCCAGAAAAATAGTTTTTGTAGTAATGCTTTCTGAGGTAGTGTAAAAACAAGCACCGGCGCTGCAACCTGGGAGGGTATGCGGCGTCAGCTTCATTCTCGATGGTGCAGGGCTCATGCTCGTAGAGAACCGGGCCACCGACGATGATCTAGTGTAATGAGGATGTGTAAACAAGGCGCTCAGGGAGCCGTGGAGGATCGTGTCGACGAGCGCACTGTGTCACCACGATATAATAGGAGGAGAGGAGCATCAGCGGGTTGGCAAGGTGACTCATACCGATATATGATTAAAAAAAATAGAGAAAACCCGATTTGAAGATGACCAGGAAAAAGTCTAAGTTATGGTCGATTTATGGATCGGCGACATGAACACTACAGGCTGCGTAGCCCGAGGAGAGATCATGAAGATCGGATCACCTCCTAGGGGTGGTGCGGTAGAAGCTATGGAGGCGGTGGCTCGTGAACGGCGCCGACCTGATACCATGAGGGTGGAAATAATTCACGCGATAATTATGGATGTATTGTATTGAGTCTCATGGGTTATTTATATAGAATAAATGACTATAGTTTCAATCTCAAGCATTCCTAGAGATAAAACTAATGTTATCTTACCATAACAGCTGTATCGTTACCATATGCTCTAACACAAGGTGACAATTTATACGCTGACAAGGGAAATTAATGAAGTTCCATTTTTATTGCACGTTTGGGAACAATTTGGAATATTACATTGGTAGATAAATTATTAATCTGGACAATAAGAAATATACGTAAATTGAACACAGGGCCGGCCCTGAGATTTTAGTGGCCCGAGTCAAAACTAAAAGCGAGGCCCCATTGAACATAAATATTGAAATATTTATATATTAATTACAAAGATAATATTCTGAGTAGAGTCCACGAGTATTTACGATAAGCTTGAACAACTTAGAATGCATTTGTTACAGTAAGCTGGAACAAAATTATCGTAAATGCTGAATAAAATTATGAGGGATCAGAGTACATGCACGTATGCTTGAGTTATTGCATGCTAGCTAGGCAGAGATACTCATATGCCTATGTACAACTTGCTGCGTGCAGCTCTAGTTACTCATCGGTACATGCAATAGTTAGCTTGCAACCATAGTAGCTTTGGAGCTATCTGCTCGCAGGTGCCAGCATCGTAGTACAAACGCTGGAACCATTGATCGCTGGAGTAAGTGAGGACCTTTCTATATTTCAAACGTGTGATCTCAACAAGGGTTGGATCCATTTAAGGTGAAGTAGAAACTATAGAGCGGAAAAACTAGCGACGAAAATTCATATGGCAATGGGTGATGCATGTCCTCGATCGAAGCTGCGGGCATGCGGCACGCCTTGGAGTCGTGGTCCCACGAAACGCAAGAAACTAGACTGTCTATACGGAAGAAAACATGAAACAGGCAAATAGCCAAATAGGCTAGACAGACAGGTCACTTGAATTTTTATGTACCAGAGGAACCAAACTACTTGCGTCCTACCGTACGAACTACTAAGCCTAGCTGCTACTTTACACCTAGTTCTATCTGTTATCGTACAGACTATTAGGTATGTATATTATACACAGATACATGAAGAGAACCCCCTCGATTTTGGGGGGCTCAAGGCGGCCGCCCTCCTTGACCGCCCTCAGGATCAGCCTTGATTGAACACTTGAGGAGTCACAACCCCTTAATTTTACTTCAACGACACGTTGTTTAATTTGTCCTCTCCCTCGTCAACTTCCATTGACCTTTCTACAGTTGGTCCGGACTTCTCCTGGGGATGGGTCTGTCAACAGCATAATGAACTAGGTTTACATAAGGAACCGTCATTGAAAATGACGTTTTACATAGGCGGTTCTTTATGTGAACTACCCGTAATAATCATCATATTTTCAGAGACAGTTCACATAAGGAATCGTCTGAGGTAATCATCCTATTTACAGAGGCGGTTCACATAAGGAACCGTTTTTGAAAATTTATTTCCACAGGCGGCCCGAAACCACAGGAGGTCCCCGCCAACTGCTCAGGCGGTTTTTCATATGAGCCGCCTATAGATAGGCACCCTAGGTGTCCTGAATTTTTTTTTTGTAGTAGTGCTTTCTGAGGTAGTGTAAAAACAAGTGCCGGCGCTGCAACCTAGGAGGGTATGCGGGGTTGCCGGCAACGATGATCTTGTGTAATGAGGATGTGTTAACAAGGCGCTCGGAAAGCCATGGAGGATCGTGTTGACGAGCGCACTGTGTCACCATGGTGTAATCGGAGGAGAGGAGCATCAGCAGGTCGGCAAGGTGACTCATACCGATCTATGGTTAGAAAAAAATAGAGAAAACCCGATCCAAAGATGACCAAGAAAAAATCTAAGTGATGGCCGATTTATGGATCGGCGGCATGAACACTACAGGCTGCGTAGCTCGAAGAGAGATCATGGAGATCGGATCATCTCCTAGGGGTGCTGTGGCAGAAGCTATGGAGGGGCGGCTCGTGAACAGCGCCGACCTGATACCATGAAGCCGGAAATAATTCATGTGATAATTGTGAATGTATTGTACTGAGTCTCATGAATGGTTTATATAAAATAAACGGTAGCTTGGAACTCAAGCAATACTTAGAGATAAGACTAATGCTATCCTACCATAATAGTTGGATCATTACCATATGCTCTCACACAATGTGACAATTTATACGCTGACAAGGGAAATTAATGAAGTTCCATTTTTATTGCACATTTGGGAACAACAACTTGGAATATTACATTGGTTGATAAATTATTAAACTGGACAATAAGAAATATACGTAAACTTCACACTTGAGGAGTCACAACCCCTTAATTTTACTTTAACAACACGTTGTTTAATTTGTCCTCTCCCTCATCAACTTCCATTGACCTTTCTGCAGTTGGTCCGGATTTCTCCTCGGGATGGGTCTGTCAACGGCATAATGTTCCCCATGTTGATCATGGATTGTGCGAAATTCGCGAAGAAGGCATCCTGGCTGCTCGCAAACTGGTCGACGATGGGTGCGGTGGTGCCCTGCGCTTGCGGCGACGACTTGAGCTCCTGATCGGAGTTGAGGAACCCTCGGTTCACCTCGATGTTCGTGTAGTAGTTCTTGTCGAAGGTGTCCGGCGTCGTTGGATCAAGATCGTTTAAGGACGTGGGGTCACCGTTCCTCGGGCACCTCTGCGATAGGAAAGCTCGGTACGCCGAGTCTAGGGTCGGGTCAGGCATGTTGGTCCCGCTAAAGTTGTAGAGCCGGTCCGTGACGAATTGGCATTGTACCCGGCCAAACGTGTGCCCCCCTGTGCTCACAATATAAGACCAATAGATGGAGAGGTGGTTAGAACCGAACATGCTGTATGTGAAAATATATTAAGTTTCATGCACCAACTAGTTCACATATTTTTTATTAAAGATAATCTTGCCAAAAGGAATTGAAATGGTAGTAAAATATATATATAGCTTTTGTAACCACAATAAAAATATTCAACATTGATTTTTTAGTGCCACTTTCCCAACTCAATATGGAGCATTGTTGGAATTGCCTTATGGGTATAAAAAAACCTATGAGCATACACCATATGTTGGATGGTTGGCTAGGTGGAATAGAGGCTAACAAAAAGGAAAAGATCTTAGTTACGGTAGCTGGTAAATTGTGGATAATTTGGCTTTGCCGTGATGATATTACTTATACAAGCCCTTTTAAGTGTCTATTTTCAAATAATGGTTGTGTGCATCTTGAATGTCTTAACGGTAAAGAGACTGAAGGTTGTACTTCTATTATTAAAAAAACATAAGGTGAATGAGAGGGAGGACATCAGCATGACTTGCGAAGCATTAGAAGTGATGGCTATGGATATTTTTTTTAGCCAAGAATAGAGGGTTTATCAATAGGTTATATGGTAGCCGAGTCTATTATTGATGTGGTTTATTATGTGCTTTATGCTTCTTGTTATATCTAATATTTAGCTTTTAGCTTAGACAAGATAATAATGAACTAGGTTGTATACATCGCGCTACAAAATGCTGAAACAATTTCTATTTTTTTTAAATAGTTCAGATGCACCGATAACTCCTAATCAATCCGTTGTATTTTTTTTCATTATAGAGGCCCACACCCTCACATCAACAGAGAGCTGAGAGAGGGCCACTAGGCAGCGGCCGGACCTCAACCCGGATCGATCGGCTGCCTGAGGCCTGGCTCTCGATCAGTTGTACTAGTACCTGAGAGGGCGACAAGGTCGACGTCGTTAAGATTGAGGTTCTTGAACTTGCCCTGGAGTACGGCGAGGTTGTCGGTGGGCGCAGGGAGGTCGAGGGAGCCGTTAAAATCGGACGTCTTGCTGTCCAGCCTCCCCAGCAGCACAGCCCAGCTGGGACCTCCTGACTGCATGTGATGTACGTGCATCAGCTAGCAAATCAATCGATCCGTGCCTATCTAGCTTGCAAGCACGTACGCAATAATATATATGCTCATGCATGTGACTTTTGATGTGTTCATCGTCGTCTTCGGCTCATGTCACTCATATATCTACTTGCCTTGTTGAAGCACTCCCTTCGGTAAAAAATTTATGATGTTTTTTTATTTTTATAGTTTTTGATGTGTAACTTTGACAACTATTTTTTATTAGAATATAGTTATAATATCTAATAAAATATAGTATGATGAAAGTATTTTTGAAGATAAATCTATACGTATGATTTTTATATTTTTAAACTAAATATTTTGAAAGTTATTGATGGTCAAAATTTTAAAATTTTGATAGGATCTTAGCAAAACGTCAAATATTTATGATTAGATGGAGTAGATTCTTCTATTTCGATAGATTTGTTGTCTTTTATGTTTTTTAATCTAGACCCCCTTTACCCGGTCTTCTTTAAAGACCTTATCGGAGGATCGTGCAGGACGTGGGATTCGATCCCACGCCGGCTCGGCACCCACCTGGGTGCTTTGCCACAGGGCTGCCTGCCCGTCTGCATTTGATGTCTTTTATGTCCTGCCAGCATGGACCAATTTGTGCCATAGTCGTATGGATATGCATGGTACGAACAAAATTTCGCACGTTTTTTTATCCATACATATAGGAAACTAAAGAATCAGCTGATCAGTCGATTAATCAAGATGTGGTTATATATCTACTTACGATCGTACATAACCTGTGGCCTCTAGCTAGGTAGCTATATAAACCTGCATGCATGCACCGACACGCCCATCAAATCGTCCAGCCGATCTATCGAATTAAAAGGTGGCAATGAAGTTGTAGCATTTCTTTAACGGTTAAATCGAGGTGCATGCCCGTTGAAAGCTACGGGGCACCTACCGCTACGTGAATGATCACGATACTGTATCTAGCACGTCATCAAGTATATAGGCAGGCACGTACCTGCTCGACGGAGATCTCTGCGGCAAGGGCGAGGATGTCGGCGCAGGAGACGACCCCCGGGCAGGCCTCCTCCAGCGCCGCCTTGACGGCGTCCACCACCGGGAACCCCCGCGCAGAGCCGTTGTTGGGTGGTGACGTCTTCTCCGATGGCATCCCGGGGACGCTGTCGAGCAGCAGGGACCCGTCGCAACCCTATAAACAGTATGCAACCGTACGTACGTTCGTCACCAAAATGAAATGCTTCGTGAATCGTGCATACATTCAGCATGCATATGGCTAGCTATGGTGTCATGAGGGCTAGCAGGTATCTGTATATATACGTCGACGTCGTACCTGGACGAAGCAGTCGTGGAAATGGAGGCGGATGAGGCTGGCGAAGATGCGGGTGTCGGACTGGTGCGCGTCGATGAGGACCTGCTGCACGATATCGAACGCGTCAGGGCACGTGCTATCGTAGTAGTCCTCGCACAGCTGCGCCGTGGCGCCGTGGAGGCACAGCGCGGCCACCACCAGCACGACGGCGACCGAGGCGATGGCCGAGCGAGGACTAGAAACGGAAGCCATCTCTAGCTATGTCCTGAAATGTCAACCGATCGAGACACGGCAAGCTTGGTGAGGCAGGCACGTACACGAGCATGATTTATAGGTTAGCTGATGAGAGTCCTGTAGCTCGATCGATTGATTAAACTGCCGAGAGATGTTGTCAGTTAACAAGTCAACATGCTTAGCTTGCATGATTCTCAATCTCGTTCAAGTTGCCGTAATGAATATACATAATTACATGGGTCTCAAGTATGGTCCAAATTAAAGTGTCTTATCATATTAACCATGCATGGCTCCTCTTGCTTAATTTTCTTTGTGAATACCAACTACATACACGTCTTGCACTAGCTCTAGCTGCACATGCATGGATACAAACAACTGATGCGATCGACATGTGGTATGGGTACCTAATGCCAGTTCTGACATATTCTGTTAATTGCGAAACTGTACAAGTAGTGTTCAAGCTAATCAGCACGCATTCATGGTGGTCTGATCATTCTACATACATCGATCTCAATTTGCCACTGGACGTATGACACTTATCGGCCTTGATAGAGACAGATAAACAGATCGATAGATATATATAAAATATATAAATATGTTTATTTGCAAAAAAAAGTATATCCATGGGTTTGATGGATGGTCCAATTAATATGGCTGGACATGGAATCATGTACGCAGCTGGTAAAGAGTTATCAAACCTTGTGGCTCCTCTCTTTGCTGGCAGTATGACTTACATATTGTCTTATACTAGCTGCACACACATGGGTATATGTAGAAGTAAATAGGATCGTTCGTGTTGGGTTGTGTACCTAATGCTAGTTCCTTTTTGTTGTTTGTGAAACTAGCTAGTGTTTTTTTTTTTTTTGAGAAGTGCGTATTACCTAACAGCTATTGTTAAACTTATCTTATAGACAATGCAAGGACTAGCTTGGAATGAATATTGTCACCATGCATTTGAGCTATATACGAAACATTGTGGCCGTTTTCGGGATACAACGTGCATTACATAAGCTAGCATTCATCTCCATACTGATAATATCTTAACCGTTGTATATAGGATCGATATATGGTTTAGTAATTATAAAGACAAGATGAAATCAAGGAAAAAGAGAAGGCCTTAAGTTTGAAACACGAAGGTTCCATTCTTGATTCTTCTCCAAAACGAAGGTGATCAACGACTGTCATCTTCCACATGTTAAAAGTAGTCAGGTTGGGATGGACTCAAAGTGCAATAATATTCCTTATTCCTAAATTTCAATAAATTAAAGCGAGCAATGGGAGGAGAGTGTTTCAACACCATATATTAAACGGATTTACTACGTTTCAATCGATTAAAATCAGAGCTTTGTTTCACTCGACGCGTTATCTATCAGATCGTGCGATTGTCTTTTGATTATACTCAATCAATAATTTTTATCTAGCATAGCAAAAGTAGTAGTAAACGGATTTACTACGTTTCAATCGAATTAAAAATTAACAACTCCCTATATTAAAACACTTTTCTAGCCATAGCAAGAGTAGTAGAATATAAGCACTTTTGAGACACTTATCTCAGACTATTCGATCAGTTGTACATATGCAGTTTCTTACTCTTTCCCTAAAAATAAGTCATTTTTAAGTCTTCGTATTTTGCAATGCAAAAGTTTTGGTCCCCGTTAATTTTTCATTTGCAAGAAACATGGATTATAGTTCTCGACCTCCAATATCTAGTGATGCACCAGAAGGATCCAATCTACAGCACTATGTTGTCCTATGAATAACTGACACGTAGATAGGGGACCTAAATATCTTGCATTGGACAGATGTGTCCCATCACTGTCTTCCACGTTCGCATATATACATGTATATCAGCTAGCGACATGTGCTAAAGGGGTCAATGCAAATTCCAAAACTGTATCCACAAAGTAAGACACTTGAAATTGAGTTGCTTAACATATATTATATTTATATATAACTAGAAATGATAAAGCTGAAGACAAAAATACCATGCGACATGTGGATATGGTTCATGTTGTACATTGTGTACCTAACGTTAGTTACATTTGTTGTTTGTGAAACTAGCTAGTGTACTCCTTTGTATTTGTAGAAGTGCTTATTCATTACCTAATAGAAAGTCTTGTTAACCTTATGTAGTAGACAATTAGCTTGGAACCAATATGATCACACAGATATATAACAGTTAGCAGTTTACATACCATAAGAAAAATTCACTATCACAGAAACTCCAATCGGCGACCACCTATTAGTGTCAGACTTCCTAACATCGGCAGCGATAAGGTATCACTGTCAGTTCATAACCATCAACGACAGGAAATGATGATTCTGTTGGAACCGACATTGATAACACCTATCATTGCCGGTTGATACCACGAGCCGGCAGTTCACCGATAGTGCAAAATAAGACACTAAGTTTAGAAGTTGCAAATTTAGATTAAGAAGGTAACTAAAAATAACTTAGACTAAGAAGGTAACTACAAAATAACTTCGTAATTGTACTAAGAAATATGTTTAGACTAAGAAATATTTTATTACACTCAGAAATAAGGTCATGATCCATTATAAAATATACAAGGTCTCCTGATTTCAAAAGAAGTCCGGATTACATAAAACCAACATCTAGATTGCAAAAGATCACTAAGTCTGTGCTATAGCTAGCCTACTCCTATGCAAGCTACATCTTTTTGCCAACGACGATTGCAGCTCGTCCTCTTCCTAGTCATCCTCGTCTTCCTCGGCACTAGCCTCCTCCTAGTTCTCATCCTCCTCGGGGCTAGCCTCCTTCTCCTCGGAGCCAACCACATCCTCATCATCCTCGTTATCCTTCTCTTCCTAGGCCGTGGCCATTTTTTCTCCTCGGAGTTGGTTGCGTCCTCCTCCTTCATGTCATCCTCTTCCTTCTCCGAGCTAGTCACCGGGCAGCGTTGGGATAGAGTGCCCTCCATGAAGCACTCCCAATCCTCATCGCCCGAGGAGGAGGAGAGATCATGGGAAGAGAAGGTGTGATCATCATAGGAGGAGGTTACCATTGTGCCATCGTCCAAAGATGACAGTGGTGGCGATCGGTTGGTTACTTGATCCAACAGTGATAGTGTAGCTGCCCTAAATAACTATTCTTCTCCGTCCATCTTCAATACTTATCTTCCCCACCCTTCTTCCACAACATTGACTCCGATGCTCCCTCCCCCACCTCCTCCATCGTGAAGATCGGCTTTGCCCCGTGCTGATATGGGCCTCCACGACACCCATTCTACTACTCCCTCCCTAGCCTCCTCCACATTAATACCTCGACTTTCATTTGCCCATGCTACCATCTGCCTCCATGATACTGACACCCCTATGCCTTCATAGCCTCCTACCCTGATCTGTCGTCAGCGTCCATGACACCGATGCCGTTGCACCCCCGCCCCTTGGCATCTCGCCCAACAACGTCATTAGCCTCCTTGACCCCGATGCCGTTGTGCCTCCCCGGCCTCAATTCTCACGCCATCCATGGCCTCCATGACACCGATGCCATCACACCCTCCATGGCGTCCTATATCCCGCCACTGCTACCCGGCCCGAACCTCCTCAACCCCGATGCCAACATCCTCCTCCACAATGAGGTAATTTTAGTTGAATTTTAGAGGACTTTATGTGCAATGTAAATGATTTAGGTGAATTATATATTGATTTTAGCTATGTTAAGATGAAATAGGCCAATGTATGAGGCCACATATTTGAAAATTAATGGCGATATTGGATACCTGGATGCATTTTGCCAATGATGATACCATATCGAATTAAGTTTGAATATACTGTTATGTGGTATTAGGACTGGCGGGCACAGGATGAGGAAGACGTATGGGAATAAGGCTTGTATGGGAATAAGGCTTGTAAAAGAAGCGAATGGTCGCATGAGAACTTAAGGGCCGCCCTATTAATATAGATAGCTTGAAATATGAGCCGCATGTACTAAGGAAATATTACAAATGACTCTTATGTTGAACTGTGTTTTTTAATAGTACAGACGCTTCGTGTTTGGAGTCATCTGTACTATTAATTTTAGTACTGACGGCTCTATATATGAGCCATCTGTATTAATAGTATAGCCAGTTTCTATTTGGAGTTGTCTTTACCAAAATGTCCCACCACAGGCTACTCCTTGTTATTTTCTCAGACAGATCTAGTTTAGAGCCATATGTGATATTTTTTTCTAGACGGCTCTAGAGAATCATCTATACAAGGGCATCCACTAAATTATTTCTGTAACAGTGATGATGTGACCAAAGCAACTGATGCAATCATTCAATCAATCATCAAAATACACCTACCTGATTCTGTTCACAATTAGACGCTCAACTATATCATTATTTATTTGATCTTCGATCTTTTGTTCCTTCATGTTCATCCTCTTCAAGCATGTCCCGATCGATTAATAGACCTGAGAAAAAAAAAACCATAAACGCAGCATTCATGTCTGAAATGCAATGTCTAGAAGATCAACACTGCTCAGTTGACAGCCAAGCAGTTGTTGCAAATTATCTGCCGGGCTGACACCGTGAGCAGACGGCGGATGCTTCCCATCCTGACCATGGACCTATACCGAAGTCGCACAAGATGCAGGTGCCGCGCGCGGTGGTGCCCCTGTGTCGAGCGCGGTGGTTTGGTTGCCGCATCGGTAGCTTACCAGACCAGGGTACCAGGAGTGTTCAGTTCCAGGTGCTTGAAAAGTTGGTTCCTTTGTAGTCACTTTTTTTTTTAATCAAGATTCTCAATACCCAGCCTTCTTTAGAGCCTTCCACGGGGAAATATGCCAGGCGGGGGCTCAAACCCCTCCCCCCCTCACCGGCTTCCTCCCACCTTTGAGTTTTGCCACTGAGCCAGAGTCTCGTCCACTCTTTGTAGTCACTTTGAACCATTGGATCAACAATATCCAATAATGCACTTGCAATTTTAAGTTATGTAGTTGTTTTTTCCGATGTGGATCCAGCACGATTATCCCTGCTGATTATTAAAGTCTAATCTTTTTTCACAAAATAATTTGCGACACGATGAAACACTTATGTTTTGTTGCACTAAATGACTGAACACAAGCAGACACGCCCCTCGGCCGCTTCCATGATCGATGTGATGTGGCTGGAGTCGCTACAAGGATTTTTGTCTAAGGCAATGTAAATTGTCGCAACATATAGTAATATTGCCACGGTTTATTTTTGTGGCAATTAATAAGATTATGCAGCAAGAGGACAATTATTTATAGGCTAACAGGGGAAATTAATTTCCTCTTAATTCATTGAACAGTTGAGATCAACGTACATAGAATATTATATCGGTTCAACAATTATTACACTGGACAAACAATAAGAAATGAGTTGAACATGAGAGAAAGCCAAAGTGTACTTCTTTGTTTTAAGCACGCCCACGTAATTTCTCCTTAATTACCTTCCATTAACCTTTCTGCAGTTTTTTCGGATTTCTCCTTTGGAGGGGTCTGTCAACGGCTGAATGTTCCCCATGTTGATCATGGATTGTGCGAAATTCGCGAAGAAGGCATCCTGGCTGCTCGCAAACCAGTCGACGATGGGTGCGGTGGTGCCCTGCGCTTGCGGCGACGACTTGAGCTCCTGGTCGGAGTTGAGGAACCCTCGGTTCACCTCGAGATTCGTGTAGTAGTTCTTGTCGAAGATGTTAGGCGTCGTTGGATCAAGATCGTTCAGAACCGACCCGTTGCCGTTTCTCGGGCACCTCTGCGACAGGAAAGCCCGGTATCCTGGGTTCAAGGTCGGGTCCGGCCGGTTCGTCCCGCTGAAGTTGTAGAGCCGGCCCGTGACGAACTGGCATTGTGCTCGGCCGAACGTGTGGGCTCCTGCGCACACATACAGTATCGGACCAGTCAAAACCTTCAGCCATTTGGGATCGTGCATGCAATGGTCATTTAAGTTAAGTTTGATGGATCCGATAATCTGCACCTGAGAGGGCGACGAGGTCGACCTTGTTAAGGCCGACGGCGTTGAACTTGCCCTCCAGCACGGTGAGGTTGTCGAAGGGCGACGGCAGGTTGCTGGCGCCGTTGAAGTTTGCCGTCTTGCTGTCCAGCCTCCCAAGCAACACACCCCATCTGGGGCCTCCGGACTGCACGTCAGTGAAACGAAAAATTTACGACTAATACACCACCGAATTACAAATAATAGTACTCCGTCCGGTCATGGAAACTAGCTCGTTGTTTCGGACGTACAAACGGTCAAACTTTTCAAACTGTGGCTAACAATATAACTCTAAATATTTGGTTGGAAGCTTACGTGCCAATTGTATGTGTAGATTTGGTTTGAAAAATGTTTATATAATATTATAATTATAATAGGTTTTATTATATCATAAAAGTAGTGATTAATGTATGCTTTCAAGACTGTATGACTGTCCAAAACGGTATATTTTGATGACCGGAGAGAGTATACCAGACACTAGCTAGCAAAATCAATCGATCGATCTATGTTGCAGCAATGCATGTGACCCTGTGTTTCAAGCACGACAAGATCGGTTCCTTTTGTTTGCGTGCATATGTTTGTGGCTGATATGCATCTTCCTATTGTAGATTCTTTCGTATAAAGGCTATAGCTGGATTTCCCGCAAAAAAAGGTTATAGCTGGATATGTCCATCGATTTTGCACAATTTTTGTATCAAGAAACTAAAGTATTTAGGAACGTACTTTTAATTATTAAGTTATATCATAATATACTTATTATCAAAATAACTAATTATTTTTTATTACAAGAATGATGCACGCACACACCACGCTCACACAAGTGTGTTGTCATATCACATGCCTTAAAAAACTTATCGCTCTTTATAAATCATAGGCACCAGAATTTGATCTAGTGTACTCGTACCGTTGCTTATACCAGAGACAAAGAGGTGGCTCCTTACGGAAGCAACTAATGACCGACTCTTCTATTACTGAAGGGTGTATAAGGTGGTAATGAAATTACAGCATTCTGTCAACCGTTAAACCAATGCACGCCCCTTGAAAACTACGGGGCACCTACCAGTACGTAGGAGTCATCGTCCCGTCCAGCATGCAGGTCATCAATAATTATAGTAGGACCGTACGTACCAGCTCGACAGAGATCTCTGCGGCGAGGGCGAGGATGTCGGCGCAGGAGACGACCCCCGGGCAGGCCTCCTCCAGCGCCGCCTTGACGGCGTCCACCACTGGGAACCCACGCGCCGAATTGTTGTTGGGCGGCGCGCCCTTCTCCGACTGGATCACCCCCGGCACGCCGTCCAGCAGCAGCGACCCATCGCAGCCCTACAGGCATACGTCACCAATCAAAATATTGTTTCTTGCATGTATGGCCATGGCGTCCGATCGATACTGGTAGGAGCTAGGCAGGCAGGTACCTGGACGAAGCAGTCGTGGAAATGGAGGCGGGTGAGGCTGGCGTAGATGCGGACGTCGGACTTGTGGGCGTCGATGAGGACCCGCTTCACGATCTCGTAGGCTTCAGGGCACGTGCAGTCGTAGTAGTCCTCGCACAGCTGCGCCGTGGCGCCGTGGAGGCACAGGGCGGCCACCAGCAGCACGCCGGCGACGATGGCGATGGCCGAGCGAGGACTAGAGGAAGCCATATCTCTAGTGTATGTCGACCAGAATATCAAGTGAGGCACACGAGCACGGTGAGGCAGGCACGCGCCCCTGATTTATAGGCTAATGACCATGCATGCGCCTCAGTTAATCTCGATCAAGGAGCCTTTGCTTACTGGGATGAATAAAAGCATGGATAGATGGATCAAGTATGGTCCAAAATGCACGCTTGACCAATCATGCATGGATTCTGGTCAAGACTTGTCAGACTTGGCTCCTCTAGCTTGGCCCTGTGAGTGAGTAGTACGAGTGCATGTCGTTTGCTAGCGAAAGCTGCACATGCATGAAAACATATATAATCCAATCCACATCTGTGTGGTTCATGTTGGGCGTATACAGTTAATTGTTCCATAAGAAAATGGCTTTGGAGAGGAAATTAGTTTGTGGCAGGAGTTGATTAACGAATAGTATTTAGTTGGTAAATCTTATCTAAGCCTGTCAGCTCATCGAAATACACATTTCTGGAAAGGGCTTATGGAGATTAAAGATGGTTTTTTAACCTATGTGTAAGAAAAAAAAAGGTGATGGCAACAATACTTTTGTTGATCAATCAGTAAGATAGGTGTTTTTTTTTGTCAGCTTCATTCTTTAGAAACAAAACATAATGGTGACACTCCAAATGGCTGTTTCAATTTATTTTTCTCGGTATACAGTGTATACATAGATGGGTTTCAAGGATACTCCAAAATGGCTGTTCAGATCTGGTGGCTGCTGTCTTCTCTGTGAGCATAGCAACTACATTGATGTCGATCTTGTACCAGATGCACGCATAATGCGTGTGTGTGCAAGCAAATGTATCACGCGCCATGTACGTATGGTTCGTGTTGGGTAGTGTACCTATCGCTAGTTCCTTTTGCTGTTGTGAAACAAGTGTATCTTTTTTTAGAGAAAGAATTGCATGCTACCTGATAGCTAGTATTGTAAACTTATCATGTAGATAACGACTAGCTTAGGTTTGACATAAGAAACATTGCAATTTTCGACATACAATATTATGGACTTGCAATAAGCTAGCATGCATCTCCAGAAACACATGGATTAGCCATATATGCATGCTAGGTTAATATTATGTTGGTCACAATTTTTTTTTTTACCAGAAACATGCATTGTACTTCAGGTCCAAATGCCAGTTGATATTACATGCTAAAGAACAATGCAAATTCCAAACTGTACTGATGACAAAGTAAGACACTTGAAATTGAGTTGCTTAATATTATGTAGCTAGAATAAAGAAAAGAAATTAAGTTGCAAACAAGCCAGCTGGCATCGTTGGAACATGTATGTGATCCTTCGTCGTTGGCATATATATAGATAAATATATCTGTCATCTCTTTCCTGTCATCGTTGGCAAGTTGCAAACAAGCTAGCTAGGTGTCTAACAGCGGAGCTACCACCGATGGACCGGTCGTTTTTGTGTAGCTAGTGCAACTAATGCATGCGTGCGTTATTTGAGGCTGCTATATATTTTGCATATGAAATGGATGGGACTATAGATAAGGATGAGCAGGACAAAATCAATGAATGGAATATACACAACATGAAACGAATGTTCCATTTAGGAACATTTTAAGCCACGTATACTCCTTCCGTCTCAAAATATAGGATGTATTAGGATTTTAAAAAAATCTTTAAACGTATACTTTAACTATTAATTTATTTTGTAATATATTATATATCAGTTTTTATAAAAATAAATATCATATTAAAAGGTCTATGAAATACGGATAACTTTTGTACATTAAAATATGCATATAACTTAACTAATTATTGATCAAAATTTATGAAGTTTGGCTTTTCCAAATCTTAATACGTCATATATTTGAGATGGATGGGGGTATCTCACTAACTTGTATTTTCCATTGTGGTTGTAACCTAGCTTGGCTAGCACACTTTAGGACGTGTGTTAGTTCGGGACATGAAAGATTTTCCCGAATCCGAGGATTCATGTTGGGCAATGGTCAAGAAGCCACCCAACCATGTATTGGATCCCCTTCCCCCTCTTCTAACGGATTTGATATCCAACGACAATCTTTATTACCTTCAAAAATCATTGCATGTCTATATGATGATAGGAAAAAAAGCATGGTCATTAGTTCCGCGAATCTCACTGCATATATTCACCGTACGCAGAAACTTCTTACAAAAATATTACTCATTAGGGACAGTATGGATACATCGTATATTGTTGTGATGCTGACCAGAATTATCATACATGAATCATTAATTGTGGAGTTGACCAATATTGTTGCCATGTTGTGTGATTTTGGATAGTACATATGTATGCTTCTGCTCATCTTCCTGTTCAGTGATGTGTCCATAAAGTTGGTGGTCCAATGCATATATATTTCATTTCAACGAGTGTTGTACGTATGTATCTGTAGCCGCCACAACCTTGCACCAATATTGTATTTTTGACGAGATACAATGTATTGAAACATCGAGATGGGCTTGCATGCATGGTTCGGCCGTCTCTTTCATGGGGCACTGCAGGGACATGTTACGTGTATGCATATGTGCATGCTGGTGCACGACATATATATAACAAGTGAATCATAGAAAAACCTCCCCTAGCTTTATCCTAAAGGAAATCGACAAGTGCAAAAGTAGGACCACGATGTATATCCGACGATATTAATTAAGTGCCCCGCTACGTGTAGTTTCAGAGCGACACCGGACCGGAGGAATATGCGCCACATAGCTTCTATCCATATATAGTTAGTACAGTGAAGATTAAATCTGGAGTTTCTAACTCGATACTCTCGCGAGAATTGAACTTGTTGGAGCAATAGTTTGTTTTGCTCTAATAAGTACGGCAAGAGTTTTTTATAAGGAGGAGAGTCAAGTTTGAAGATGAAATTTGAGAAAAAGAAACGTCACGAATGTTTTGATAGTAAAAATATGAACTGGGCTAGGGAGAATGTCACAGAAAAACTTTGTGATTAGGCTCCTCTATGCTGTGTTGAGTGGGCTTTTTCTTTTTTCTCCCTCCTTCCAGGTGACCAGACCCCTTATTTATAAGGTAGTACGTAGCTTAGTGTATAAGTTATCACGCTGTACAAATATCTAGGACCTGGCCGAATTACTGAGCCTTATCCTGGATAACTACCTTTGATCCTATATAGAAGATAAATATCTACCGTGGTAACTATTTGGGTGCATACCCCTTGAGGGTGAGCCGGTTGCCAATTACGACCCGGCGCCACTCTGCCGAGGGTGTCAGGACGACTTGCATCGTGTTGGGGTGTCAGAATAAGCACCACTTGCACTGGCATTAATCACCCGTCACCTCGCGTCAGGTCGACTGCAAGGGGTGTCTTTTCTTCCCTGATATTATCTTCGTAGGCCGGCTGCGTCTTTAGGCTTCAGAAGGCCGCATGTACACCGGAGGGGCAGCCCGAAGGGGTCAGCAGCCTCCGGGGATAAGGCCTCTTACTGAGTTCGGAGGCCGAAGGCTCCAGGGGAACTTGCTATAGCTTCGAGTCTTTGGAGGGCCACATATGTGCCAGAGAGGCGGCCCAAAGGGGTCCGCAGCCTCCGTGGGTAAGGCCTCTGGGGTAAGGGAGACGCTGGTCTATTTTCCCCCAACAGTACCCCATCATTCTCTGGCCTCGACGTTTGGAGGGGTGAGAGGATATAGAGGAAACCAACTCCAGCCTGGGCTTGTAACAAGAATGCCCGAAGGCCATTCCCTGTCCCTCTGGAGTTTTTTGTCGGAAACTGTGGGCGTCGATGGTGAAGCTCAAGGCTGATGATGCATTGGTGGTGGCGACACATCCTGGGGTTATGCTGACGTCGGAGGTGCAGCCGGCATCGAAGTCGACGACGGGGTCGATGACGCTGCCGAGGCAGCAAAGTCGACGACGGCGATTTAGGAGGCAGCCCATTACCCCCTCAACAGTAGATGTGGAAGTGAAGTCATCAGCGAAGCTGAGAGGCGTAACGGAGGTGGAGTCGATAACAAGGCTGCAGGAGGCAGTCTGTTACCCCCTTAGCAGTAGATACCGAAAGCGGAGTCATCGGCGAAGCTGAGGGGTGTAAAGAAGGCAACCCGTTCAAAGCCGATGATGAGGTTGCGAGAGGCAGCCCGTTACCCCCTTAGCGGTAGATGCCGAAAGCAGAGTCATCGGCGAAGCTGAGGGGCGTGAAGGAGGCAATCCGTTCGGAGCCGATGATGAGGTTGCGGGAGGCAGCCCGTTACCCCCTTAGCGGTAGATACCGGAAGTGGAGTTGTCAGCGAAGCTGAGGGCGTGATGGAGGTGGATCCGTCCGGATCCCCCGGCGATGGAAGCCGGAGGCGAACTTGATGGCAAGGTCAAGGGAAGTAGGATGCCACCCCCTCAGCATTAAGTGTGACGGGGCTCGTCGGAGACTGGACTGTCCAGAGCCTAGCGTCGTGAACCAGAGATGGAGTCGACGGCGGGGCCACAGACGGTAGATGCCAGAACAGACGGTAGATGCCAGAAGTGGAGTCATCGACGAAGCAAAGGGGCGTAACTGAGGTAGCGCCATCCGGAGCCCCAGCGGTGGAAGCTGGAGATGGAGTCAACGATGGTGCTGCGGGAGGCAGCCCATTACCCCCTCAGCGGTAGATGACGGAAGTGGAGTCATCGGCAAAGCTGAAGGGCGTAAAGGAGGCAACCCATTCGGAGCAGTTGATGAGGCAACGGGAGGCAGCCCGTTACCCCCTCAGCGGTAGATGTCGACAGTGGAGTTATCGGCGAAGCTTAGGGGCGTAATGGTGGCGGAGTCATCCGGAGCCTGCGTACTTTTGAACATAATGTGCTTTGACAGGGAATAGCAAAATTCTGCAACCTGTGCAGGATCGAGAGAGCCTTCTGGCTCCCTAACTCCCTGGCCCCCCTCACACCTTTTGGTCGCAAACGGGCTGAGGGCACGTTCTATTAGTGCTATTGTCATGACCTTAGTGAAGGCAGGGAAGCTTCTAAGACAGTTGTACCACCTGTAAGCATATGTATATGTACGTAGGTATGTAGGTACGTATGATGTATGTACGTATGATGTATGAATGTATGTATGTATGATGTGTGCATATGTATGAATAAGTGGTCCACAAATTTTTTGTGCGTGGAGTGTCCCACGCATTTTTATGCATAGAGTGGCCCACACATTTTTATGCGTAGAGTGTTATACCTCTTTGGCACGGAGGCTATTGCCTTTAAGATGCCTGAGGATTTCTTTACCCTTCCACCACGGAGGTTTGCTAGGCCTTAAAGATGACGAACGGAATATGCATGTCTAGCACGGAGGCTTACGCCATCACTATGCCAGAGCGGTATTTGCCTATCCGCCACATAGGTTAGCTAGACCTTAAATATGGCGGACGGAATATGCCTGTCTAGCACAGAGGCTTACGCCATCACTATGCCAGAGCGGTCTTTGCCTATCCGCCACGCAGGTTAGCTAGATCTTAAAGATGGTGGACGAAATATGCTTGTCTAGCACAGAGGTTTACGCCATCACTATGTCAGAGTGGTCTTTGCCTATCCGCCACGTAGGTTAGCTAGACCTTAAAGATGGCAAACGGAATATACCTGTCTAGCACGAAGGCTTACACCCTCACTATGCTAGAGCAGTCTTTGCCTATCTGTCACGTAGGTTAGCTAGACCATAAAGATGGCGGACGAAATTACTTCTCTGGTATGAAGGCACTGCCTTCAAGATGTCGGAGGTACTGTACGATAGGTTTTTAAGATCTCTCCACCACCGAGGCTGTGTCATCGGTGAGGAGGTTTTTAGAATGTCTCCGTTTTGTGGAGGTTTTCAAAACATCTCCATTTTGTGGAGGTTTTTCAAGACACTTCCGTCTGGCACCAAGCTCACCGAGGGCGGCCCCTAAAGCAGAGTTGGGCCGGAGTCCAACCTCCGATGCGGCCTCCTGCCAAGATGCGGGTGCGGTGGACCGGAGTGCAGGCGTACGCGTATGCGCACGTGAGGTTCGATGTGTGTGATCTTGTATGCACGCATGTAGCAGCAGCGCGCCACAGAACGTGCATGGGTGCATGCATGCATGCCTTTCCACTGGTAATCATACGTCCTTGGGTGGCCACTAGCAGGCAGCGGCAGGGCGCGCATGGAGATGCATTCCTCAATGTACAAACGATCTCCTTGCTGGCCTGTCGGCCCTAGCCTCCGACATGAGGTGGGAGAGGAGCCCGACTGCTAGCGTGGAGAGCGGCTGGGGTATACCTCTGAAGCAGATGGCGACCGGAGGCCAGCCCTTGATGCTAATGTGGGCGCGGAGGTGGGCTCCGACGCGTATCCTAGCCTTTGGAGGAGCTCGTCCTTCGAGGAAGGTGGCAACGCGTTCACGCGCCCATTGCCGCAGGTCCTGGCCTTCACCTGCATGCCTTTGGAGGCCTCCGGAGGTTTTTCCTGGGCCATAACTAGCCGCTACTATGTCCCGCCCCTTGCGTACATAGTGGCCTTGGCTAGTCCCAGGAGAAAGCACGGAAGGATTTTTGGCGAGGTGCGTGGCGGAGTCCCTGTCATACGAAGTTCAGCGAGGTACATGGTGAGCGCGGACGTCTTACTGACGGGCAGGAAGACATCAAGGATGACGTGCGTGTGGTGCTATTGACTCCCGTACGGGCCGCCGTAGTAGTATTACGCTGCTCCAAGTGCCTTGCATGCGCCTGGAGGTGAGTCGGCTATGGGGGGCTCCGGCAGCTGAGTCGGAGGAGCCTCCAGAGGCAGGCCTCTAGTTCACAGCCTAGAGGTGAGTAGGTGGAGTACGTGGCGGCGAAGGGTGGCCTTGCGGCGCGGAGGTGCTTTGGAGGCAGGCTCGAAGCTGAGCTGGTGTGCGGCCCTTGGTGGTGTGTAGGTGAAGCCGAGGTGGCCTCCAGCGTGGGTGTAGCTAGAGCGTGCGGTGGGCTGAAGGGGCCTTTGGTTTTGCCCTGTCTTCTGAGGTGTCGCCATGGGTGATGCGTGCGAAGCTTGTCTGGTTGGAGGTTATCGTAGCTGACGAGTGAAGCGAGATGACGAAGGAAGGCAGTGACGGTGTCTGGAGTTTCTGAGACATTGCATCGGCGCAGGTACTCGGCTGGAGTGCCCTGCGACCGTGTCTGGGGAAGGTCATGCGGTCAGGAAGAGGTGGCCTGAGGATGGTTCTCTGGTGTAGTGAGGATCCGAAGAGGGCCTTCGGTGAGGGTGGCAAGTAGCCCAGAGCAAGCGGTGGAGCATGGTGGTGCCTCCAGAGTGGTTGGCGGAACATGGCGAGTCCTTTGGCTAGGTGTGCTGGAGCGTGATAGCGCCCCCAGGGCCAGCGGTGGAGAGACACAGTAAGTCCTCCAGTGAGGTAAGTTGAGGGGCTCTGGCCACACATAGTGAAGGTGGCACTGGTCCGGATCGGAGGTACCTCCGATGGTGCTCGGGAAGAGTCCCCCGGCACGGAGAAGGGTGGCGCGGCCTCTCCGGCATGGAGCATGGTGTGGACTTCGGACCGCCGAGGTGGTGCTTCATGGGGTCTCCGGACTACGGAGAGGGCCATCGGCCGTGGCTCCAATAGTTGGACAGATGGCTCTGGCCACGGTGTGGAGGGCTTCGGTAGCTGGATGGGGTCCGATAGTAAAGGTAGGCTCCGGCAATGGAGTTGGCCACACGGTAGTGCTTTTGGAGCGGAGGTCTTTGGTGCGGATGTCTTTGCTGTAGATTGGCTCTGGCATGGGTGTACTTCGGCGATGGATCGAAGGGACTCTAGCGATGGAGATGCTCCAGCTCCAGAGGAGATGGCCTCCGTTGACGTCTTGGATGGTCCCGGCCACGATGTAGGGGCTTTGGTGGAGGCTGGAGAGCGAAGGTTTAAACAGTCATAGCTGGGAGCTTGGGGACCAGAGTAGGCAGGCCCGAAGGCTTTGGAGGCCTAGGCAGTCGTAGCCGGAGGACAGGTAAACCTGAGCAGGTAGGCTCAAAGGCTTCGGAGGTCCAGGCAGTCGCAGCCGGAGGCTCGGGAGACCAGTGCAGGCAAGCACGAAGGGTTCGGAGGCTGGAACATGCCACGTTGGACTGGGTTTGGCCCGAATACTCCATCGAGAGTAGTTGCGTACAAGGTTAGCAGAATAGTAGAAGAAACAGTAGAGATATACTGGTAGTGACTTTTATTCCTACCTAAATACGGCCAAGCTGCTTCTAGCAGCCGTGGATGAGACGCACACATCACAAGATGCTGCTCCAACTCGAACACAAGTCCATGCTGGTCACATGCGTGTGTTAGAGTAGTTATGGCAAGGAAACCATGGCCACGACAACCTTATCAGCCCAAAACGTGACACGTGGTTTCCCTGGTAAAACTTATGCATGTGTTACGGTAAAAAGCCTTACGTGTACTGCCTTCTAAAAAAGGAGTGGCCAGCAGGCCACTTATCTTGAGATATTTTACTCTTTCTAGGAGTGGCAATCATGTAGCTAGTATAGAGAGGAGTGCGTACTCAAGTTGAGTTACTCCTGGTGTTAGGCGTGTGTGAAAATATTCGTGCGCAAGTGGGACGTGAACACGCTGGGCTGCCATATTTTAATGCATCTGCCACCAACAACAAGATAAGCTTGCCAGAGCAAGGATATGCGGATGCCATATAAATCAAGAGCTACCATTTGGCACCATCCACGTGCACCCTCTGCTTTAGACTATAAAGGCCATCGTACGAGGATAGCAGTAAATAGATTACTATTTTTTACACCACGAACATAAATATCACAGATTCCTGGTGCGAACGTGAGGGCTTTTAGTCAAGCCCTGTGGTGCATGCCTGTTGTGGACGGTGGGTGTGCCAGGTGGGGCTCTACCTCTTGACTAATCCGGCTGACATAAATAAAGGTATATCCAACTACTGCACAATATATGGGTGCATGCACTTACCTTGTGCGTGGAGGTTCACATGGATTTTACCTTTGCCCTTGCTCTCACATGGTTTAGCCTTCGGATGGCCTTGGGAGCGCCTCACAGCATGCCATGGCTAGCGTTTGCGCGCTCGCCCGGGCCGATGCAATTGCGGTTTCTTCACCCGCAAGATGCTAATGACTGCCGAAGGGTGAAGGGAGGCTCTGGCAGCCTCCGGACATGCTCTGCCTGGAGCTTGGAGGAGGCGTAGTCTTGGCCTACAGACCCGAGGACATGTTTTTGCTTTTTTGATGTCTTCTCAGTCTCCTTGCTCTCATGGCATCTTGTATCTGCGTCCCCACGGACGGTGCCATTGTTGGAGCAAGAGTTCATCTTGCCCCAGCTAGTATGGCGAGAGTTTCTTCTAAGGAGGAGACTCAAGCTTGGAGACGAAGTTTGAGAGGAAGAAACACCATGAACATATTGATAGTCAAAATATAGACCAGGCTAGGGGGAATATCACAAGAAAACTTTGTGATTAGGCTCCTCTGTGCTGTGTTGAGCGGGCTCCTTTTTTCTCTCTCCTTCTAGGTGACCACGACCCCCTATTTATAAGGTAGTATGTAGCTTAGTTACAAGTTATCATGATGTATAAATATCTAGGACCTGGCCAAATTACCATGCCTTATCTTGGATAACTACCTTTTACCCTACATAGAAGATAAATATCTACAGTGGTAACTATTTTGGTGCCTACCCCCTGAGGGGTGGGCCAGTTACCAATTACGGCCCGATGCTACTCTGTCGGGGGTGTTAGGACGACTTGCATTGTGTTAGGGTGTCAAGATAAGCACCACTTGCACCGGCATTAATCGCCCATCACCTTGCGTCAGGTCAGCTGCAGGGGGTGTCTTTTCTTCCCTGATATTATCTCTGGAGGCCGGCTGTATCTTTAGGCTTTGGAAGGCCGCATGGGCACCGGAGGGGCGGCCCAAAGGGGTCCGCAGCCTCCGGGAATAAGGCCTTCTGCTGAGTTCGGAGGGCCACTTGCGTGCTGGAGAGGCGGCCCGAAGGGGTCCGTAGCCTCTGGGGATAAGGCCTCCTGCTGAGTCCAGAGGCCGAAGGCACTAGAGGGACCTTTGATAGCGATCATTAACCATTATCCTCAGGCTGATCTATTTTCCCCCAACAGAACTACTGTTTCCCATGAAATGTAGTGTTCCAAACACTGATTCGTGAGGTAATTAGGCACACATCAGTAAGTGACTTGCTAAGAAACTAGGTGAAGAAGTGCCTTGGTTTGCATGTGATGAGGCATTGACAGCAATTGATTTGTCTTAAACTTGGTTAGCATGTGTTTGTGGATGCTTGTTCTTGTTCATGACTAACTCGAGTTGGTGGCATTTAAAATTGGCGAATTCTCCTCTATACGTAGAAAAATTACACACACTAGAAGTTTGTACATTGGATGTTCTAGTGTTCACCGAAAGTTTCGGTGCAGACAATGTGTACTCGCTAGACTATTTCTTGTAGAGATCAATTTTTCGAGCGAAATTGGAGATCAATGCACTGGAAGGTCCGGTGAGTGTGGTGGCTACACCGGAGGGTGTCACCAGAGCATTTTTCAGTGCTGAAGCAGAAATGAAAGCAAACACTGGATGGTCCGGTAATGGACTTTGAGAGCGCCGAAGTATTTTCTGCAGAGAGGAGATTTTTTGCACCAAGTTTGATTATGTATATTGGATAGTCTGGTGCTATAATTGTGAACACCGGAGAATGTTTCAGACCTTTTGTTGCAGAGAGGTTGCATAATGGTAGTTCGGTGGATTGGCACACACCGGATTATCCAGTGATGGACATGAGATCACCGGAAGCTTTCACTGGACCTTTTCTTACAGAGAGCAAAATTTTCCTGGAACAGATAGTGTTACACTCACCGGATGGTCCGTTATTCAGGTGCAGAACACACCGAAACATCCGGTGTTCATGTTTTCTGTAGGATGTGCTCTGAGTTGAAGTTTTTTATTTTGTATTAACCTGGAGATGTTTCGGAGTGTGAAGAAATGTGTTTCTTTGTTTCAAGGTGTGCGGGTAACAAATGCAACTTGGCGGTCGATGGTGGGTGATCGGGGCTAAGCGGGTGCTTGGTGCTAGATGATCAAGGAGGGCCGGACGGAGTCAATGATGATCCAAGCTGTACACATGAAGGTCAAGCAAAGCATGAAACAGATGATGAAGATGGCGTGTTGACAAAGTTAAGCGAAGTGGATGCCGGTGCAAGTGAAAAGGTGGTCCGAGGGATCGAGAGCGAGAGACTTTCTGGCGGTCAAGATTGCAAGACGAAGGACACGCGTCATCATCGAAGCACTTGCTTCAGGTGGAATCAAGTGACGGCTAGTCACACTTTGAGAGCGTGCTAGGGTTCGCAGTTTGGCCTCAAAACCATGGGAAGACTGAAGGAATACGTGGCACCATTGTAAAACTTGTATCAAGACGAAGTTAAGTTGTAAAAGTGTCATGGCCGTCCGATGAATGGAGAAGAAAATAGACTAAAATACCCTCTATGGTAGGTAGAAGTGTACTACAAGATAGGGGTATTTTGGGAAAAAGTTAGAAAACTTGGGGTCAAGTTTCCTAGGCCTATAAATAGAGGGGTAAGGGTATGGGAGAGGATGAATCAGCCATTTGAGCCCCTTTTGTCACCCATATGAGAGCATTGTGCTACGGTTTTAGAGGAGATGAGGATGAGTGCTTAGCCTATGTAATAGATGAGAGTTTTGAGAGAAAAATCTTTGTAATCAGCCTAAAATAAGGCTGACCTCTTTGAGCAATGAAGTTTATTTTGTTTCATATGCTTGAATTCACCTCTTTCTTGTTTCTCTCTCTTGGTTCCCTTGCCTTGTGTGCAAGTTTTTCCTCTTCGGTGTTGATTTTCATTTATCTTTTTGAGTTGAATTTTTAACACCTTAGGAGGGTGTTCTTCTTGATGCTAAAGGCATATAATTCATATACACATGCATATATGATAGGGTCTTGAATTCCCTTACCTTTAGATCATCATCTTGGAGATCTTCTTCACCTTGTGTTCATCTCTTGTTCCTTGAGTAATCTTTTCTCAAGGTTTAACCTTTGTGTGGGGATTAGGTAATCTCAGTTATCCCCTTTTGTTTCACTGTGTTCCATTACCTAGAGTACAGAAAATTGCCCCACAAAAAGATTTAGATCTTAGTTTTTCTGTTGTCCAAACCATTTTGTGCCCTTTGCAATTTTGTTTTCAGTTTTCGCGTTGTTAAGTTTGAGTTCATCATCGGTGTCTTAGTTACTGGTTGAGTTATCATGTTCTAGTTTCTAATGTCAAGTCTTTGCTATTTGAGTTGTTGAGTATTTCAGGATCGATCACTAGTCGCTTCGACCACTAGTTGTTTCGACCGGCTACTCGGGTTCGATCACTAGTTACTTCGACCATCTCCTAGGGTTCAACCTCTAGTTGAGTCGACCATCTACTCGGGTTCAACCACTGGTCGCTTCAACCACTAGTCGGGTTCGAGCATCTTTTGCTTCGACCACTAATCGGATTCGAACTTTTATTCTGATTAGACCACCTAGTCAGATTCGACCTTCCACTCGAATTCGCCTCCACAATCTAGTCGGAGCTTCTCTGTTTCTGGTTACTCTCGGACATCCCCACAAGCTCTTCATATTGAGTATTTTCAGACAAAGTTCGAGTAGCAACTTGATAGCCTAAACAGAGAAAGCCAAAGTTTAGAGAGAGAGTATCTTTTTATTACCTTTATATCCCTACTCTCTGGAAAAAGTTTGTGACCCACATACCTCTTTTGACCTAGAAAAGTTAGTCGAAGAGTTTTGAGTTTGTGTCACATTCACAAAAAACAGAGAGAGAAGCAAAGAGTGCAAAAAAAAAGAGGAGTAAAAAAATTGGAGAAAGAAAGAAAGAGAATTTAATTTGCATTGCGAATTTTATTCCATTGTGTTTGTGTCTATCCTATTTTTTGGCTTGCTTGAGCTAGTTCTAGGAACGTGTTTGGGTCAGCAACTGTGATGAGTATTGTGGACTTTTATTCAGCTTTACTAATTTGATTTCAATTATTTCTATTCCTTGCTACTAAATATTGTCTGTCCAAAGTACACCTTCTCTCGATCAGAACGGTTTCTCCCCTTGCAACTACCTCACTCGCACTCGATAAGGTATCACGAACCAGCCACCGGTTGTGCCAGCTGCTATGATTGGTAAGAACACTTGCAAGAGTGTGGTAAGACGTTTGAGAGTGTGTGACTCCACCTCCACCACCTAGTAGTCAATAGGGATAATTTATCTTTTGCTGTTTTCCACCTCCACCACCACGCAGGAGAAGCATCGGATGCACATGAGTGTGTTTCAAGTGAATAACTCACAATGTGTTGAATGATCATCGATAAGATATTAATGATAGCATCAACAAGAAACTTGCGGAGACAAACACTACATTGTAATGACTTAATGATAGTATTGCAATGCTCAATACACACTTTGATCGAGTGGTTAATCAGCCACCAAATCATGGGCGTGTGGATCCTCATGGTGCAGCCCATGAGCAAGAGGAGTCTGTCACGAATAATGAAATTTTGAGGCAAGAACAAGACGCCTTTGATGCACAACAATAGAATCGATTAAACTTCAACCATCATGGTATGAGAGATAATAATTTTCAGCAACATAACCCACATATTAATGATGACCCATTTGCTAAGGTTAAGTTTACTATACCATCTTTTGTGAGCGCTTATGATGTTGAAAAGTATTTAGATTGGGAGATGATGGTTGAACAGAAGTTTAATGCTCATTTGGTTCCAATGGTGCATAGAGTTAGGCAAGCCACTAGTGAATTTAAAGATTTTACAATTATCTGAGGGAATAGAGTATGCATCGATGGATTAGCGCCTACTACATGGAATGCTTTAAAAGTGGCTATGCATAACAGATTTGTTTCACCCTCTTTTAAACATGATTTGCATAAGAAATTGCAGCACTTAAACCGAAGTGATAGATTCGTAGAAGAATATTATCAGGAGCTACAAATTAGTATGTTGCATTGTGATATTATTGAGGATGAAGAGGCTGTAATGACACGCTTTTATGGAGGGTTAAGGTGTGAAATTCAGGACATAGTTGATTACAAAGAATATGATAGTGTTCTTAGATGGTTCCAACTTGCATGTTTGGCAGAAAAAAATTGTAGGGACGATAACAGAGGCCAAAGAAAAATTTTGGAAGCATGACTACATCAAAATCAACACAAAGACAAGTCAAAATAACTCCACGTTCAGCTACACGGTCTTCTGCCCCTTCTCGAGTAGGGCGCGTTCAGTAGCACCGTCAACACTGTCACGCGCTTTCGAGGAAAGCAAATTTGCTAGTGTGCAAGCTCCAGCCCAGAGCTCTTCTTCGGTTGCTTCTACTGGTCGTTCGACTGGGATTATTTGCCACCAATGCAAGTGAATGGGCCATGTCATGAAGGATTGCTTAAGTCAGCGAGCGTACATTACAACAGAAGACGATGGATATATAAGTGCTAGTGTTGTTGAGGATAAATATGCTCTTGCAGCTAACCATGCAGGTAATGAGGACGAACATGAGACGAATATCGACCATGAAGAAGTATTCGGTGCTGCTGCCACGGAGGATTATCGGACCCTCATTGTTCAGCGAGTGTTAAGCACTCAAATGGAGCAAGCAGAATAGCTACAACACCGTAATTTATTTTAGATGTTCCTCATAGTCAAGGATTACTGTGTTCGAGTCATTATCGATGGTGGGAGCTGCAACAACTTACTAAGTTCAGATTTGATCGAGAAGCTTGCCTTACCAACAAGAACCCATCTTCATCCTTACCATATTTAATGGTTCAACAATAGCGGTAAGGTGAAGTTAATGCAAATAACCAGGGTACATTTTTTTATTGGTTCATACCATGATTGTGTTGATTTTGACGTAGTTCACATGCAAGCATGCTCACTTTTGTTAGGATGATCATGGAAGTTTGATACTGATGCAACATATCATGGTAGAAGTAATAAGTACACCCTTATGTATAAAGGAAAGAAAATAACTTTTCTACTTTTAACCCCTGCTGAAATTGTGAAATGTGAAAAGAAATTGCTGAAAATAAGGGAAAAGAGCTTGAGCATGAATATGAAAATCAGCAAGTAGAAAAACATGTTTTTGCACCCAAAAAGGAGAAATCGACTACAAGTTCTAAGTCCGATAAAATTAAATTGAAAGGGTGTGTTATGCTTGCTACTAAATCTGATCTTGCTGAAATTTATGATAATAAGCTGCTATGCTATGTTTTGATATGCAAAGATGCCTTAGTTTTACTTGAGGAGATATATAGCTCTTTGCCTCCTACTGTCACTAACATTTTGCAGGAGTATATTGATGTATTTCTAGCTGAGGTACCCCCAGGATTACCACCTATTTGAGGGATAGAACATCAAATTGATTTGATTCTAGGTGTGGCTTTGCCAAACCATGCTGCATATAGGACCAACCCGAAAGAGACTAAGGAAATTCAACGACAAGTCTAAGACCTTTTGGACCACGGGTACGTATGAGATAGCCTTAGTCCTTGTATTGTTCCCGTTCTTTTGGTTCCTAAGAAAGACGGTAGTTGACGTATGTGTGTTGATTGTAGGGCCATCAATAATATTATTATAAGATATCATCATCTAATCCCTAGGCTAGATGATATGCTTGATGAGTTCAGTGGATCTATAATTTTCACTAACATTGACTTGCGAAGTGGATACCATCAGATTAGAATGAAACTTAGAGATGAATGGAAAATTGCATTTAAAACTAAGTTTCGTTTGTATGAGTGGTTAGTTATGCCTTTTGGATTAACTAACGCACCTAGTACTTCCATGCGATTGATGAACAAAGTTTTACGCACTTTTATTGGAAGATTTGTGGCGGTATATTTTGATGATATCTTGATTTATAGCAAGTCACATGAACTATATTTTGATCATCTACGTGCTGTTTTTAATGCTTTGAGAGATGCACCTTTGTTCGGTAACCTCGAAAAGTGCACCTTTTGCATCGATCAAGTCTATTTTCTTGGCTATGTTGTTACTGCACAGTGAATAAAGGTGGATGAAGCAAACAATTTAAGCCATCAAGAGCTAGCCGACCCCTAAGACTGTCACACAAGTGAGAAGTTTTCATAGTCTTGCGGGTTTTTATCAGCGTTTTGTGTGGCATTTCAGCATCATTGCTACTCCATTAAATGAGTTGACAAAGAAAAGAGTTGCTTTCAAGTGGGTACCTTTACAAGAAAAAATATTCAAGCTGTTAAAAGAGAAGCTTAGCTACGCTCCATTGCTCCAACATCCTGATTTTGGTAAGACTTTTGAACTCAAATGTGATGCTAGCGGCATTGGAATTGGTGGTGTACTAATTCAAGAAGGTAAACTAGTTACTTACTTTAGTGAGAAATTAAGTGGGCCAAGTCTGAATTATTCTACCCATGATAAAAAATTGTATGCTTTAGTTTGAGCTCTTGAAACTTGGCAACATTATCTATTGCCTAAAGAGTTTATTATACATTCTGATCATGGATCACTGAAACATATTATGCCTTAGATCGGTTTTCTTGTATTGCTTGGGAGACGACAGTGGAGTGGAGTCCATGGTCTCAAGATCCACAAGCACTACTAAGCAATGCGCAGGGAAGAATGGAAGGAGATTGGGGTGAACACGGACAGCCTCGGGTCCCCCCTATTTATAGTCGTGGGAACGGGTCGAACTGTAGACACAAAACTGTCAAGATCTAATAGCGTCGGTTGCAATTTTGAGGTCGCATCGGTTGCATGGCATGTCAGGCAGAAACCAAGACATCACTGAGACATTATGGCACATCCAATCCCTATGCGGTGAGATGCTACATCATTATGGAACATCAAATCAGAAGTTGCAGTGAAAATGAGCACGAACGGGAGTGGATTTTTAATATTCACCTACCCAACTGCTCAAATTCACTCGATGACAATGACATAGTTATAACCATATTCCCGGGGGTTGATGCCTTCGAGCATGTGGTCGAGACTATGAGTCGATGCTTATGCTCTACTCTAGCTGCGATTCATATTTATGATGCTTATGCTTTACTCTCTATCTTGGTTGTCACATCAACTAGAGAGTCAGGGGCTATATCGCATAATATCAGCGCTTATGCTCCATTTTCTACTCGATCTAGTGATTGAATGAGGAGTTAGGGGTCACGTTGGGTATTTTTTCTGATGCTACAACTCTACTCTCTATTTGATTATCACATCAAACAGAGAGTCAGGGGCTACATTACATACTTTTGATGCTACAGCTTTACTCTCCACTCAATCCAGTCGTTGAGCAGAGAGTCAGGGGCTATATGATATATTTTCAATGGTACATGTATGTTCTTTCTTACTCTCAGATCGGGAAATTTTCTCCTCGACTAGAGAGTTGGGGGCTACATAGTAATACCATATTTCAAAAATACATGTTTTTTTGCAAACTTTATCTATGTATTGGCTACACTGGATAGAACTAACATAGGCATATGTTGGGTCGATGACGGACAACTACACCTCATAAGGCATAACGGCATTAGAGATTGTCAGATATCTCAAGCCTAACTGCTTACAATGTTCTGAAGTTCTAGTTGGTCCCATATGTGTTCTATATCGAGTTCATGTTCACATACTGGTTAAGTATGCAAGTCAGTTAAACTTTACAAAAATCATCATGTTATCTCTTTTTCTAGTTTTGCACTAGTTTTTCTTTTCCTTACTCTTTCGGCTACTTCGAGTGTTTACTGGAGGGCCGATGCATTTAATAATCTGTCTAGTCAAGCTTTTAGGTGTCGACGGATATACAGTAAGTTAGTTTCGAGGATGGTTATAGCATGTACTAGTCAGTTTCGAGGATGATCCCTTCAGCTTCAAGTTCTTGGAGTTTCGACTCTTGCATCATCGAGATTGACTAGGCATTAGTTAAGAGCTTCATCTCATCCAGCTGCTTGGGAGAGGCATCGGTGGCCATCACGTTGAGCTTCTTCTCAGGCGAGGAAGGAGCGGCAACATTCGCAGAAGTGCAAGAAGCCGTGGAGATAGGTTTTTGTGTGGTGGCACGCGCTTGGACGAAGAAAGATGAAAGCTTTTGGGAGAAGAGTGATGCTGAGAAGGTGAAAGAATGGCTACAGTCCAGGTTCATGCGAATAAATAACCAGGAACTTACTGTCTCTTTGGTAACCACTCCCTTCACTGTGACACCTTGTTCAGCGTGATAGGCAGGGTGATGGCATTATGCAAATCTTTGCATGCCCATCCACGCGCATTAAATGCGCATATACCCAATGGTTCAAATTTCAGAGTTTTCTCTATTAACTCTACTCGGAGTCGTGTGTCGATAAGTCGAGTTCCATGTCTTTTTTGAGTCTCGACTACGAACAACAGTAGGGCGCTCGACCCAACTATGTTTCCACTCGATACTTGGAATAGGACATTTCCTTTTCGATTCTTTCAACTACAAGCTTGATCCACCTTACTCGACTAATCTTATACAAGGCGGTACTCGAGTGGGAGCTTGTGGAAGCCCTCCTTACTGAGCAGAGTTAGAGGGCTACTGTCAAATATCTTGTTATAGGGTATATGTGCATAAGGAGGACACCATATACAGATAGGGTATGCTGTACACATACTTAACAACTCTAGATATTGCGGATCCGAATCTGCGGAACCTGATACACCCGGAGATATCGAAGATATATACTAGGAAATTCTCAATCAGGTTATTCGACTCGAGTATGAATAGTATCGAGGTTGGATTCATCTGTTTTGCCTTGGCTGACAAGATGGAAGACTCCCTATTGACTATAGTCAAGACTAAGGTGGTGCCTCAAACCCTATATAAGGAGGGGTCCCTGATCCAGACCCGAAGGGAGATGATGAACCAATCTACGCATACACAACTCAACATAAGCAACATCAAGACCCTAGCAACTAGAGATACTCGGTGACTTCAACCCTAGATTAGCCTAGATCCAATCCTCTCTATTGTAATAGGTCTAGCCACATTGCTTATACTCAAGAAAATCAATATACGATAGTATCCACATAGGAGTTAGGGTATTACTCCAATCGAGGGCCCGAACCTGTATACATCATGTGTCTTGTTTCCTGTTCGATCCCTGATCTTGAACGTACCCTTATTTAATTACGGATATATTGTCGGACACTATTCTTTGACAAAAAGCTTTAACGATCGAAACGAACAAGCAAATATATTCTGATTATGAATAGAACTGTCCCAATCTCTGCAAACTGGACAGATTGGAAATAAGCAAGCATTCAGATTTCAGGGCACAGCGCAAAGAGCGAAAGATTTCGCAGGAAAAAAAGAGCAACCTGCCCACACAAAGGGATCAACTCAGCCCCCAAGCCCTAGACAGATCTCCACTCCGCGCCAGTCCATCCACAAAAAGAACGAGAGGTGCATATGTGGTAACTCTGAGGAGGATACCTGGATCTGGACCGAGGCACGCCTGACGCAGCAAGAAGAATGTAGTGGTAGCAGTAGCTAGAGCGGTCAACGCTAGGTAGGTGGAGCAGTGAACTTGCACGCCCTGGTCTTGCAAGAATCTCGCCAAGCCAAGAGGAAGAGGCGCGTGCGACATGCGTAGCAGGCGAGGTCGATGGAGCTCTCGTGGCTAGATCCAGCTAGTAGGGCTTGCGACGGCAGCGTGCGGTCAACTCAGGGAGAGAGGGAGATGGGAGTGGGACGTCACCCATTGCTTGCAGCGGTGAGGCATTGAGCGGCGGAGCTTTGATTTGGTTGGGTTACAGCCAAATCAATCCATCTGAGCAGAGGGAGAGGAGACGATGATTTGAGAGGCAGGCAAGTCGGCAGAGGAGACGGTGGGGATTGGGGAAATGGCAATGAAGATTAGGGAGGGAGAAGGTGCGAGTGGAGAGAGATGTGGTGGTGGGGCAATAAAAAAGGTGTGCTAGTTGAAAAGTTCTTCACACATGAGCGCAGCCGGATGACTGGTGGATGGCCGATCCGAGTGTGCATATCGTACGACAAACCATGCACGCTGAGAATGCGTGCATTATTTGAGGCTGGTATATATGCATATGGAATAGATGTGGGAGTAGATTAGGATGAGTGATGACAAAATCAAGGAAGTGGATACACACAACATGAAACGAATGTGCCATTTAGGAACATTTCAAGCGGGTTATATATCACTAGCAGACTTGAGGACATGAGATTTTCCTGAATCCAAGGATTCATGTTGGGCAATGGTCAAGAAGCCACCTAACCATGTGTTTGGAACCCCTTCCCCCTCTTCTAACGGATTGGATATCCAACAATCTTTGTAACCTTCCATAATAATTGCATCTATATATGATGATAGGAACAATGTTGGCGCAGCCCAGGAGTCGCTTCCTCACCCACACGCACGAGGAAGAAGATGAATAGTAGCACAAGCACACACGGCAATTGCGACGAACGCCCACAGCGACCTACGCCGGGTTTTCTGTTTTTTTCAGCTCGACTCACAGCAACTGATTACAATGCGACTCTTATAGGCCTGACGACGCAGCGCCCAGGCATCTACTCATACGATCTTCACGCGCATGTACGCATGCAGCCCCGGCTACCCGGCCTTCTCTCGTTCGTGAGCCTCACAGCTCTCCCGCGAGACTAGGGCGCTCGTTCCGATCGCGAGACGTGCTCACGCTGGACTCCACCTTAGACGCCGCGCAATAACCAGCGCACACACGTGCGCGCACGAATCGACGAACGAAACGCACGCTACACACACGCCACGACCGGGAACGCACCACGGTCGGATTATTCCTAACAAACAAAAGCATGGTAATTAGTTACGCGAATGTCACTGCATCGACGGTAAACTTCTCACAAAAATATTACTCATTAGGGACAGTATGCATAAATCGTCTATTGTTGTGATGCTGACCAGAATTATCATACATGAACCATTAATTGCGATATTGACCAATATTGTTGCCATGTTGTGTGATATGGACGTATAAATGTATGCTTCTGCTCATCTTCCTGTTCATTGATATGTCCGTAAAGTTGGTGGTCCAATGCATATTTCATTTCAACAAGTGTTGTAGATATGTATCTATAGCCGCCACAACTTGGCACATGTGTATGATTGTAGATGCCTGAACCATCTGAAAATTAATACTTCTATCATCCACTAAAAAGATATATAGTATCTAATTAAACAAAAGAGAAGTGAAAAGCAGCCTTTGCACTACTTTCTGTTATTCTATTTTGATAGAGTACATACATGTCCTCCACAGAGGGAGAAAAAAAAACACGAGTTTCTACAAGTAATATATTTGGTGTCGTGATGGAAATATATATAGGAGAAACAATGGTTTTTTTTAGACGAGATACAATGTACTGAAACATCGAGATGGACTTGCATGGTTCGGCCGTCTCTTTCATGGGGCACCCTGCAGGGACATGTTACATGTATGCATGTGCATGCTGGTGCACGAAATAACAAGTGAATCATTAAAAAACTCCCCTTTTTCCTAAAGGAAATCGACACGAGTGCAGAAGTAGGATTGCGATGTATATCCGATGATGTTAAGTGGCTCGCTACGTGTGGTTTCAGAGGGACGCCCGATGCGCCTCATGGCTTCTATCCATACATAGTTACCACCCGTGAAAAGCTGGATTTTCTATTTCGATATATACTCTCTCTCGCAAGAATTGAACTGTGTGCCATGAAATGCCACAGAAAGCGACTTGAAAATCCCCTCATCAACTGGTTCCTCCCTCCCTCCCTTTCCTTGTTACAAGTACTAATTCGTGAGTTGGATTGGCACACATCAGCCCTCTTTCTGCACAGTATAAGAGTAGTGGTGGCCCGGCCTTGATTAATGACAATATTCTCGTTACATCCATGTCCTCTCGATGTAGCTACATGAGGGAATATATATACAATTTATGCACCATCGTCAATTCCCAGAAATAATTGGTTGTTAGTTGGTCGATCTCTCTTGTCTACGGAAACAGTAGGAACTAATATAAAACTGTAGCGGCAGCTGAGACCAATCTGCACAATGTTTCTAGGTCACTGTTTCCATTGTCGTCGGTGTCCTCTTCTTCCAACTTATTACACACATAAACCTAGCATTCACATAGATTAAACGCCTAGTCTGAAAATTAGTTTGTGATAACCGGAATTTCAACCAGCCTATAGTTAATTTAAAATTAAAAAGACACGAAAAAGAGCCCTGGAAGTTGTTGCGAAATATGCTTCTTCGAGCCAGAAGAAAAGTAAGATATGAAAACCATAACAGCGATATTTAAAATATGGGGTAACACGAATTTCGGAGGAACTTTATAACTGATCAAATATCAGTGAGGTTTTCCAAGTGAGCTATGAACTTCCAGAGAACTGACTTACACTATAATGGACTGGTTTGTGCTCATATGTTTGGATTGAAGCTGATAACACCGCCGCATCGCTCGTGATCCGGATTACAGCATTGTACTTGTGATGATCGATCTGATCGGTTAGAGCAGAGCAGACTGATTGCCGCTTTTCGTCGCTTATTCTCCCCTGAAGAACATCTTACTATATAAAGCCCTCAACTCCGGAATAAATGAATAAATTCAGTGCACGGCACACAACGACCAATCTTGCTGTGTTAGTACTCCTGTTGACAAAACTAAATGTTTCTGACAAAATGGATGCTTAGCAGCTGATCGGTCTAAATGAGGATGATGTATAGCAAAACAAACAAATATCTAAATTTAAAAATCTTATCGCATGTTGAAATAGAGCCTAGTGACTCCCATTTCTGAAAAGGCCTGTTAAAAATTAAGCAGGAATTCGTCAGCTTTGAGTCATTTCATATTAAAGATGACTCACAAATGAGATTCTGAGAAGATAAATGGTTAGGAAATACATATCTCCTCAGACTCATTTGGTAGAGCTTCAGATTACAGCTCTATATCAGATTTTGAGATTGTATGCTATAATAAAGTGATTTAAGTTATTATTTTTAGTCTAAAATAGGAACAATATGGATGGTAGAAGTACCAACAGCTGTAGCTCTATAAATTTCTAAGCAAAAATAACTAGCTCCAAAAAATTTTAGAGCTAAAGCTCTAGCAAATAGGACCTTAGCGAACAATACCTAAATATATACAATATAGTGAAAAAAGCATGTCACGGTTGGGGATGTGCTACATACACCTGCTGAATATATCTTTCAGAAGGGCTCTAGTGGGTGATAAACTCACTGCTTGGCAAAATTTGGTGGCCAAAATAGCTCATGTCCAACCTTCACAAGAAAGTGATTCGTTCATTTGAAATTTACATAAGAATGACCAATTTACGCTCCATTCTATATACCATAGTTTGCTCAACCAGGATAGACCTTTCTCACATAGGGCAGTAGGGAAGGCTCAAGTTACCTCAAAATTAAGATCTTTTTTGGTACTTAGAGCGTGGCATAATTTTAACTAGAGATAATCTAGCTAAACACGATTGGAAGGGCAATCAGAAATGTTGCTTTTGCAGTAATAATAAGACCATACAACATTTTTTTGACTGTCATTATGCAAGATCAATTTGGTGATTAGTCCAAATTGCTACTGGGTTACCCTCACCTAGTTGCATTTCTCATATTCTTAGCGATTAGCTTTCGGGTACAGAGAAAAATTAAAAGAAAAGCATATTGGGACCTTTGACAAAGCAAAACAAACTTCTTTTACACACAGGCTATTTTCAGGGCACCTACAGGTTCCGCTTTGGAATGTTGTTGCAGCATGAGGAGGCAAAGGAGGAGACCCGGGCGGGGCATGCTTCTCATTAGAGGTCATTGCCATGAAGCTATTCATAAAGCACCGGTGAATATTCAATAATAGGCTTTCCCATGTTTGACATATACAATCATGCAATGGTTTATTTTGCCCCTATGAACTAAGCTTGATGCTGAAAATTGCAATAAGGACCAAACTGCGTGCATTGCAAAACACAGAGCTGGAATGTACTTTCCATTGTCTTAAAAAAAGAAGCTGATCGGTCCGGAAGTAATAGTACTCCATGTCTTGTTGCTCTACGCACATTGTCCATGGCTTCTAGCAATGTTCTTATGAGAGTGGGCAGCTGCGCATGCACTGATTTCCTACTGTTAATATGTTGTTTTCGTTTGAGGAACAAGAAGAAACAAATATTGCACCTGACCATTCTGGAGGTACTGGGAAGGTCTCTTTTGCTCTGCTTTATGCTTTGCAATGCATTTCGTTTCGCGTGGGAATTTGGATTTTGGATATTACTGAGACAAGATGTTTGCGGCGCGGGGAAATTAATCTGGCGTCTGCAGTGGTTCTGCGAGTTGTCTCTGCATTGGCAGCTGACTGCAGTTCAATGAATGTAATCATGCGGCTCAAAGTTTCGTCAGAAAAAGAAAAAGTAATCATGCAGCTCCATCATAGTTTTGAATTAATTAATAACTTAAATTGATAAGTGATAAGAATTCAGCCCGAATGCCATCCTGATGGATCAGCATTACAGTGAGCTATTAGCTCAATCATTGTCTCAATAGACAGTTGAAATTATTATGCTAGTACAAATAAAAGGGGGGAAACCAAATGCAGAGTGCAAGGACTCTGAACTCGGAGTCTACCTATTCAGATATCAAGAGGTACGGGAATCAGTTGCAACATGATGATTATATTTTGAGTATCGTCTCATACAGCATTGATCAAAGAGAGAATTTGTAGTGCGTGCAACTTTGTGTTGGATTTGGAAATGGCTCTGAAACTTGAATTTCCAGTTCATATAGCAGATCATACGGACATGGTCCTCCTCTATGAAGAGGTGGGTTTCTGGGATTTCCAGTTCTGTCTTCTTTTTGCATGGTGTGTTGAGGCTTGTTCGCTATGCCACAGTCATTGTGTTGAGGCCTGTTAGGACGAGATTCATGTTGAGGTTCACCAGGTTAACGAGGAATGAGGAGAAGGACGGCCTTGATTATTTGCACCCCATGTACACCGCACTTGACGCCTTTCAACGAGTTCCTAGAGCCCTCCAAGTGCCCATGGCATTGGCATTCACCTGAGGAACAAGAAACAAATATTGCACCTGACCATTCTGGAGGTACTGGGAAGGCCTCTTTTGCTCTGCTTTATGCTTTGCAATGCATTTCGTTTCGCATGGAAATTTGGGTTTTGGATATTACTGAGAAAAGATGTTTGCGGTGCGGGGAAATTAATCTGGCGTCTGCAGTGGTTCTGCGAGTTGTCTCTGCATTGGCAGCTGATTGCAGTTCAATGAATGTAATCATGCAGCTTGAAGTCTCGTCAGAAAAAGAAAAAGTAATCATGCAGATCCGGCATAGTTTTGAATTATTAATAACTTATGTCTTTCTTTGTCAGATCATCATGCACTTTAAGTCCCATCTGCTTCTTTTGTGGACAATTTGCTTGTCCGGCCTGATTTGAATGTGTCACTTGTATTACAGTTGATCCTGCTTTACATGCTCAGCAGACTGTTCTCCCTCAAGGAATAGATTCTTTGGTACAAGCCCATGAAGAAAGCTCAGATAGTGTGGAAGCTAATACTGGGCTTGTTTTGCAAGCCCATGAATCTAGTCTTGAAGATGTTAGAAGGCCAAAATGCAATGCTGATTTATATAGGCTATGGGCTAATCATTTCACTCCGGTGGAAAATTCTGAATTTTCAGTTGACATACCTCTGGACTGGAGTTCGTTTCAATATCATGCTTCTTAACCCGAGCCTTTTTGATTGGGCTAAAAAATTTCTTGTTTCCAAAGCGTCGAATTCCATCTCCACCATGGTTGATCAAACTCCCTCACTCATATTTATGATCTCCCCTCTTTGCACAAAAGAATTTCTACCTTCCTGTGCTCAGTTCCAGGGAAATATGGGCAAATCTTTGGCTGCAGATTCAGATGACCTTGTTTTAGACATGTGTACTCGTCTAAAGCAAAGCTGTTTTCAGGAGGGTGCCTCATCCAGTACTAGTGCAGTGCATATCAAGAAAGGAAAGCTGAAGAAAGAAGCTATGGTAGAGACTGAAGTGAGGCACAATGTAAGAATTCAAAAACAAAGCAAGGGTTTCAAGAGAAGTGCTTGTGGTGACAGGAATTGTTTTGCTTGCTCCATTGAGCCACCAGTTCTTTCATCTAAGATTATAAAAAATTTGGGTGAATCATTTTGCAAGATGGCACCTAGTGTGTTGTTAGAGGAGCCCTGCCAAAGAAGAAAGTTAAATCTGCTGTAGGTGAAGGGAAAGAGAGAGTAAAGAAGATGAGGATGGATAAGGCCAACTTCAGCAAGAAACCTACCAATGAAGATGAAGCACTCAAGAAGTTCAAGTTGTATAATGTGGAGACATTGTACCCTAATTAAGCTAGAAATCTTTTGTTGGAGAAAGGCTCCTTTTAGAATCCTTCTCCTAGACACTCAGTCTTTTGGTTTAATGACAGTTATTACTTCTCTTTATGGTCTGATCAGTTATGCTTGGGAGTTCTTTGTTACCTGTATGGGTTTTCTTTCTGATTTTGGTTCTACATTTTGGGTCTCCTGGCTTTTGACCTACCCGCATTTACTGGGCATTATGTGGTATTCTTTTGATGAAATCTGGTCCTACTCCAATACCTGTTGCTATTGTGGATCCCTTGTGCTGTGCATGGGGGTGGTTCTTCTTCTTTTATCCATCTTAAATGGATCTACAACCAAGAAATTCATCAAGACAATGGAAGATTCTGTGCTAGAATATTATGGGTATTAATGCTGAGAAAAAATGGAATGCTGTGTGAAGTAAGATTAAGGAATCCTGTTGTGACTTTGTATGCATCCAGGAAACTAAAAGAGAACATTTTGATGCTACCTTCCTTAAGAAATTTTGTCCCTCACAGTTTGACTCTTTTGAGTTTCTCCCATCAGTGGGTGCATCTGGAGGAAGTCTGATAGCTTGGAAGGGATCTAGATTCTATGGAAATTTAGTGTTCCAAAATGATTATGCGTAGTCTATTGAATTTTCCTCTCCTTTGTCTGGTGATCAATGGATTTTGATAAATGTATATGCTCCTTGCACAGCTGAAGGGAAAATAGAGTTTCTTGATTGGTTTAGGAATATTAATATGCCAGAAGAGGTGGATTGGCTAATCTTGGGGGATTTTAACCTTATTAGGTCTTTGGACAACAGGAACAAGCCGGGTAGTGATGCAAATGAAATGTTTGTTTTTAATGAGGCCATCAGCAATCTTGGTATTGTTGAGCTCCCCTTGAAAGGTCAGGTCTTCACTTGGTCTAATAAGCAGCAGAACCCTCTACTTGTTAGACTGGACTGGTTTTTTTTACCTCAGCTTCCTGGACTACACGTTATCCTAGCACGGAAGTGACAACTTTGTCTAGGGACACTTAAGATCATGTCCCGTGTGTTGTATCTATTGTTACGAATATTCCAAGGCATAAGGTCTTTCGTTTTGAGAATTATTGGATGGAGCATGTTGATTTTTAAAGTGTCCTGTAACATGCGTGGGCCATTCCTACTCAACACAATGATCCAGCTAAGGCACTGGTTGCTAAATTCAAGAATCTCAAGAGAGTTTTTAGAGCTTGGCATAGTCATTTACCTAATCTTGCCTCCACCATTGCAAACATGAAAAGTCTTATCATTTTGCTAGATATTTTGGAAGAGTTCAGAGATATTTCACTACAATAATGGAATTTTAGGGATCTACTACAGCATCATTTGACGGCTTTGCTTAAGCAACAGTATATATATTGGAAGCAATGTGGTACAATTAATTGGGTAAAGTTTGGAGATGGGTGCACTAAATTTTTCCATGCCAATGCAACCATTGAACACAGGATAAACTCCATCACTTCTTTGAAGAATGATATCAATCAAGATGTGTTTGATCATGAAACTAAGGCTTCTCTGATTTGAGAGGCTTACAAGGAGAGGCTTGGTAGATCAGGTTACCAACATATGCACATTGACCTTCATAATCTCTTAATGGCTGTGGAAAATCTAGAATGGTTGGAGTCCCTTTACTAAAGAAGAAATTGACAAGGTTATTTCAGCTTCACCTTCTGATAAATCTCCTGGTCCGGATGGTTTCAATGAGGACTTTATCAAGAAATGTTGGCCAATGATTGCTCAGGAATTTTATGACCTGTGTCAAGGTTTTTATGAAGGGAATATTTGTTTGCAGAGTATCAATGGATCCTACATTACTTTAGTACCAAAAAAGGATTCCCTTGAATTAGTTGGAGACTTCAGACCTATATCTCTGCTTAATTCTTGAATCAAATTAATAACTAAGCTAATGGCAAATAGACTACAGATGGTTATCTTGAAGCTTATCCATCGCAATCAGTATGGGTTCATTAAATCGAGATCCATTTAGGATTGTCTTGCATGGTCTTTTGAATATCTTCATCTTTGTCATAAGTCAAAGAAAGAGATTATTATTCTTAAGTTGGATTTTGAATAGGCTTTTGACATGATTGAACATCCTGTAATCATTGATATTCTGAGGAACAAAGGTTTGGGGGAAAGATGGATCTCTTGGGTGGAGGGAATTCTGGGGTCTGGTACGTTAGCCGTGCTTCTAAATGGAGTGCCTGGAAAGGTTTTTCACTGTCGAAGAGGAGTGAAATAAGGGGACCCTTTATCTCCTTTACTGTTTGTTTTGGCTGCGGACCTCCTTTAGTCAATTCTTAACAGTGCAAAGGATCAAGGTTTACTTAATCTTTCTTTGCCTTTGGGAGCTGGCTTGGACTTCCCCGTGGTTCAATATGTGGATGAAACTTTACTCATTATGGAGGCATGTTCAAGACAAATGTTTGTAGTAAAGACTCTTCTCAATTCTTTTGAGGAATCAACTGGACTTAAAGTAAATTATAGCAAGACATTCATGGTCCCTATCAATGTTTCTCTTGAAAAAATGATTTATCTCTCTTGCACCTTTCATTATCAGGTGGGATCCTTGCCTTTCACTTATTTGGGGTTGCCTCTTGGATTATCCAAGCCCAAAATTGAAGATTTCTTTCCTTTAATACAAAGAATTGAAAGAAGATTGGTCATACATCTATTTATCTGAACCAGGCTGGGAAGTTGGAAATGGTCAACACAGTCCTTTCCTCTCTACCTATGTTCTTCATGTGCACCTTAAAACTTCTAGCAACAATAATAAAGCAAATCGATAGTTACAGAAAACATTGTCTTTGGAGAGGTTCAGATGTCAACTCTAAGAAACCTCCTCTTGCTGCTTGGAAAATGGTGTGCAGGCCAAAATTATAAGGTGGGCTTGGTGTGATTAATTTATCCACCCAAAATGATGCCTTATTACTCAAAACCATGCACAAATTTTATAACAAAGCAGATCCCCCTTGGGTTACTCTTCTTTGGCAAAATTATTATAACCAGGGTCAGCTTCCAGGAATGACAAAGAAGGGATCTTTCTGGTGGAGAGACATCTCTAAATTATTGGACATGTACAAAGGCATTGCAATTCCTTGCATTGGTGATGGAAAGTCGACTTTTCTCTGGCATGACATGTACTCAGGGCTGCTACGTGCTCATCATTGGCCTGAATTGTCTTCTTTTATAATGAGACCTCAAATCACATGGTATGATGCCCAAAGACTACCTAATCTGGCTCAGATCTTTCAGTTGCCACTATCAGTGACAACTTTTCAGCAATATCATGAACTGGAAGGTACTCTTCGTGCACAAAATTTAATTGATACTCCTGATGTATGGACTTATATTTGGGTTTCGTGCCTCTATTCTTCTTCCAATGCTTATAAGGCCTTCATGGGACACTCTACAATTCACCTAATTTTTCGCTGGATATGGTCATCCTCCTGTCAAATGAAACATAAGATTTTCTTTTGGTTACTTCTCAAAGATAAACTAAACACAAGAGGACTTCTCAGGAGGAAAAACATGGAGCTGGATTCTTGTTCTTGCGATATTTGCATTCTTTAGAAAGAGGAAACTCTTGTTCATTTGTTTCTTCGATGCAATTTTGCATGTGCCTCTTGGGAATCTATTGGACTTCAGGTTCCAAGAACTATGCGGCCTCTTCAAGCTTTCAAGAGTTTTAAAAGACAGCTTAATGTTCCATTTTATATGGAGGTGATTATTCTGATGAATGGATCTTTAATGATATTGATCCCTCAGTCACAGCCTGTAGATCAAAGTTCGTCCAAGTTTTTGCCATGCTAGTTCATCAGGCAAAGAAGACCTATTTCCCGAGTATCTTGGAATGGCTAGAATCTTTGTGATCCTTTCTTTTGTCTTCTTTGCTGTTACTTATCCCCTTTCTTTCTGTTTGTGTATATACATTCTTTTGTTTTTCTTATTTATTATAACCATTAGGGACGAGCCCCTCCTGTTCTTTAAAAAAAAACTAAAACTGATAAGTGAGAACAATTCAGCCTGGATCAGGATTTTATTGCAAAACTGCCATCCTGATAAGAACCAAACTGCATGCATTGCAAAACATAGAGCTGGAATGTACTTTCCATTATCTTTAAAAAAGCAGCTGATCGGTCTGGGAGTAATAGTACTCCATATCTTGCCTTGCTCTCTGCATATTGTATGGGCAGGACTTGACTTTTCCTTCACCGGACTGAGTTGGGCATCATACCAGGAGGCTGAGAGCAATGAGCAGCCAAGGGTCCATCTGTCCCGCTGTTTGGAGGTTTCAGGGACCGGCTTAGGCTTAAAAAGGGAGGCTGGCCTTCGAAACATGCAGCTCTGGGACTTGGTGTGTCTCGTGGAAAAGCCCGGCAGAAAAGGTGTTTGGAGAGTCTCGGTATGATTCGCTCCTCCGCTTGCAACGGTTGGATGCTGAGCATATCATGTGGGTAAAGTTGCACAATCTCTGCAGAGTGTAAATCTATTCGAATAGCCGTATGCACGGTCATGGACATGCGAAGGCAAAACCTTTTTGACTAGACTTCAGGGGCGTGTGTCTTGATGAGTGAGTGTGTGGACTAGATGTCCGTGTGATGAGGTTCCTGGCTCGATCCGCCAGAAGCTGTGTGGTACTAGAGATACACCAGATGTGATTAAAAGGGACTGCGGAGTGAGGTGTAGCCCCTCCCAGGACCGAGGAACCCCAGTTACAGCTCGTCATTGGTTTTTGAACTACTTAAAATATTTTGAAGTCGATCATAGCTCATACAATTGGATATCTGCATAAACTGCTTTACGTTTAAATCTAAACGGTAAAGCTTATCCTTGAATAAACCCTTTATGCATCTATCAACACCTTGAAGTAGTATAGGGCTTGCTGAGTACCTTTTGTACTCACTCTTGCTGTTATTCAGATGAAGAACCCAATGCCGACTTCGCCGGAGGTGAAGCTGGGGATGAAGATTAATCTCTGAAGTCGCGTTCGCACCCTCGTTGCTTGTGGCTCGGGATTTTTGCTTCCGTTGTGTGTTTTGATGGCCGCTAGGCCAGGCTTGTAATATTCTGTATGGATTGTAAGCCTTTTGTACCCAGAACCTTGCAATTTACATACGAAGTTTGACTGTGATATTACAACTGTTATACTGTGCGTATCAGCTACGTAATCCAGTGACTGATACAGGAGGCACAGGAGATCCCGGTAATGGGGGTCTTACATCGCGGACCTGTCGACACGCATGTGCGGGCCTTGCACATGCTTGCCGACAGGCCTGTCAACATTCCACGTACCGGTAGGTCTGTCGGCATTCCAAGTGCCGAGAAGCCTGTCGACATTCCATTTGCCGACATGTGGCATTTTAGTAATTTTTTGAATTTTTTTAGTAATATTAATTTTAAATTTGGGTATAATGTGTTAATGAGGCACAGTGAGAGAAAAATTTAGTTCACGTCAAAAGAGCAAACGGAGTGCCGACAGGTAGCTTTTTAATCATTTTAGATATTAATTTTTAATTTTGCTAGAATCATTAATGAGACACAGACATGGCCAAATTCAGTGTACTATTGAAATATTGAAATGTTAAAGTGCGCGAAGCAACATAGGCCATACACCGACTCTAACAGCGATAGTGGCATGTTCGGTACATTTTTCATTCCATCGTAGGCATGTACCGACGACAAACCTAACATGTCTTAGGGAATTTAAAGAAGGCACATACAAGAAGTAATGACAACATTGGCATGTACAGTACAATTTTTGAAGTAACCTAGACATGTACCGATTCTAAACCTAACATGCCTTAGGAAATTGATACTAGCTTATTACTACTGACACTCTATTCAGTGCAGCGTGGGTACTTTTCTTTCCTCGCCACCTCAGGTCCAGCTTCACGAGCCCGACGTGCCCTCTTGCGCTTCCGCTCCCTTTCCGCCTCACATGCCTTTGCTTTGAGGCAGTTCCGCTCCTCTCTCCTCTTTTGTTCTTCCTCCTGTAGGAGTTTGCGGGTAGCCTCTCTCCTCTCGTCGACTTCTATTTCATAGAATCGTCTCTATGCCGCCCAGTGTTGGGTGTGCATGAGAAACACATCAGCTTCACTCTGCTCATTATCGATCCACTATATGAAGTCACATAGTGGTGACAGAGACTAGCAAAGAAGAAAAAAATCTGTAAGTGGTAAACAAGAGATAGGTGTGTTTTAGTTCTACAATCTGTGAGTACATGGCAGCAGTAGCCACCACAGATGCTACCCTACGATGGGTCATACTCATAGTTGGAGCACATGAAGAACTTCCTGCCATAGGTATCTGAGAAGTCGTTGGACTGTCTAACCCTACACAGGTCTCCACACCAGCTCATCAAAACTTCGACCCCAGCAGGCAAAAGATTCGACATTGACTTCTTCATGCGAGGATCAAAGGCCATTTTGGTAAGAGGAAAAGGCTTTCGTTTGTTTCAACAACTTGCCTCATGGCCTGCTATTTATACAGAAAATCATTGCTGGTTCATGGACTCAGTCCATGGAGATTTCGCTTGAAAGGCTATTTCTAAAAAGGCTACTTCTGAAAAGACTACATCTGAAAAGTCTACGTCTAAAAAGGCTACGTCTGAAAAGGCTACATCTGAAAAGGCTACTTCTGAAAATGCTAGTTCTGAAAAGGCTAGTTATAAAAAGCATACGTCTGAAAAGACTATATCTTAAATCGTTGGATTAGGGTTAAATGTTACGATTAGCGTCATACGTTAGGCTTAACGGTAATGGTACCATTATTAATTCGTAGTAGTGCATCTATAAAAGGGTATGCATAGTTGCAACCGTAGGCACAACAAAACAATGGCTGGTAGAGGTGGGAGAGGGAGAACTAAAGGCTCTACTGGTGTGGAGAGGGCACCAGTGATATGGTCGGGTTCATTTGGTCCTAGTGCATACGAGGAGCCACTAGGGAACTTCCCATTTCAGGGAAAGAGTGAGTTTCGACCACCCTATTATCCGAGGACTTATGACCACCCGAAAGAGGAGTGGTTGAAGTGCTTCCATGGATACGACTACGTTGAGAAGATGTATGATGGTAGAAAAAACGGATGCCGTTGATTCTTCCGATGTCCTCTTGGAATGGTGAGAGTTGCAACAAGTTAGGTATCGTAATGTACGACATTTTTGTCTTTAATTCGTCTTTATTTGTAGGAGTCAGACAACGACAAGAGCTGCCACTACACGAGATGGGTCGTTCCTCCTATTGAATAGAACATCTAGGAGTACATCCATCACTTACAAGACCGTATCTTCGATCTGCGTGAGGTTGATGCTATTCCAATCCCTGCAGAGGAGGACAAGATGATCATCCACATAGACGATCCTACCATATGCCTCGATCCCTGGTGCCCCTGTCCGTGTCACCAAAAGTTTCCTCCTCCTCCACCACCATCGGTGCACTATGGTGATGGGGGATGCTGGGAGTCAAGAGAGTCTTTGCAGTTCATTCTAAGTCAGTATGACTAGAAGCAATGTATCTTGATGTGTTACCTTACCCTTATGTTATATTTCCTTGTACCGTGTTATTTCTAATTGAATAAATTGAACCCTGTCATGTAACGTTGTATTTTGCTTGCACGCGTAATAGTAGTACGGTTGGAAGTTGGAAGTGAACATTTTATTGGCTTAGAGGACGGCACACTAGTATGGTTTAACAATGGATACGGTTGCACGATGCTATGCTTTGGGATGGAACGAGAACACAAGAAATAAAAACATGACTAATAACATAGTTGTGACATAAACATCCTACCTGGCATGACAATGAAATAATAAAAATTACATGAACATGTCTAAGTAATGTCTAATGCTATAGTCAACGCCATGGCCACGTGCGCACTTGGCTCCACCCGTCGGCCTATGCTGGCCAGCTACTTTGTGACGCATGTGGTCAGTGGAGTATGTCAGGTTCTCGCGCAAAGGGTGCGGAGGCTGTCTTGAGTCTGTAGGGGTGCTAGGGTCGGTATGCAACGGCTACGACGGGCCCCAGCTGTCTACGACGGGCCCTCCACGTTGGGCGGATCCGCGAACCAGTCGTTCGGTACAGGGTGCGTCAAGCTGGACACATCATCAAAGGAGGGTGGAACTATTTCATGGTACCACCAAGTCAAATGTCGTGCATCACATAATAATTAAATTGAAAGGTGCAATCCCGAGTGAGCAAATTGAGAGTGATGGACCTGGAACTTTACAACTAAAGCAGAATCCAAGAGTCGGCATGTAGAACACAAGTGGTGGCTGAGACGATAACGCTAGGTCCATGTAGAAGCATGGTGCCGTAGCCTGAGCGCGTGCCGAAGACCTCCAGTGTGTGGAAGGCTCGATGACGTCCGATAACCTCTAGCACAAAGCGCGTCAAAACCCATCGAGGCAATGCTGTGCGAGCCGACGCAGACCGATCATCAGCTCGCCCAGGTCAACCCGAGGTAGGACCGACTCTCAGCGGTCCATGAAGTCTAGTAGCTCCATGCCTATGTCCCTGCACGTGTCCAACTGCAATGAATGGCAAAATACAGGTTCAGGAGCAATGGACAACCTTTGATCGACCACAAGTTTAGGAGCAACAAACAACCTATGATCGACACGGAGACACTGCTCCTGTAGCAGGCCTTGCATAAGACCCGGTACGTCTACATTAGGACGGTGGAGCCCTAACTGTACTGAAGGAGCTGTGCGAAGAAGATGAACCGCTTGCTGACGGTGTCACGGTGCGTGCTAGTGAAGAGGACTCACCCAAACAGCCACAGTAGGTACGCCTCTAGGTGTCATCGCACTCTCTAGTCCTCTGAGTCAGGTGTGAGGCACTCTGCTTGGAACTGCTCGAGCCAGGCCTTTGACGGATCATGCTTCGAGTTGAAGTCCACATGCTCCACCTCCTGACCCTTTAGGATGATTCTGTTGAACCTAGCAAGCAGCTCATCCCTCCACCCGGCGTGCAAGTCAGCCCCATAAACTGCAGTCCCCTCTAAGGACAAACCCAGTAGCATGGAGACATCTTGCAGCGTCATGGTCATCTCACCTATGGGCAGGTGAAAAGTGTGCGTCTCTAGCCTCCAGCGGTCGACAAGCGCAGTCAGCAGTGCTCGGTCAAGGGGAATCTGGGGGGCCCAGTCCCTAGTCGGGTCAAGGAGACGCGCCACCGGAATGAGACCCAAGGCCCTCAACCTACGAAATTTATAGAATGAGAATCAAACATGGGGGGATTTAGAACAACAAACATATAATGAACGAACTCATTACCTCGGGATCCAATGCTGGTCAAGCCTCCAAAGTGGTCTGGAGTACGTAGACGCAAGGTGGGGTACAGCTCAGTGCCCTCCAATTGTGTTCGATGTGTCGCATCGATCATCAGGTCGATGAGCTCCATACCTAGAAGCAAAAAATATTGTATTGCATAACATAATGAATACGACAAGCACATAGTAATGAAACATAGTACATGCACAATAAAAATTGAAGTCAAAAGAATTAAAACTTAAACAATAATGCATAAATGAAACACATTATTACAACAATTTGTAATATTACAACACATAGTCATACAGTCCGAATATTACATAATACAACATGGTCCAAATATTACAACATGGCCCAAATATTACACCACGTATTCAGGTTGTCTAGTAGTCCAAATAATACATAATACAATATGGTCCAAATACTACATCACATGCTCAGGTTGCCCGATACTCCAAATATTACATAGTACAACATGGTCCAAATATTATAACATGATCAAAATATTACAACACATACTCAGGTTATTCGAATAGTACATAATAGAACAATGTGCCAATATTAAAAGAGTTGAGCCCATAGCTAATGAATATTACAAACTTTTGGCCATCATCCAATTACTAATACAACAGGGAAACAGTCTGGCAGTGCTTCAAATACGAGTCTCATTTGAAAGGTTTTTCTTCTTCTTCGACTTGTGGACTGGGACACACCTCACCTACTTGCTTGACGGCAGAGTCTCAACAGGGTACTGATCGCATTGCCCCCTCGAATGCAGACCTCCGCATACCAGGCACTCCTTGCAGGATCATGCTCTCTCAGCGTCGTCCATATCATTCTTGATACGCCGAGTCTTCCGTCGCCCTTTTGTGTCAACCTTGCTGTCTGGATCTAGAATCCAAGAAGGACCATTTTCAGGTGGCTTCATGAAGTCCTTTACTGCATGCCACCCAAGCAACTCGCCGACCCAAGTGCTTTCTACGACTTCCTTGTGGTAGTACAACGACACGAAATACTCGGACTCTATGTTTGCCTTCACGCAACAAGCTAGCAAATGAGAGCAAGGCAAATGCATGAGTGATGGCTTGTTGCATGTGCACTGGCACTTGTTGTCCGCTGGCCACAATCTGCATTACAATGTAATTTCCTGCCTTCCGATAAAGAGTCCTCCCTTGTCACGCAACATCACCTCGAACACGTGCTGACAGTTACCAACAATATGAACCCTGTGGGACTAGCCCTTCCTGCTCTTCTCTTTCATGTAAGACGTTATCTTCTCCGTGTACAAACTTTGCGGGTTTGCCATATGTAGCGCGGCCTTACTGTAACGCTCTCAGAGATACCGCTGTGTTCCACGGGTGAATCCCTCCACAATTCACACCAATGACAGGACCTATTCTTCTTCATTACCCAATTGTAAACCTCGACAAGGTTAGTTGTCATAATTCCATAATGTGAACAATAAGTATTGGTAATGAGTGCCCATTTCTCCAAGGGTTCGTGTCAGATCCAGTCAGAGAAACACTTAACCCTCTGAAGGGATCGGTGACATCCTAAGAGGGGGGTGAATTAGGACACTTAGAAACCCAATGGGCTCGAAAAACTACACAAGATAAACCTATATGAATTTCTATCTAAATATGCTCTAGGTTTATCTAGTGTGTCTACTCTACCGATCAAAAGAGCTTGCGACCTATCTAGAAAGGTAAATTGCAAGAATATAAATGCGGAAACGTAAATAAGGTAGAGAGAGCAAACTCAGCGCAAGAATTTTTATCCCGTGGTATCGATGGCATGAATGCCACTCCTAGTCCACGTTGGAGCTCCACCAATGATATGCTCCTGGTTGGCACCCGGTCACGGCTATTGAGCCACCAAGTCACAAAGATAAGGCCTCAACCCGGATGAGCCATCAAGCCACTAAGGCAAGGCCTCACCACAAGCCTCTCTTCCGGTCCCTTGCCGCCGTGATCACTTCGGAGCTTGAGCCACCAAGGCAAGGATCTCTGCGTCCCCGTACACATGTCTTACCGCCGCTCCACACCAAGTCGGAGGATCAACAAGTTACCGGCGAGTCACCAAGACTCCAAGGTGCCAGCATACCTCTCGGTACACGGTTGGATCACTCCTTGATCCACTCTCTAGGTAGCAATCACCTAGCAACACTCTCTCTAGGACTATAAGCACTAATCACTCACTAATCTTATGCTTAATCACCTTGTATGATCACTTTAAGCACTTTGGTAGCTTTTATGTCTTCTCAGAAGTATATAGACTTCTCTATACTCAAGCCACCTCAAATAACTGAGTGGAAGGGTATTTATAGCCTCAAACCCGCGCACTAGCCGTTAACCCAACGGCTCTGAAAAGCTGTTAACACCGGATGATCCGGTGAGAACAATAGTACTAACACCGGATCATCCAGTGAGTACACTCTCACAAACTAGCCGTTGGAACCACTACTCAAGCCTTTGTGAACACCGGATAATCCGGTGTATACTCCATCTTCATCACCGAACTTTCTGGTGAGTATACCCTTAGCCATCCGAGCCAACTTCTTCTCTTTGTAAATTGCTCCGACGTATGCTCCGGTGCACATCACTTCATCACCGGACTATCTGGTGAGTTATCCTCAGCCAACCGAGCCAATGCAACCCTCTCTGGAAATAATACTCCAATGTGCACAACCTTCATCACCGGATCATCCGATGCCTTGAACTTTGTTCTGCCTCTTTGAACTATTCATTGTCCGGTGTATTATCCGGTGTAGCATTTCTTCATCACCGGACCTTCCGGCGTGTTGATCACGACTGCAACCTTCTCTGGTGAAAATGCTCTGGTGTGTATCTTCCTCTGATCACCGGACTATCCAGTGGGTTATTTCATTCTGCCTTCTGGACAGAAACAGTCCGGTGTTGCCATACTTTGATCACCGAACTATCCGGTGAGGCTTAGCCTTCATTCTTCAGCACGACACCCTTCTCTAGAAGAATTGCTCCATTGAGCACACTTGCTAATCACCAGACCTTCTGGTGAGGTCTTTAATCCTCTTGCCGCCTTTGTCAAATATGCTCCAGTGAGTTCAACACCTAGATCACCGGACCATCCGGTGAGGCAAATCTTCCTGGGACTTCTCCAATTCATTCCAACTTTGTCTCGGCTGCGGTGGCTTCTTCATGTATATCATCCATGGGATCTACTAACATATATTCTTAACAAACATGTTAGTCCCAATGACTGTGTTGCCACTAACCACCAAAATCACAATCATGGCCTAATAGGGCCATTTTCGCTACACCCTCCTTCCACCCTTCCTTCTCCTGGTCACACTCTGTGGCTCAAGTGGTAAAGGCACTAAGCCCTTAGGCTCCTCCTCCCTTGGTACAACTAGCTTCTTCAAAACCTCATTCATGTGCCTACCAGTCAGTCTGCCCAGCTCTTCCCACAGAGCATCAAACTTCCATCTTTGGTTCTGTTTGCAAAGCTTCTTAAAAAGATGCATCAACCTCTTGCTTCTGAATTGTCTGTAGAAGTTTGCCCCAAGATAACGCATGGACAAACGGCTATGCAAATCTGACCATGGCAATACCTCACCCGCACCACTCTGCAAAGTGTTTATAGCATTCAACAATCCTGCATGACGATCGTGGAGGACACACACGTTCGGCCTATTACCAACACCTCTCTTAACCCACTATAGGAACCACAACCAACTATCCATAGACTCGCATTCGACGAAAGAAAAAGCCAAAGGCACAACTTGATTTTCACCATCTACCCTGATAGCTGTGAGTATCTGTCCTCTGTATTTCCTGTGATGAATGTTCCATCCACTCACATCACAGGTCAGTAATGTCGGAATGCCTCAATCATACAACCGAATGACCAAAACGCCCGCTGAAGGATTTGATCTCCATCCTGATTGACAAAATCATTAGTAGCAATGTAGGTGCTCGGATTCCTCCCCTGATAACCTCTAGCAATGAAGGAAGGTTGTAGTATGAGTCCTTATATGTGCCAAACCTCTTCTCTAACAACTTCTGCTTCGCTCTCCAAGCCATGTCATATGAAATGTCATATCCAAATCTGTTGTCGATAGCATTCATAATTCCAAACGGGGACATACTAGTCTTCTTCACAATCTATGGGTACATCTCCTTTGCAACATAATCAGTAGTCATGTTCCTGTGTGCGCGCAGAGGTCGGCCCAAGTTGTAAGTATGTAGCTCAACAATGGACGCTACCCATACAGTCTCACACCTCGGCAAGAAGTCATGGACTCTCCACGTGCAACCTTCAGCTAAATATTTTACATCGTATGTCCGAGGATTGGAAATAACCACCTTGAACTCCTTCTCCGAGAAATATCATCTCTTCACTGCATGCTGTAGATGGACCTTGTCATGAAACATCTACCCTTTGCTCACCACGATGGAATTGTACAGCCATGACGACCCGTGTCCATCATTCACCGTCAAATTCTGCAATGCAAAATTCATCCATTCCTCCAAGATTCCAGCAGCTGAGTCCACAAATATGCGGAACTCGTCATCATTGGCTTCCATCTGGTCGACAAGTGCCTCGTCCTGCTCCCCTTGATCAGCAAGCATCGCACCCTTATTATCTTCCCCGTTGTTACGTTCTTGTTTTGTCATCTCTACCTCAACTAGTGCACTAGTCCCCAAGGGAACCTCCCGAACCACACTCTCATACTCCTCCTCATGGAAACAATTTTCACCAACAGCTTCTACAGTGCTTGATGGGGGACGGAGGTGCCCGATCTTCCAAAAGGTAATGAGATAAGTCAATTTGGTGGACTTTTGACATTGATGATCCAAAGACTCCGATAAGAACAGATCAAAAATCCTCACAACCACTACATCACTACTGTGTGGTTATCAACTGTGCCAAGACGCGGTTGACCTCGCCAAGAAGGCTTTTCCTGTAAGTGAATCGAGAACACACGCAAGAACAAGTAGATGCAATCTGAATATTACTGATTACCAATGAAGTACTCGAGTTGGGGCTTTATAAACCGATATACGGTGAAACTGTCTAAAACTGGATAATCTAAGCAAAATTCAAGCCCAAACTATGATGGCTAATGTATATTTATAAGGGGGAATATGAGGAGGTTGATCTAGGGTTGTGCAACCGTGGGAAGAGACGTACACAACCTGGACTCCGATCTCAACACGCTTACAAGACACAACAAGGCCCAAAATAGTGACGTGCCACCTTATTTCATCAACCTTGACTAAATTATAAGGAATTTTTAGTTGAGGCTAGATCCATTGGAAATGGCTCATCATAAGCTTTCTAGCAAGTCCAAGATCGCCTCAATCAGACTTCGTATGTGAGAGTTATACCTGTTTTACTGACGTGCTATCCTAGGACTCTGAGTAGACTTTGGAGTTCAACTAGGACTCGACTTTGAGTCCGAGTAGACTTGACCTTCGAGTGATGATATTCAGGTGAGGTTGTGGTTCTTCTCCTAGGTTCCTAAGCAATAAAACAACACAAAAATTTAGTAGTATTCTATTCTTTACGAAGAAAATATGAATAATGAGGAATAAATTCACCTTGTGTGTATCCGAGAGAGCCATGCCCTCATCATCAGGGCCGACTTCTGTCAAACCAAGATCACTCACTTCTACAAGGATGCAGTGCGAAAAGCCCCGCCTCAACCCCAATGACACAAATTGATGCCATTACTTGGAACATATAAGCTCCCAGAGCTCCCATTACCAACCAGTTTCGCAATGTTTAGGAATCAGAACCTTCACTGTCAGCCATTGATGTGCTGAACTAAGTTGCAGTAGATTATACAGCCAACCTATCACTTGGACCTGTCTCAACTCTCCTAGATTATTCAATTCTGTGTCCACATATTGGAAGTTACTCAAATCCACTCCACTATCACAATGCATGACATATCCAGGGCTGTAAAATATCCTGAACCCCACTATAGTCGACATCCCTAATTCAACATATAATACAAATATTCCATCAGCTAAAACGCTATAAATTCTTGTATCACTATAAAACGCTATTTACCTTATATTATTCTAATATCACTATAAAATCCTAAAAAAATTCTAGTATCAGCTACCTAAATATTCCAACGGATAAATCCAATTTTAAATCTACCGTAGATTCCTATACAGTCTCTATATTTTATACCTATAATTTTCACTAACATGTAATTACTAATGTAAACATTCTCCTCTAATTTTATAAATGAAATTGAATTGCTATACTCTAAACATCCTAAATATCCAATCCAAATGTAGCGTAACAATCCTATTTCAAAATAATTGTTACCAAAGAATTGTCAATCTAAATTTTTGGAAATTATCGAAATTCAATTCCGAACTAATTTCCTACCTACAATTTACTATATTTCCTTTATGTTCCAATATGTCATATCAATCTTATTCCTAATCTAAAAATTTCAGTTAAATTTCAAATATTTGTACATACTCCATTGGAACTATTGTACTTTACTCCTTCTACATTTATTTTAAAATTCTACATTAATTTCTATGTTTATATTCTTATGTCTCTCAATTTCCTATATTTCTTCCTCTACTCTAAATCTATGTCTCTATTCCTGTGTTTGTACCTAAATTCCTCTAATCCTAAATTTTCTACATCTATTTTCTATCTACATTTTCTAATCTAAATCTCTAGGTCTCTAATATTTGTATCTACTTTCTATCTACCAATTTTTCTAATTTTTATTTTTTCTAACTATTTCTATTTTCTAACTACTCTAAATTTTTAACTATTCTAAATTTTTAACTATTCCTAACTATTTGTAAAAAAAAGAAAAAAAACTAACCGCCATCCCTACTCTACAACCGTCGTCGCCGCTTCTCGCCTGTCACCGCTACGCTCACTCGTCCGCCGCACGTCTCTGTTCAAACGGTCGTGCATGGGAGACAAATCAGCGGCCATGGAATAAATAAAGACATATCGGCACATGGAGTGCCAACAGGCCTAATGTGGCACGGAGTGCCGACAGGACACACGCATCACTTGTCGGCACGTGGAGGGCTGACATGCCCCTTCGCACCCCGAACAGGCTACGTGGCACCCCCTTTGGCCGGACCCACCACCTGTCGGCACTTCAAGTATCGACAAATCCCTGGACCCACTGCCACGTAGAAAGTCGGCAAGCGGAATGACAACAGGTACCTATTCTTGTAATTTTGTAAATTTGACTATTATTTTTATAATTTTCCAATAAAATAATATTATAAAAAAGTTCCCCTGTGAGTGAGTAGTACGAGTGCATGTCGTTTACTAGCGAAAGCTGCACATGCATGAAAACATATATAATCTATGTCTCTATTCCTGTGTTTGTACCTAAATTCCTCTAATCCTAAATTTTCTACATCTATTTTCGATCTACATTTTCTAATCTAAATCTTAGGTCTCTAATATTTGTATCTACTTTCTATCTACCAATTTTTCTAATTTTTATTTTTTCTAACTATTTCTATTTTCTAACTACTCTAAATTTTTAACTATTCCTAACTATTTGTAAAAAAAAGAAAAAAAAACTAACCGCCGTCCCTGCTCTCCAACCGTCACCGCCGCTTCTCGCCTGTCGCCGCTGTGCTCACTCGCCCGCCGCACGTCTCTATTCGAACGGTCGTGCATGGGAGACAAATCAGCGGCCATGGAATAAATAAAGGCATATCGACACATGAAGTGCCAACAGGCCTAATGTGGCACGGAGTGCCGACAGGACACACGCATCACTTGTCGGCACGCGGAGGGCTGACATGCCCCTTCGCACCCCAAACAAGCTACGTGGCACCCCTTTGGTCGGACCCACCACCTGTCGGCACTTCAAGTACCGACAAATCCCTGGATCCACTGCCACGTAGAAAGTCGGCAAGCGGAGTGACAACATGTACCTATTCTTGTAATTTTGTAAATTTAACTATTATTTTTATAATTTTCTAATAAAATAATATTATAAAAAAGTTCCCCTGTGAGTGAGTAGTACGAGTGCATGTCGTTTACTAGCGAAAGCTGCACATGCATGAAAACATATATAATGCAATCCACATCTGTGTGGTTCATGTTGGGCGTATACAGTTAATTGTTCCATTAGTTCTTTGGAGAGGAAATTAGTTTGTCGCAGGAGTTGATTAACAAAAAGTATTTGGTTGGTAAGTCTTTATCTAAGCCTGCAGCTCAACGAAATAACTCACATTTCTGGAAAGGACTTATGGAGATTAAAGATGGTTTTTTAACCTATGTGTCAGAAAAAAAAGGTGATGGCAACAATACTTTTGTTAATCAATCAGTAAGAAAAAGAGGTGTTTTTTTTGTCAGCTTCATTCTTTAGAAACAAAACATAATGGTGACACTCGAAAATGGCTGTTTCAATTTATTTTTTGGGTATACAGTGTATACATAGATGAGTTTCAAGGATACTCCAAAATGGCAGGACAATATATGCATATGCTGGTCCATAGACTTTTCAGACCTGGTGGCTGCTGTCTTCTCTCACTATAAAAAACTATTTTTCGAGATACATAGGTTTTCTTTCCACAGGCGAAATATAGGATCGCGAGTGCAAAAGTAGGATCGCGATGTATATCCGACGATATTAATTAAGTGCCCCGCTACGTGTGGTTTCAGAACGACACCGGACCGGAGGAATATGCGCCACATAGCTTCTATCCATATCCAGTTACTACCCGTCACTATGTAAAAATCAAATAAAGTAGGTACTACATAAATAATGAATCTAAATAATGTGTCTAGTAACTGATCTGTCATTTATGTAGTTTTAGATCAGGATCTAATTATGACATGTCACGTATGACAGGTCATCAGTGACAGGTTATATTACGACTTACGACTCATCACTTATGACTTGTTATCAGTGATAAGTCTCTCTAGGTCAGTTATAAATGACGGGTGATGTTATGACGTGTCACTAATGATAAGTCATAAGTGACGAGTCATTTTATAACCTGTCACTGATGTAGGGAATCGGTGACATCTTAAGAGAGGGGTGAATTAGGACACTTAGAATCTATTCGGCTCTAAAAAATATACAAGACAAATATATATCAATTTCTATCTAAATATGCTCTAGGTTCATCTAGTGTGTCTACTCTATCGATCAAAGCGCTTGCAACTTATCTAAGAAGGTAAATTGCAAAAATGTAAATGCGGAAACGTAAATAAGGTAGAGAGAGCAAACTCGGCACAAGAGATTTTTATCCTATGGTATCGATGGCATGAATACCACCCCTAGTCAACGTTGGAGCTCCACAAAGGATATACTCCCAGTCAGCACCTGATCACGGCTATTGAGCCACCAAGTCACAAAAGCAAGGCCTCTACCCGGATAAGCCACTAAGCCACCAAGACAAGATTTCACCACTAGCCTCTCTCCCGGTTCCTTGCCGCCATGATCACTTCAGAGCTTGAGCCACCAAGGCAAGGGTCTCCGCGTCCCCGTACATGTCTTGTCATCGCTCCACACCAAGTCGGAGGGTCAACAAGCTTGAGCAACTCCAGCTCAAGTTGCTGGCGAGTCACCAAGACTCTAAGACGCCGGCGTACTAAGAGGTACAAGCTTGGATCACTCCTTGATTCTCTCTCAAAGCTGCAACACCTAGCTACAACTCTCTCTAGGCCTATAAGCACTAATTACTCACTAATTTTGTGCTTAATTACCTTAGATGATCACATTAAGCACTTTAGTAGCTTGGATGTCTTCTCAGATGTACATTAACTTCTCAGGACTCCAGCACACTTAAATGACTGAGTGGATGGGTATTTATAGTCTCAAATCCACGCATTAGCCGTTAACCCAATGGCTCTTAAAAAGTTGTTACCATCGAATGATCCGGTGAGAACACTAGTACTAACACCGGATCATCTGGTGAGTACACTATCACAAACTAGCCGTTGGAACCCTCACTCAAGCCTCTGTGAACACTGGACACTCTGGTGTATACTCCATCTTCATCACCGGACATTCCGGTGAGTATACCTTAGCCATCCAAGCCAACATCTTTTCTGTGTAAATTGCTCTGGTGTGTTCTCCGGTGCACATCACTTCATCACCGAACCATCCGGTGAGTTATTCTCAGCTAGCCGAGCCAATGCAACCCTCTTTGGAAAGTATGCTCCGGCGTACACATCTTCAGAACACCGGATCTTCCGATGAGGTCACTGCATTCTCCCCTTTGTCAACAATGCTCTGGTGCTTGCCTCTAGTATATTCAATTCAATCACCGGACCATCCGGTGGGGTCTTTTGTTTTGTCTTTGCACTGTTCATTATCTGGTGTATTGTCCGGTGTTCATTCCACTCACACTGAACTATCTGATGCCTTGAACTTTGATCTTCCATGGCTGCAACCTTCTCTAGCGGAAATGCTCCGGTGTGCACAACGCTGATCACCGGACTATCCGGTGGCTTCATCCCTTTTCAGCAGATGCTTTCTCTCTGAAATAATTACTCCGATGCTTCTGCCCATTGACACCGGACCATCCGGTGAGGCAAAACTACCTCTATCTGAATGCACTGTTCATTTGTCCAGTGTGTGCAATACATTCAACACTAGGCCATTCGGTGAGAACAAAACTCTTGGGACTTGTCCAATTCAGCCAAACTTTATCCCGGCTGCGGTGGCTTCTCACTACTATAGAAAAGGGCTTCACTGCCGGCTCTAAAACCACTTTCACAGTCAGTTTTGGAGCCGGTAGTGGACAACGCCTGTCGGTTTTGGAGCCGGTAGTGGACAATGGGCAGTGCTAGTCTCGACTATCACTACCGGCCTGAGAACCAGCAGTGAAGGTGCTATCACTGCCGACTGAAGGCTTCAGCCGGCAGTATACTCGACTATCACTGCCGGTTGAAGGTTTCAGCCAGCAGTGATACTTGGGCGCCGAATAGATGTTTCTGAGGTTGGAAAAATTGAAAAAAAAATATTTGTTTGCACCCGAGGAACCCCCATGCCCGCGCAAGTCGCAAGTCACAAGTCACGCGACTTTTTGCGCGAAATACACACACGTGCGATTTGTGGCACTCGAACCCAGAACCTCTCAGCTTGCGCGATACGTCATTATTATCCCACCACAGAAGTACTAGTGATAGTAGTAGCATATGCAATCTTTTTGATATCTTCTGTCCGAAACGTCAAACAATTTTTTGGATATCTAAATGACTTTAAATGAAAATAATTTAAACTACAAAGTTGTAGATCTCATCGAGAGCTACAATTTTGATAGAAATTTTGTCACCATCCAACTTTGTATGAAAAAGTTATGAATTTTTAAAATAAATTATCATCCACTATTACTGCCGACTCTAGCCACGAACCAGCAGTGGTACTATCACTGCTGATTCATGTTATGAAACGGCAGTGAAACCTTGATTATCACTGCCGGCTCGTGGCTACAGCCGACAGTGATGCTCGTCAAGCATCACTGTCGGTTGGTGGCTAGAGCCGGCAGTGATAGTCAAGGTTTCACTGCCGGTTCGTGGCTAGAGCTTGCAGTGATAATTAAGTTTCACTACAGATTCTTTTCGAATGGCCTTTTAGTGCCGGTCCTTGATACGAACCGACAGTGATACTCCATCACTGTCGGCTCGTAAGGAACCAACAGTGATGGGTCGGCTTATAAGCCTATTTCTGTAGTAGTCATGTATTGCATTCATGAGACCTACTAATATATATTATTGACAAACATGTTAGTCTCATTGATTATATTGTTATTAATCACCAAAATCACAATAATGACCTAATAGGACTATTTTCGCTACAACTGATGACTCAGCTCTGTTATTAGAGCTGGCCAGGTACTGTCTTTTCTTACTTAATTTTTTCAAATAAAAACTAAATGTATTGAGTAGATCTGAAAAAATATTATGCAGAAAGGTTACAATCTGGCTATAGCTAAACATTTACGCATAAAAGCACAAATGTAAACATTAATTAAACTTATAACCATACTATTGCTAAGATTCAAACCAAAGAGGTATGAGATTACAAACATTTACAGAAAAATACATTAACAAGTTACAAGTTATGTTTAGCCTATTTCATGAATTTTCATTCACACGTTGAACAAAATTGGTATAGAGTACGACGGCGTAGTAGGCACAATTTTTTTTATTTTTTTCTTATTTTTTCACACCTCAGCAACACTAGAATATGAATTATTGTATATTTTTGCTTAAGTTTGATGTAAGGGATGGCAACTATGGACACAAATGCGCGTTCTGAAAATAGTGCAGAAACTTTAGGGAGCGAGAGCTCAATCTTCCCAGCCGAATTTGGTCTTGAAAAATTTGTAGAACCCAACAAAGTAGGGGAAAACTGATGTAACTTTTTCTGTAGATGTCCGTATAGTAAAGAAACATCGAAATCGGAGTCTGTATGCACAAGTTATACCCGTTTTACCGAAGACACTCCAAATCATCTATTGGTAAAAACAATCATTAGTGACGGGCCGAGATTACGACCCATCGCTCTTGTGACCCATCACTATTATGATCCGTCACTAATGTGGACATCGATGACAGGTCATAACCCGTCACCAATAATTAGTTATTAATGAGACGTTCAGAATGACAGGTACGAGATCATCACCTATAACGATTATCATTCATCTCTGAAGAGTTTTTTTTTCACGTAGTGAGTAAAGATTAAAGCTAGATTATCTAATTCGATACTCTCTCGCGAGAATTGAACTACTATTTTCCATGAAATGCAGTGTTCCAAACACTGATTCGTGAGGTGGTTAGGCACACATCAGTAAGCGACTTGCCACGGAGAGTAAGCGACTTGAAAATCCCCTCATCGATCAGTTGGTTCTTCCCTCCCTTTCCCTGTTACATTCGTGAGGTGACAGGTCTTCTTTCTGCGCAGTATAGGAGTACTGGTGGTCCAGCCTTATTATTGCTAAGAATATATATATAATTTATATAGGGTACGACAGTGTAGTAGGTATAAATATTTTTTTATTTTTATTTTTCTCTTATTTTTTTCTTACCTCAGCAGCATAGAATAAAATTAAAACTATTGTATATTTTTGCTCATGTTTAATGTAAGAGATGACGGTTATGGATATAAATGCGCGTTCTGAAAATAGTTCAGAAACTTCAAAGGGTGGGAGCTCAATCTTCCAAGTCGAATGAAAAAATTGCAGACCCCGATAAAGTGGGGGAAATGGATGTAACTAGTAGATATCCGTAGAGTAAAAAAAAACATCAAAATTAGAATCCATATGCACAAGTTATACCCGTTTTATCGAAGACACTCCAGATCATCTATTAGTAAAAATAGTCATTGGTGACGGACCAAAATTACGATATATCACTGTTATGACCCGTCACTATTATGACCCGTCACTAATGTGATCATCGGTGACAAGTCATAACTCGTCGCCGATGACTAATCGTCGGTACTAACCATCGGTGATGCATTTAGAATTACGTGTGCAGAACTTATCATCTATGATGGTGGTTAACTGTCACTGAATAGTTTTTTTACACGTAGTGAGTGAAGATTATAGCTGGATTTTCTAATTCGATACTCTCTCGCGAGAATTGAACTACTATTTCCCATTAAATGCAGTGTTCCAAACACTGATTCGTGAGGTGGTTAGGCACACATCAGTAAGCGACTAGCCACGGAGAGTCAGCGACTTGAAAATCCCCTCATCGATCAGTAGGTTCTTCCCTCCCATTCCCTGTTACATTCGTGAGGTGGTTCGTGAGGTGATCAGTCTTCTTTCTGTGCAGTATAGGAGTACTGGTGGCCCAGCCTTGATTATTGCTAAGAATATATATACAATTTATATATGCACTATCTTCAGTTCCTAGAAATAATTGGTTGCTCGTGGTTGATCTCTCTTGTCTACGGAAACAGTAGGAACTAATACAAAAACTGTAGCAGGAGTTGAGACCAATCTGCACAATGAGACCAAAGAAACTCATGCAATCAATAATCGATATCGATCTCCAAATGATTACTGATCTAGTTTCATGCACAGAAAAAAAAAACGATTACTAATCGTTTCGCAGAATGGACACACGTAACTAGATCACTATTTCCAATATTGTTGTCGGTCTCCTCTTCTTCCAACTTATTACACACATAAACCTAGCATTCACATAAATTAAACGCCTAGTCTGAAAAATAGTATATGATAACCGGAATCTCAACCAGCCAACAGTTTAAAATTAAATAGACACGAAATAAAACCGTGGAAGTTGTTGTGAAATATGTTTCTTCATGTGAAATCATGAATGCTGAAAAATTGGTTTTATCATGAATTTGACAAAACAAAGTGTTTGGCATATTGATATTGTATGGATTATCATGTGTTAAGTTTAGAGAAACTTATACTTGAAATTGTTCCTGTTCATGTGCAGGTGTGTTCTGAGGACTAACGTGATCGGTGATAAAATCGAAACTAAATTTAAAAAGAAATTAAGGTTAAAACGGTCAGAAAGTCACGTGAGATGTTTAAACCAGGGAACATGGCCTGTGAACATATAGCATGCAACAGAGGCCAAGGTTGCATGTGCAATAGCATGCGGATAGGCCGCACTAGTTGGACTCTAGTCTTGCATATGGCATGATTTAAAGGACTATACAACACGTTGGCTACGCAGTTGGAGCAGAAGAACTAGCACGACTTACTATGAAAGCGGATATTGCAAAGTTGGATGTTACATGGCCGTTTGAGTTGGACAAACCTTTGATCAAACTAGATATAGAAAGAAAACTTATAACTCAAATACGCCAATTACATCAGTGGTACATGGAGCAGTCCAGACAGGGTTTTCAAACGTTCCCCGTAAGATACACAGATGAATATTTTCTCAACGGGAACGGCTCCTTCTGGGTGCAATTCTTGTACCTGTATGAACTGTACAAGGAAGATGCCCTCAACGTGGCTATAGTCAGAGCGTGGACTGTGTAAGTGACTTATGCATATAATTCACATTATATGATCTTGTACCTTGAAATTGCATGGCTAACTTCTCTCTTTTGTAGAATAGAGTTTCGGGCATGCAGACAAGAATTAGATAATAAAGTAGGATTCATCGATCCTGGGCTTGTGAATGTGGAACTTGTAAGGGAGCGTCAAGACTTCACCGAGGACTACTTATTGAAGTGTCTGCTTCACCACCAATACAAGAAATTTGTACTCTTACCCTACAGCTTTGAGTACGTGTTTGCATGCCAGGGTGTTATGCTTTTATGGGCAACTCGATTCTAGTACTAATTTGCTATGGTGACATAATATTGCTGCATTTTTTATTGAATCCTCCTTGTCATCCATCCGGACTTGAGCAAGATCATTATCTTGGACTCGCAAAAGAGAGATAAGACAACTTACCAAGAACTCATCGATATGCTAAACAGGTAAACTCAATCATTTAATCTTCTCGACGATTGCATCTAAGTTTAATTGGTATTCATATTCACGTACAGGGCGTACACAAGATACCACAAAAAAAGTGTTATCCACTTTCCATTCAGGAAGCAGCATGATGTAAAAACCGACTTTCCGGTACGCATGGAATATTCATGACTATTCAATTCATTCCACTAACGAATCCTTTCCTCTTGAAGTGTATGAGGCAGCCACCCGACAACAATCTCTGTGAGTTTTATGTTCTTACTTTCATGCACGCATTCAGCGTAGACGGAGACGCTGTCAGATACAATAATCTTGAGGTATGAAATTACATATCGATGCCTTCTTTTCAATTTCTATACGTGTTGAAGGACTAATTCTTTCTATTCTTCAAACGCAATGCTCCAAACTACGCACAGGTGCGTTACAACCTTCAGAAATACATGCCCTTTAAGAACAGATCACCGGGTTCTTCCTGGAACATGTTATCAACGCAAACAGCGAGTTTCATGAACCGATCGTGCTGTCGACGCGGGACAAACCTTCAGATGACACCATACCTTCTAGTAGAGAGTGTGCGACAAGGAGGAAGTCTACTAGGGGTTAGACTGCTTATATATCGCCAAATGACACCATATTAATGAATGAAATTAATTACTATGTATTAATGAAGGATATGAATTACTATGTATTAATAATATATCTTTATTATTGATTTACATTAAATGTGTCTTATTGTATGTATGTATTGAGAGGGAGAGAGAGACGAAGAGATCAGGGAGAGAGAGGAGAGAGATAAAGATATTGAGAGGGAGAGAGACGGAGGGAGGAGAGAGACAGGGAGGACAGAGAGGAGAGGGAGGAGAGGCAAAACACTACCGGCTGAAAGCTTCAGCCGACAGTGATGCTTTGGACATCACTGCCAGCCGAAACCACCAGCTGGTTTCAGCCGACAGTGATAACCCCTTTCACTACTGGTCCGCCCGGCCGGCAGAGATAGTCGGGGACTATCACTGCTTGTTACCCACTGTCGACTCCAAAATCGGCAGTGAAGGGGGTTTTGGAGCCGGCGGTGATGTATTGTTTTGTAGTAGTGGGGGCTTGCTGTCTTTAATAGGGATGCCACTAATCACTGCTTTCTCTTCAACCTCCTCATCAGAGGAGATGTCGATAACCTCCACTATCGAACCAGATGCGATGGGAGACGACGGTGGTGTGAGGAGAGAGTACTCGGGGGAAGACGAAGAATATTTCAGAGAAGAGAGAGAATCTTCTGGCAAAGGAGGAGGTTCCATGATCGAACTCAGGTTTGGTATAGCCAAGCTTTGGCACCCGGGGTCATTTATAGGCTAACTGGTCAGGAGACGGTATCTCTTCGCCTCCCAAGAATTAATTCTGGGAGCAGCCACATAATGGATCACAGGCGCCAAAGCGTCACTCGATCGTCGAGGTTGCGTCTTTTACCCGCTGTCGGTGTTTTGGGCAAAGGGGCACCCTAACTAAAGCTACGTCAACTTAGAAGGATCAATTGCTCGAAGTCCATACATTCTTAAGGACCGGTCGAGTGAGCGACCACGAGGAGCCTCCCGACCTGTACAGATGAGGCTCAATTGCTTGAAGTCCATACATTCTTAAGGACTGGTCGAGCGAGCGACCACGGGGAGCCTTAAGACTCGTACAGATGCTTATGTGACCAGTCTCCCTACATCACCGTCTAAAAACCCGCGACCAGTCCCACTGGTCGCGGAGCCTGATTTGACACAAGCCATCCGAGACGCATTTATTAAACATCCTCTCGAGTATTTACCTTCCCCAGGTTCCAGCATGGGTAAACGAAGTAACACGCGGCGCAGAGGAACCTTATCCCGCCGCAACATTAAATGTTGTGAGGGGAAACTTTACGGACCAATATGCGCACAACGGATGGGACATCAACAGCCGTCCAACCAGGCAAGTGGACGGTGGCGGTGCAGGAAAGCCTTGTTCCATCCCGTGGCATTAAATGCCCCAGAATAAGACCGGGCAGGCAAGCGTGCCTGCGTACGATAGATGGGACATCGTCAGCAGCACGACCAGGCGAGTGGACGAAGGAGGCGCGTGATGTTAGGAGATACGGCGCCCCTAGAGAAAGTGGGCACGCCATAACTTCCGTAATGATGGTCTGGGTCGGATATTTGGATAAACTCAAGCTTCTCTATTTGGGGCCCACCTGTAAGTTCTCTTCCTCCCTACTATATAAAGGGATGAGGACCCTGTTTGTAGGGCAAGAAAAATGAAGTCTAACCTCAGTCGAAAGACCATCTGTAATCCATTTGAGATCATACACACACACAGGACGTATGGCTGTTATCCTCTGGGAGGCCTAAACCTGTATAACCCCTCGTGTTCTCAAGCTCACCACAAAAGAACAAACGACCTGTTCTTGAAACCACGTTAACGCACCCACTAGCCAGCATACCCGGAATCACTATCAGGGATCAACCCTCGACACTCGCTGTGTTTTCCAAAGCGTGCGGGGCAATTGAGAAGACGGAATTATCGCTTCGTCGTACTTGTGATAAAGAATCCCTTCACCACCATGCAACACTTCCGCTGCGATGGTTCAACTTCCGAGCCTGGCCAGCGATAAGTTTTATCTCCCTTGTAGTTTTGCAAGGATGGGATGATATTTTTGGGCTGATCAGAAAATCTACTTGGATGGAACACCTTCTCAAGGACTCGATTGAGAACTCGGATGTGTTCAGAACCCCGAATAGATTATCTGAAAACCCAGAAAACCCGGTTAGACATATCATCATAATCGGGAACCCGACTGTTACTCGATAACACGGACAGACAAAATGCTTATCTTTGTTGACCAAGTACTTGACCCGTCGAAGCCTCATTTCATGTATTGGTGGGGGGGGGGGGGTTTGACGATGATTATTAGATAATTACCATATTCAGGCACCCCATGGTTTCCCACAATTCTTGAGGCATATCTCTATCTTTGGAAAAGAGATTTCAGGATAAAAGAAAACTACCCGTAGGTACCCACGGTATCCCATAAATAGGGAAGTTTATCTTCAAAAATAGGAAGGAAGACTTCAGAGGATGTACCACGCCCCCTATATATACGGAGACTAGGGACCCTACGAAGAAGAGGCCTCAGATCAATACAAGATAAACATGATGTAGGGCTATTATCCTAAGGGAGGACCGAACTTATCTAAAAACCCCTCTGTGTGTTCCTTTGATTTGTCTACTCGAGGTATCCCCCATATATTCCACAAGTTCATAAGATCGGTAATTCATCAATCGTTGACACATTAGCTTTGCCAGTACAAAATGATGCCCGTCTGATATATGGGACGAAGATCACTCAGTACATGGTAGACAAGACGGAGAAGACAAAGATGCACCGGGTGAAGCCTATGAGTTCTACACAGCATAGATACGAAATTATATGCAAGGAAAAAGGTAGGACGGGGGCAAGTGTGAGAGAGTTTTTTAGGAGTGCACCCAATTTGATGACCGTGCATTTATAGTTGCTTTAAGCCGATGATATTGCACAAGCTATGCTCACATGTGATTATTGCGTGTGCTATGACGGACATGAGGACTCGAGGTATGTCTTCAACTGCTTGAAGAATGAAGCTCTCTTTAGCACATGAAACCATGAGCTATATGGTTTTGGGATATATGGTTCATTCACAAAGGACCCTGGGCCAAACAAAGTGTTCATTCTTGATCCAGATAAGATGAAGCAGAAGAATGGACGATGTAGGATGACGAGGATTCGTAATGACTTGGACGAAGCAGAAGTTGGGCGTCATGTCAAATGGTGCAGTAAGTGCAACGGAACAGGCCACACTTACAAGAAATGCATCGTTGGTATGCTAGGTGCCAACCCTGCTGAAGCAGGTCCTTTGGGTTCAGCTGGAGATGGGAGACGTCCTCATGCTTGTAGATCTTTGGCTTCGTCAACTCATTGAGTTTGATTTATATTGTAATTTTGGTGTGCGGACTATTCATGTATGGAACATTGTAGTTTGCAATTATTGTTGTGATACTACCCTTATGTGCCGGACGAGCTCATGAGGCTTGACGATCAGTGGATCCCGCGGTTTGCATCACGTTTGTCTGTCATCATGTACACCTTATTCTCGAAAGACTTCGCTAAATATGTTTCTTTTGCAGGTTTCTTCCGTTGTGTAGGATGGTGGAGGTGGATGTGGTGCTTGGGGAGCCGAGTTGGCAAGGCGCTTCAGCTATGATAGGGCCCTCCTGGCAGCCCTTGTCAACAGGTGCCGCCACGAGATGCACACATTCCACCTCGAGGTGGGCAACGCAGTTGGCACGAGGGACGTAGGCATGACGTGGCAACAGGAGTTCCTTGGACGGTTCAAATCCATTGTCCGGAGGGACATTTTGGCCCCCTTGAGGATGATTCCCGGGTTGGAGAAGCATGGCCCGATGAAGGCGTTCCTCCTACAGTTTCTCATATGCCGTTCGTGTAATGTTCATTCATGTGGTTCATGTTCCTCACTGATTTACTTATTGTTTGTCATTTCGTAATTCACAGGCGGAGAACATCCACCCATTGGCGGGCGAAGATGACGTCTCACGGCACTTGGAGGCATACTTATTGTGGTTGTTCGAGTGGATCGTGTTCACCGAGACCCATGGCAACTCGGTGTCGTAGAGCATGGTCATGTATGCCATGGAGATAGCGAACGCCGGACCGGGGGAGGTCCCCCAGTATAGCTAGGCTTCAGCTGTGCTTACTGCTACCTACAGGGGGCTTTGCGAGGCCTATGTGAAGGTTGATTCAAACACAGTTTTCACCGGGTGTCCACTACTCCCGTAGTTGTGGTCCTACGAGAGGTTCGCCATCAGCCGGCCAGATGTCGACCACACTGCGAATGCGTTTCCAACTAACAGCATCGACAGGCCCACCATGGGGTCTTTGTGGTGCTGATGATCGGTAAGTGTGAGGAACCGTCCAAATTGTATTTAGATTAATTATTAGGACGATCATTTAATAAGATAAGAGGTAGCACACACCTATCTTTCGACATGCCACGTGCTATCCCACATCTCACCATAACAATCGCGACCACAACAATTAACCAGAATCCAATTCCAATAGTCTCGACATGTATTCTATGCATAAGATCTGAACACATGCTTTTACAACAAGCTTTATCACATCAAGGTATAATAAAGAGCGAGTAATGTAAATATATTACAAGTCCTTAAGTTATTACAAGTTTAACAATTTACAGAACAACGAACGCTATGAGAACAAAATACGATAGTTTCATCTCCTAGCCGGTTAGAGTTACTATACAGCGGAAATAAAGTTTATAAACAGCAAAAGATAGGTGGTGTCATTTGCCTTGAGGCACCACAAAAAAACACGAGTCACCGACATCGACGGATATGAAGTAACTATACACTACTTCTTTCTCACATGTAAAACTTTAACAGAAACAAGGTGAGTACAAAAGTAAAGATTTATTTTATATTAGATACATATAATAATCTGACTTTAAAGATCATGCATTTAGGTGCAACATACATGTAATATTATATCGGTTGAACAATTATTCAACTGCATAACAATAAGAAAGTAATGAGCTGCACACGTACATTAGAGGAGCCAAATTAAGTGCTTAATTTGTATTTGCAGTCAATTAAGCACATCCACGTATTTCTCCTTCCTAATTAGCTTCAATGCATTGACCTTTCTGCAGTTTTTTCGGATTTCTCCTTTGGAGGGGTCTGTCAACGGCTGAATGTTCCCCATGTTGATCATGGATTGTGCGAAATTCGCAAAGAAGGCATCCTGGCTGCTCGCAAACTGGTCGACGATGGGTGCGGTGGCACCCTGCGCTTGGGGCGACGACTTGAGCTCCTGGTCGGAGCTGAGGATCCCTCGGTTCTCCTCTAGATTCGTGTAGTAGTTCTTGTCGAAGATGTTAGGCGTCGTTGGATCGAGATCGTTCAGAGCCGACTCGTCACCGTTTCTCGGGCACCTCTGCGATAGGAAAGCCCGGTATCCTGAGTTCAAGGTCGGGTCCGGCCGGTTCGTCCCGCTGAAGTTGTAGAGCCGGCCCGTGACGAACTGGCATTGTGCTCGGCCGAACGTGTGGTTCATGTTCCTCACTGATTTACTTATTGTTTGTCATTTCGTAATTCACAGGCGGAGAACATCCACCCATTGGCGGGCGAAGATGACGTCTCACGGCACTTGGAGGCATACTTATTGTGGTTGTTCGAGTGGATCATGTTCACCGAGACCCATGGCAACTCGGTGTCGCAGAGCATGGTCATGTACGCCATGGTGATAGCGAACGCCGGACCGGGGGAGGTCCCCCAGTATAGCTAGGCTTTAGCTGTGCTTACTGCTACCTACAGGGGGCTTTGCGAGGCCTATGTGAAGGTTGATTCAAACACAGTTTTCACCGGGTGTCCACTACTCCTGTAGTTGTGGTCCTACGAGAGGTTCGCCATCAGCCGGCCGGATGTCGACCACATTACAAATGCATTTCCAACTAACAGCATCGACAGGCCCACCATGGGGTCTTTGTGGTGCTGATGATCGGTAAGTGTGAGGAACCGTCCAAATTGTATTTGGATTAATTATTAGGACGATCATTTAATAAGATAAGAGGTAGCACACACCTATCTTTCTACATGCCACGTGCTATCCCACATCTCACCATAACGATCGCGACCACAACGATTAACCAGAATCCAATTCCAATAGTCTCGACATGTATTCTATGCATAAGATCTGAACACATGCTTTTACAACAAGCTTTATCACATCAAGATATAATAAATAGCGAGTAATGTAAATATATTACAAGTCCTTAAGTTATTACAAGTTCAACAATTTACAAAACAACGAACGCTATGAGAACAAAATACGACAATTTCATCTCCTAGCCGGTTAGAGTTACTATGTAGCGGAAATAAAGTTTATAAACAGCAAAAGATAGGTGGTGTCATTTGCCTTGAGGCACCACCAAAAAAACACGAGTCACCGACATCGACAGATATGAAGTAACCGTACACTACTTCTTTCTCACATGTAAAACTTTAACAGAAACAAGGTGAGTACAAAAGTAAAGATTTATTTTATATTAGATACATATAATAATCTGACTCTAAAGATCATGCGTTTAGGTACAATATACATGTAATATTATATTGGTTGAACAATTATTCAACTGCATAACAATAAGAAAGTAATGAGCTGCACACGTACATTAGAGGAGCCAAATTAAGTGCTTAATTTGTATTATCAGTCAATTAAGCACATCCACGTATTTCTCCGTCCTAATTAGCTTCAATGCATTGACCTTTCTGCAGTTTTTTCGGATTTCTCCTTTGGAGGGGTCTGTCAACGGCTGAATGTTCCCCATGTTGATCATGGATTGTGCGAAATTCGCGAAGAAGGCATCCTGGCTGCTCGCAAACTGGTCGACGATGGGTGCGGTGGCGCCCTGCGCTTGGGGCGACGACTTGAGCTCCTGGTCGGAGCTGAGGAACCCTCGGTTCTCCTCTAGATTCGTGTAGTAGTTCTTGTCGAAGATGTTAGGCGTCGTTGGATCCAGGTCATTCAGAGCCGACCCGTTGCCGTTTATCGGGCACCTCTGCGACAGGAAAGCCCGGTATCCTGAGTTCAAGGTGGGGTCGGGCTGGTTCGTCCCATTGAAGTTGTAGAGCCGGCCCGTGACGAACTGGCATTGTACTCGACCGAACGTGTGGGCCCCTGCGCACACGTATCATATCCGACCAATCAAAACCTGCAGCCATTTGGGATCGTGCATGGTTGTCATCTAAGTTAAGTTTGATATGGATCCGATCAGCACCTGAGAGGGCGACGAGGTCGACGTTGTTAAGGCCGACGGCGTTGAACTTGCCCTCGAGCACGGTGAGGTTGTCGAAGGGCGACGGCAGGTTGTTGGCGCTTGTGAAGTTTGCCGTCGTGCTGTCTAGCCTCCCCAGTAACACACCCCATTTGGGGCCTCCAGACTGCACGGCAGTGAAACGAAAAATTTACTACTAGTACACCACCGAATTACCAATAATACATACTCCATCTGATCATAAAAACTTTTCGTTTCGGATATGGTCAAACTTTTCAAACTGTGGGTAACAATCTCTCTCTGAATATTTGGATTGGAAACATACATGCCAATTATATATACGTAGATTTGGTTTGAAAAGTATTTTCATAATATTAGAATTATAATAAATTTTATTATATTATAAAAAAGTAGCGATCAAATTGTGACCCTATATTTCTAGCACGAAAGATCAGTTCCTTTTGTTTGCATGCATATTCTTGTGGCTGATACGCACCTTCCTATTGTAGATTCTTTCGTATCACGGCTATAGCGGGATATGTCCATCGATTTTGCACGACATAAAAATTTATAAAACTAAAGTATTCAGGAATTTTTAATTATTAATTTCTATCATAATATATTTATTATCAAAATAACTAATTATTTTTTATTAAAAAATAACGCACGCGTGCACCACACTCACACGCATGCATGTGAGTTGTCATATCACATGCCTACTAAAAGCTAATGACTTTTTATAAATCATAGTCACCAGAATTTGATCCCCATCAGTGTAGTCGTACCCTCATGCTTATACCGCAGAGACAAAGAGGTGGTTCCTTACGGCAGTAACTAATGAACTGATAGCTTGACCGACACTTCTATTACTGAAGGGTGTATAAGGCGCTAATGAAATTATAGCATTCTGTCATCCGTTAAACCAACGCATGCCCCTTGAAAACTACGGGGCACCTACCAGAGTGCGTAGGAGTCATCGTCCATCCAGCATGCACGTCATGAATAATTATAGTAGGGTACAGTACGTACCAGCTCGACAGAGATCTCTGCGGCGAGGGCGAGGATGTCGGCGCAGGAGACGACCCCTGGGCAGGCCTCCTCCAGCGCCGACTTGACGGCGTCCACCACCGGGAACCCCCGCGCAGAGCCGTTGTTGGGCAGCGCGCCCTTCTCCGACTGGATCACCCCCGGCACGCTGTCCAGCAGCAGCGACCCGTCGCAGCCCTACACACATACGCCACCAATCAAAATATTGTTTCGTGCATGCATGGCCATGGCGTCCGGCCGATCGATGCTGGTAGGAGCTAGAGGAAGGCAGGTACCTGGACGAAGCAGTCGTGGAAATGGAGGCGGGTGAGGCTGGCGTAGATGCGGACGTCGGACATGTGGGCGTCAATGAGGACCCGCTTCACGATCTCGTAGGCGTCAGGGCACGTGCAGTCGTAGTAGTCCTCGCACAGCTGCGCCGTGGCGCCGTGGAGGCACAGGGCGGCCACCAGCAGCACGCCGGCGACGATGGCAACGGACGAGCGAGGACTAGAGGAAGCCATCTCTAGTGTATGTAGACCTGAATATCAAGTGAGCCACACGAGCACGGTGAGGCAGGCACGCGCCCCTGATTTATAGGCTAATGACCATCCATGCGCCTCAGTTAATTTCGATCAAGTTGCCTTTACTTACCGGTATTGATAAAAACATGGATAGAGAAGTAAATTGATGGATCAAGTATGGTCCAAATTAACATTCATGGGTTCTGGTGAAGACTTGTCAAACTTGGCTCCTCTAGCTTGGCCCTGTGAGTAGTACGAGTGCATGTCGTTTACTAGCGAAAGCAGCACATGCATAAAAACATATATAATGCAATCCATATATGTGTGGTTCATATTGGGCGTATACAGTTAACTGTTTCCTTAGTAAATGAATTTGGAGAGGAAATTAGCTTGCGGCACGAGTTGATTAACAAAAAGTATTTAGTTGGTAAGTCTTTATCTAAGCCTGCAGCTCAACGAAATAACTCACACTTCTGGAAAGGGCTTATGGAGATTAAAGATGGTTTTTTAACCTATGTGTAAGAAAAAAAGGGTGATGGTAACAATACTTTGTTGTTTGCTGTTCCGTCAAAAAACAGTACTTTGTTGATCAACCTTTGGCTGTGCTTTAATTTATTTCGTATGTTTTACATCCTTATATTACCTTTCAAAAAACAAGTGATGTGTTAACCGAATGTTTTGGGTGTATCCATTTTCGTAGGATTGAATAGGGTCAAACATTGAAGATACGGCAACAGCTCATATATAAATGTGAGTATGTGAGGCTCCAAGACACTATATATTACAATTTGGAGAGGTGGTAATAAAGGAAAACTCAGAGTGTTTGGTTTAATCTATGTCTACCAACCGGAAAACTCAGAGTGTGTGGTTTCACTCGAAATTTATATGGAAAATGAATATTACAATGACACTTGAGGTGTTTCGTTGGCTTGTACTTCAAAACGTTATATTGACCAAAAATAACATGTTTAAAAGAGTTCTCAAGGGGGAAATGTCGAAAATGTAAAATTTTGTGGACAGAATGGAAGTATTAAAAAATCTCCTCATTTTTTCGCTATCCTATGCCGAAATAGGTATCCTATCCGTTTCTGTATTCAGCAAATTTTAAGTTTCAGAGCATGAAAATTTGATGTAATCTGAATGGCTGTTTGCGAGGTGTTATTGTTGTTAGCTTCATTCTTTAGAAACAAAATATAATGGTGATACGTGAACTGAGTATAGTTTAATTGGTTAGGATACTCGTGGAATATATCCATCTAATTCAAGTTTCAGACTCGGCACAGATGATAATATTTTTTTATTAAATCTAGAGGTAAATAGTACATATATACATGGATACGTTAAGTGATTCAAAGTACATATCCCCATTACGTGAGGTTATATCACGGATCATATTTAGATGTATGGTATAACGTATCCACGTGGATATACGTGGGCGTGAGTGCAGTGTGTACGTGAGCGCGTGTGTCCAGAGACATGTGCGTCCAGAGACTTTTCAAACTTGGTGACTGCTGTCTTCTCTGTGATTATGAGTACTACATGTCAATCTTGTACTATATGCACATGCGTGTGTGTGCAAACAAATGTATGACGCGACATGTACCTATGGTTGATGTTGGGTAGTGTACCTGTCGCTAGATCCTTTTGTTGTTTGTGAAACGAGTGTACTTTTTTTTTGGAGGATTGCATGTTACCTGATAGCTAGTATTGCTAAACTTATCTTGCAGATAACGACTAGCTTGGGCTTGACATAAGAAACATCGCAATTTTCGACGTACAATGGGCTTGACATAAGCTAGCATGCATCTTCAGAAAGACATGGATTATCCATATATGCATGCTAGCTCAATATTATGTTTGTCGCATTTTTTTTACCAGAAACATGCATATTGTACTTCGGGTCCAAATGCCGGTTGATGCTCCGGAGGGATCGAATCTACAGGCATGCTGAAAATAACTGACACGTAGATAGGGGACCTAAATATCATGTGTTGGACAGATGTGCCCCATCAGCTGCTGCTGTGTGATATATACATGCTAAAGGTCAATGCAAATTCCAAACTGTACTGATGACAAAGTATGACAATTGAAATTGAATTGCTCAATATTATACGTAGCTAGAATTAATAAAAGAAATTAAGTTGCAAACAAGCCAGCTGGCATCGTTGTGTGATCCTTCGTGGTTGCCATATACATATGGACGCGACTATACTCCAGCATCCGTGCATGCTATCACTAGTACAGAATATCCCTGTATTATCATTTTCAAACTGATTTTCACTGTCGATTTTAGAACTGACAGTATATAAGGGGTAGTGAAAGTCACACCCTTTTCACTGCCGGTTGTACAACCGGCAGTAAAGGTGGTTTCAGAAGCCAAAAAAAGAAATGGTTAATCGCGGCTTAGTTGCCGCCACCGCCGTGTTTTCGAGCCTTCGTGCTCCCACCGTGCAAGCTCCACCACTGCCGCGACCACTCAAAAAAGAAAAATCAACACCTTGAACTAATGAACCCATTTCCCCCTTTTGTTCACATTGAACACAAAAATCATATATTACCTATACATATACAGAAGGCAACAAGCAAATAATGAACAAGACACAATTTATCTAAAAAATCTCGAGTGTTGCGGCATCAACATGCTCCTGGATGTTCTCGATGAGCCTCAGCCGACGCTGCTTCTCCTTCTTCTCGACGACGTTGGCCGGCCCGCCATGGAAGCCGCCACCTAGCGCCCGGCTCCGCTTCCTGCCGCCAGTGACCTATGGCGCCCCTTCGGCCAGCTCCATTGAAAGTGCATCTAGGCCCCCTAAGTGGTTTTGGCTAATTGATGACAAAACAATTAAGGGACTTATGAGTTTATTGAAGCTATGAACATGTTTTAGTTTCATTGGTGAAGTTATACGATGTTGGCGTCTCTCAAAAAGAAAAGAGAAGCGGTTTGTAGTACTCAATAGGATTTAATTTGATTTTATTTTTGAAATTGAGTTCAGAAAAACCGTACTATCAAGAGGGATACAATTGATAGTTTTGATGGTATCTCAGTGCTCAAAGTAACCTCTTAGAACCAAATATTGAGAGACACATTCACCCACGGATACCGGGAAATAGGCTAAAGTGTTCTGAGTCCGGAGTCTCCGGTGTTCACCGGACACTCCGGTACTTAGTGTTTTCGGTTGGAGTCTCCGAGTGAGACTCCGCTAGAGAATCTCGGTTTCGATTTAATTTTAAAATGTTTGGAGTCTCCGGTGTATACCGGATACTCCGGTGCCTGATGTTTTTGGCCAGATTCTCTAAGTGAGATTCCGCCAGAGAGTCTCAGTTCGAATTAATTTTAGAAAATATCGGAGTCTCCAGGGTTCACCGGATACTCCGGTATCTGGAGAGGCCAGAGAGTCCGGCAAGTCTCCGGGTCTATTCAGTGTGGCATCTAAGTGCTGCCCGGAGTCTCCGGTGTTCACTGTATACTCCGGGTCAGTTCAACAGAACTGTAACAGCTAGTTCTAACACTGTTCTGAGCCCATTTTGAAATGTTGTCCGGAGTCTCCAGAGTTCACTGGATACTCCAGGTTATGTCAACCAGAACAGTAACAGCTAGTTTTTTAGGGATAGCTATAAATACTCCCCCACCTCTTTGCATTGAATGCTTACTATTGTTGTTGCGCTACTACTTGACAAAGCCTCCCAAAGCATTCAAGAGCCCCTCCAAACCTCTCTAGTGCTTAGATTGTTGCAAGAATTGAGAGATAGGGTTTGGAAGAGAGATTTGAGTTGTTGAACCAAAATCCAATCTTTGAGCATTGAGTTCGTCGTCAAGCGTTCATTTGTGATCTTTTTCTCTTGGAGCCTCGTGCTTCTAGATGGCAAGGCATCGCCCGTAGAGCACCCAAGGATTGTGGAGTGCCACAGGAAGTTTGTAATCACCCATTGACTTGAGTAAGAAAACCTAGCTTGATCTTTGTGGTCGCTAGGAGAGGATAGGGTTGAAAGAGACCCGGCTCTTTGTGAGCTCCTCAACGGAGACGTAGGCGCTTCTTAGTAAGGTGGCCGAACTTCAGGATAAATCCTTTGTCTCCTTTACTTTCTTGCAAGTTTTACTAGTTCTTGTAGTTTTTGGGGATTTTCCCAAATCCTATTATTTGTGAGTGTTTTACTGTAGAGTATTGTTGATAAGGTCATTATACATCTATTAGAACCTGTGGTAACACTTAGACTCAAGTAGACTTGCTTAGATTCATTTTGATTTCGCAATCCTATATAGGCCGGATAATCCGGATAAGACCGGATACTCCAGACACCGGAGTATTCGAACTTGGCTGGAGTATCCGGACTCTGTTAATGCGCTGCTGAGTTTTAAATTTTCGAAACGCCTATTCACCCCCCCTCTTGGTGACATCAAGTACATTCAATTGGTATCAGAGCCAACCCTCCTATAAAGCTTCACCGCTTGGAGGTTTCTCGATGTCGACATCTGGGGTGAAAGGTCTAAAAGACGACAGGAGCCCGAAGTCTCCCAAAGATGATCCGTCGAAGAACGGCAAAGGTAGTGGTAATGGTAAGGGAAATGAAATACCTTTCAATTACGATCGTTTAAATTCTTCTAATTCTTACATCTCCGTGCCTTCCGGACGTGCACCATATTTTGATGGTACACATTATGCTGCTTGGAGGCACAAAATAAAATTGCATCTAATATCTCTTCTTCCAAGTGTTTGGAAGATTATTTGCATAGGTTTTGAGTTGTCAGATGAAGACGAAGAGCTCACTCCCGAACAAGAGCAAAATCTTCATCGCAATGCATAAGCCGCAAGTGTATTGCTTGGTGCCTTGAGCCCCAAGGAATTCAATAAGGTTGATGGGCTTGAGGAGGCCAAGCAAATATGGGACACTCTCCAAGTTAGTCATGAAGGCACCATAAGCGTGAGAGAGTCCAAGATTGAATTGCTTGAAGGCAAGTTGGGAAGATTCGTCATGGAGGATGATGAGAGTCCTCAAGCTATGTATGATAGAATGATGGTGCTTGTGAACAAGCTAAGAGGGCTTGGGAGTGAAGATATTGATGAACACAAGGTGGTGAAAAGACTACTTAGAGCTTTTGCACCTAGAAATCCCACCTTGGTGACACTCCTCCGAGAAAGAAGAGATTACAAGAGACTCACACTGAGTGATGTGCTCAGGAGGATTCTTGCATATGAGCTCATGGAAGAAGAAGCAAATGAAGTAAAGATCCATGCCAAGCTAAGCTCCACCTCCAAAAACAAGGAGATTGCATTCAAGGTAAGCAAGAGCAAACAAGTTCAAGAATCCAACTAAAGTGAAGATGAGAGCTCCGAAGATGAAGAAATGGCATTCTTTGTGAAGAGATTCAAGAAATTCATGAAGAAGAGTGGCTATGGAAAATACAAGAGGGATATGCCCAAGAGAAGAACATCTAAGAGGGTGTGCTATGAGTGTGGCGAAGTTGGCCACTTCATTGCCGATTGCCCCAACAAGAAGAAGGGTAAAGACAAAGAAGAAAAGAAAAGCAAGCCATTCAAGAAAGACAAGTACAAGACCCACAAGAAGAAGTGCTCGGATCAAGAACACATTGGAGAGGAGTGGGATTCCAATTCCGACTCCGACTCTGATGATGAAGGGGTTGCCACAATCGCCATTCGCAAATCTACACCAACAAAATCATTATTTGGTGAAATGAGCGACGACGACTCCCCCAAGTGCTTCATGGCTAAAGACTGCAAGGTAAAATCACAATCCGTGCTCCTACATAGTGATAGTGATAGTGATAGTGATGGTGATTGTGAGTCCTTTCTTAAAGGTTTAAATAAAAATATCATGTCTAAGCTAAAAGAATTAATGGAAACAATAGAGAATCTTGAGGGAACCCTTGAGAGACAAGAGGACTTGCTCATCCTTGAAGAGGAGAGAAACCTTGAACTCGAGGGGCTCCTTGCTAAAGAGAAGGAGAAAGAAGAAAAATTGTCCAAAGATCTTGATTTGGCCAACTCCTCAATTGCTAGTATTGAGAGTAGCAATTTCACACTTCAAGAGAATTTGTCATGCTTGACTGCATAAAACTCTTGAAGTGCAAATTGATACCCTCAAAAATAGCTCACCCAACTCTAATGATGCAAAATTACTCTCTAATGCTTCCACTAGCATTGGTTGCTCTCGTTGCTTTAATGTTGATATAAATGCTTGTGCTACTAATGTTGAATCTTTGTGAGCTTTACAAAAACAGAATGAAAGGCTTAATGCTCTAGTTAAGTATGGGTGCATCAAGACTTACAAATTCAAAGATGCCCTATATAAGACCATTCAAGCCAAATACAACAAGTAAAAGAGAGGGCTTGGATTTGATCAATACACAAGTAAGCCAAATGGGCGTGTGATGATGAATGGAGTGAAGTGTCTCAAGTTTGTCAAGGGGGGCAAGCAAAATAACTCCATCACACAAGTCGAGCAACCAAAGGGCTATGCTTCTCAATCTAGTTTTTATGCTTCTTATATGCTTAAGAGAAACCACCGTGGTAAAGTGGTTGCTCTATATGTTGGTCCCCGCACACAAGATAGAATTTTGAAAATGAATGTGTGGGTACCAAAGGTGCTTGTAACTAACGCTAAAGGACCCAAACAAATTTGGGTACCTAAAACAAAGGCATAAACTTGTTTTGTAGGCTTATTCCTCCGGTGGATCAAGTTGGGTGATCGATAGTGGTTGCACAAATCACATGACCAGAGAGAAGAGCATGTTTACCTCATTTGAAGAAAATGGTGGTTCACATGAAAATATCACATTTGGAGATGATGGCAAAGGAGAGGTAATTGGTTTAGGTAAAATTGCTATTTCCAATGATAATTCTATCGCAAATGTTTTGTTAGTTAAATCTCTTAGTTATAATTTGTTGTTTGTGTCACAATTATGTGAGATGGGTTACAATTGCCTTGTTACTAATGAGGGTGTGACCGTCTCTAGAAGGGAGGATACCTCAATAGCTTTCACCGGCAAGTTGAAGGGTAAACTTTATCTCGTTGATTTTTTAACGGATGAAGTGAAGCCTAAAACTTGCTTGATGGCTAAGTCTAGCATAGGTTGGCTATGGCATCGCCGACTAGCTCATGTTAGCATGATGAATTTGTCAAAACTTCTCAAGGGAGAGCACATCCTAGGACTAACAAATGTCTCTTTTGAGAAAGATAGAATTTGTAGTGCACAAGCCAGGAAGCAAATTGGAGCACCTCACCCCGCCAAAAATGTGATGACGACCACAAGGCCATTGGAGCTTCTTCATATGGATTTATTCGGTCCAATCGCCTACATAAGCATTAGCGGTAACAAATATGGCTTTGTAATTGTTGATGATTATTCTCGTTTCACTTGGGTATTCTTTTTGCATGATAAGAGTGAAACTCAAGTCATATTCAAGAAATTTGTGAGAAGAGCTCAAAATGAATTTGAAGTGAAGATCAAGAGAGTGAGAAGTGACAATGGAAGTGAATTTAAGAACACTCAAGTTGAAGATTTTCTTGATGAAGAAGGGATCAAGCATGAGTTCTTATAGAGTCGGCAAGGACAATGCTTGATGAATACAAGGTGTCGGATCAATTTTGGGCGGAGGCAATCAACACCGCATGCCATGCTATCAACCGGTTATATCTTCACAAGATCTTGAAGAAGACCGCTTATGAGCTCCTAACCGGTAACAAACCAAATGTTTCATACTTTAAAGTCTTTGGTAGCAAATGCTTTATTTTGAATAAGAAAGCAAAGAGTTCTAAATTTGCTCCTAAAGCAGATGAAGGCTTTATACTTGGTTATGGATCAAATGCCTATGCCTATCGTGTTTTCAACAAAACCTCCGGTTGTGTTGAAATTGCACGGGACATGACATTTGATAAATTTAATGGCTCCTAAGTGGAGCAAGTTGATCCTAATATTTTAGGTGATGAAGAAATTTCAAGCGAAGTAATCAAGAAGATGGCAATTGGTGAAATCAAGCCTCAAGAACCGCAAGAGCAACAAGTGGCTCAAAATGATCAAACTCAACCATCTTCATCAACTCTAGCAAAGCCATCAACATCAATTCAAGATCAAGGTGAAAATCAACTTCAAGACCAAGATCAAGCTCATGATGACTCCAATAAATTCTTAGATGATGATGAAGTGGAAGACATTCAACCCCAATCCCAAGTGCCACACCCACGTGTTCATCAAAGCATCCAAAGAGAACACCCGGTGGACAACATACTTGGTGATATACAAAAGGGCGTAACTACTCGTTTTAGAATTGCAAATTTTTGTGAATATTACTCCTTTGTTTCCTCTTTGGAACCTTTGAAGGTAGAAGATGCTCTTGGAGATCCGGATTGGGTGATGGCCATGCAAGAAGAGTTGAATAACTTCAAGAGGAATGAAGTTTGGACGTTGGTGGAAAGACCAAATCAAAATGTAATTGGCACCAAATGGGTCTTCCACAACAAACAAGATGAGAACGGGATCGTGACAAGGAACAAGGCAAGGTTGGTTGCTCAAGGCTTCACACAAATAGAAGGTTTGGATTTTGGTGAGACTTATGCTCCCGTAGCTAGGTTTGAGTCAATTCGTATATTATTAGCCTATGCTACTCATCATGATTTCAAGCTATATCAAATGGATGTGAAGAGCGCTTTCTTAAATGGACCAATCACCGAATTGGTATATGTGGAGAAACCACTCGGATTTGAAGATCCTAAGTATCCTTCTCATGTCTATAAACTCCATAAGGCGCTCTATGGGCTAAAACAAGCACCTAGAGCATGATATGAATGCCTTAGGGATTTTCTTGTTAAAAAGGACTTTGAAATAGGCAAAGCCGATTATACACTCTTTTCTAAAAATGTTGATAATGATTTATTCGTTTGTCAATGACATTATATTTGGTTCTACTAATCAACTCTTTTGTGAAGAATTTAGTAGGATCATGACAAAGAGGTTTGAGATGTTAATGATGGGAGAGTTGAAGTTCTTTCTTGGATTTCAAATCAAACAAGTCAAGAAAGGGACTTTCATTTGTCAAACCAAATATATCAAGGATATGCTCAAGAAATTTGATATGAAGAATGCCAAACCCATCAAGACACCCATGCAAGCAAATGGTCATCTCGATCTCAATGAAGATGGCAAGGGCATGGATCAAAAGGTATATCGCTCCATGATTGGTTCTTTATTTTACCTTTGTGCATCTAGGCCCGATATTATGCTTAGTGTGTGCATGTGTGTAAGATTTTAAGCCACTCTAAAAGAGTGTCATTTAGTGACCGTTAAGAGGATTCTTCGATATTTGGTTCATACACCTTACCTTGGCTTATGGTATCCTAAAGGGTCATCCTTCGACCTTATCGGCTATTCGGATTCCGATTATGACGGTTGCAAAGTGGATAGGAAGAGCACCTCGGGGACTTGCCAATTCTTGGGTAGGTCCTTGGTGTCTTGGTCATCAAAGAAATAAAACTTTGTAGCCCTATCCACTGCCGAAGCCGAGTATGTTGCCGCGGGAGCTTGTTGTGCTCAACTCCTATGGATGAGGCAAACCTTAAGAGATTATGGTTACAATATGACTAAAGTCCCACTTTTGTGTGACAATGAGAGTGCCATCAAAATAGCCAATAATCCCGTGCAACACTCAAGAACCAAACACATAGACATTAGGCACCATTTCTTGAGAGACCACTCAACCAAAGGGGATATTGATATTCGCTATGTGAGAACCGAAAAATAACTAGCCGATATCCTCACAAAGCCACTAGATAAGCAAATATTTTGCGAGTTGAGAAGTCAGTTAAATATCCTAGATTCTCGCAATGTTACTTGAATTGTTGCATACATTTGATTGTTGTAGTTTTATAGCTTTGATAGCTAGAAGTTTGTAAAAATGCATTTTGTGTGCTATTTTCAAAACTATTTGATTCTTTGATCTTACGATCATAATTTGCTACTTGTGATCGTAGTTATGTAATGATGTTTGTTGGCTGATCACAAGTGGCAAAAATGTCTTATATGTCCAACAATCCATCTCCCGAACCTTCCCTTCGAATCTCAGCTCAAACTTCCATTTCTGTCAAGGTTCCAGGTACCGGAATGTCCAGACTAGGCCGGAGTATCCGACACCTGATACTGTTTCTGAGTATGCTAAGTTCTGTCGAGTTAATAGAACCTGCACTCTCCAGTCTAGGCCAGAGTATCCGGGATCTGTCAGCTCCAGAGTCTCCGGACCAGACCGGAGTCTCCAGGCCTCCCAGGTTTCTAACCCTCCCCTACCCGAGTAGTTACTTTCCTTCTACCACAAACTCATCCTTTCAACCCCTCTCTCCACAAAGAACTCCCTCCGGTGATTTCTAAGTTTGGCCAAGGATTTTTGGTGTTCTTCATCGATTCACCATCAACCTAAGGCCGGAATCTCCGGACTTTACTGTGGATCGACTCTCCGTGGTTCTTTTGCCCTAAAAAGGTAAACTCTTGAAGAATCACTCGATCTCTCAATGCTTTCATCTAGAGTCAATTTCCTTTGGTCAATTTGCTCATTATCCTTCCTAGAACTCATGGCTCTAAGGGACTTGCATTGTCTTGGCTAAATCCCTCAAACCCTAGAATTTTATCTCGGAGTCAGGCTGCCTAGAGTATCCAGGGTAGGCCGGATACTGCGGCCCTGTCCAATTTTTTAGCAGCCCTATAATCATCTACGCAAATCCTCGTGCAATCTTCTCTCAATCTCAAAGCCTGTTTCTCTTGTGTATCTCAGGAGCTTTAATATGGGAGGAGATAGATATGTACAAGGTCATACTTTTGAAAGAAAGAAAAAGCAAAAGAGCGATCATCAAGCTCAAGGTCAAAATGCTCCGCCGCAACCAGAGGATAGTGGTAGTGAACATGGAAGTGGTGAGCAGGTCCGCAAGGTTGTGAAGAAGGTCAAGTCACCCCAAGCAACTGGGCGTGGCATTCGGCTTGATGAGGGAATAGTTGATGAAGGGCTACCAAGTGCAAATGTGGCTCAAGGGAGAACCAAGCATCAAGTAGTGAGAGGAAGGGGATCAGGAAGAGGAAAGGGAACATCCCCAGTTACAGCAGGTAGAGGTAGAGGAACCCTGCCAACAAGAGAAGAAAGAGGCATGGGTATAGCTATGGGCACCAGTTCAGGCTCTCCCGAGGATGATTTTGAGGAAGAACAAGAGGAAGAGCAAGAAGAAAATGTGGTGATAGGCCCTTTGAAGCTTCATAAGCCTATTAAGAAAACCCCACCTTTTGAGATGCCAAAGCAAACAGTCAACTATATGAAGAATGCTTCAAAGGTGAACTTTGAGAGACATGTTAACCCATATGAATATGAGAAGAATGTGACAGACTATCGTTTCTGGAATGACTTTCAATCGGACTTTTATGAGATGGTAATTCTTACAAAGAAGAAGCCAATCACTCATATGCAATGGATTGACTGGGACTACATGGCTCAAAAGGATGATCCAATCTTCAATGAGGTGATCGCAGCTTGTGAACATAAGAGGGTGAAAAACATTATGGCCCTCAAGTATGATTGGAGTGAAGAGGTGGTGGCTCAGTTTTATGCCACCGTTTGGTATGATCGTGCGGAAAATCCATCCATGTATTGGATGACAGAGGGAGAAAAGTACAAAGTGAGCTTTCGAGCTTTTGCTCATCACTTCAAGTTTGATGCTCATGACACTCAGAAGGATCAAATTGATAATGAGCATCAACTCTCCTTGGAAGAATTGGCCTTCATGTATTTGAATCATGGAAAGGTGGAACTTGGCAAGCTTACGGGGATGAGACCGTTTTACAAGTGTTTGAACTCTTTATTTTGCCTTACTTTGGCGCCCAAGAGTGGAGATGCCACTTCGGTGCAAAGCATTTCAAGAAACCTTCTTGCAGCAATGTCAAATGATCATGCACCATTTAGTGTTGCAAATTTTCTTTGGGAAGAAATCCTTTTCACATCTAAATCTCCCATCAAGAGTTATGGATATGCTCCCTACATTATGTTTTTAATTGAGAGGGTAACCAAGAAAACTTTTGTTAAAGAGATCAAGCATGAGTCTTATTGGATGAGGCCGTTGAGCATTAAGGCTCCTTCTCCGTCACCTTCTCCACCTCGTGTTCCCCTGAGTGTTAGGAAGACCGCTTCAAGACGTGCTCCCTCACGTGGATCTTCTTTCATCAAAAGTGCTCTCAAGACTATTTTCAATGTTTGTACTCACAATGCGACACAAATCAAAGAGCAAAATGCAAGGTTAAAGAAGAAGGATAAGAGGCAAAAGGCTATGTATGCTTCTATGAATCTTGAGCCGCCTTATTCTCCAATCACTTCCGAAGAAGAAGAGAGTGCGCAAATTGAGTTTGAGAACCCTTGGGCATGGTATGATGAAGCCCAAGCTGCTGAGGAGAGCTCACAAGCCCAACACGGTGATGATTCATCTGAAGAGGAAGAGGTATATGGAGCAAGTTCCTCCAATGATGATGACAATGATGGCAGCGGGGACGACGATGATGGAGATGAGATTTATGAGGCAGGCAATGAGTAGCTTTTCATTGTGCTTCTCTTCTCTTTTTGGTGTTTGATGCCAAAGGGGGAGAGATTTCAGGTTTCTACGTCTGCTGCTTCTGCTCCTTACCAGAGTATCCGGGGTAGGCCGGATACTCCGGGTCAGCCAATTCTATCTCCACTAGTTTCAGCATTATAATCTTTTCATTTCGTCCCCGTTGGATATTAAGACATATGTAATAATTGTGATGAACTGTGTGGTGTGCTAGTGGAAACTCTAAATTTGTAAGACAATTTATGTTAGTGTGATGCATTTCAAGTTTGTTATGTAATGTTTGTTTCTCTCTTTCTTAGATTGAGTGATATATCTTGCCATATGTATCATGGATATTCATGTTCACACACACTTGCACCCCACGGATCCTAGGATATAGGGGAAGCTCTTGCAAAATTTCCTTGTAAATATGTGTATTTGATTTCAAATCAAATTCTTAATCAATGCACACATTTAGGGGGAGCTCACCGTATATTCTAGAATTCAAAATCTTTAAATTTAATTATCTTTTGTAAGCTTTAATCGTATTGTCATCAATCACCAAAAAGGGGGAGATTGAAAGTGCATCTAAGCCCTCTAAGTGGTTTTAGTAAATTGATGACAAAACGATTAAGGGACTAATGAGTTTATTGAAGCTATGAACAGGTTTTAGTTCCATTGGTGAAGTTATACGACGTTGGCGTCCCTCAAAAAGAAAAGAGAAGCGGTTTGTAGTACTCAATAGGATTTAATTTGATTTTATTTTTGAAATTGAGTTTAGGAAAACCGTACTATCAAGAGGGATACAATTGATAGTTTTGATGGTGTCTCAGTGCTCAAAGTAACCTCTTAGAACCAAATGTTGAGAGACACATTCACCCACGGACACCGGGAAATAGGCTAAAGTGTTCTGAGTCCGGAGTCTCCGGTGTTCACCGGATACTCCGGTACTTAGTGTTTTCGGCCGGAGTCTCCGAGTGAGACTCCGCCAGAGAGTCTCGGTTTCGATTTAATTTTAAAATGTCCGGAGTCTCCGGTGTACACCGGATACTCCGGTGCTTGATGTTTTTGGCCGGAGTCTCCGAGTGAGACTCCGCCAGAGAGTCTCGGTTCGAATTAATTTAAAAAAATATCGGAGTCTCCGGGGTTCACCGGATGCTTCGGTATCTAGAGAGGCCGAAGAGTCTTGCAAGTCTCCGGGTCTGTTCAGTGTGGCGTCTAAGTGCTGCCCGGAGTCTCCGGTGTTCATCGGATACTCCGGGTCAGTTCAACAGAACTGTAACGGCTAGTTCTGACACTGTTCTGAGTCCGTTTTGAACTACTGTCTGGAGTCTCCGGAGTTCACCGGATACTCCGGGTTAGGTCAACCAGAACAGTAACAGCTAGTTTTTGAGTGATAGCTATAAATAGTCCCCCACCTCTTTGCATTGAATGCTTGCTGTTGCTGCTGAGCTACTACTTGACAAAGCCTCCCAAAGCATTCAAGAGCCTCTCTAAACCTCTCTAGTGCTTAGATTGTTGCAAGAATTGAGAGATACAGTTTGGAAGAGAGATTTGAGTTGTTGAACCAAAATCCAATCTTTGAGCATTGAGTTCGTCGTCAAGCGTTCATTTGTGATCTTTTTCTCTTGGAGCCTCGTGCTCCTAGATGGTAAGGCGTCGTCCGTAGAGCACCCAAGGATTGTAGAGTGCTACGGGAAGTTTGTAATCACCCATTGACTTGAGTATGAAAACATAGCCTTATCTTTGTGGTAACTAGGTGAGGATAGGGTTGAAAGAGACCCGGCTCTTTGTGAGCTCCTCAACGGAGACGTATGCGCTTCTTAGTGAGGTGGCCGAACTTTAGGATAAATCCTTTGTTTCCTTTACTTTCTTGCAAGTTTTACTAGTTCTTGTAGTTTTTGGGGATTTTCCCAAATCCTATTATTTGTGAGTGTTTTACTGCAGGGTGTTGTTGATAAGGTCATTATACATCTATTAGAACCTGTGGTAACACTTAGACTCAAGTAGACTTGCTTAGATTCATTTTGATTTCGCAATCCTGTATAGGCCGGATAATCGGGATAAGACCGGATACTTCGGACACCGGAGTATCCGAACTTGATCAGAGTATCCGGACTCTGTTAATCCATTGCTGAGTTTTAAATTTCAGAAATGCCTATTCACCCCCCCCCCTCTTGGCGATATCTAGTACATTCACCCATGACCGCATGTCCAGATCCGATGGTCATCGGCTTTGGATGAATCGGCGACAGCGAACCTCCTTTGCGCGACGCAGGGCCGCACCTCCCTCTAGCAGTGACGCCTCCCTCCCAAGGCGGTAGGTCCAGGCAACCCAGACGGCAGCGGCGCCCGGCCAGCGCCGATGGTCGGTGGTGACGCAGAAGTCAGGCGGTGGCCAGAGGCCCCCAGATCCGACCAGGCCGCCACCCTGTACATGGACAGCAGTGGCTAGCCCAACTGGCAACGGCCACCTGCGGTCCTCTGAGGCGGGGCTCTGCTCGACCGACGACAGTGGGCAGAGCAGGTGCTGGCGGCGACCCACCCTTCTCCCCACTCGAGCGGCACATACCTCCCGCGGCCATCACCGGCCCGCGCGGTAGCAGCGGCGGCGGCCAACCGCCCGCCAGCGGAGGGAGCGGCGGGAGCGGCGAGTGACGGAAGCCAACGGTGGGGAGGAGGCTGGTGGGGGAGATAAGGTGGAGAGAGAGAGAACCGGATGTGGGTGGATAAGGCAAAGAAAGAACTGGATGTGAAGATAAGGCAGAGAGAGTGACCCGGACGTGAAGCTTTGCGAGCCAAAAGTCGAGTGGAATAAGATTTCGGGTCCAGGCACTTCTTCACTGTTGGTTGATATTATAAACCGGCAGTGAAGGATATCACTACAGGCTCAATTTATCAGACGGCAGTGATTCCCCTTGTCACTGTTGGTCCGTAAGCTATATTGGTTAATTTTTCTAGCGAGATGTATAGACCAGCAGTAAAACACCATCACTGTCGGTTCATTAGGAACCGACAGTGATGGACCGGTTTTTATGACCGATTTTATAGTAATGTATAGTGTTTCTGTTCGCACACACCAAATCAGGAAAGTGGAGTGCGCCAAACTTGCTTTTCCCATGCGGGAGCGCGCTTGGGTGTGCTAGCCATGCTAGGTGTTAGGAAACCTAGCAGGTTACGTATGGAAGTGGGCCCGTCTCGAATCCTAGTAGGATTGGAGTCCAACTCTTAGGTGTTTTTGGTTCTTTATATACAGGAGGAGACCCCTCATTGTAACACACAAAAAACAGATCAATAAAGAACAGACAGCTTTTCCCCTACGCTCGTGTCTCCTTTTGCAATTGCTCTCTTGAGGGATCGCTGGACTACACCCGGTAGCAGTGGTTACTCAACACGTTATCAGCACGAAGCTCTACCGAAGATCAAGCTAGCGGAATGAATCTGTGTACGACCGATCTGCACTGCATTGACATCGTCGTCAAGCGGGTAGGTCTTTGGCCTAGCCTATATGCCCTACGCGGCACGAATCGTTCGCAAGAATTGAAAGGTACGATCGATTCGGTATGTATCTTCGCACCCACTGCCTTTTGCATCAAAATATATCTGAAATCTTGCATAAGCAGTAGCGTGCATCGTATGCGTGAACAGTATCTAGCACAATGAACAGTAGCCCGTAGCAAGATGAACAGTAGCTAGCGAATTCGATCTATACAGTATGGCATCACGGCAAGAACCAAGCATCGCATGAACTTCGTGTATACGATCTAGTGGGGCCCACAGCCACCACCTCGCCGCCGGTCGAATCCGACCGCCACACCCAAGCACAGTATGCGGTGGCTCGAAGGCCACCGCCACAGATCGAAAAAGAAAAGAAAAATATGCCGGCGACCTTCCCGTCGGTACTCGCCGCTACACCTCCTGGTGTCCCTGCGGGATCCACCGGCATGGGTTTCGAGTCCTCGGGGGGTACTCGGAGTGCTCGAGGGGTACTCGGGGTGCTTGGGGGGGCCTGCAGTTCCCGGACCCGAGCACCGCCTCCCGGCTCATGCCCCTCTCGGGTCCTCGGGGGGTACTCGGGGTGCTCGGGGGGCCTGCAGTTCCCGGACCCGAGCACCGCCTCCCGGCTCTTGCCCCTCTCGGGTCCTCGGGGTGGTACTCGGGGTCCTCGGGGGGTACTCGGAGTGCTCGGGGGGTACTCGGGGTGCTCGGGGGGCCTGCAGTTCCCGAACCCGAGCACCGCCTCCCGGCTCATGCCCCTCTCGGGTCCTCGGGAGGGTACTCGGGGTGCTTGGGGGGTACTCGGGGTGCTCGGGGGGGGGGGGCCAGCAGTTCCCGACCCCGAGCACTGCCTCTCGAAATCAGAGGCTCTATTTTTGCCTTTTAGACCCTGTGGTTTCTAAGAATTACGCAAATTTTGGAATTTTGCGGGCTTTATGGAGAATCCTGAAAATATTTTTCCTGCACGAAAGTATCTCTAGAATTTGGATTTTGCATATGTTTTTAGCCATTATGCAGTATTTATTTTGCTGTTTAAATTGCCTGTTATGCATTTAAATTCAGTAAAATTCACATAATAGCATAGAAAATATCGAAAATTGCAGCAATTCAATTTAGCAACATGATGCAACTTTGCTAGCAGTAATGTTTGCGTTATTAAAAAAATGTAGATGGCTGGCATCACGAACAAGGGGTTCGCTGAGCTGAGTGCTGATGGCCGCAACTATCTCACTTGGGCATCGGATGTCCGGATCGTACTTGGAGCAAAGAAGCTCCGCGCTGCAATTGGTCTAGGAACAAGCAGTGCAACTGTTCCCACGGAGGATGAGAATGATCAGGCACTTCATTTCCTCCGTCATCATCTCTCTCCCACTCTAAAGGATGAGTACATGGCAGTGACCAACGCTAAGGCACTATGGGACGCACTGAAGGAGCGTTTTGAGCGCCTTAAGTACACCATCAAGCCTCTAGCAGAGCAAGAATAGGTCCGGCTCCGTTTCTATGACTTTAAGCATGTCAGAGAGTACAACTCCGCGCTGCACCATATATGCACACTATTGTGTCTCTGTGGGAAAGAGATCACAGAAGAGGAGAAAATTGAGAAGACTCTCTCCACTTTCGACCCGAATGCAGCAGAATCCACACGCAATCACCGTCAATCAAATTATAAGAAGTATTCAAAATTGATTGATGTGTTGCAACTCAATGAAGTTCATGACGAAGTCATAAACAAGAACTTCTTATCCCAGCCGCAAGGAAGGAGTAGTGGACTAGAAGTCAATCAACTCTCTTTCAAAGCGCGCAAGATCCGCAATAAGAAGCGGAAGAAGGGAGGAAAGAAAGTGGTGACAGGCAAAGTCAAGCCTAGTGATGATAATGGCAAGACAAAGAAAAAAGTCAAGCCTTATGGTGAGCAGAACCAGGCATGCTTTAAGTGCGGTGTTTGGGGCCATTGGTCCCGCATCTGCAAAGCACCTAAGCATGTTATGGAAGCATTCCGGAAGAAGAAGAAAGAGCAGCCAGAAGCACACCTCACCATTGCAGTGGGGATGGAAGAGGACAAAGCAGTCAAAATTGAAAGGGATGCATCTCACATGGAAGTTGATGACGCTCCCGTAATGACTGTAAAAGGCCCGCCAAAGGATGATGCAGAGGCCTCCACTTTGCCCTCTTCCACTGCCATAGTAGATGCCGAAATGAATGAAGCGGAAAACAAAGCCATTGAAGATGAAGTGATTAGATGTTTCGCAAACTCTATCTAGAATTAGAGTAATTAGCCATTTATTTTGTGAATTGCTGAATTTAGGAGGATTGAATAAATGTAAGCTCTAGAAGAGCGGAACTTAGCTACAAATAATTTTTTGATTATATATATATATATAAAGTATTTAGTCTTTGTGCTGCTTTCTTGCATGTGAATGATTGAATACTTTATTTATAGAATATGTGTGGCGCCCGCATGGAGGAAGTGTGTATTGTGGATAGTGGAACCACAAATACAATCTTAAGAGAAAAGAAGTATTTCCATTCTATTAGAAATAGCTCTGAAAAAGTAATGACTGTCACTGGTAGTGATAAATGCATAGTTGGATCTGGAAGAGCCACAGTCACACTACCTATGGGAACTACTTTGCACATTGAAGAAGCATTGCTGTACCCTGAATCTGCAAGGAATCTCTTAAGTTTTAAAGACATTCGCGCTAACGGTTTCCATGTAGAAACTGGTGAAGAAAATGATAGGGAGTACCTATACATCACTAAGCGTGATAGTGAAGAAAGAATATTAGAAAAACTTCCCTCCATGAGCAGTGGCTTGTACTACACTCGTATTAGGGCACCTGAAGTGTTCACTACCTTAAAGACTGTATTCCGTAGTACAGAATTATTCTCCCTATGGCATGATAGATTAGGTCACCCTGGTCTTAGAATGATGAGGAACATAATTACTAACTCACAAGGTCATGGCATAAATGTGAAGAATTTTCCGAATCATGAAGATTTTGTATGCCCTGCATGTGCTACCGGGAAATTGATAGTGAGACCATCTGTCTTAAAGGTACAGGATGAAATCCCTGCATTCCTGGACAGAATCCAGGGGTATATCTGTGGTCCTATTTAGCCGCTTTCTGACCCGTTTCGGTACTTTATGGTATTAATAGACGCATCCTCGAAGTGGTCGCATGTATGTCTATTATCTACCCGCAACCATGCCTTTGCAAAGTTGATCCCGCAGATCATACAAATCAGGAATAATTTTCCAGATCATTGCGTGAAATCCATCAGAATGGACAACGCTGGTGAATTTACTTCTAAAGCGTTCGATGATTATTGCACTAGTATGGGAATTAAAGTTGAACATTCTGTACCGCATGTCCACACTCAGAATGGACTAGCCGAAGCGCTGATAAAAAGAATAAAGTTCATTGCAAGACCTTTGTTGCAGCACTGTAATTTGCCTGCTACATGTTGGGGACATGCAGTCTTACATGCGGCAGCTCTCACTGATTATAGACCATCCTCCTACAACATCTAGTCACCTATGCAACTAGTGCAAGGGGTGATCCCGAAGATTTCCCATTTACGCAAATTTGGATGTATGGTTTATGTGCCGATACCGCCACCACAGCGGAATGCTATGGGGCCTTTGCGGAAAGTTGGAATCTATGTCGGTTATGAGACTGCATCCATAATCCAATATTTAGAACTAGCAACTGGAAATATGCATACGGCCCGCTTCGCTGACTGCATTTTTGATGAAAATAATTTTCCATCATTAGGGGGAGGAAATAAACCCTTAGATGAGAAATGCCGGGAAATTATATGGCAGGCTGAAGGAATTATGGCACATAATCCTCGCACTAGTGAAGCAAATGATGAAGTACAGAAAATCATCGACTTACAGAAATTAGCAAACAATCTGCCTGATCATTTTTGTGATTTGAAGAGCGTGACTAAGTCGCATGTGCCTGCACGCAATGCACCAGAGCGGGTGGAAGTACCAAAAGAAGGTACCCCTCATCTTGTCCTAGGAGCTCCGAAAAATAATAAAAGGACAAGAAATCCGGTTACTCAAGTCCTAAATAGCCGGAGACGTCTGGCGAAAGTGGGAAATGAGAGCTTACCACAGCCGATCACAAAAGTGCCCTAAAGGAAAAAGAAGAGGAGCCAGTTGAGACCTGGCGATGGTATGGAACCTCAGAAAGTATGCATACCAGATTTGAATCTTCCCACGCAGGAAGAAACCAGCGAAAATGCGCGCGCTGAAATCGACGCTGGTAAACTAAAGGCCCTTGCCCCAAATCATGAAGAGCAAGATGAAGAAGCACCTGAAAGTGCAGCCCATGATGAAATAGCAATAAACTATGTGAATTCAGGGGAATCCTGGAATAGAGCAACCACGATAGTCGACACATACTTCGCAAATAAAATTGCCACAATCATAAATCATAACCCTGAGCCTGCATCACTCGCTGAATGTAGAATGAGGTCAGATTGGAAAGACTGGCAGAAGGTAATGACAGCTGAACTGTTGTCCCTGAACAAAAGAGAGGTCTTTGGGCCAGTATGCCGCACACCTTCCCACATCAAACCAGTGGGATACAAGTGGGTTTTTGTTCGTAAGAGGAATGAAAGGAATGAAATTGTGAGGTACAAAGCACGACTAGTGGCACAAGGTTTCACTCAACGACCAGGCGTTAATTATGAAGAAACCTATTCTCCGGTGATGGACGGAATTACCTTTAGATATTTAATCTCAATGGCAGTCAACCTAGAGTTGAAAATGAAGTTGATGGATGTTGTGACCGTATATCTTTATGGGAGCCTAGATTCGGACATTTATATGAAGGTACCTGAAGGAATACCATTACCGAATCAAGATAGAGGAAATAGACACCTTTATAGCATACAATTGAAGAAGTCGTTGTATGGGTTAAAACAGTCAGGTAGGATGTGGTACAATCGTTTGAGTGAATTTCTTGAAAAACGAGGCTACACAAATAGCACAGATTGTCCCTGTGTATTCATAAGAAGGTCCTAGAATAGATTTTGCATAATATCTGTATATGTAGATGATCTAAATATCATTGGTACAGAAGAAGATATTGAAGAAGCAAGTTCATACCTGAAGTCTGAATTCGAAATGAAAGATTTGGGTAAAACCAAATTCTGCTTGGGCCTGCAGTGAGAGCATATGGAAGATGGAATCTTTGTACATCAGTCAAACTACACTCAGAAGGTGTTAGAGCGGTTTGGTTTTGAAAAATCATTTCCTGCTAAAACCCCCATGGTCGGAAGATCACTACAAGCATATCAAGATCCCTATAGACCTAGAGAAGAGGGGGAGGAAGTATTGGGACCGAAATTCCCATACTTAAGTACAATAGGTGCACTAATGTATTTGGCTAATTGCACTAGGCCAGATATAGCATTTGTGGTAAACCTACTTGCACGATACAGTACAGAGCCCACTAAAAGGCACTGGAAGGGCTTGAAAGATATTCTGCGTTACTTGCAAGGTAGCAAGGATATGGGCCTGTTCTACAGAAAGAATCAGGATCTATGTCTTGTTGGATACGCAGATGCTGGGTACCTATCAGACCCGTATACAGCAAAATCACAGAGTGGCTATGTTTTCTTATGTGGTGGAACTGCAATATCCTGGAAATCGTCGAAGCAAAGTCTTGTATCGACTTCGACGAACCACTCGAAAATAATAGCTCTATATGAAGCCACACGAGAATGCGCATGGCTTAGAAGAGTGATCAATCACGTCCAGCAGTTATGTGGCTTGAACACTACTAACACCCCTACCATTATCTATGAAGATAATGCTGCATGTGTCGCACAAGTGCAAACAGGATATGTGAAAAGTAACTTAACGAAGCATATCAACCCCAAGTTCTTTTATGCTCATGAATTGCATAAGATGAACGAAATAAAGGTAATGCATACCAAGTCGTGTGAGAATCTTGCAGATTTGTTCACTAAGTCTCTCCCTGCATCTAGTTTTGAAAGATGTGTTCGTGGCATTGGGATGATGAGGCTTAGAGAGTTGCACAGTTCAGGGGGAGATATTTCACATAACACCGATAAGAAGAATTAAATCTTAGTCAAAAAGATTAAGTACCTAAGGTTAATCATGAAGATTACTTGAAGTATTTAGGTGAATTGTACTCTTTTTTCCTTATATGAGTTTTCCTGAAGTTTCTCATGGCAAGGTTTTTAATAAGGCAATTCGTGTGACCATGTCACGAGCTATGTACTCTTTCTCCTAATTTTTCCCACTGGGTTTTTGGGGAGTTTTGATAAGACATATGCATTCCGCGAGAAGTGCCCAAGGGGGAGTGTTAGCAAACCTAGCAGGTTACGTATGGAAGTGGGCCCGTCTCGAATCCTAGTAGAATTGGAGTCCAACTCTTAGGGATTTTTGGTTCTTTATATACATAGGGAGATCCCTCATTGTAACACACAGAAAACAGATCAATAAAGAACAGACAGCTTTTCCCCTACGCTTGTGTCTACTTTTGCAATTGCTCTCTTGAGGGATCGTTGGACTACACCCGGTAGCAGCGGTTACTCAACACTAGGCCCACCAAACTTGCTTTTCCCCGTGCCCCCGCGCTCAATGGCTGGCCATGTTGGGCCCACCTGGGAGACTTGGGCCGTTGTTGCATGCTTTTGTATCATCAGTTACTCTTGGAAAATAAATACTCATCAGGTAGGTTCATATTTATCATCCAAAAAGAAAACATATACTGGTGCAGCATATTCATCTTATTTGCCTTTTGCTACCACATAAATTTATATGAGTAAATTTTGCAAAACTACAGATAGTTTTACAAAATTATCGCAAAACTATAGATTTAAACAATAGTTTCACAAAACTACAGATTTAGTGTTAATTTTATCACAAAACTACAAATACTTTGGTAAAATTATCGCAAAACTACATATTTAAGCAACAATTTCACAAAACTACAGATTTAGTACCGATTCGCAAAACTACAGATTCTAGAGGAGCTGTTCCCAGCCCCGTTACCATGATAATTGGGCCCCGCTTGCAGTCTCACAGCAGCTGCTAGCTCATGAAACGGACCGTCCGGGAGTTCATGTGACTGCAAGCGGGACCCATTTGTCAGGTTAACAGGTCTGTGATAGAATCTATAGTTTTACGATAAAATCAGCGCTAAATTTTTAGTTTTGTGAAACTATTGCTTAAATCTGTAATTTTACGATTTAAGATAATTTTGCCAAAGTATCTGTAGTTTCATGAACTCCCGGACGGTCTGTTTTATGAGATGGCAGTAGCTGTGAGACTGCAAGCGGGGCCCAATCGTCATGGTAACGGGGCTGGGAATAGCTCCTCTAAAATATGTAGTTTTGCAATAAAATCAACGCTAAATCTATAGTTTTGTGAAATTATTGTTTAAATCTATAGTTTTGGATAATTTTATCAAAGATCTATAATTTTGCGATAAAATTAGCATTAAATCCGTAGTTTTATGAAACTATTGCTTAAATCATATAGTTTTGTGATAATTTTGTCAAAGTATCTATAGTTTTGCGAAATTTACTCAATTTATATCCATGTCAGCATGCACCCAAAAAAGCAATTTGTAGTGTTTTATCAGGCAAATGAGTACAAATACAAAAGCAAGTTGTGGCTTGCTCAATGGTGCTAAAATGCTCAATAATTTTGGATGCTGAATGGTGCTAAAGTGCTCAATTAGCAGTCATAAAATTGCTTCACTTCAGAAACTTCTAAATTTGCTAAACGAAAAAGGGGTTATAATGGAGAGGGCCTGTTGCACAGTTCTAAACTTCTCAAAAGTATATAAAGCCTTTATGCATGATTGTTTTATGAAACCATATATATTGGTATCTGATTGAAATGTAAGAAAATTGTAGGGTCACTTATTAAAGTTAATGAAAAAATGCTTAATGGGTAATTCAAAATTTCTCAAAAGTACATATAGTATTTATGCAAAATTGCTTTTTGAAATCATGTATAAATGCTACCTGATTGAAATGCAAGAACATGGTATCTTCTTATAGTTAATGAAAAAACTGCTTGATGCATAACTCTAAATTGCTCAAAGTAGATGGAGCATTTATGCATAATTTCTTTACGAAGCATATAGAATTGATACATGTTTGAAATATAGTAAAATGGTAGATTATTAAGATAGCTGGAGGTACTCCATAGCTACAAAGCATGATTGTATGTTTCGAGTATAGAAAGCCATCAAAACCACGCTAGGCTTACTACGATAATAATTTCTTGGAAGTCAACAGCCTCTTCACCCTGTTTACAGGATCAAATCGACCAAAATCAGGAGCCACTTACTTAAGCATGGGACGTAACCCAATCTTTCTTGGCATCACAACAAGTGCACACATGCACACGCTGGTAAACAAGTTACCACACGCACTTGCAAGCACATAGATACACTACCAGCTAATGAACTCACCATGAATAGCGCCGTAATCAGGGGCATGTTCGACCGTGCTGACGCCTTGTTTAATGAAGCAAAAATGTCGAATGTCTAGCTATAGGTATATACGTATAAGAAGTACACCGTATACATATAGGGTATACTGTACACCTACTTAACATCTTCAGATATTGCGGACCTGAATCTGCGCGATCTGATACACCCGGAGATCTCAAAGACATATACTAGGAAGATCTCGATCGGGTTATTAGACTCGAGTACGACTAGTATCCAAATTAGATTCATCTGCTTTGCCTTGGCCGACAAGATGAAGGACTCCCTATCAACTACGGCTGGGACTAAGGCGGTGCCTCAACCCCTATATAAGGTAGGGTCCCTGACCCCCGGACGGAGAGGAAGAACCAATCTATGCATACGCAACTCGACGTAAGCGACATCAAGACCCTAGAAACTGGAGATACTCGGCGACTTCAACCCTAGGTTAGCCTAGATCCAATCCTCTCCATTGTAATAGGTCTTGCCACATTGCTTATACTCAAGGCAATCAATATATGGTAGCATCCACATAGGACGTAGGGTATTACTCCAATCGGAGGCCCGAACTTGTATACATCGTGTGTCTTGTTTCCTGTTTGATCCCTGATCTCGAAGGTACCCCTGTTTAATTACAAATATATTATCGGGCACTAATCTTTGACAGTTGGAGCGCTAGGTAGGGATCTTCATCTATTTTTCAGGATCGATCATGTCTCAAGTGCGCGTCCGCGTTAGATTTTCCAACACTGGCTTTTATGACCACTTCGAGTCGGCAGCAATCATCTTCGCTTTGCCTTCTGCCGGGTCCGAGATCACCATCGGAATATGGCGTACTACTGGGACGATCAAGGTGGACTGATCCACATCGGTATTATCGAGTCCAGCCCATTGGACGCATACCGCGAGGTGGGACACCTCAACTGGGATCCCAAGGAGCCTAATGTTCTTCAATCATGGACATCGACGGTGCAGGTCATGAGAGTAGTGATGACAACTCCATCAACTGCCAGAGTAGCTGAATAGATCGATTTGTCTTCATGGCTGGAGGAGTCAACGGCACACCCAGTGACCAGAATGCAGGAGATCCGAACACCGTGATAAACCATGGTGTAGGAATCCTTGAGGATCCAGCAGCGGCAGCCGCTGCCGAAGGTCCTAGCGTCGTTGGAGAGTTACCGCTAGGGACGTCTGTAGTTGGAGCTTTGCAGGTCCCTGATACCACCCATCATCGATGGACTGCGGAGAGTCATGACAAAAATGGTCATGACAAAACCTGAAAATGTCACGAAATGGGGGTTATTTGGTGATGATTCATGACATTTCATCATGAGTCTGTAGTGGGACAGTTTTGACAGGTGTGTCTATGATGAATTGGTTCCATCATCATTGAATGTCCACTGTTTTGTGATGTTACTATATGTTATCGTCACAAGAAAATATTAGACGATGCCTAGTACACATCAATGACAAAATATGTTTTGTCACAAAATATTGGGCCTAAAAAAATTCCAGCAGGAAAGCAAAATATGGGCGTGTGGACGCGAGGGAGCCCAAAACTGAAATGAATATCCTAAGGCATCCATGGTCTTTCCCCTCACATTTTTACTGCACCCTCTCTCTGTCGTGAATCTCCAATTTCCCTTTGTTCTCCCCATGCATCCCCACTAGCCATGACCCCCAGACTTCGCTACTCAGATCTATCGTCTCCAGTGACCTCCATCATCACAACTTGCAACCTCGACGCACCTCTGGTGTCCCTCTACCTCTTGTTGTCCCTCCTCCCTCTACTAGCCATGTGTGCGCCATCGGCCCCAATCCAGCAGCCACCGCCGCACGTCCCAACTCCTCCCGTGGGGGAAAAGGGACAGCAAACAGGCAAAAGCACGCGGACTTCACCGCGGAAGTTGGGGGAAACAAATATGCGGCCGACGATGTTGACAACATGGAGCCTACGGAAGGTGTTCGTCCTGCCGACCCTGCTCTTTGACCCCTCGCCAGGCAGCCTCCAACCCACCCGCCTCGCCGTCCACGTACGTATGCAACCGTCTCTGCTTACTGGGCTCAACACAGGCACCTCCTAAACCCTAAACCCCCTGCTCAAGCTCTTCTAATTTGTCTAATTGTCTCCTCTCGTCGGTTTCCCCACTTCCTAGGTCAATGGCGCTGGCTCCTCTTGCTCCTCCTACCTCGCCTCCAGCTGTCGCGTCTACAAGATCGAGGTTCATGCCTCTTGTGGTTCCTAATTTCATTTATGTTCATAGAGCTGTGCTGCATAATTCCTTATGAAGAGAGTATATTGGATAGTAGATGATTAGAGTATCCAATAGCAATTATCCTATGGCTCCTAAGAATGGTAGCTGTTGAGCGAATAGTTAGGCTCAATTCATTTGGCTTTGGAATTGGGGTGCTGAAATTGTTGTGTAATTGCCAAGTTGTTGGTTTCTTGTTTGATTAGTGATTAAAGTGGCAAAGCGAGAGGTATATTAGTGGGGGAACCGGAGGATGTAGCCCCTTTCACTATTTCTAACACGATGTGGTTCTCAAATTGATTTTTCCTCTCTATTTTCTTGGAGCCGAAAGATAAGCATGGACGGCTCGATGCTGTCCAAAGGAAAGGAGAGCCTTTTGATTCCTGATAATGCACAGGTATAATCCTCATAGTTCTCAGGTACTGCTGTTTCTCTTTGTATTTTTTTTATGCTTATTGAAAAATCTGTTTTCTATGAAAGGTCATAAGCTCATCAGTTGTGGATCGCTGCCCACATCGTTCTGAGATTCAGAGTGTAGCTCTCGCAGAGGGTGAAGGTGCAATCTTCAGCATTTTATGATAACATGGTGCAGAATCTTATTTCCCAAGTTAAAATTATAAACAGTTGTGTGCCGAATGAATGATCCTGGTGAGTTGTGTTAGTACCGTTTTGTTTCAAAATGTATAATGTTTCTGTTGGTGTTTGAACTGTGCGGTCTTCTCCATGTTGAATCCACTAATGTATTTTACACATTCCTGACCTGGAGTTTATGTGGCCTTTGACAAGAGTCAAGAGTATTCGTTTTGCTTAGGGGACTACAGTATCAGAAAGGATATTGTTATTCAATATGGCCTCAGATCTATGAGAAAGGTATCTCATTTTTTTGTAAGGCAAAATCATGATAAGTAATAAATCTGTTTTGTTGATGTAATATAATTTGGTTACATCTAATTCTTGCCAAAGTAAAATTCTATCATTTGCTCATAACTAAGATCGCCTACTTTGTGTTTCTAAATTTGGATTTACTTGTGCAGAGAGAAGCTGGCTCCTCATTTACTACATTCTCTCACCAAGTAATAGACTTCATTCTGGGTAAGTTACAGTTGTGTTCGATTGCCCTGGTATATTCTCAATTCATGTTGTTGTTTCCTTAACAAAGGCTCAGGCACCTTGAAGAAAATTTGGATGATTGGTTGAATGAACAGCAAGAGAACAATTTGGATGATGACTATCTTGTCTTCAATTGCCCCGTTTATTCTCAATTCATGTTTGCATGCTTTAATTGTTTTTTACAAGTAGAAGGAGGAACTTCTAGTTTAATTAAGCACATCTACATAAATTTGCAAGGTTCGTCATCTCTTCTAGATGTAAGGGAAATACACTGGACCACTATAAGTATAATGTATAATTGCTGTGTCTAGTCCTGGGAAGTGTTAACTTCGAATTTGTAAATCTTCAAAGTTCTGCAAAGAGGTAGTTTGCATGTGTATATTCTCGTGAGTTGCTTATGTCTCGTGAGTTTCTTATGTTTGTAGATAGTTTATATCCTTCTGGTGGATGAAGGATACTTGTTTATATAAGTTGTGTGAAGCGTAGAAATATTCCGCAGAGTATGGACCTATACTGGAATTACTAGTGGTGCACATGCATTATTGTTCAGGTTCCTATGCTGCAATTTCTGAATTTCAATTGCTCTTTAGTCAGATTATATTAACATGATGTTCTGAGTTGTCCCTTTTCCTGTTCATATAGGCAAACATTGGAAGAAAATAGTTGACTATAATGATAAGATCAATTACACTTTCCATGTATAGCTTCAGACTCTTTGTTCATTTGCCATTAATAACATATTCTGTGTTAATATGTATTAAGCAATTATGGAACAGATATAGTGTGTGATCTGCTCACTATATTTCGATGTCACTCAAATGCAGGAGGGATGGAAGTAAGCGGCGATCAAAATCTTTCTGAAAGTCACTACTTAAGATATGTGCATTGAAAGGTTGCACGCATAAGAGAGCTTGAAGATCAAATGGCACTTCTGATAGGCAAGCAATAGAGAACTGATGAGATTCTTTTGCGCCTCATGAGCTAGTCATCAAACATAGGTTTAGGTTAATCTTCTTTCTAATAGTGCATGGTACAAGGTAGCTTTTGAAGTCTTTGATGAATACATGGTTCAGATAATCATGTTTTCAGTAGAACATGGTACAAGATACCTTTTCAAGTCTGTGATGACTGCATGCATGGCAAGATGTAGACATGCTTATATTTTGCACCTGTGCTGGAGACAACTTGACTTGTGTTGTCTATATTTTTGTGAAAGATTTTGTGACTTGTAATGAGATAGTCCAAATTTTCAGATTGTAAAGTAATGTATTTCCATATTACTAATGTTCTTATGAGATGTATGATGATTTCTTTTTTTCCGTCATGGACAAGCAATGGCAATGGGAATTTTAGTGACGAAACACGAGCCAATAATGATGTTTAATCTCACATTGCATGACAAATAAAAATGTCACTGAATAGTCTCTCTTCCATGATGATATTATAATCATTATAAAATGTAAGATGTTCCATGATGATTGTATGGACTTTGTCACTAAATATGATGCAGATTCTGTGATGAAGCGCGTGATGCGAAAAATACATCACTATTATTATTCTATGACAAAAATATTGTTATACCGTGATGATAACCTATCATCATCGATAGTCAGATTTCATGTAGGTGATATTCGACGTCGACTTTTTGTGGGGACACCTCTTGGTCAGGTGATGCCCCCTTGGAAAAGCAGTCATAGGGCGACGTCGGCTTGACCACAACTGAGCATTGGCAGTGGTGTCTTTAGCACTCTGGAGGCCAACGTCCAGGGTGCTCATCTGATTCTAAGATCCTTCCATGAGTTGGATCTGGCGAATCCCTTAACCCTGATAGTCAACCTGTTGAAGACTCTGCTTGATGCGGCTCGGACCCAGGCTGCTCGAGTGAACAACCCTAGCTATTCTAGGCACCCTAGCCAGCATGATGCTAGTTTGAGGAGCCACAAACATGGACACCCCTGAGCCGAGGGATCGCAAGTGGGAAGCTCGGGTGGTCGAGCTCGAGCATAGCCCTACAGGTCGAACTGTAGCTGCTCCATCCACAGGCGCAAGAACCAAGAAGACCTGAGGAACCGCATCCCTCACGATAGGCACGACTTATGGGAAGTGATCGATAATCGCCGTGAGGAGTGCCGCGAAGACGATCGTCGTCATAACGATCGCAGATCTCCAGGATGGCATGGTCGACGTGACTCCCCTGTTCGAAGGAACAGGCGTGACAGCCCCCTATCACCCCTTGAAGAATTTGATGGAGGTTGCGAAGCATTTGCATCCGAGCTCTAGTCGATACGATGGCCCGAGAAGTTCAAAGAGGTCCAATCTAGAAATATGACGGGAAGCTCAACCCTAATGAGTGGTTACATATTTACACCACTATTATTCAAGCAGCTGTCGGGGACAACAAGGTAATTGCCAATTACCTGCTAACCACCCTTGATGGATCGGCAAGATCCTGGTTGTTGACCATGTCCTCCAACTCGATCTGATCATGGGTTGAGTTGAAGGATTAGTTCATCGCCAACTTCCAGGGTACGTTTGAGCGCTCGGGAACGGAAGACGATCTCCATCAACTGAACTAACTTCGAGACTTCATCCAGAGATTCAACGACATGCGTAATATGATCCCGGATATTTTCGACGGATCGGTCATCATCACTTTCAAGAGAGGTGTCAAGGACAGAGACTTGGTCGGGAAGCTAGCTACCCGGAAAATCTAGACGGTCAAGAACTCTTCGAGCTTGCCGATAAGTTCGTGAAGCGTGCTGAAGCCTAGGCACATGCCAAAAACCCTCAGTCTAACAAAGACAAGTCTGAATCTTCAAAGAACGAGGGGGAAAAGAGAAAATATAGCGATAAGCGTAAGGGTCCAGACACGACCGTGGCTGCGGTCGAAAGGAGCAAGTCACGCAACACCAGAGATAACAAGGGCAAGAGCCATGGTGGCGGGAAGTGGTTTCCCGTTCATCAGTCTAACCAGGATGGCTTCGACGAGTGTCAAGTTATCAACAAGAAGCTTGAAGAGAAGCTCGATGCTGCTATTGTTGACTACCATAGCAAACAGGCCAAGCCAAGTGCTGACGATGATGAGCCTTGGTCTCGCAAGAATCTCGTCGAGCCAGGAGGAAGAGGCGCATGCGATATGGGCAGCGGGCGAGGTCGGTGGAGCCCTCACGACTAGATCCGGCATCCCAGTAACTATCACTGCGAGGCTCGGATGGCTCGCGGTGGTAGCGTGGGGTCAACTCAGGGAGAGAGGGAGATAGGAGTGGGACATCGCCCATCGCCGATGGTGGCGAGGCATTGAGCAGCAGAGCTTTGATTTGGTGGGCTACAGCCAAATCAATCCATCTGAGCAGAGGGAGAGGAGATGATGATTTGGGATGCAGGCAAGCCGACGGAGGAGATGGTGAGGATTGGGGAGATAGCGATGGAGATTGGGAAGGAAAAAGGTGCCAGTGGTGAGAGATATGATGGTGGGACAATAAAAAAAAAAGTGTGCTAGTTAAAAAGTCTTTCACGCAGGAGCACGACCGGATGACCGGTGGATGGCCAATCCGAGTGTGCCTATCGCTTTACGTATACATATATGTCATCTCCTTTTTGTCATCGTGGCAAGTTGCAGCAGAGCTAGTGCAATTAATGCATGCGTGCATTATTTGAGGCTGCTATATATGCATATGGAATGGATGTGGGAGTAGATTAGGATGAGCGAGGACAAAATAAGGAAGGGAATATACACAACACGAAACGAATGTGCCATTTAGGAACATTTCAAGCGGGTTATATATCACTAGCAGACTTGAGGACATGAGATTTTCCCGAATCCAAGGATTCATGTTGGGCAATGGTCAAGAAGCCACCTAACCATGTGTTGGAACCCCTTCCCGCTCTTCTAACGGATTGGATATCCAACAATCTTTGTAACCATCCATAATAATTGCATCTATATATGATGATCAGAACAAAAGCATGGTCATTAGTTCCCTGAATCTCACTGCATCGACGGTAGCAAACTTCTCACAAAAATATTACTCATTAGGGACAGTATGCATACATCGTATATTGTTGTGATGCTGACCAGAATTATCATACATGAACCATTAATTGCAATATTGATCAATATTATTGCACTACTGCAGAAACTTTTAACACTGTCGACTCTAAAACCCCATTCACTGCTGGTTTTGGAGTCGACAGTGGGCAACGAGCAGTGATAGTCCCCGACTATCACTGCCGGCCTGAGGACCAGCAGTGAATGGGTTATCACTGCCGGCAGAAGACTTCAGCCGGCAGTGATTGCCGGTCCCCGATTCAACGTGTTTGTGATCGAAAAAAGCACAAAAAAAAATTTTCGACCAGAGGCACCCGACCGACTACTGCTCACCCGCTCTCGACCAGAAGCTCAAGTACCATCACTGCTATCGGTGACATGGGAACCAGGGGTCCCCGAGTCCCAAGGCCAGGACAGCAGAATACCACGTGGCGCCCTCCCTCAGGGACTACCTCCCCGAGGTCCGAGAAAACCAAGTTCCGGGAGAGGGCACTCGGGGCCATGAACAGTGGTCTCCGAGTACCCGAGTTCCCCGAGGACCCAAGAAGGCAGTTCCGGGAAAGGGCGCTCGGGGCAATGAACAGTGGTCCCCGAGTACCCGAGTTCTCCGAGGACCCGAGAAGGCAGTTCCGGGAGAGGGCGCTCGGGGACATGAACAGTGGTCCCCGAGTACCCGAGTTCCCCAAGGACCCGAGAAGGCAGTTCTGGGGGAGGGCGCTCGGGACCATGAACAGTGGCCCCGAGTACCCGAGTTCCCCGAGGATCGAGAAATGGCATACCCGGGAGAGGGCGCTCGGGGCTACGAATAGTAGTCCCCAAGCACCCAGAGTTCCCCGAGGACTTGAGAAGCCCCTTACCGGCGGACCCCACAAGGGCTCGGCGGTGAGGTGTCAATTGGTGAGAGGTCCGATCCTGCATTTAAGAGGGAGCGTGGCCTGTCACTTCCAACCACTCCCCCCACGCCTGCTGTCAGTCCCTGCCATTTAATGTGGCGGGTCTCATCGTGCGTCATCCGACGCGCCTTGGGATATCGTTCCTGGGCTCGAGGCATACCGCCTGACGCCCTACTGTGTCAGGCCTGCTCTGACCGGGCGGGCACGCGGGGTTGCTCGGTGGCTGCCCGGTGGGCCCCCCTGCTGCACCCGCTAAAAAGTGGGATGATGACGACAGGACCGGTCGGGGATGCATTTTTCAACCCCCCGTAACATCAAGCTGCAGCCCATGATGGTTGCTTTCTATTTATGGCTCATAAGGACTCGTGCCCTCCTTTCTGTGCACGCCAAGCCCCCCCCCCCCCCGACGGTATAAAAAGAGGGGGTGCACCCCGACGACGAAAAAAGGTTGAGGTGAAGTAATAGAAGACAAGTTCAAGAAGTTCAATAGACGTGAACAAGCTAACGAAGACAGGATACACGAAGCTCTAGACTTAGACAGAAATCCTTGTAACACAAGAGATCCTCAGAGAGGCATTCCCAGAGCATTTATAGCATACACACAGGAGTAGGGTATTACGCTCCGTGCGGCCTGAACCTGTCTAAAGTCCCTCGAGCATTTACTTCACTAGCATCCGATCATCTATCCCGCCTGCATCTCCTGTATACTCTCATTTAATTCACGTACGAGGTAGATTCAGAATTATCCCCCTGACCGAATCTCAAAGGGGTCCCTCCGGATCCCCGCTTGAGGAGTTCATCCTCCAACAACTGCTCACTTGCTATTTTTTCACGCAAGTTCCAGGACTCGAACTCACGACCTCAATTAGAAGCTCCGCGCACGTGACCTCTCTAACCATCTCACATCTCCTTCGTTCTTGAGTACAATAGCAAAATCAATCATTTTGACCTTTTCTGATCGAACGTTTCAACGGCTATTTGCATATCTAAATGATCCTAAATGAAAAAGTTATCAACTATAAAGTTGTACATCTCGCCGAGTTCTACAATATTAATATAAAGTTTGTCTTCATCCGACTCCGTATGAAAAAATTTGTGTTCAATCCGTGCAGTATTCAGTAAAACAGTCATAACTTTTGCATACGAAATTCGATTTCGACGTTCGACCTCTACTTTCGAAGCTAACGAGGAGACGCATCCGAAAAAAAATGCATGTCTTCTAACCTATACCTTTCTTGATAAAATAAAAGGCTCGGAAGACCCTCGATAGGACCTCTGAAGTTTTTTTATCGAAAATTGATCTTCTCTGATTTGCTTGAAATTTTTTAAGACATAATGCTACATCTGAAAGTTAGTGCTGTGTAGATATTTTATCAATCTGAATCACCAAACTCATGATAAAAATCTATAAATTTGCAATTTTCAACTTTGTGGCTCAGTGTGTCTTTTTCAATAATTCCTACTAATGTTTTACACTAAATCCAGTCTAAAAGTCTGTGGTCAGCTATGTGGCTCTCTCTCTACTAGTTTTAGACATTTATTTGTGTATTTATATGACTTTAAATAAAAAAATATTCAACTACAAAGCTGTAGATCTTGTCGAGAGCTATAATTTTCATATAAAGTTTGTCTTCCCCCAACTTTGTATGAAATGGTTATGAATTTTTTAAGATGAGCTGTTATCGACTATAGCTGAAACTTTGTTAAGATTATTTGGGAATTTAAATAACCTCAAATTAAAAAGTTTTTAACTACAAAGTTGTAGATCTCGTCAAGGGCTACAATTTTCATGCAAAGTTTTTCCCCATCCGACTTTATATGAAAAAGTTATGAACTTTTTAAGATAAGCTGTTATCCATTATCACTGCCGACTCGTCACACGAACCGACAATGATACTTAATGAACTATTATTGCCGGATTGTGGTTAGAACCGATAGTAATAGTTCAAGTATCACTACCGGTTGGTGCCCTCACCAGGCAGGGGCTCAAGCTATCAGTCGGCAATGATGCCCTTCATTACTGTCGGTTCATAAGTCACATTCGCTGATTATTTTCGCGCGGCTTTTGAACCGACAATGATAGATCGACATATAAACCTGATTTTGCAGTAGTGTTGCCATATTGTGTGATTTGGACGTATAAATGTATGCTTCTGCTCATCTTCCTGTTCATTGATATGTCCGTAAAGTTGGTGGTTTAATGCATATTTCATTTCAACAAGTGTTGTAGATATGTATCTATACCCGTCACAACCTTACACATGTGTATGATTGTAGATGTCTGAACCATTTGAAAATTAATACTTCTACCATCCATTAAAAAGATATATAGTATCTAATTAAACAAAAGAGAAGTGAAAAGGAGGCTTTGCACTACTTTCTGTTATTCTATTTTGATAGAGTATATACATGTCCTCCACAGAGGGAGAAAAAAAAACACGAGTTTCTACAAGTTATATATTTGGTGTCGTGTTGGAAATATATATAACAGATACCATGGTTTTTTTAGACGAGATACAATGTATTGAAACATCGAGATGGACTTGCATGGTTCGGCCGTCTCTTTCATGGGGCACCCTGCAGGGACATGTTACATGTATGCATGTGCATGCTGGTGCACGACATAACAAGTGAATCATGAAAAACCTCCCCTTTTTCCTAAAGGAAATCGACACAAGTGCAGAAGTAGGATTGCGATGTATATCCGATGATATTAAGTGGCTCGCTACGTGTGGTTTCAGAGGGACACCGGACCGGAGGAATATTTCGCAACAACTTCCAGGGATCTTTTTCTATCCATGCATAGTTACCACCCGTGAAAAGCTGGATTTTCTATTTCGATACTTTGACTCCCTTTGAATAGACTTATTTTTAGTTTTTTTCTGAAAAAAGTCAGAAGCTATTCAAACAGTTTGCTTCTGGTCCTGTTTCTGCTGGCTTTTGACTGATTGGGGAATCGGTTATGGCTAAAATTAACTAAAAGCTGAGAAGTAGATTCTAGCTGATTTTTCTGATTTTTGGGTATGCTGAGAAACTAAAAATTTATTGTAAAAATCAACCATCAAAATTCAACAGCCACAACAGTTTCCTCAGCTAGTCAGAAGCTCCAAAGCCTATAGTTTAAAATTAAAAAGACACGAAAAAGATCCCTGGAAGTTGTTGCGAAATATGCTTCTTCAAGCCAGAAGAAAATAAGATATGAAAACCATAACAGCGATAGATATTTAAAATATGGGGTAACACGAATTTTGGAGGAACTTTATAACTGATCAAATATCAGTGAGTTTTTCCATGTGAGCTATGAACTTCCAGAGAACTGACTGACACTATAATGGACTGGTTTGTGCTCATATGTTTGGATTGAAGCTGATAACACCACCGCATCGCTCGTGATCCGGAGGACCGCATTGTACTTGTGATGATCGATCTGATCGGTTAGAGCAGAGCAGACTGATTGCCGCTTTTCGTCGCTTATTCTCCCCTGAAGAACATCCCACTATGTAAGGCCCTCAACTCCGGAATAAATACATAAATTCAGTCTATGGCACACAACAACCAATCTTGCTGTGTTAGTGCTCCTGTTGACAAAACTGAATGTTTCTGACAAAATGGATACTTAGCAGCTGATCGGTCTAAATGAGGATGATGTATAGCAAAACAAACAAATATCTAGGTTTAAAAATCTTATCGTATGTTGAAATAAAGCCTGGTGACTCACATTTCTGAAAAGGTTTGTTAAAAATTAAGCAGGAATTCGTCAGCTTTGAGTCATTTCATATTAAAGATGACTTACAGACGAGATTCTGAGAAAATGGTTAGGAAATACATACCTCCTTAGACCCGTTTGGCAGAGCTTCAGATTACAGCTCCACATCAGATTTTGAGGTTGTAGACTATAATAAAGTAATTTAAGTTATTATTTTTAGTCTAAATAGGAACAATATGGATGGTAGAAGTACCAACAGCTCCATCTCCACGAATTTTTAAAGCTAGAAATACCTAGCTCCAAGAATTTTTAGAGCTAGAGCTATGCCAAACAGAACTTTGGCGAACAATACCCAAATATGTACAATATAGTGAAAAAAGCATACCACGGTTGGGGATGTCCTGCTGAATATATCTTTCAGAATGGCTCTAGTGGGTGATAAACTCACTGCTTGGCAAAATTTGGTGGCCAAAATAGCTCATGTCCAACCTTCACAAGAAAGTGATTCGTTCATTTGAAATTTACATAAGAGTGGCCAATTTACGCTCCATTCTATATACCATAGTTTGCTCAACCAGGATAGACCTTTCTCACATAGGGCAGTATGGAAGGCTCAAGTTACCTCAAAATTAAGATCCTTTTTGGTACTTAGAGCGTGGCATAATTTTAACTAGAGATAATCTAGCTAAACGTGATTGGAAGGGCAATCAGAAATGTTGCTTGTGCAGTAATAATAAGACCATACAACATCTTTTTGACTGTCATTATGCAAGATCAATTGGGTGATTAGTTCAAATTGCTACTGGGTTACCCTCACCTAGTTGCATTTCTCATATGCTTAGCGATTAGCTTTCGGGTATAGAGAAAAATTAAAAGAAAAGCATATTGGGACCTTTGACATGATATAACCTTTGACAAAGCAAAACAAACTTCTTTTACTCAGGCTATTTTCAGAGCACCTACTGGTTCCGCTTTGGGATGTTGTTGCAGCATGAGGAGGCAAAGGAGGAGACCCGGGCGGCATGCTTCTCATTGGAGGTCATTGCCATGAAGCTACTCATAAAGCACGGGTGAATATTCAATAATAGACTTTCCCATGTTTGACATATACAATCATGCAATGGTTTATTTTGCCCCTATGAACTAAGCTTGATGCTGAAAATTGCAATAAGGACCAAACTGCGTGCATTGCAAAACACAAGAGCTGGAATGTACTTTCCATTGTCTTTAAAAAAGCAGCTGATCGGTCCGGAAGTAATATTACTCCATGTCTTGCCTTCTAGCAATGTTCTTATAGCTGATTAAAGCGATCCCTCTGCGAATTAAAACCGCATTAGAGTGGGCGGCTGCGCATGCACTGATCTCCTACTGTTAATATGTTGTTTTCATTTGAGGAACAAGAAACAAATATTGCACCTGACCATTCTGGAGGTACTGGGAAGGCCTCTTTTGCTCTGCTTTATGCTTTGCAATGCATTTCGTTTCGCGTGGGAATTTGGATTTTGGATATTACCGAGAAAAGATGTTTGCGGTGCGGGGAAATTAATCTGGCATCTGCAGTGGTTCTGCGAGTTGTCTCTGCATTGGCAGCTGATTGCAGTTCAATGAATGTAATCATGCAGCTCAAAGTTTCGTCAGAAAAGAAAAAATAATCATGCAGTTCCGGCATAGTTTTGAATTAAGTAATAACTTAAACTGATAAGTGAGAACAATTCAACGCGATGCCATCCTGGTGGATCAGCATAACAGTGAGCTATTAGCTCAATCATTGTCGCAATAGACACTTGAAATTCTTATGCTAGTACAAATAAAAGGGGGGAAACAAATGCAGAGTACAAGAACTCTGAACTCGGAGTCTACCTATTCAGATATCAAGAGGTACAGGAATCAGTTGCAACGTGATGATTATATTTTGAGTATCGTCTCATATAGCATTGATCAAAGAGAGAATTTGTAGTGCGTGCAACTTTGTGTTGGATTTGGAAATGGCTCTGAAACTTGAATTTCCAGTTCATATAGCAGATCATATGGACATCTCCTCTATGAAGAGGTGGGTTTCTGGGATTTCCAGTTCTGTCTTGTTTTTGCATGGTGTGTTGAGGCTTGTTCGCTATGCAACAGTCATTGACATTTCTATTTTTGGTGTGTTGAGGCCTGTTAGGACGAGATTCATGTTGAGGTTCACCAGGTTAACGAGGAATGAGGAGAAGGACGGCCTTGATTATTTGTACCCCATGTACACCGCACTTGACGCCTTTCAACGAGTTCCTAAGTCCTCTAAGTGGATTGGAAATTCTATAGGATCAGATCTCATAGAAAGATTTTTTTTATATCATGTGTCTCTTTTTTTTCTCAACGTGTTAGCCGTTGGATCAAGAAATGACGGTATGGATCAGAATCTCGTAGAGACCTTTCTGTGAAAATCCTATAAAATTTTCTTCCCTCCAAATACCCATGGCATTGGCATTCCCTAGAAAGGGTACACTAGAAAAAAAATTCTGGGCATAATGATAAAACCTGCTGTTGGACAGCTAGGAATTTTGTAAATGATTTGTTTTTAAAATTGATTTTTTTGGAAATATTTGTGAATGTCGTGAAGTGACCATAGATATTCGATGCAGTATATATTAAATAATAAATTACACAAAATTGAATATGAGCCCCAGTGACAAAAAGTCTTGTTACTATGAGACATTGTTTGCTTGATGTAGCAAACGGAAGTTTCAAGCATCAACCAACAGAAAGATGGACATGTCTCGAATGGCAATGAGAACGCTCTGTCATTTCTTCATTGATTGATCAGTAAATAAAAAATATGAATTACTATAGAGTGGCTTTGTATACACTTAAAATTCAAAGGGTGAAACAAGCACCAATTCCTCAAAAATTTAGAGAAATAAGCATGTTTTCAGTGTGAGGCAAAATTTTAAAATTAAAGATACGCGGCCCTTTTGTGTTCTCGGCTGCAGAAGCCAAGGGGGCGAGCAACGAGGTCCCCAGCCAGCTATCCGTGCCACGGCGACACCATGCAGCTTACGGGCGAGGTGTGCACTGAAGCGCCGACCCGTCCACTTCAGTGCCGATGCGGTGGCTGGTAGTGTTAAATGGATGTCTAATTTTGTAAAGAAAATTTAGACACATGAAATACAACTCAGAATTCAATATAGGTGTTAAAATCCAACTCAAATTCAAAATATTCAATTAGAAAAAAAATTAGATACAGTTGTCCAGTAACACTGGTGGCCGGTCGCGGCTTCGGCTCTGACGCAACCAGGGCCGGCTCTGGTGTCGTGAACAAGAACTTTTTTATTTTTATATTTTTTCAATTAAAAATTTAAATAAATAGATTTCTCATGAAAAAAAAAATACAAAATTAAACACCTACCGCCCTCTCATAAAATAATTAGATTCTTATCACTCTGAAAGGACGGTAAATAGTTCCATAGTCTCTTACCAACCTTTCATGGGCGGTAGGCTTGCAGCGGTAGGCCCCGTCCACAAACAGTAATCTGCGATAAACAGTACTCCAAAATTTAATTTCTCCTTCTATCTTCTCTATTCAAAATAGTAATGTTCTGTTACTCTAAAAATTCTAAAACTTTTTGTACGTGTTCCATAATTCATGTGCAACCCATTTTAATTTAATTCATCCAAAAATCTAGTGTAGAATTTAAACTAAAATTCTCCAAAAAAAATGGCTACCTTTATAACTTCTAGAAATTGTTAGGGCCTCAAATAAATTTCTAAAAATCTGATAAAATTCACTAATATTCTTCTTATGTGATGTGATAATTTCTAAAATTATTTTCATCCCTATATTATATAGTAAAAAAGTGAATTCCTTTGTAATGCACCATTTATATGTATTTTTATAATTTCATGTGATATTCTTCTTTTAACTTAATTTGAATTCAAACATATATAAACCTACTACTAAAAATAATTTTAGAAATTATCACATCACATAAGAAGAATATTAGTGAATTATACCAGTTTTTTAGAAATTTATTTGAGACCATAACAATTTGTATAAGTTATAAAAGTAGTCTTTTGTAGAATTTTAGTTTAAATTCTACACAAGATTTTTAGATGAATTCAATTAAAATGGGTTGCACATGAATTATGAAACACGTACAAAAAGTTTTAGAATTTTTGGAGCAACAAAATATCACTGTTTTGAATAGAGAATATAGGAGAGAAAATTGAACTGTGAAGTACTGTTCATCGCGGATTACTGTTCATGGACGGGAAGGGACGCGCTGTAAGTATATCTGCGCATGAAAGTGCGGTGAGAACGTGGGATTGCTTACCGCTCTCTTAGAGGCAGTAAGGGTCTAACCGTCTTACAATAGAGCGGTAGGTGTCTAGTTTTGTAATTTTTTTCATTAATAATCTATTTATTTAAATTTTTAATTGAAAAAATATAAAAATAAAAAAACTCCTTGAACAACAGTTGGAGGAATAGGGGTGGAAACGGATCGAATACGCATGGAATCGAATTCGGATAATACGATTTAACATATTTTAAATTGAATGCGAATACGGATCCGAATACTCTCGGATGCGAATACAAAATGGATAGTCCGAATTCGAATTCGCATTCGGATATCTACTCAATCTTCGAAATTCATGTTTGGAATTTAATTTTTGATAAAATTTGAATGAATTTTGGTAAAACTTGACTAAAATTTATTCTAATTTGATTGGGATAGAATTTTAGAAATTTGGTTCAAAATTCATGTCAAAAATTTAAACTTTTGGCCAAATTTAACTGGAATTTGATCAAATTTGACTGTCAAATTTGACTGAAATTTGATCAAATATAACTGAAATTTCTTCTAATTTGATTGGGCCATAATTTCGCTTACCTCTAAAATTTCTAAAACTTTAGTAAAATTTGGTTCCCTGGTTGATGGATACGGATACGAATCGGATATATCTCGAATTCGGATATCCACATTTAAATCTAAATCTCGAAAACGAATTCGGATGTATCTATTTTAGTATCCATTTTATAAACAAATACAGATACAGATATTTATAATCATATTTTAACGGATACGAATATCGGATAATTCAGATACACAACCATTATTTCCACCCTAGGAGGAATGCTGCATCGCTCAGGTCCAGAACGGTCCAAGATGTGTGGCTCGTTAGGCCCATCTTCCAAGATACGTGGCCGCCACCAACAGCTTCCAGAGCAGGCCCGAACTGTGCATCGAGGCCCTAGATATCCTCTACAGCTACAGAGGTCTCAATCAGTGGTGTTGGGGTCGAAAGCATGGTCCTCCGATCCGTCCATGATCTGTGGTGCAGAGCGAAGAGATCATGCATGCTGTAGCAGGAAAGCAAACGGGTCCTCCTCCTGCACAGCAGCCATTTTCTGCAGGGACAGCTCCTCACAGGACCAGCTCGTCACAGTGGTCCGTGTTGTGCTATAGCGGTGGCTTTTCAGAAGCATGCCAGCACAGGGGAAGAGATGTCAATGGGGGAAAGATCCCCAACCCTAGCTGGCCGTAGCAGGATCCTTGGCATGGCCAGCGGCAGGGTTGTGGGTCCAACGGCTTCGACGATGCTCGCGGCGCGAGCTGTTGGACCGCCGGCGTCGCTCCCCGGCGGAGCTTCGATCGGCTGCTTCCGGACTTAGTTTTGACGACGGTTGCATGGGGAACCGGTGCGTTGACGGCCGTTGCCGTTGCCGTTGCCGCGCTCACCGTCTGTCCGGCGGCCGCGCTCGACAAGTGCAACGAGGTAGCGACGCCCGCGGGAACGGGTGCGAGGACGACGACCTTCCTCATGCTTGTCCTCCTCATCCCGACCACCGAGATGGCGTGCACGTTTGTTGATTTGAAACATTTTAATTGGTTTTCAAATTTTTAAACATTTTATTAATTTGATAGAATATAAAATACTCCTCTAAAAATTTAAAATAGAAACTTCATCCAAAACATGAGTTCCAATACATTTTCAAACTAGTACCACAAATGTTGCAGTGCTTAATATAATACTTGAGCAACCTTACATAGGCTCTCCCAACCTCAAACTAGCAGGGGAAGAAAATCAAGTAGCTAGTTTGTGCTTGTACCTTGTAGCACAATACACAAACACAAGCAGGTTCAGCAGCTGCAATCCTGCCATCAACCAGAAGAATTGATCAAGGCGCCCTTCGTTGAGGTTCTCAGGGATCCAACCATGGCTCCCACTGCTTGCTGTCACCGAATCGATGAACTTTAACATGATAGAGACAAGGTAGCTTCCAAGGGTGACCATGATGAGAGTGCAAGCCTGGCACAAGCTCCTCATGGCGTCAGGGGATTGCTCATAAGCAAATTCGATGAAACCTACCACGCTGAACACCTTGGCTACACCTACAAAGAAGTACTGTGGTGCCTGCCACAGGATACCCATTGGAACCGGAGCACTATGATGCACTAGTCCTCTTTTCTTGGCGATGTCAAGACGCACCATCTCGACCATTGCAGCTGAAACCAGCGATAGCATTGCAAAAACAATGCCGACACCTATGCGATGCAGCTCAGACAATCCTCGCTTCATTCCAGTGATCCTACTCACCATCGGCATAAGAACCTTGTTGTACGCTGGGGCCAAGATGAGAATGCAGAGGCAGGTGAAGGTTGTCAGAGAGGCGGGAGGTATCCAGAAACCATCGATGTGATTGTCCATGACGTGTCCTTGTTCGATGAACAACGGGAAGAAAGCTTCGGCAGTGTTGAAGACAATGCCAGTTAGTAGGATAGGCAGCATTCTTGCCAAGATCTTCAGCTCCTCCACTTGCGTCACGGTGCAAAGCTTCCATGGACTAGGTGCATCAGCAGATGTTTCGTCAGAGGCAATGATGGTGGCAGCTCGATCGAAGAACCTAAACGCGGCAATCGTTCATGTATTAGAGTCTTAGTCGAAATGTGTAGGATTTTGAAATTTAGAACTGAAAAAATTGACTGGAGGAAGAGAAGATTTTGTTTCAGAAGCATTGAACACCACCTTAGTCCATCAGTGTGCATCAGCTTCCTGCTCCCTACAATTGCCGACTCATTGCCGGGCACTTCATATAGAAGAGTGCTTTCATTCGGCACATCCATATGGAGCTTGCGAATTGCTGCAACCGTAACCTGGCAAATTCTAGTGAGCGCGCTTCCTCCCGGTTTCTGGTACCTGTACAGCTTCATACTGGCAAGAAACCCAGCAATGCCAATTGCTGAAAACAACGTCGGGATCCCGAAACCCAATCCCCAGCCGCAGTTGTCCTGAACCCACACGAGGACCGTACTCGCAAGGAAGAAACCGCCATTGACAGCGATGTAGTACCAGTTGAAGTAGACCTCCTTCTGAACCTTCTCTGCTCTATCGGTGTCGTCAAATTGATCGGCACCAAAAGTAGGAACACAGGGCCAGATGCCACCTAAGCCCAAAGCAGTCAGGAAGAGGCCACAAGATGGCAAGGCTTCCTGAAGAGGGATCAGCATTGTATGGATGCTTACTGGAACCACTGCTGAAAGTGTCAGTAGAACCATTCCCTGCAGATAAAAGTTCAGATATAAGTTCTCAAAATTATTCATGTCAACTGACAAGTAAATACAATTTCATAGACGAAGAGGACTTGTAAGATGCCTACACTTACAATGGTAAATATGGTAAGGGAAATCACAATTGTTTGGTGCCTTCCCCAATATGAATCAGCCAAGAATGCTCCGAGAAGGGGAGTGAGGTAGCATGTGCCTTGCCAAGAAGCGATATTGCTTGCCGCAGTGACGTTGCTTTGATTCTGCACCTTGGTTAGGTAACTCACCAGGTTTGTCCCAACTCCATAGTATGCCATGGCACCGCAAAATTCACCACCTGTGAGGAACAAGGATTGGCAGAAACAAACAATGAACCCATCACACAAATTAACACCAGAATATGACACTTTGGGATCCTGTTGAGTATGTGTCAAATATTATTTACTAGTTCAGTTATATTGGGACTTACAATTATATTAGCGGTAGGATAGACTTTATGCTAACTTGTATAATCCGGTCTCATCATAAATATGAGAGGATCGCTTTTGTAACCCAACATGACAACATAATACAATAGGCTTGCAGAGGTGCCGGCAGTTCACCTCGGTGGTCGTTGTTGCAACTGTGGGTAGAGGCGTGTGTAATCATGCCTTGGGATGTAGATTTCGTTTGAACCTAGTCAATAAATATCATGTGTCTAGTGTTATATGTGATATTGCATGTTCAATCTTGGTGGATCTATATTGTTGTGTGTTCTGATTTTCTAACAAGTGACATGAGGACTATAGTTAAATTGGATCTAAAAACGGTGCGGAAGATCATGTAGAGTCATGAGGATTATACATCTATAAAATGTTGTGCGCAACACACAAGTGATGTAAAATAGACAGACGCGGTGTGGAGCACAAGGATGGTTGGTTCGCGAGCACCGGGTCACCTCGGTGTTCAGGCAGTGATGGTGGAAGGCTATGTTGTGATGGGCACGGGCAGTGCTCACGCAAGGAGGAGTCGCACAGAAGGTTGTGTTGTGATGGGTTGCATGCAGTCACGCATGCATGCATCATGATGTGTTGAGGCACATGGGTCTGGGCATTTAAGGCTAGAAGGAAATTCTATGAGACCCTTCACCGAAAGACCCCTACGTGACCCTAATCCATGTTGTCCTTCCCTGATCCAACGGCTGGCACGTGCAATTAAGAGAAAGGAGAGGGACACGTGGCATGCACAAGAGAGGGTCTCATAGAATTTTCTTCCTTCAAGGCTTGCCACCCGTCCATCAGAAAGAAAATAAAAGGAGACCACGGGGTTGGTGAGGAGACCGAGCAACCAAATCAGACCACATGGAACAACAGCAGAACAGGACTGCAGCAAGGTGACTTCCAAGGTGCTCAGGCTCGGTGCCAGTTCGGTGGGACTCCATGTAGGCGTGCTCGACAGGACTCCTACAGCTAGGCGGTTCCTCAGGGAAATTCCACGATGACATACAGTTTCGGCAACGAACCCGGGCATATAGTCCGTGATGGAGCTAACAGTCTGGCGACTGGTATACCACTCATAATTCGATCGGACACTGCATGGATCAGCGTACATGATGATGAGGTATATCCAGAGATGGGGAAAATTCTTACAGGAATAGGCAACCATCCCCTCTTGGAGGATAATTTACCGTTCCCATCCCCGCACGCCGAGAACAATTTTTCCTCATCATGTCCCCACACACGGAATTGTACCCCACGGGGTATCATCCCCGCTACAATAGCATCAGGGTTTGGTGCTAGTTGGACTCTAGGATAGGCCGGACAACAAATAGATGGGCCTTAGGTATATTTAATGCATGCATATTAGCCCATATATGATATAAATGGGGCCTCACCGGGAAACGGTGACGGGGATGAGTTACCATCCTCGACCCCACTAGACCCGACAGGGGGTGATTACTCCCCATTTACATCCCTGCGAGGGAAAAACAGCCCCCATCCCCATCCCCTATAGGTATGTTCACTACCGGGGATTGGGGATCGGGTCCCCGTTGACATACCTATGTGTGTCAGGCAAGCAAGTGCTCAAGGTGTGCAGGTGTGGGAGCATGACAGAAGATCATAGACACTGATGAAAATTGTATCATGCAATAAGAGGAGGTAGTTGGTTGGTTGGCTCGCTAAATCATAGACCGGTATTATGGTGCTCGATGATGAGCAAAGCTTGTCGACAGTGTTTAGTCATGGTGCTTTCAAGAGGTTCCTTTGTAGTAGCTGGTGGAGTCCAGCGATAGGCTGGCGTGGTCGAGGAGCAAAGCAAACCACTGTGCAGTCCATCTGAGCCACACAAACTAGGGCCGAACAATCCAAGGAAGATTGGCGGACAATTCACTTGGAGTGTGAACATACCATGGTGTAGGGTGAACAAACTAGCATCGATAGACTGGTCATACCACGGGTGACATAGGCGACGACAAGACCGACTAGAATGACATAGAAGCGTGATGGCTAATGGTGTTCATTCTTTATGGTGTGGCAACATGCGACATAAGCTCCAGATGCAGGTTTTGCATTAGAGGGGCTTCTATGTTTCTAAATTATCAAAAGCACGGATCGATCCAAGTTGCAGAAATGTGGATCGAAGAGCATGGAGGTATACCAATGTCTGAATTGTAAAGAAAAGATAGAGACTACACGTCTCTACTTGCAATTGGAGTAATTCAGGTTGTCTCTAGTTGCAAGAGGTTACTGTGTAACATGTTGGAGAATCGTAACCTAACAGCTAAGCAGAAGAGCAATGCTATGTGGCAATTCCAAAGAGTGACTGAGATAATGACAATGATTTGCTCAGTGTCAAGAAGGTGGTCAACTGAAGCGTGCATGTTGGATTCAGCTAACTTTTATCCTGCGACGCCCAACATAGAACAATTCTTTTCATGAAGTCTATTGATTTTGTTTTACTCTACGTGGTTGATAACACGTGTTATCATGTTGTTTGAGTAGGTGCCATCAAAATCAAGATATATGATGGAGTTTACTTCGGGGAGTCAGGCATGTGTCAGGACTAAAAACGAATTTGATTTTCGCTTAGAAGAGAATGTGATAATAGGAGAAAAGTGTGAACAATTGTAGGTTGGGTCATGAAGGATGGAATTGCAGGAATAGCAACGATGGCTCTTGAAAGCAGTGGGTCTGACTAAAGTCATACTCAATAGGAAGCTCTTGTTGAGCTACGAGGGCGACAACTTAAGTTCGGTGTACATAGAGGTTTGCACATGACCGCTTCAAGGTGATGGTATATTTGCAGGTGGAGTTTGTTGAATATTTATGTAATATTCTGTATGAGTCTGGTTACGTTGGGACTTGAAGTTGTATTCCTGGCAAGATACAAATTGTGTTAGACTGTAATTCAGCCTCCTCATAAATATGAGAGGACCATTGTTGTAACAGGCATGACTACATAATGCTACAGTCTTGTTGGGGGTGCTGACGGACAGAACTAGTGGCTGGTGTTCCAAATGTGGGGAGGAGCGTTCGCAGTTATGCCCCGGGATGTAAACTTTGGCTAAACCTAATTAACAAATATCGTGGATTTGTTGTCTTTTGTGATCTTCCATGTTCATCTCGGTAGATCCATATCCTGTGTGGGATGATTTTCTAAAAGATGCCATAGATAGGATCCAGCGTATGATTACCTAAAATTGAGTAGCAGGCTCTCCATTTTCCAGTATGTTTCTTAGATGCTGGATTGCCTCTAATATCAACAGACCCATTGCATGTATATGGTCCTTGGTCCTGCAATCCATGACAAAGAAAAGATTTCACATTAGCATTGATCCATTCTTTTGAAGTCAGCCATTCAATAACATAGATTTAGATATTGGTAAAATTGCAGGCATTGTACATTTCATTAGCAATGCAGAATTATTTTCCCCAAGATCTGTAATTACTAATGCTAATTATTAATAGGTTCAAATCCTAGCGACCAACCGTGGATGCATCCACTGGCATTCAAATCCCTGGAGATTGTGGAAATAAATATAAATATATGCTAGTTTTCCACATTATATTCTCCATAATTCTAGCATGCCCCAACTTGTATGCATTTCTATCATATTCATTTCAATCCAAAGAAGGGCTTATTATTTGTTTCAGTTAGGAGGTGATGAGAAAACCTTTATTATTATTGTTTTTGTTGTATTAAAAGCGATAAATTGAGCATGAATATCAATATTCCATAAAGAGGAGTACAAGAGCATAGCAGTACATATCTGTTAAGCATGATCTTCCAAGAATGTATCCATAAACCAGAAGCATTAACATCATTCATCATGTAAAAATAAAGAGCTGAACAACAAGAAGATATAATATAAATTATTCTCAGATGGTTCTCTACAGCTGGCCCCAGAACAAATAATGTTCTGCTCTCTAACTATACTTTAAACATATCACAAACTAGACAAGATATTGAGATCACACCTAGATGTGGACCCAGAAAAGGAGTTCTCTGAATTCGCTACAACTTCCTAGACAGAACTGATGTACTAACGCTTTAAGCACTAAGAAGAAAATACTAGTTCCTGTATACTAAAAAACAAGCAACGCAATAGACCAGCAGGATAGGAACCTTAGTTACTGAACTAATAAGACTTGCAGCTCATTCTTCTACCAAGCAAACAAGATAAGCTACAATCAAAGATTACAACATCACATGTCCAGGGATCAAAGTAACACGTAGTAAAGTGAGAATAACAAAGTCTCAAAATTGATACACATGAACTGATCAGAGAGAATCAAAGCACAATAGTCAGCTACTGCCCATGCCAATCAGTAATTAGAGAACTAAACAAGGCTACATCTGTTGTACTCAACTATCTAGCCCAATTTCAGTTTATATCATCATCACCGAGCAATAATCCGCAAGCAACCTTACTGCCCAGGATAAAGAAGAGAAAAAACTCATAGTGAAACACACTCAAATGCATGGAGAAGAGAGGTTAGGCACGGCTCACTAGCCGTTGTCCTAGAAAACATAGCACCCGCCATAGCTGGTGGTGTGAAGGGGATAGGAGATACAAAGCCAATCACACTGCAACGGCACGTGGAGGCGAGCCTAGTCGTCACAACTCCGACAACCACCACCACCAACTGCTCCCTCTAACGTTGCTCACAATTGAGCAGGAGAAAGGCCCCAGTGTTCAAGCACATGTCATCCAGAGAGCAGATCAAAACAAGGGAGAGTTGCCACACCTTTTTCCTCTTTCTTTAACCGAGCAAGAGGACTGAGATAGATATAGGAGGCCATTACCTGGAGCACAGACGCCAAGGATGGCTGCCTCAATCGAATCCAATTTGGCCTCCCCCATTCTTGCGCCACTCCATTCTATCCCCATCGTCCAAATCAAAACCGGCGGACCGCAGGGAGCCCGGTCAGCGCATGGATGAGCACACGAGCCCGGAGGAATCGGGCTCAGCAGAACTGCCGCCGCCGCTCTTCAATTGCCTAAGGCAAGGACCAATCGGTCCCCAAATCCTCCACTGGCCAACCCTAGGTGTAGCACCAGCATATAGAAGGGCAGTTCAATGGGCCTAGGCCGGTTTCAGCATGGGCCAAAAGGAGAAGACCCAATCGGTTGTCCCAAGAAAGAAATATTCAACATTAAAATTCATTTAAATGACAACAATCCCCACCAAATTTTGATGTTGGAAATACTGGTTTTATATACAGGTTTTAAGTAACATGTACCTTTCGGGTTTGGACATACCACTGAGCTAAAAAAAACTTCGGCCCAGATGAGGAAAGAACCTTGATCCTTTACCTTGGTATGCGGACCTCCATTCATATAGCACCATGTACGAGGTTGCTTTGCTTTCAGCCCTCGGGTTTGACGTTATGGTCATGTTCATGTACCTTGATTCATGAGTGCCACCTAGAGAAGTACCCGCTTTTTTATGATATGACCACATAATCACAGTCACATAGGTGAATTCTCCTATATGTTCTGTAGGACGACATCTATTGCCATACGACACTGAATTCATTAAGAGCCAACAGCTCACCCTCTCCTACACAAGGTCAAAGCAACGAATGAGATTGATTTGCTCTTGTACCCACACAGCTTGTTTTCCTAGAGCCTAGTTCACGAGATCTCCGATCTCCTAGGATAGATTACTACCGGTGTGAACCTTTTTAGTGGGTAGTAATCCCATTCCTCTTGATGCTACCTGAATGATTGTTCTAGTCATTCCTTTTGTGAAAGGATTTGCAAGGTTCATTTCAGACTGAATATATTTCACAACGATTATACCTGTCTCTACTGCATGCCTGAGTGATTTGAGTCGTCATTTTATGTGCTTCAAAGTCTTCATATTGTCCTTCCTACTCTTCACCTTAACCAGAACAATTTGGTTATCGCAGTAGGTGAGAACAGCCAGAATTGGCTTATCCAGTATTGGCAAGTCAGAAAGGAGCTCTTAGATCCATTCTATCTCTATGACTGCTGAGTCTAGTGCCACTAGCTCAGCCTCCATCATAGAGCGAGTAAGGGTGGTCTGCTTAGATGACCTCTAAGACACTGCTCCACCTATTAGAGTGAAAACATATCCACTTGTAGCCTTCATATCATCCGAGTCACTGATCCAGTTGGAATCATTGAATCCCACTATGACTGCAGGATGGCCAGAATAATGAATCCGTAGGTTCTTTATCCCCTCCAGGTACTTAAGAATCCTCTCTAGTGCTATCCAATGATCATCTCCTGGGTTGGACGTATAATGACTTAACCTGCATATTGCATATGAGATGTCAGGCCTAGTCGTACTGGCTAAGTACATGAGGGAACCTATCACTTGTGAATATTTTAACTGGTCTTTCCCATAGTCTATATTTTTCTTCAGCTTAGCATTTGGATCATAGGGCATGGCTACAGGCTTACAGTCTATCATACCAAAATATATAAGCACCTTATCCACATAATGGGATTGTCTTAGAGTTATCCCATTCTCACCCTTTAGGAGCTTGATGTTTAAAATTACGTCAGCTTCTCCCAGGTCCATCGTATCGAAGTTCTGAGATATAAAGGACTTGGTTTGGTTAATCATTTCCAGGTCCGTCCCAAACAACAATATATCATCCACGTATAAACACAGAATGACATCTCATCCCCCACCATAGCTATAATACACGCACTTATCGGCTTCATTAACACAGAAGCCAACCGAGGCTAGTGTAGTATTAAACTTCTTATGCCACTGCTTAGGGGCCTGTTTGAGACCATACAGGGATTTGATTAACCTGCATACTTTACCCTTCTATCATGTTAGCACGAATCCACCTTGCTGCTGCATATAAATCTTTTCATCCAACTCTCCATTTAGGAAAGCGGTCTTCATCCATCTGATGCACAAGGAGATTATAAGAAACTGATAGTGCTAAGATCACACGGATAGTGGGCAACCTAGCAATAGGAGAGTACGTATCAAAATATTCTTCTCCTTCCTTTTGTGTATAATCCTTAGCCACTAGTCGGGCCTTGTACCTTTTTATAGTATCATCAGGTCTGCGTTTTCTCTTGAAAATCCATTTGCAGCCAACTAGGAGGTCTGCTAACTCCCAAGTTCCATTAGTGATAATTGAATTCATCTCACTACGGACTGCTTCCTTACAGTACTCTGCTTTTGGAGAAGCGTATGCCTCTAAAAGATTTCATGGTTCATCATCCATGAGAAAGGTGACAAAGTCATCTCACAGTGATTTTTCAGTTCTTTGCCTCTTGCTCCTCCTTAGTTCCAATTCAGGAACCATGTTGCTAACACTTTGAGGAACAGGGTCATCAACTAAATGATTATGGGTAACTACTTTCTTTTCTCGCATAGGAAAGATGTGCTAAAAAAATGTCACATCCCGAGACTCCATTATCAAGTTGACAGTAATATCTGAGACCTCATAATGGACTACTAGAAATCTATAGGAGGTACTCTGGTGTGCATAACCCATAAAGACACAGCCAACAGTCTTTGGTCCTAATTTCCTCTTCTTCGGCAGGGGAACAAGTACTTTTGCTAAACAACCCCAGGTGCAAAGAAAGGACATATTCGGTTTTCTCCTCTTTGATCCTTCATAAGGAGTTGCCTCGTGATTCCGAGGAGTGATCCTATTCCGGACATAGTTAACTATGAGAACAGCATCACCCCACCATAAGTTAGTCATACCAGAACTTTGTAGCAAGTCATTAACCAAGTCACAAATTATTCGATTCTTTCTCTCAGCTACTCCTTTGGCCTATGGTGAGTATGGTGGCGTAAACTCATGGATTATGTCACTTTCTTCACAGAACCCGGAGAGATCCCTGAGAATGTATTCCCCACCTCTGTCAGACCTCGGTCTCTTTATTGTCTTCCCCAACTGATTTTCCACCTCATCCTTATAGATTTTGATGTATTCTAATGCTTCATCTTTTGTTCTAAACAAATAGATATAGTAGAACCTAGTAGCATCATCTATAAGAGTAAAGATTACCACATTTAGTTTATATTCCATTCATCTCACACAGATCAGAATGGATCAGCTCAAAAGGTGAGGTGCTTCTCCCCTCGACCGAGTGAAACGGTTTGCGGGGCTACTTAGCTTGCACACACACCTCGCACTTATGGCTCTTATCATAATTATATGAGGGAATAAGATCCATCTTACTCAAATGCACAATTGCTTCGATATTAACATGACACAAGCGAGAATGCCATATATCAATATTCTTGTTAGAATATGAAGACTAGAAAATGTTTGCAGAACTATCAAGAATAGAAATGCGAACATGCATCCGTAATCATAGCATTTTCCTACAAACAATCCACACCTGGTCATCACTACTTTATTTGACTCAAAGACTAACTTTATTCCTGGCACAACTTTGATCTGCTGAGTAGATTACGAGTCATGGCAGGCACAAACAACACGTCCTTCAGGACAAGAGTCTTGCTGGAAGTCAGCTTCAAGCTCACTTATCCTACTCAGCGTACTACTGCCGAGACCTCATTGCTCATTTGTACGGATCCACCATCTACGCCCAGTAGAGAAGTAAAATACGTCAGATCAGCTAAAATATGCCTAGTAGCACCTATATCAACCCACCAACTTACTGGTGAATTTTTCATAAAGGCCTCAGCTATATACCCACTAGTGGAGTCACCTTTGCCGGTATTATCGACTGTTGCAACCGCCACATGCACTTGGCTTTGGCTGCCTTCTACTGCTCAGGTGTCGGCCCCTTGCCTTTAAGATCATGACATCTATTGGATTTGTGATCCAACCCACCGCAAACGTAGCAGACAATCTTAGACTCTTCTTCTTCTTCATAGCATTAGCCTTCGGTCCAGAAAAACCAAGCTTTGCCTTCTCTTTCTTCATATTCTTCCCAGGATTGTTCTTGTGCTCAACAAGGTTAGCTTGAGCGGGCGCCTTCGCCTCACCATAGCCTGCCTTGGACTTCTCCTCGACATTTATAGCAGCAATGAGCTCATTAAGAGTCAATAGCTGCTTTATGGGTCGACATGCAGTGACAAAGTCACACTAAGAAGTAGGCAGCTTGGCCATAATGGAATTAACCTAAAAACTCTCAGGGAGGACACAACCATACTGGCCTAAGTCTCACACGATTAGCTATAACTCATGGATTTGTTCCATACCTGATCTGCTATATCCCATGCAAATGTTCAGGTAGCTTGCCACCATGAATGACTCATTGCCATTGTCACTTTCAGTATACTTGTCATTCAGCTCTGACCACACCTTTTGTGCTTCCCCGAACCTCACGTAGACATCGAAGAGCCTATTTGGTAGTATGACCAAGAGGTGTGCAAGGGCTGAGACATTTGCCTTCTCCTAACGGGCCCTTAACGCGTTGAGACACATTCTTTTGACCTCATCTAGCAAGGCTTCCCCTGGAGGGGCGGGTGGCTCTTCGATGAGGACCCAGAAAAGTCCAAGCTCCAACAACCATAGCCTTGTCCGAGCCTGCTAGCGCTTAAAGCCGGTTCCATCGAAGCTCTCAGGCTTAATCGCGTCTGAGGACGATGGAGGTAGGGAAGAAGGGCTAGAGCTAGCCATCACAGAAGCTATATGTTTTCTGAATTGTTGTATTAAAAGCGATAAATTGAGCATAAACATCAATATTCCATAAAGAGGAGTACAGGAGCATAGCAGTACATATCTATTAAGCATGATCTTCCAAGAATGTATCCACAAACCAGAAGCATTAACATCATTCATCATGTAAAAATAAAGAGCTGAACAACAAGAAGATATAATATAAATTGTTCTCAGCTGGTTCCTTACAGCTGGCCCTAGAATAAATAATGTTATTCTCTCTAACTGTACTTTAAACATATCACAAACTGGATAAGATATTGAGATCACACCTAGATGTGGACCCAGAAAAGGAGTTCTCTGAATTCGCTACAACTTCCTGAACATAACTACTGTACTAATGCTAAGCACTGAGAAGAAAATAATAGTTCTTGTATAACTCAAAAACAAGCAATGCAATAGACCAGCATGATAGGTACCTTAGTTACTGAACTAATCAGACTTGCTACTCATTCTTCTACCAAGCAAATAGGATAAACTAGAATCAAAGATTACAATAGCACATGTCCAGGGATCAAAGCAACAGGCAGAAAACCGAGAATAACAAAGTCTCAAAATCAATATACATGAACTAATCAGAGAGGATCAAAGCACAATAGTCAGCTACTGCCCATGCCAATCAGTAATCAGAGAACTAAACAAGACCACATCTATTGTACTCAACTATCTAGCCCAATTTTAGTTCATATCATCATCAGCGAGCAATAATCCACAAGCAACCTTACTGTCTAGGATAAAGAAGAGGAAAAACTCACAGTAAAACACACTCAAATGCGTGGAGAAGAGAGGCTAGGGATAGCCCACTAGACGTTGTCCCAGAAAACCTAGCACCTGCCGTAGCCGGTGGCGTGAAGGAGATCGGAGATATAAAGCCAACCGCACTGCAATGGCACGTGAGGGCGAGCCTAGGCGTCACAGCTCCGGCAACTACCACCACCAACTGCTCCCTCTGACGTTGCTCACAACCAAGCAGGAGAAAGACCTCGGTGTTCAAGCACACGCTGTCCAGAGAGCAGATCAAAACAAGGGAGAGTTGTCACACCTTTGTCCCCTTTCTTTAACCGAGCAGGAGGACTAAGATAGATATAGGAGGCTATTACCTAGAGCACGCACACCAAGGATGGCTGCCTCAACCAAATCCGGTTTGGCCTCCCCGATCCTTGCACCACTTCATTCCATCCCCATCGTCCAAATTAAAACCAGCGGACCGTAGAGAGCCCGGCCAGTGCACGGATGAGTGCACGAGCTGGAGGAATCAGGCCCAGAAGAACTATCGCCGCCACTCTTTAGCCGCCTGAGGCAAAGACCAATCGGTCCCTAAATCCTCCATTGCCAACCCTAGGAGCAGCACCAGCATATAGAAGGGCAGCTCAACAGGCCTGGGCCAGTTTCAGCATGGGCAAAAAGGAAAAGACACAATCGGTTGTCCTAAGAAAGAAATATTCAACATTAAAATTCATATAAATAACAACAATTCCCACTAAATTTTGATGTTGAAAGTCCTAACTTGTTTTAGACAAAGACTTTGTTATTGTAGTAGCAGTAGTAAGAGGTGATTAGTTGGCTGCATATAGTTGCTTGGTCAGCGTCCCTACTAAATGCAACATGAAAATCAGCGTTTGCTGACTTAGGTCATCTCCAGTAGATACTCTAAAAATTCATCCCCTATAACACTATTACAGTCTCCCCTTACACTATTATAGTTCTATTTATTTTTTTTATCTCTAGCAACTACCCTATTTCCTACCTTCTATTACTCTTCTCCTTTCTCCGGACCCACAGTCAACCTCTATAAACAGTATTGTGGGTGCTACAGTATTTCAACAAATTTAGAGTATTAGATTCTCTCTCCTCCACACTGTAGCATTGGATACCGTATCTGCTGGAGACCTTTTCCGGCCACCTGATCGGCAAATTCGAGCGCTGCAGTATTTGCGGGGTACTGTAGCACTGGAAATCAAAGCTGCTGGAGATGGTCTTAGGTATCAATGTGAAAATCATGATGTGTTTTAAAACGATGAAAACGGGCCAGGTCAAGAAGCTGAAAAGTCTTATCTGACGTGGCTTACTAATGTCTTTACCAACTTGGTGTACTTGGTTTTTTGCTATACAATCGGTCGCTTCTATGCACAAGGAAATACAGCATCATGTTTCAGAAAAGTCAGGTGACATGAATAACAATTATGCAAGGAAAAATTGCAACTGAAGCTTCACAATTCATAATGTTAGTATTATAACAGATAATGAAAGAATCAAGATGTCCAAGACGAGGTGAATTAGGTTCTAAATTTTTTTCTAAGTCTATGAAGTAATAGCAAGTAAATTTATACAACCTAATCTAAATGTGCTCTAGTTTCATGACTATCTAATGCTCAAAGTTTTAAAAATTAGTTCCAAACCTAATCTAGCATGACAATTCTACAAATGTAAAGTACGGAATTGAAATGCTAGAATGTAAAAAATGGAAGAGGAACGAGGAAAGCTCATATGTTATGACTCATTACATCCGACAAAGTAAGAAACAAATTAAGGCTATAACAGTTAGATCATGCACTCTTCAGTGTTTTCTATACAAAATCTATATGCATCCTTATTCCTCAAGATGAGCTGACCCACCTGTGCACAGATCGATCTATGGATGTAGACAAACAGAAGAAATCTTATACTTTCTCAAACCATCAATAATCATGCATGCTTGAGAATAATTGAGATAGAGCTAAGCAGTGACCTGTGAAGGTTGGCCATGGAGAAGAGGAAGAAGGGGCAGCCTCTCCACCTCCTCTGCGTCACTAATGGAGCCTCCTTTCATTCTGTTTGATCCACATTCCACTCTGTGTCACCACTCACAAGCCTGAACTCACGGGAAGCAATCAGTCTTTATATGACAAAAGGTGTACCTGAACTGAACTGAAAAGACCAGAGCCTTCTGTATCAGTAACTCATTGTTTGTTCAACAGCAATGCTGAGCCAGCAGAGTCGACAGCTGGTAGTTGTTGGTAAATATCGGTCCCACAAATCCATCAGGAATAGGGCCATCTGTTTTTTATTTTATTCTATTTTATTTTATTTTTCAATCGCACTTCAATTTCTGATTGACAAATAATGGATATTCAGAATAATCCATATATAATGTGCTCCTTGCATGTAGTTGCAGAAGTAGTTGGCAAAATATTAATATAAGGTACTGCTTGGATCTGACGCCCATCGGAACCCACTTACAGAGTTACAGGACGCCAGCAGCTTTTTTCCCTAAAAAAGTTCACTTTTTATTAAGAGTTCAACTTTTTTCTGAAATATATGTGAAAAATGGTGAATGACAATCAGAGAAAAATATTGGTTGAAATATCACTCATTTAATAATCGCTTCATCTGCACCCAAAAAAAAGTTGAAATACCGAATATATTGCTTTTCTGAAAGGACCAAAGACATTTTGTCCTGCTTTTACCGAAAGAAATTAACGTTATGATGGGGATATACTAGATTTACTGGTAATCCCGATAAACAGTCCCATACAAGTTGGCTAACAGCTCATCTATCAATCAAAAACATATACCAACTTGAGTACTCTGCAGACTGCAGAAGATATTCAGGCATGGACATGCGTGCTGGACTTCAAGGAAAATAATAAAATGCTGTGAAAGAAACATATACCAACTAGAATAATTAAATGTGAGTGTCATGTTAATAATGTTATGGAAAAATTTCAACAACGTAGTGTGTTGTATTAGAGAAACAATCTTGTTTTTTCTTTGTTAGACAAAATTCTAAATACCTATTAACTAACTAGACTTGCCCAACGGCCAAATACTGTTATCTGTTCAATTTTGGTTTAATTTTTTTTTTTCATGCCTTCAAAATGTTTCATTAATGTCCCTATGTTAGCTTGCAAGAATACATGGGTCATCTATATGACGAGTGTAGGACTAAATGTTGGATTAAATGTTCTATTCTCGCATGCATGATATTTCGATTATCCATATGACGAATATTATATGGGTATCTTGAGTTGTTTTCATGTTCCAAGAAATTTCCATCGCTGTATTCTTATTCTGTATTCGCTTCATATTTGTTTTCATATCTAGGTTATCTGTATTCATTTTCGTATCTTAAAAAAAAAGGAAAACAAATACAATAAGGCAGTTTTGTGTCAGTATCTAGCCTGTTTTCATAGTACCTTACAAGGCCCACCGCAACACGCGAGATCCCATCCAGTTGTTATTATTAACGAAAATGATACACGTACGACTGCTTACGATCCCAGTCGTACATATAGTGCCGCTCTATTATTAACATAGCACTAATATTGTTGTACTGTGCTAAGCTAAGTTACAATTATACAAGAACTAGCGGAAAAAACCTGCTACAACAACAGCAGCAGCCGCCGCCTTTATCCCAAGTAAGTTACAATTATACAAGAACTAGTGAAGAAAAGCTGCTACAACAACAGCAGCTGCTGCCACCTTTATCCCAAGCAAGTTACAATTATACCGGAACTAGCGGAGAAAAGCTGCTAACTTAATTTTATATTAAGAAGTGTATTGTGGTTTTATTGGTCATAAGTAGTCCAACCATGATTTTTTTATATACATAGTGTTGATAGCAAGATTTAGTATCTATAATGGTCATTGTAGTGTTGATTGGCTTAACGATAAGAACTTAAGACTATTACCGATTCATTTGCTACTCGGTTTTGAATTGGAAGAAAGAATGCTATGGCCCAGAGAGACTGTATCCACTACTATAAAAGCTATTTTTCGAGACACATATGGTTCCTTTCTACATATGGTTCATATGACAAACCGTTTGAATAGTAAGCAGGGTCACATGAGCGGTTTGGGATCTCTCGTGGAAATAGATCAATTATCTCCGACAGTTTATGTAAGTAACCGTCTATAAAAATGACGTATTTTCATATGCTATTCGTATGTGAACCGTTTGTGAAAATGGAGCACCGATGGTTTACATAGGTAAACCGTCTAGGAAAATAATGCATTTTCATAGGCGGTACCTTATATCAACCGCTTGTGAAAATGGAGTGCATTATGTGAACCGTCTGTGAAAATTAGTTTCCACACGTGGTTCCTTAAGTGAACCATCTACGATAATATCTCTATAAACAGTATCTGCCTGCGGGGAGCTCCATTCATACAGAGCTTGTTGTGTCCCAACAGAGCAGCTTAATGGCAGCCACGAGATTTGAAAATAGAGGGGAGATTTTGTTTTTGAATTCCTTAGAGGAGTCATCTAAGGTAAGGGTATCTCATTCTTAGTTAGCATCTTTTAGAAGTCTAGATTTAGATTTAAGATTTAATTAGGGCTTGGATGTGATCTAGAGATGCTCATGATTCGAGCCATTTAGATCCTCAAATTGGGTTTGGATGTGATCTAGAGATGCTCATGATTCGAGCCATTTAGATCCTCAAATTAGCTAAAATTTGTGGCAAATGTTGATTCAATTGTGTAGATTCACATTATTCTAGGAGGTTTTATCATGAATGGAGATTTTATATATATATATCTAGATCTAGATGTAAAGGGAGTGACAGAGTAATGAATTCACATTGTTTTGAGTCATAATTTTGCGCCAATGTAGGTTTAATTGCATAGACATATTATAATCAAAACATGCCCAATTTTTCCCTTTTCTAAAAACAAACTTTTTTATTATGATTTTCTTATTAATTAATTTGTTAATATAATTTTGTGGTTGAGTTAAAGATTGATAGAGCATGGATGTATGATGCGCCTAGATATGGAGAAATATATGTCAAAGGACTCTCTACATTATAAAGCCGCCGAGAAGGTTGCTTTGACTAAGAAGACAAATGAAATACATTGTACATGTTCTGACTGCAAGAACTAAAAATTGTGGGACAAATCAAGCATAATCAAATCACACTTTATCTTGAGAGGTTTTGTTGAGAATTACACAAGTTGGTCCAAACACGGCGGACAACGTACATGCGAATCAAACGACGACATCGCTACTAATCAAGTGGATGGTGATGATGAGGGAGTCGAAGGCGACACTAATGTTATGATGGATGATGATGATGATTTTGATCCGGAGGAAATATTGCACCACGTATAACCGCATGTTTTATGGGACATGAGAGGTTTAGATAATTTCGAGACGTTACTGAAGACATCGAATGAACTTTTGTATGAGAAATCGAATGGCTGTGAAAAGGAGTTTATGGTGTTGCATTCGATACTTGAACTTCTAAGGTTGAAGGCCAGCAATGGATGGTCCGATAAGAGTTTATCGGATCTATTGAGTCTCTTAGCAAGCATGCTTATGAAGCCTAACTCATTGCCTATCACCACTTATCAAGAGAAGAAGTTTATCTGTCCATTGTCATTGGATGTGCAAAAAATACACACATGTCCGAACCACTGTATCCTCTACCATAAAGAGTATAAAGCCTTAAATAGATGCCTAGTGTGCAATGCGAGTCGATACAAGAGGAATGGTGATTGTGAGGATGAAGATGCTTCTGCTAACGCGAAGAAGAAGAGTACTGCTGGTCATGATGAAGAAGACACTTCTTCCAACGTGGACAAGAAGATAAGAAGTCATGCTATAGTGATGTGGTACCTACCAGTGATCTTCCGCTTGCAGCGTTTGTACTCGAACCCTATGGACTATGAATTGATGCGTTGGTAGTTTGATAAGCACAACAAGGATGGAACTAAGCTTTGACACTCCGCTGATGCTAGCCAATGGAGAAAGTTAGATGTCATGTATCCAGATTTCGCTAAAGAACCAAGGAATGTAAGGTTCGCGTTGAGTACCAATGGAATGAATCCTTCTGGTAATATGAGCACCTCACATAGCACTTGGCCAGTAGTCCTGGTCATCTACAACCTTCCTCCATAGATATGCATGAAGCAGAAGTACCTTATACTGTCCATTCTTATCTAAGGACCGAAACAACCTAGCAACGATATAGATGTGTTTCTAGAACCATTGATGGAAGATATGGCAAAACTATGGAACGATGGGGTCCCAGTGTGGGATGAGTTCCGACGACAGTACTTCATGCCGAACGCCATGATTTTTGTTACCATCAGTGATTGTCTCGCCCTTTTTTGCCTATCGGGACAGGTTAAAGGGAAGCAAAGATGTGTAGTATTCTTGGATGAAACCGCGTCTGTGTACCTTCCATACCCACAGAAGGTAATGTACACGCGATATCGACAGTTCTTACTCAAAACTCACAAATACCGCAAAATGAAGAAACATTTTGACAATACGATTGAGCAAGGTACTGGTCCAAAACCTCGTAGCAGGGTACTAGTATTTGAAATGGTCAAGAACATCAAGGTTGTTTTTGGGAAACCACCAAAGGGTAAAAATAGGAAGAAAAGTGAGACGCCAACTGGCATGGTGTGGAAAAAGATGCTAATTTTCTTTAAGTATTTTCCATACTGGAAGGACTTGGACATTTGCCACAGCATCGATGTCATGCACGTTGAGAAGAATGTGTGTGATAGCATCCTTGGCCTCTTACTGGACATACAAGGCAAGATAGGATGAAATCAAGTCACGTAAAGACTTGATACATTTTAAAATCAGGCGAGAGCTACACCCTGAAGACAGACCAAATGGAAAACATTACCTTCCCTGGCTAGCTACTCTCTGACACCTGAGGAGAGAAAGGCACTGTGCAAGTACTTACGTGGGGTGAGAGTCCCAACTGGTTACTCATCCAACATCAAGAAACTAGTCTCGATGAAAGATTTGAAGCTAATCGACATGAAGTCTCACGATTGTCACATGATGATAACGCAGATGCTCCTTATTGCAATCAGGAGTATCATGCCAGGATACATAAAGGTGGTCATCACACGGTTGTGTCACTTCCTCAATGTAATTGCATAGAAGGTGATTGATGCTGAAAAACTAGGTGCTTTACATAGTTACTTGGTAGAGACTCTGTGCCAACTTGAGATGTGCTTCCCTCCATCCTTTTTGGATTGGTTCACATCGTGAATGAGATAATTGTACTAGGCCCTGTATTCTTACATTAGATGTATGGGTTTGAGCAGTGCATGGGCATCTCATGGGCTATGTGCGGAATCGTGCTTTCCAGAGGGTTCCATGATCGAGGGCTATAGTACCAAGGAAGTCGTAGAGTGTTGCATCAATTACATAAAAGATGTGAAACCGATTGGTGTACCTGTATCTCGACATGAGGGGAGATTGTCTGGGAGAGGGACCAAAGGAAAGAAAAGATTCATTGATCCGGATTACAAAGTAGTGGAAGAAGCATATTTCACCATCTTGCAGTAGCTCAAAATAGTGGAGTTGTACGTCGAGCAACATCTAAATGAGCTTCACACAGAAAATCAAGGCAGCTTAGATGATTGGATCTTGAAAGAGCACAATCGTTACTTCACCACGTGATTCAAGAACTAAAACCTACCATATGGTGAATCCATAGATAAAAAATGTGAAAAAGGTTGGCTTATAGCCCATCAAATTTAGTTATGTCATAGCAAACGTATGATATTAAATCAAGTTTAGTTACGTCATGGAAAGTATATGACATTAATGAGTACACATTTTTTACCAAAGCAAAGGACAAGAAGAGTACGACCTAACATCGGCATTCGGATAGAAGCCTATGACACAACAGGGTAAAAGAGCACCTACTATGGGTTCATAGATGAAATCTAGGAACTCGACTATGGAGTGAATTTGCAAATACCCATGCTTCTTGATGGTGTAGGGAAAACAGTTCAAGGCAAATAGTGTCATGTTATGTAACTTAGTTTCCAAAGTGATTTTTATGTTATGCAATTTATTTTCCAATATGACATTCATGTTATGTAACTTAATTTCCAATATGATTATATATTGATTGTGATTATATATTGATTCCCAAAAGTGATAAAAATGATAATGTTTAATAGACCTATCAAAAATATATTTAATTTATATCGAGGGCATGTATGGAGTAATAATATGCTTTAATTTATATTTAGGGCATGTATTAAATATGTTCATATAGAATATGTATTAAATACATGTACTTAGGGCACGCTTTAATTTATATTTCCAGGAACAAAATAAGAAACATATTTAAAACAATTTACATAGGCAAGTTCGTTAAGTCAACCATCTGTGCAAATTATTTTCACATTATTTTCACATGCGGTTTACTTAAGAAACCGTTTGTACAAATCATTTCCACATGTGGGTTCATTAAGTAAACTGCCTATACAAATCTTTTTCACAGGTGGTTTCTTAAGGTAACCACCTATGAAAATGAATTATATAGATATATATACCCACATGATCCTGAAACCCTAATCCCATTAAAGAGAGAGTAGATAGCCATGTCGTCATGCCTAAGTACCAGAGCGCCAACACCCTCTCCCATTGTCGTCCGCCACCGCCTACGTTGACATCGTCCGCCACCGCCTACGTTGACGTCGTCCGCCACCGTCAATGCCGACGCTGTCTCGGAGTCAGAGTGCCAACACCCTCTCCCTCCCTAATGAGGAGGGGCCACCCCGCGCCACCGCCCCTAAGGAGGAGCCGCTCTCGCTGCTATCACCCGCACGGAGGAGGAGCCACCCTCACCACTGTCACCCCCACAGAGGAGGAGCCACCCTCACTGTTGTCACTCCCATGAAGGAGGAGCCGCCCCGCGCCGCTGTCACTCCCATGAAGGAGGAGCCGCCCCGCTCCGCCGCCTCCCCCGAGAAGGAGGAGCCACCCTGTGCTGCTGCCGTCCCTGAGGAGGAGCCACCCTTGCCGTCATCACCGCCACAGAGGTGGAGCCACCCGCCGCCCTCAATGCCGATGCTGAGGACCACCTCACCATGGTGACTAACCATCCCCTCATCTCTCTCTGTTTATGCCCAGTCGAGTCATCGTAGCTGGTACTCTGAGCGAGCCGTGGCCATCGTGCTGCCATTTTGTGTGACGCCCGGCCATCATGCCACTGTGATACCCATCCATCATGCCGCTATGATGCCCGGCCAACCGCCATCGTGCTGCCATGATTCACGGCCATCATGCCACCATTTTGTGATGCCCAGCATAAGAAAAAGGCAAAGCAAAATTGAAAAGCAATGAACAAATAACTTGGGAGAAATGGTGCTTTGCTGATTTCTTTTACTTGCATTTGTCCACAAGACCACAATTGTTAAAGTTCCTAAATGTTGCATGAACTCAAAAGTAAAAAATTTATATGCTTAGGTCATCACAACTTTTAATCTGTACATTCTTGTAAATAATGCAAGGTGAAAATAAACCTAGCACAAATGAACATAGATAGCAATACAATCTGTACATATGCACGGCTTGAGAATCATAGTTGTGACATTTTGTATTTGATGTTTGGTCTTTGGGAGGGATGAAAACTGACATGATAGTTCTTGGTTATGTTCTGTGTGGAAATTGTAAATTGTCACGCCCGAGGGATGGGTTAAGGATTGGGTTCAAGATGTGATCCAATGGTTTGTCTGTCAAATTTCTTTAGCGGATTAATTAAGTTGAGATAGATAGGGATATTCCTCTTGTCAACTTTTTCATATATATATTTGGTTTATAGCTATCACTATCAAGCTCATATTGCATGTATCTTTTTTGAGAGATTATATATATTGTTGTTGCTCTGAATAATCAATTCTTATGGAGGTTTATTGAGCTCCTTTTCTCCCTGCTCTTTTGTTTTCACCAGTTACAATTTTTCTGAATTTGCAAGTTTCTATCATTTTATATTGACTAATCAATTGAGCTATCTGGTTAGTCTTTTTTTGGAATAAGTCAGAAAAACATAAAAGGGTGGTTCCTTGTATAATAGCATATAGTAGCAACACTGAAAAGATAAAAAGAAAAGGATGGTTCCTTGTATAATCTACTCATAACACTTAGTAGTTGTCCTTTCCTTCTCTAAATCTTTTGTCTTCTAGTAAAACAAAATTAGACATAACAGATACCTTGATTCCTTTTCTTTCCTCTATTGAGAACATAATATACCACTAGATCCTAACTTCTCTCCTCTTTAATTTGCTGCATAGTAGTCCTTTGCATGAGTTGATCTTTAATTTCCTTGTAACTGGTTCGGTCCATAATGAATACCTAGCTTACATTGACATACCAAAGCCACAAGAACATTTTTTTTCTCATCTTATTTTCTAGAACAACGCATGAAGCCGAAACAACATCCATGACAATTGAATATACATGACTACCTTGCACTGATGTGTATATTCTGCTCTAGGTTTCATGTACATATGTAATAATCATGTTATGGTCTAAAATCATTTTTTTGAGATATAATTTAAGTGACCCGTCAATTGTGCTGTTTTCTAGGCAAACAATAATCTAGTTAGTGGGTTAAGTACCATGCGGCAGAAGAGAACAACAACCCCTAAGAAATCAGAAGCACAGAGGATGCTCACACTAGAGGATGCCCTAGCACAAGATGGGGCGGATGCAAGGATGTTCACACTAGAGGGCGTCCCGCACAAGATGGGGTGGATGCAAGCTAGAGGTCGGATAGAGCCCAAGCCCACAACCATCGTCCTCCTCCGATAGCAGCGAAAGCGAGAGCTCATATCACAGCCTAGCGGGAGAGCCAACGTCGGGAAAGTAGTCCCAATTATGATCCCAACGAAGAGGTATTGAGATGAGTACATGCATTTTATATTTCTTAAATGAAGAGATTTTTTTGTTTATGTCAACTCCCCTTGTTTTCTCTCTAAAGGGTGAGGGTGTAAAGATCTTCGCGTCAATCATCTGCGCCACAACCGTCCTCTCCCTCTGTGCCCAAAACTTTGGGTCCCTCTGAGGGTACGCTAAAACAAAGATGCGGCAAGTGAAGCAGAAACAAGTTGCCATCTAGCACTTCTACAATAATGCAAGTCGGTAAACTGTGCCAAATTCCGCAACAGTTGTTGATTTGTTATGAAGGAGTACGTCCCAATTACAATAACTGATTGGTGGTTGGTGCTGGATGAGACAAATGAGTTCATGTGGGCAATATTGCATAGAACCATCTGATTCCCCTTAGGAATAGAGGAAGCTGCCAAATAGAATGCGTTGAAAACTATAGGAAAGAGCTTCCGGGGCTGGAAGAGTGAGCTGAATAAGGACTTCGTGAAGAAGAACATGGTACACTTAAATAAATACAGAAAAATTATGCTGGACCAATGGGTAGAGTTTGTTCAGTAGAAGATCAACCTGAAGCCATCAAATTGGGTGAATCGTTTAAGAACCTTGCGAAGAAGAACAAATATCACCATCACCTGGGCTCGGTTGGGTACGCCCCCAAAATTTCTGAATGGAGGAGGCAAGAAGAAGAGGTTGCTCGGCTAGGAAACCTAACCCATTGGAAAATTGAGATGAGCGAAGTAGGAACTAGGTCTACGCTCAGTCAGAATGAACCGAGTTTAGGGACTTAGCCTTCAAAGCCCTGAGACCATGGAAGTAACCCAAACCATTCAAGAGATCACTAACAAAGGGTCTTGAGAGCCCGAAAGGGAGAATGACCTACTTACCAAGGCCCTGGGAAACAGGGAACACCCGGGTTGAACTCAAGGCATCAGATCAAAAGGTGGTTGGAAGCATAGGTTCCCAGACACCATGTGCCAGTACAAGACCTGTAATAGATATAAGAAGATCCTAGCAGAAGAGATACAAGAACAGGTTAAGATCCAGTTCATGAAAATCCACTGCCGCATCAAGTGCTAATTTTTCACTTTAGGCGCTAGGGCAAGTGAAAGAGATGGATAGAGACTAGGGAGGAAGATGGAACAGGCAGCCCCGTTACCTTTTGGAATGGGGGATCCCCATTGGCAACAACCACAGTAGTAGTTGCAGAACTACTAGGCCAAGAGAGGACTCCCGGAGGGATTGCCTTGATAAAATGCATTCCGAGCTCTTCGCCGTATTCCCAGATGTGACAGGGAACGTTGAACGACAAAGCGTTCTTCGAGGGCATGGAATGTACCATTTTTTTGTTAGAATCTTGATGTGAAGTTGTTTGGGATTTTATTTGTTAGTTGTCAAGCAGAGGTATAGCTATCAAGTAGAAGTATTTTGCTGTGACTAGGGATAGACAGGAGATGATCCCTTTGTGGAATGAAAAGGAGAAGGAAAGGACGGTATTAATGATGATAGAGCAACCAACTAGCCTAGGATTTCGGAGTAGCATCGGGTCCACGCAAGTTGATAATAAAGATATCTTGTGGATGATATCACAGAGGCTACCCCTTGCATGTTACATGTTCCGATCAGTAAGGGATACTTCACTGTCGAGGCTGCCACAGGTTAGGCCATTCCAGGCCATGTGTTTCAATTAATTGGTATTGACATAGTGAAACATTATGAAAGAATGGTTTAGAGTTTAGATTTATCTAGCCATGTTAGGGTTTTAATGTTTCAAGTACCAGATGAGCAGCATTAGAGGCAACTCCTATCGCATGGCATTAGTACTCCAAATATTAATTCTTCTGGTAACATGCAACATGATTCTATGACTCTCAGTTCATTGGCAATTCTTACACCACTTAGGACATCACAAACTAGAGTGTCAATGAATGATCAACATGGCCGAATTAAGTTGATGAATTCAGCAAATTATTTTGAGCCGCCATTTGCTGGTAATGTTGGTACCATGCAACAAGGAAGTTTACATATTAATTCATCGACAATGTTTCCATCTAAATACGTTTATGCAATGAGTTACACTGATAAACAATATATATGGCCAGAATGATATTAGCAATTCAAATACTTATGGTGGGCCATCTAGACTAGAGGTTGCATCACAATATTCACTTAACTTGGTCACATATTCGGCTAGTGATGTTTTCCCGAGTAGTTGAGTCAGTAAATACGCAAGCGCCTAATACATATGCCTCGGTTACAAGTTATAGCCTAGTTTCTAAGAATTTGGTGAGCATACATACACCTTCATACCACGCTGCAACCTATGTTGTGCCTTATACATTACCACAGGGTTCCGGTATTTTGTACGGGTCATTGCCAAAAGCAAATTTTAGGGTTCTTTTGCAAAATACTACATATATTTAGCCCCAAAGTTATGAAACACTACAGTTATGTGCTGCACTTAATACCTCCACTTCGATTTCAGATTATAGCCGAATAAACAAAAAATGAGGAAACATGTATGGACCTACATGCAACACTGTGGCATATAGTTCACCTTCATACATACCTTACTCAGCTATTGGGCTAGAGCAACATGAAGGAAATGCTGGCTGCAATAGTGTTACGAGAACAATGCATACAGCCGAACATATGCCTAGCTTGAACCGTGCTCAAATAGTGAATTCGGCTGGGGGGAAATTTGATATGAGAAAAGGAGTTTGGGCTTCATCATATGAAGAGAAAAATTCAATCTCAAAAGAATAGAGGTCTATGCTTAATGAAGTATCTGAAGGAGATCATAGCGCGATTGAAGCAAAATTGCGAGAACAACGAAAGAAACTACTTTCGTGCTATCGAAAAACAAAGCAAGGCATCATTAAGATAAAGGAGTTTTTATCCATCGATATCGTGCTAAAAGAGGTACGATATGCAAGTACATTATCTGTTTTCCAATCTGATTCTATAATTTCAATAGATAAATCTATTGGTGATACTATGCTAAATGATTCCGAAAGATTGGGTAAAGAAGATAATGTAAATAAACAATCAAGTTAGAAAGGAAATAGAAGAATTGTTGGTTGCCAAGCATAATGAAAGGGAATTGTCGATTATAATAACTGAACAACAATTTGGTTCGGTTTCTAACCCTGGCGTTACGCAACAAGACATAATAGCTAAGCACGATAATAGTTTTGATACTAGCTTGAACAAGTCATAACAACAGCTACAGACGAACAGAGGAATAGTTTTGATGTTTCTAAAAGTAAAAAAGAAATACAATTGCTACTTAAAGTCAAACCATGTATAGAGTATAGAGGTGTTAATAAACAAATTGATAGTGTGTTGCAAGGGCAATTTGAAATAGAACTTGATAAGACAATATACATATGCAGAAGACCATACTCTGATCATGGTAATATGTTCCCATACCCGCGAGGATTTGAAGTACTAGAGCTTGCAGAATTCACAAGTAAGGATGATAAAATCGTTGTGGAGTTTGTCGGCCAAGTTATTGCGCCATATGAGGAGGCCTGCAATAGCGATGTATTCAAGTTAGAATTATTTCCATCATCTCTATCAGGTATTGTATTTGTATGGGTTACTTTACTTGTTCTAAATTCGGTATACACTTGGTCACGAATGGGGCATAAGTTTTGTGATTATTTCGGATTTAGATATACAAGGCCGAGGCTGAAGGAATTTAAAGATAACGATATTTGTGTGATGGAAGATAATTCTAAGATATTGGGCAAGGATCAATTGGCTAATGAAAGACGATTGAAATTTGTTGAAAGTCCAAAGATGCAAGAAGGTACTCGGTCATTTCCCATCGACATGATCAAACTTGAGAGTAAAAGTGTCCTAGTTCGATCATCTCAGGCCGAGTCTACAAAAGACAGGGATATGGTTATTAGAGAGAAACATCCAAGGCCTTCAAGAGAGAATGAGGATCTTTGGGGAAAGGTGCAAATGCCTTTAGGAGAGAATGAGGATTTTTTGTGAAAGGTGCAAATTGAAAATACTCTGGAAGGTCGTAAGTCAATATCGACACCAAGCTCTGGGGGGGCACAAGAGTGCTACCGAAGAAGTCAAAATCAAAAAAGCCAAAGGTTGGTAGACGAAAAGTTAATAATAACAAGAACAGTGACATGGACAGGATTAAAAGCCCGATGACTACATTCAAGGAGCTTCTAGCTAAGTATGAGAAGGAAAAGACTGATAAGGTAAGTTCTAGTTGGTTTAATAATTTTAAACGACTGAGGTCATAATCAAAGCAAGGATTCGGCGGTCAGCATTATCAACAGAAGAGTGCCAATGAAGAGGTTCTATTTTCCGCCATACAAGCCGACAATGCCCATGCCTTGGAGATATCATCCAATTGTGTTTCCTCCTTGCCCGACATGGGGTTTCAACGGTATGTGGATGTCACCGTCTCAAATGCATTCTACTTCTTTTCATTCGGGATGAGCGTCGCCTAGGAAACCCGTGTTTGACAAATCATCATATCCTAACATTGACTGTTTTGATCAAAGGAATTGATTTAGTAATACACAAGAGAATAAAGTGGTTAAGAAAGTGTATCACGTCAAGGATAGCAGCAATTCTGATGGGCAATCAGATTTAGTTGGAAAGGAGGAAAGGTTGACTGATATTGCTGCAAGGTTGGTTACTATGCGAGTCAAAGGGTTTGAAGGAGATACGATCAATATAATTGCTACCTATGCAAAGGAGGAGTCGGTTAATTTAAAGGAATGTAAACAGCCAGTTACTGTTGTGTTCCTGGTTGCTGGTGATGATAACAAAACAATGGCAAGAGCTAGTCACGAGAATGATTATGATGTCCGGACTAGTATACGGACTGAATGGAGAGGCAATGATACTGTGAGTTTGGCCAGGAGCAATGCAAAAGCAGCAGGTTTGCTGCATTTAAAAGTAAGTTGGATGTGCATAAAAAAGGAACAGGAGTGTCTATACTGCTTGACGCAAAGCTACAACCGAGACATTGTTCACACGGTTTATCATATCCAAAGAAGGAAAGATTGCCACAGCAACCTTACACACAAAGGTTAAAAGAGAGGAAGATGGTTTGGATCCATAAGGGTAGCAAAAAGGTTGAAACTAATATTCAAACATCAACTATTGAAGCTACCCAAAAGACAAAGCTGAAGTTGACATCCAAACAACTTTAGGATAAGTGTGAGGATGAAAAAGCTGATCAATGTGGTCTTGGTTAGGCGTGGGGATCCAAAAGGTTACTATAATGTCAGAAGTCTGCATACGGAACCAAAATCATTGGCAACCATATCATCATTTTTTATCATCTATTCCGCCAATGCAGATACCATGGACTTCTTATCTAGGTATGTTTGAATATCCATTATGGACTGGGTATGGTCATTGGATGTCGTTTTATGAGTCTTCATATTTTAGTTCGATATCATCCAAAAGGGGATGGATGTGATTGGTTGCTACAGTTGTATCCAGAACATTATTATTATGTATTTAAAGCCAAAACATTTGTTAGAACTTTTTATTTCAGTTATATTAGTATGTTCAAAGGGGATATCTAAACTAGAAATATGAATTATTTCTGTCACCGGAGGGAATAAGAGTTGGTGATTATTCTGGGCTTGTAGTCATGCTTGAGAGTCTGGTTTATTTTTTGGCACGTAAGTTTTGCCAAAAAAAAAAACAAGGGGGACATTTGTTGATGGCAAGATTTGGCATCTATAATGGTCATTGCAGTATTGATTGGCTTAACGATAAGAACTTAAGATTATTACCAATTCATTTGCTACTCGGTTAGAATTGGAAGAAAGAATGCTCTGACTAGGAGAGGTTGTATGAGAACAGAAGGTAATTGCTGAAGATGACAAGGTGCAATGATGAAGCTGAGAGCTTGACAGGATCTTTTAGGAATATTGTCGAACCTGGTCAATTGCGTGGGAGTGGTCGAACCGATAAGGTAGTCCCTGACAAGATGATCTCCGACCACGGTGGTCTCTCACCAGGTGATCTCCGACCACGGTGGTCTCTGACCAGGTGATCTTTGACCACAGTGATCTCTGACTACATGGTCTCTGAGTAGGTGGAAGAACTGGTCAGATTCGATGACATGGATATATCGAGTAATTGGTCTCTAAGCAGGTGGTCAGACCGAGAAGGTGGTACGCAAGCAGATGTTCGGATCGAGCACGTAGTCGAATCCAAGAAGGTTGCAATAAAGGATACTCGAGTAGATATATATGAGTTTATGTGGTCGATTAGGAAAGATATGTTAGTTATAGAAAGTTCGAAGATCAGAAGGTATAGCCGAATCATATCTATAAGTTTTGTTCGTTTTAAATTAGGAGTCATGATCTTGTACGGCTAAGACCTATCGCACATATTTGTAAGTTTTGTTTGGTTTGAATTAGGAGTCCTGATGTTGTATGACGAAGACCTGCTGCTATTTAAATATGAGAGGGTCATGACCAATCGAGAGATAACATCAATCGATCAAAAATACAATTGCATCTATCTTTTTACCTAACTTATGTAGTCCCATCCCTTCTTCTCCCTCCTGCTACTACTCGTTCTTGATTTTAAACGACCAAGAACAAGCCGCCGGCCATCTGCACTCTGACGGGGTCCCTCCAGAGTATAGGTGATTACAAAGGTACAATGACATGGCGCTACGACTAGGGTTTTCATAGGCATTACCCGTTGGATAGTCATAGTCGGAACTTTCGATCCATATTGGAGCTTCCAATTATCCTGATGAGAACTTCCGGTCTAGGATTACACACTAGGTGCTCAATGTTTGGTTTGCAGCATCTTTACACGTCAACCCATAGTGCCTGTACTCTGCTGCTGCTGGTGGTGGCAAATACTGCAGATGCTGCTGCGTCTGATATTGCTCCTCCTGCTGCAGCTCCTCTGCATGACCGGACAACGTCAGAGTACTGAAGAGGACTTCTGATGGTACAATACAATATTCAGGTGTTGCTGTTACTATTTCAGAATCTGCAACACACACTTATTTAAACTGAAGAAGTCAGATGGTCTGAAACCATTAGACTTATACTTCCAATTAGAATCATTCGAAGTTTCCCGGATATATTTGCAAGTTTGACAAAGAACTATCTATGGTTTGGGACAAGAGATAGATGCACATGAACAACGAGGAGCCCTCTTCTCTGTCAGGGCAAAGAGTTGCCTTGTGTTGTTTGGTCTCCTCCATTCAATGATGCCCATGCCCGACTGAAAGGTACCCACAAGTACTTGCTAATAGGTATTTGAAATGCGACGGGCTCACATTATTGAGATTTTCCCAATCAGAGTACCAAAGTGCGTTATTTATTTAAATAATAATATTATTGGTAAAAAGATTCTGCATTAGGGATGTGAAGAGGAAGGGAGAAGAGGTAGTAGAGTTGGCGGTGGACACCCTGTGGAGGCGACTCCTGCAACAGTCCACCTTCACCATCTCTGATACCTCATGCTGCGGTTTAGGAATTGCTCAGCGCTGACCGGCCATTTTTTTAAAATTAAATCTTCCATCACTTTATCATATTCTAAATCCATCTTGTACCTCGGAAGTGAGTTTTTTTTGTAAGTACACTAAAATATTAGTATTTGTAAAGCATTTGCAAAAGAAAACACAAGCGACAAAATCTTTCCCCTTCAAAAAAGTATACATCCAATATACGGAGTTACAAAATTTTGATACGATTAGGTTAGAGAGATTGAAAGCTCACCTAAGAGATTTTTGATATTATGAGCCCTGTTCGGCAAGGCTCCAGCCTCGAGCTCTATCTCTGATTTAGAGATTGCAAGTTAAAAAAAAATATTTTAAACTTATATTTTTAGTATAAAATAGAAATAAGATGACTTATCCAAACATCACTGTTGTACCATAGCTCTACCAAACATAACCTTAGAATGGTCCAAATCAGCCATCTTGTATGTTGTCTAATGCATTTCCACGGCAGATTTTGCGATGACGTGAAGAAGAGATTGTTGTCTTGCGAAAGAGCCTTCTCATAAGCTAAAATTTAGCACTACGAGCATATACCATTATGCTGTTGTGATGGATGTGTTTTACTCTGGTTTCACCAATCCACAAATTAAGAGCCTGTGAAGTAATTAAAACAAAACTGGAAAGACAATCTATTATAGAATGGTCTATTAAGTCATCTGAAGAATACATGCAGGTTAACAAACACGTATAACACGACGCAAACGCACGAAATTGTATTGATCATCTCGGAGGGTTTTATACATGTACAAGGAGCTGTCGAGCGATTGAGCAGATTTGATTTTCGAGCATGCAGGTTTGGGTGTGTATGACCATGCAGGTTTGGATATGCGAAGTTCCGATCAAAGAAAGAAATTTAGTGCGCCTTTTTTTCTCAGCCCAACCCCCGGCAACAGCCCATCCACATCATTTCTTTTCATCCTGTATGGGTTGCTGGGGTAACGTCTGAAATACAAGGTGACCTATTTGGGCTCAGCTGGAGAGCGTCGATCTGTATCACTCGACTTAGTCCAACAATGGAATACAGTATGAAAGTTGCAATTGATGAAAGAAATTTGCTATTTTGCAAACATCAACTCAAGCTGTGGCCATAGGGTTCAATATCATCTTTTGCAACCAACACTCCTATCTATGTTCCCTCCTCCCTGGAGGACACCGTTATATAACTAAATAAGAAAAAAAATATCATAGGCCCTTTCGGACCTATATATTTTCCTTAATATTCAAGCAAACAACACATGGTTATTCTCGTCAAGAGATCACATCACTACTACAAAACTGCAAGTAGGTGATGGTTTATCTATGTGGGACTGTCGGTTCACATACTATCGGGTGAGCGCTTGATAGAAATAAAACCTGAGCTAGCACCAGTTTATTATGTCAATCTGATCAGGGCTTATGCCACTCCCAAGCAAAAAGTTCTCCAGGTTTTTTACCACAGGATCATCCTCCAAATCCTCCGAGCAAACGATTTCAACAATCTTAAGGTGGTCACAAGTGAAAGATCTTTCTTCTAGCTCGCCAATGAATTTTTTACCTGTATCTGGACTCTGCTGCAGCACGAAAAGCACACAAGTTTAACCTTGATGGCACATGCATAAACTTTCATACAAGGATCAATGTACTTGTGGAGAGAAGGATGTACCAGTTCGAATTCTAGAGTTAGCTTCACCAGATTAGGTGAGTTCTGAAGGAAGACTATCAATGCATAGAAATCAGCACACAGACACCAATCGCCAAGAGTCAGGATTGTAAGATTGTTGAATTTTGGGCACCAGTGCGAATTGTGTTCCATCTTCAGCTGCACATGGTTCAGAGGATTAGGACTTTGACATAGAATCGATGCCGTATTCTAAAAAAAATCCTGAATCAGCCAAAACTTGCCAAAAGAATTAGGAGGGATCTGAAATCATGAGGCAGGTACAAATATATAATTGCATACGAACTATAGCTTAAGAACACAAGACATGAGGAAAAAAGACACATTGCAGCAATCATGTTTAACAAAAAAAATAGTCCACATTACACAATATTCTGCTTGTTATCTAAAGATAGAGCCAAGAATCTAGAGCACATGTAGTCATCATGAATGACTTAAATGCAAGTCAGCTAGAAGTAATGATGAAATTACAATAGGACTCGAAGATCTATCCCCTTGGTTGTAGTGATCTGATTGTAATTATAGGGACAAGGCTTCCAAGAATTATCAATACAGTTGCAGTTTGCATGGCACCTTTAATTTTCACTCTATTTGCAGTAAGGAGACTAAAGTTAAATAATCACACTGCTAATTGCTAAAGGACAAGATGCATTTTCAGCCCTTGACACATATATATTGTATGCACAATAAAACAGGTACACGGTTCTCAATAGGAAGTTTCTCGGTTCCGTTCCTTTGTCAAATCACCAACTGAGGTAATGTTTGAGGCTCTGAAAATCAGTAACTGGTACTCAGTCAGTCACCTCACCTAGTAGTGATTATACGGTACTCGGCCTTGTACTCGGCGTTGTAATCGGTTTTTTTGTTTATATGTCAGATTTATACATTTATGTTCATAGAGGGCCAAAATAAACAACAAATGAAACTCTTTCGACTTAAAGTGTGAATGAATAATTTTAATTATAAAACAACTAATGGAAGGAAATCTAAAATAAAGTAAAGCTCGTGATTCATATCATATATTGTTCCAGAAGTAGTGCATCATGATTCATTCCTTAATAGTTAACACCTACACCTTTAGCACTAATCCCTTATGTACATGTACCTAATTAAAAAAAGAACATTGACACTCATCCCCTTTCATGCAAAGTAAGACAATTGTTATTCTTGCCACGATGCACTTAGTTGATTAGCTTTATAATCTAAAGAGAAAAACAGCAATCACTATCCTAATACATGGTCTAAATAATCACTATAAGCACGAAGTCTGTAAGTCATCATCTTGTACTAGAACTGATGGGCTGTCATAGGGTCTAACAGGCCAATTTCTCAGCCTGTTAAGCACCCGGTTTTGCATCCTCGTAATAGGTTAGACCACCTGTTACAAGTACACGGCCGAGTACTCAGTGACCTGTTTTCAAAACTGGTTAATGAATCTACAAATGAACTGAGTATAGGAACTAGGCTATGTTATTTTTCGAACTTGAGAGCATTAACTAGATAGATCTTGACATCAGAATGAATTATCAAGCACTTGATTTTGCACATAAAGTACAAAGACTAAATTCCATGCTTAGGTCTCAGATATTGATTTATAAATATTGCATGGATGTACAAAATCAACTCAAGAAGCGTACCATTTTTCCTTGATAATAGAAGTCCAAATTTGTAACACCAGAAAGGCTCCCAAGAAACTGATGGATATCATCAACCACAATATGATTAGTACCAACTGAAACTGATGCTGTCTCTAGTGATTCCATGTTATTTAGTAGAGGTATTTTGCCATCACCAAAGAAGCCAAAATAAATGAGGCTTGGAGCGGAAATAGAAGCCCAGCCATCAAATGTGAAGTGACAGTGAATATCAATGGTCAAAACCTTCAGTGTCTGGGAAGAAATCTCAATGTCATTAATGGCGCAGCCACGTAAGATCAGACGTTCCAATTTTGTGCAGCCAGTTTGAATGTTCCTAAAGAAACCGGGGAACAAAATAGCGTTGGAAAGCTTCAGGCTTATCAAGTAATTTGAAGTAAACACCGCGGGATCAAGATGCAATTTAAGACCCCATTCGGAGACCTTGACAGACCGAGCATTCCACTGCAATGCATGGTTGATCCATAGGTTAGCGTCTGCTGACTCCGCTTCAAGCTGGTGGACAGAATCAATAGAATCATCATCAGGTATGCTGTACCGGAGCCTGAATTCGTCCAAGGCCGTGGGGTTACGGAGTATCAGGAATCGGCTGATAAACTTCTTGAACAATGCATTACACTCCTCGTCGGTGTCAGCCATGCCGTCGAACTCTTCATACGATGCGTTGATGCGGGCCACGGAGCGCCAGAGGTGGCGCCACCGCCGTGACAGCACGCACGTGCGCACGGCCTGGCGCGCGTTCAGGAAGGAGATGACGTGGAGGAGGGCGTCGTCGGGGAGGGCGTTGATCCTGCACCTCGCTCCGCCGCCGGGAACGCGCGCCGCCGCCATGCGCCGGCTTCCAGACTTCTCTGCCATGGGGTTGGAGTCACAGGGGTATTCCGTCGAACATGTGGTGCCCAGACAAGCTGCATCATGGACAAGTGATGAACTGAGGAGCCAAGAATTCGTAGATCGGAAAAACGATTGAGAAGGTGCAAGAAATCAGTAAAGACTTGCGGATAAAAACGGCAGCAAACGAATTCCTAGATCGAATCGAATCGAATCGAAGGGGAGGTGGAGCGAAGTGGGGAATAAACCTGCTGCACTAGGGAGATGAGCGGCTGCTTGGATGTGATGAGGACGGGAGGAGAGGTAGGAGAGTGGGCACGTGATGGACAAGGAGATGGGGCTGCTGGGATCTCAGGCGGCACCTGCGTTCGGAAGCAATGGAGGAAGGCGACGTCGCATCGCTAGGGTTCTCGATGGGGAGCAGGACCCAAGGGGTATAATAGGCATTTCAACATATGGGCAAAAGAGAAGGAAAATAACCCTCTAGCTAGGTTAGCACGCATGAACCAAGAATTTTCAACATAATAGTAAGGTGCTCATGTGTTACAACGAATTTAAAATATATTTAATATTAGTTATTTTATTTCTCACAATAAATAGACAATTTATGATTAACTTAAGTTTTATGTTTTAATCTAAAATATAATTAAATATCATTTGCCTACTCCATATCTCGCATGGTGGCACCTCCCCTCGCACATCTCTCTCTTCCCTACGCCAACTCACCATCTCCCTCTCCATGCAATGGTTCTTAAAACATACGCCTAATCTCTATTTTACTTCTCAGACGACATGAACTAAATACGTTGAATGAATGATGTTTGGTTCTTAAAACAAGCACCCCACTAACCAAAAGATGATGTACCATGTAAGACAAGCACCCACTAACAAAAAAGACAATGTACCATGTAAGGTAGTATTGATTAAGGTGTATCCATTCAATCGAAATACAATACTACTATGAACCTTGTTCTACGATCCTACGATGAACCAAAATAAAATCCATATGATATTCAAAATCAAATGCCTCTCCCAGCAACCTTTCGAAAATTGTATCTACTATCATGGGGTGCAACTGTAACCATGTATTGATATTCTACAGGTCAAGGAGACACTTAAGTGTGATCCTTCGATTACCATGGTTGGTTGACTCTGCTATCCTGATCTAGAGTGATCCTGACCGCTTTGAATTCGCGCATGTTCAGCTCTTTACCGAGGTGCTCAATTTCGTCGCCGAGAAGTTCAAGGTCTTGCCCCTGACTAGGGCCATCATCACCAACGATACGGCATATTTGCCCCGTGCCTCATCAGATTCCTATCGTTTCGTCGGATCGTGATTTGGGTTGCTTGTATGAGATTTAGATGGCCATTGTTTTCGCCCGGAGAAGGTCTTGTGGATAATGATAATGTAGCCTGATCTTTGCACTACTTTTTCAGGAATTGAGCATGCAGTCTGGTGTTTTTCTTGAGTTGGAATGATGGCATAATTTTGGTCCGCGTATGCTTGTGATACAAGAAATTACGTTGTAGTTTGTAGATTTGGCAACAACCGGTGAGGAGACGACGTAAAGGAGAGAGATGTTGTACTGTGCAGAATTTTTTTTATTTTAGTCCTTTTTAAACTAATATTTTATTAATAGCACGAGGGGAACTAAATTTACAGGAAGTAGTCCTTTTTGTCACGCCAAATTTCTTAGCGTGACTCCTCAACTTGATCACGCTAATTTATATGGCGTGACCAATTTAGCCACGCTGACGTCCGCCCCGGCGCCTTCACACGTGGAGCGGACGTGGAAGCATGAGTCACACCAAATAAGCGGCGGGACTCAGTGTCGGATGAAATTAGGTTATTTGGGTGAATTAGGTATTTTAAAATATATACCTAATTCACCCTGTAGTCTCAAAGGCCGTAGGTAGCCTTAACACTTAGCCAATAAAAATCATGTGTGTGATTCAGCTAAAACATATTCTGAACTGTCCATACGACAAATTTGGTAAGATTTAGACCATAAATGGTAATTCTTTTTAGCTCCCCAAATCAACTAAGTATTACTGTTACAGAACAAATTGTAACAGATACCAACATTCGAAATTGAATAATTCTAATTCTACGATCTATTGGATGTGCATGTTTGTAAATACGACATGTACATGTTGCATTAAGCGCTGGCAAAATTTGGAGGAAAATCGAACACAATTGCTAATTATTTAGAAGGCGTTTACAAGGCTAAATAGTATGAAATGATAAAAATGCATATAAATGGAATATTGCAAAGCAACTCACTTTTTCACTAAATAATCTAGGGTTGAAAATAAGTTTAGAAATTATTACAATACATAAGAGGAATATTAGTGAATTTTCTCAGATTTTTGAGAATTTATTTGAGGTTTTAAAAATTGATAGAAGTTCTAAAAGTAGCTCTTTTTGGATTTTTTTTTATTTTGAAACCTACACGGGTTATTGAGGTGAATACTTCTAAAATAGATTCATCATGAATTATAGGAACTAAAAAGGTGAATACTTCTAAAATAGATTCATCATGAATTATAGGAACTAAAAAAGTTTCGTGAATTTTGGAGTACGGCAACCTCACTGTCCAAATAGAGAAAGAAAGAAGGAAAAAATTAAAATCATGGTGGGTATTGTTCATCCGATAACTGAGTCCCGCCAGCTTATTTGGTGTGACTCAGGATTCCATGTCCACTCCACGTGTAAAGGTGCTGGGGCGGATGTCAGCGTGGCTAAATTGGTCACACCATACAAATTGACGTGATCAAGTTGGGGAGTCACATCAAGAAATTTGGTATGACAAAAGGGGCTACTTCCTGTAAATTTAGTTCCCCTCATGCTATTAATAAAATATTAGTTTAAAAAAGACTAAAATAAAAAAAAAATCTACTGTGAATCACCGATGACGAGGCTGCTGGTGTTCATGAGAGTGAATCTGGTGCTTGTCAACACCATTTCCCTTGTCTACGACTTTGTCTGCTTCCTCCCCTTCTGGGAACGCAGGGTATTCCACTCCTCCTTCGCAACCTTCCCATTGCAAACATGAATGCTTTAGCCTTTAATTGGTATACCCGGTTTTAAAATCAAATTGAATGTAGTTATATGTATATCAAGATCAAGTTTCATACATACAGTGACGTTATAAGTGTAGTAATAAAAAAAAATCTTTTATTACAATATTAATTTTATTACATCAATGACTTCAAGGGTCTAAAAGAAAAATACACTGTAGTGGTAAGATTCGCAAGCTCCCAAAACTCCACAGTCACCGACAAAAAGAGTCACACACCTAGAACGTAGCATCATCCTCGGGATAATCCATTAAGTCCTTGCCTTCTGGGCAGCGATATGATGTGGGGAGAGCAAGAGTAAGTATATGGAATATTCAACAAGTGTGAAAAAATAGGCGTTATCAAGAATGGCTTAACTCAGGAGTTTATTTGCATAAATATCATTTTAGTAATAAAATAGTTATACTAGTATTTGGTGATATATTAATTGTTCCTCTCATCACATCAATGGATGGGATATTTATACTCATACCATAACCACCCAAGTTCAGATTATAATAATACCCCGTGTTTCTAAGAACCTTCTTAGAATATTTTTGGGTATTATATTCACTACACTATTACAGGTTATATCACCTTAGGGTGTGACACGTATCTACCAGTATGCACGTCAGTCAACCCTTTGGTGACACGGTCGGCCACTTCTCTTCGATGCGTATTAGGTGGTCCTTTGCTCGTTGTCTACACCTTCAGTGATCCTTGCCCTTTCGACTGAGACATGGGGGCCTTCGGGACCTTCACTCCTCACCAAGTGGTTCTTCGGGTCTCATTGATGCCTTGGGCAACTCTCGCCCTTCGAGACCAGAGACTTGGTCTTTAAGCATCTCGCTTGGCGTTAGTTGTCCCTTCGACTTCACATCTACAAGACAAGTTTAGAGACAACTCCACTATCATGCTAGCAATGCCAATTTATATCTGGGGTTGGCCGAAGTGAAAAGAGAAACTAACGTGGTACCATTATCTCAACAATGACACTTCACAGTTGAGGTCCGACTTCGGGAGCCAAAGCTGAGATTTTTTAAACAGTGGGATGGTACCCTCTCTCTTGGCGCCTCTTTGATCGGCTGAAGTCAACCCCAAATAGGATTAAGCCTAAACAATTCCTTATCATGATTAACCTTAATTTATTATGATCAATTAGCTAATCAATTCACTTTTAAATATTTTAAATTAACCGACGGCTTCCGTGCTATTTATTTTTCGCGCATGTCACCCGATTTTCTCACTCGTACGTCACCCAGCATTCTCGTTCGCACATCTCCCAGTTTTCCAGCTCATGTAGGCGGGGGTTGGTATATTTAGGAGTTCACCCCCCCCCCCCCCGCCCCCGACGGTAACTCAGTCATTTTCGCACTCGCTCGCATTCTTTTCCTTGCTCTCATCCCATCACTAAGCTCCCGACGATGCCTTTCGCAATCACACCACCACGTCCTCAGATCGTCACTCTCTCTCACCCGAACCCATTACCCATGTCGAGGACAAACCCCAAGCGGGCTAGTGTCAAGCTCCCTTCGACCCCTTCCTTCGAAGTTTACCGAGGAAATCCGCGCTTAGCTTGTAGAGCCCAGTTAGCTTTGGCAACTTGAAACCGCACGAATGCCAGCTCCTGGATCATCGAGGCCCACTCTGAATGATGACGAGGTGGTGGCCTTCGTCGAGTTTTTTGCAGCTGGGCTGCGCTTTCCATGGACGAAGTTCCTTAGCGGTGTGCTGGAGCGGAGAAATTTGGAAATCCAGTAGTTGACTCCCAATGCCTTTGTTTGCCTTTCCGCCTTCGTCTCGATCTGGAAGGTAGAAGGGGTAGTCCCCGGCTCGAGCACCTTCACTGCCCAACACTATGCTCATTGCCAGCTGAAGTGGCAGGAGATTAGCGAAGTCGATCATGTTTCCTCCTTTGGCAGCATCTCGTTCGTTCCCTACGGGACGTTGGAGGTTCCAGCAAAGGCCTACCGAAACCGCTGGAGCAACGGTTGGATAGATTACTGGTTCTACCACAAGTCTTTGCAGGCCTGCTATGCACTCCAAGTCCAAAGAGATTTGTATCTTTGGAAGCCCCATGTTTCAATGACGCCGCCCATGACTTAGGAATTTGTGACGTTGTCGAAGAGTTCTACACCACTGGAGTCTGGCCCCTTAGCAATGAGTGGGCTTTTGGCAATTCGGCACCCCATTCGACTGAATACGGTCTTCGTTGCCCCGCCATTGATTGTAGAGATGTGCCTGGTAAGTTCAATTGCCATGCTACCTTTGATACTATTTCGCGGATTCGAAACACGCGCTTTTGTATTCAAATTGCTGGATATATATATATTGTTGTATCGTGAGTGTGCCAGTATACGGAAGAAACAGAGACAATTGTAATTAAAACATGTAACTTTATTCATTCATTATCGAAATCATAAAGTACAGTTTCATTCAATTACAATACCATACACACACGCGTACAAACGCACATGCTATCTGACTAAACTTCCTCGACGATTGCTGTCCTGGTTCCCGGGAACTCGTGAGGCCGCTGGTTAATTACATCCGGCTTCTAGCCCGGACAACCTCCGATTAAGCTGCTTTGCTACTGGTCGTTATCAAGTCGTCTTCGAGTCTGCATGGCTGTAGTCACATACATCATAGACAAAGGAAAGTAAGCGTTAGAAATCAACACAGTAGAAGAAATTGAACAAACAGCTAGCATGAGTTTTATGGACTGGTTATATATCTCGGGTCATCATCGACTGCATAGCTTTAGAATATGTATAGTCCCTCATCATTGGCCTCAGCCTCAAGTGACATAAGAAAGTAGAGGGAGAGAGAGTCTAGCTACACGACAGTTCACCAGCTACAATCTAGCGGGAGCCCGTGAAACTGCGCAATGTTCTAAACTCCTATCTACGACCTCTAACCTCAGCACTATCCCACAGACAACAAGCAACTCAGCCACGGAGGCAAATTAGCCACACTGGCAGGGTGATCACCAATGCATCAGAGGGAAAGCAACAACAAGCCACAAAGGCACCAGCATAACTCAATATAAGTTAGCAACAAAGGCAAATATCACAACTCAGCATAAGATAGCCATCACCAAACAGAGGGGACACATACACATCATGCCCATGCCCATCATACAACCAGCCACATGATAATAGATGCTCATCAAGCTGGCCATAAGACAACTCCATCGGCTCACGCACCAAGCGTGCACTACCCTCCAAGCGTTTCCCCACCGACGTTCCCCCACCAGGCACGATCGAGACCGATCATAATAACCTCTTATCTTTTTCTCCCTCATTGTTAAGCTCATAGTAACACTCATTAGGACACAATAATTTAATTGAGTTTATAGTATATTAGGCTCAGTTCATATCATATTATCGTGCAGGTGTTGAAACCGATCCTATGTCTTAAAAAGGTAATCCCTGCGATAGGTGTTATTGTACCTTTGGTGCAATCCACTCTAGATGGAAGGAGTTTTGTGATTCAAGCGGAGAAAGTAGTGGGGATATCACTATTGGGGCCTGTGGCAAGGCATCACTGATTTCATTGCATTCCAAAACAACCGTCGTTAAAAGGTGCCTGAAAGTGTTGGAGGAGCATGGATTCTTTTTACCTGACTACAACTATTTTCGAATAAAAGCGATGGAATACAAGCATTAGAGTTTTATTGTGTGAAAAATGAATTTTCGAAAATATTGGGGTGCACCGTTTGAATTTTGGAAAAGTTTGAAAATGCTTTCATAAAAGAAAATTCTATTTTCCCTCCTTAGGCTGAATCTCCCTTCTTTTCTCTTTTTCTTTCTTTTTCCTTGCGGCTCGTCCTCCATTTCTTTTTGGGTCAAGCCCGTCTTCTCCCTCTCTTCTTCCCCGCCTGGGCTGGCCAAAGGCCAAGCCCATTCTAGCCGCTCCGCCCCTCTCTGTTGGTGCCCTACCGAAAACCCGCCTTCGCCTTCCTCCTCGTGCCACTTGTCTCAAGTCCGAGCCGGCCACGACCTTCGCCGCCTCTTCAAACTGTATCCCAGCAAACCCCAGCCAAATCTGAACTCCCTACGCGTTTTCCCCTCTATGTAAGTTTGCCACTCTCCCCCTCGATTGTTTCCCAAACAGAGCCTCCCAAACCCTAGCCATCACCATTGCCGCTCAGCCGTGCTCATTGTCGGCCATAATTCATCGCACTTTGCCATCGCCAAACCACCTGTGAGCTTCGTCAACATCCGTATATATTCTCTCGAGTCAAGCAATGTGTCTAGACCTATTACAAGGAGCATATTGGATTTAAGCTAAACTAAGGATGATGTTGTTGAGTATCTCCTATGGTCTTGGTGCTTCTATCAAGTTGCAGATGCGTGAGCTTTCTCCTTCTCCCCTCCGGGGATCTGGGTCCCTGTTTTATATATGGTTGATATGCCGCCTCCTATCTAGCCGTAGTCTATAGGGAGTCCTTCATCTTGTCTACCAAAAATAAAGCAAATGAATCCAACTGAGATACTAGTCGTTCTCGAGTTGGGCAACCAATTGAGGCCTTCCTAGTATACGTCTTCTAGATTTCTGGGTATATCAGGTACCGTAAATTCGGTTCCATAGTATCCGAGGTTATTAAACATGCACGCAACATACCATGTCTATATACGATATACTCCTTATACATATATACCCATAGTTAGATACTCGACACATTGCATGTTGTATAGTTCATTTTCTCCCTTTTCCCTTTCTTGCCACCACGCCTCCCCCCTGTTTAATGCCTCGCTCATCCGGTAGATCAAGATCATCTTGTTCAAAATCTTCTTCATCTGAATCATCTATAGGCTTTTCGGTATTTTCATCAGTTTTGTTTGTATTCCCTTTTCCTTCTTTGCTGCAGACGATCTGTATTTTTGCCAGCACTTTTGTAGTACATGATATGCGCGAGGTATTTGTCCTGATTGATAAATCAATTCTCTTAGCATATGCGTTGTAGTATTCTCTTGCTTCTACTACACTACCAAATTTCATCCTAGTATAGAAGATTTGCGGCATAGACCAAACCTCACCTCCCTCTTCATGACATCAACTTGTTCAGTAATATCTACAACAACAATATCCCGTACAGCAACCAGTGTGTTATCAGCATTTCCTTGCTAAATATCTTGTAACTGTGTTTCTTCAAAAGATAGTCTAACATCATAAATGCTTGGGGAATCTTGCTGGATAGGCAGTGGTAGGGTGCGGTTTTTTGGATTTAACTCAATTGCAGCTTTAGTATGTTTTAAGATAAAATCATAGTCAATATTAGGCGGCAGCTGGTTTAGATCCATCATTTGTATGATTTCTCTTCTTTGTTCCTACAACAACATGGAAGACAAAATTCAAAATTGGAAATGACATCTCCGCAATATTTTTTCTGATTACTCATATTTGCTTTTAAAACCTATAGAAACACATTTCAGTGGTGCATACCTTCATAAGCAAAAAATCATGCATACGGAATCAGCTGTAAACAGGTTTTGTGTTTTGCAGCACAAATTGTATCATTGGAGAATTAATATACAGATCAGGGAGCAATGCATTATATATATATATATGTGTGTGTGTGTGTGTGTGTGTGTGTGTGTGTGTGTGTATACATTTCTACATAAAAAAGTTTTTGACTCATATATGTTTTCACAACAAACACTACATAATATTGATTTAGTACATTTTGTTGCTTTGTTTTACCAAAATCCTTTTTTTTAGGTTATAAAACATCTGGAACTAGATCATGAAGAAAAATATATTGCATGCCCTTTTTTTGAAGTACAATATCTGTTCTTTTTTAGTATCATTATCTATCATGAGACAAATATGCACAAAACTATATTATGTTCATTGAGAGAAACAAAACATGCAGAAAAAACTGACAGGGTTCAACAAATTTTAGAAGATAGAACTTTTAATAAACTATAAAGACAGTTCTAATGTGTTCATTCATGTTGATTAACTAGTTCAGAGAAGCAAAATAGACATAAACTATTGAGCATAAACCTTTTCCCCTTTTTCTGCTAAATATGTTTTTGGAATCTACATTAAATAGGAATAGAAATATCTCATTCACATCTGTTGTTTCTCCCAATTTGTAGGTATATTTAGTAAGTAGCATCAGGTACGATAAGAAGGTAGCATGCTTGACTGTTCAAATATTTTTGCGACGATGAGGATCTTTGGTTCTTGTTTGATCAATTGCAAAGACCATGTGTGTGCTCTTTTTCCTGCTGCAGACAAGTTATGATATAATTTGAATCATACATGCTAAATCTTTCTTCAGAAAGCAAACATGTAGAAGCTAATGTAAATTTGTAGGGGGGGTCTATGTGGAACTTAGTGTCAGATGCTTTTCAACGAATGAAGAATGTGTGTTCCCTCTTTTTTTGCAAAACGATGTAAAGTTCATCATTGAATCTGGACAAACATAACTACTGAAACATACCTGATCTCTAGATAATTCTGTATTGCTTCATGTGCTGCTCTAATGGAGATTTTTTGCATTTTCACCAGAACCCTAGCGGCGCCTCCACGCGTTTGTCCCGTCCAGGTCTCCTAGAGGCGGCGCGTGGGGGGAAGGTGGTGTTGTGTGGGTAAACCAGGTCTCCCAGTGGACCCAGCATGAGAAAATTAATATTTTTGTGAGCCCAGCATGGCCAGCACGTACTCCCACGTGGGGGAAAGCAAGTTTGTGGATCGGGATCCTCTGCAGTTGCTGCTGGTAACTGCAGAGAGGCTACTGTAGCTTACAGTAGAATTCATTTAGGTCTGATCTGAGCCGTTGATTTTATGGTGGATCATCAGATTCGTATGCTACAGTATCTCTACAGTAACTCGTTACAGTACCGGAACGACTGCGCATGGAACCAGATTACTGTTGGTACAGTGATATATGATTAACTAATGTATATCACTGTAGCACCAGACTCATTGTACTGTACAAAACAGTGATTCTCTGCATTAATGATGTATTAATTCCGAGAATCACCGAAAAAGAAAAGCTTTCCTTTTTTTTTGTGTGTGTGTGTGGACAATAAGCTTATGACGTACACAGCCAGAGTATAGTCATGACTATATTTATATCTGGCTGCACATGAGATCCCGGAGGAGTCGAAAACTATCTAAACAAAAACCAACTTAATGCTGCATGCAACTGCCTGCCTGCTGCTGTGTCCTCCCAGTCCCATGCCACTATTCTAGCCCGGACTGGCCCTCCGCACCATGCGAGCCCACGCCTCATGCGTCCTGACTGATCGCCTGCAGCAGCTGGAGTTTGCATAGAAAACAAAATAGAAAAGTAGAGTTCTACTCGAAAAACAAGTTCAGAAAAGAGCTCCAGCTCCAAAATCCATATAAGATTTAGAGTTTATAGAATAAAATAAAATAATCTAAATATATGTTTTCATTCTAAAATAAGGACATTATATCTAAATTAAAGATCCTTAATTTACCTACAGATCTAACTTTAAGAATTTTTGAGCTTGAAATAACTGCTCCCAGAATCTTGAAGTTAGAGTTCTTCAAACATGCCCTATATTGGGTATTTTGATTAGCAGTCTACGGCCGCTGCGCTCACGTGTACCTGCATCCAAACTCGTGACTCGTGCCATGCGTGGGTGTGGTCGTGAGGGTCTCTAGGAAGATTTTTTTAAAGTAATACTCCCTTCGATTATAAATATAGATCATTTTAGATTCGTACATAAGGATTAAGAAAGTATATCAAATGACTTTGTTACCTTTTATTTATTCTGTATTAGAAAAGATAATTCATTTATTTGTGAGAGTTGTAGTATTTATTAAACAAGAGCAAGACGAGAACAAAAGAGAAAAAAATGCATAGAAGTTCAAAATGACTTATATTTAGAGAATAATTAAGGAGGCTAAAACGACCTACATTTGCAACCAAAGAGAGTATTACTTATTAAAAAATTATAAAAATATTAGTTAAATTTATAAATTGTAAGAATACTTACCTATCAGTACATGGAATATTGATTAGGGACATGTCGGTACTCTACATATCAACATCCTAAGTGACAGTGGGCCCAGTGGCCGGTTAGCACTCTGCGTGTTGACATGTCCTATGTCTCGCAGACGATATTCAAAGAAATTTTTTTATATGGCCTCGGATGAATATTATCTTTATATTAAAATTGTACATATCGACCAGATATATAACTTTTAGTTGAATATTTTTTTATTTGAATCCGTTAAATGCCAAAAAAAGTTGATAAATTTCTAGATCTAGTTTTTAAGATTTGAAATTTATAACTACTTTCTGTACATCTAAAGTGACTCAAATGAAAAAATGTTTAACTACAAAGTTGTAGATCTAGTTGAGAGACATAATTTCATATAAAAATCGTCTTCATCCGAAATTATATAAAAAAGTTATAATTTTTTTTTTGAATATCATCTATAGGACACATAATCTGTCATGTGCCGATAGGCTTTGGACCCACTGCCATTAGAATGTCAGTACGTAGAATACCAATATATCCCTAGTCCGCACTACATAAGCCTACCAGTATCTACTTTTTTTAATTTTCTAATAAAATAATATTATTTAAAAAAAGACCCTACGAGGAAGAGGGACAAAGCCATGGAGAGAGTGACGGTTTTGTGGAGCTCATTTATTTTAGTTCACGGGTAATACGGGCATTGGTAAGTGTTACGCATAACCATACATGTATATCTGTTGGGTACTGCTTTTTACACATGAACATGTCTCCAAGTACTAAATTTAAATTATATATGATTATATTAGGATATTTATTCTTGAGCAAATAAGTAATTGGAATAAATTATCATGTGATTTATTTGATTACTTTTATATTTCCTAACTGTGCTGTGGTAGAAGATTTTCTACACGTAACATCTTTAAATCCTGACACATGATATACCATCTAGATCTCGATTCTCTACTAAAAGAAAATCTTGATTCTTCGGAGCACATCATCCACGTACGAATGCTCACAAAATAAAAGACACTATAAAAAAAATCATCACTGCTGATTCAAAAATTACATTACTGACAGTGATAATCATAGATTATCATTGCCGGCTCAAGAACCAACACTAATATTCATTATCACTGCTGGTTCGAGCTACGAACTGACAGTGATACTCAATCTCAAATAAAAAATCAAAATTGAAACATGCAGGCAATAATTTATCCGAGCATTATATTACTAATCTTTAGAATTGCTAGCCCATGTCACATTAATATTTAGTTAAGTTACTAATAATTTTTCGTCTCTAAAATTATTGTACACCAAAACAAAGGACGCGACCACGAGCGCAAAAGAACCCTAAAACTACTGTTTCACCATTGTCACAAAAGAGGCCCTAGCTGCACCTGCCGTGTGCGCCTATCACGGGCAGTTGGGGTCGGCCATGACGAAGAAGAAGTTTTAGTAGACGTCATTGTCGCCGCCACCACCACCATCATCCTCCTTCGCATCATCATCGTCCTCCTTCTCATGCTCTGCATCCTTCTCCTCCTTAGCGGTCTCCTCCTCATCTGAGCTCTGGAGCCTCTTCGGCTTTGGCTCATCAATGAAGTAGTTCCAATCTTTGTCAAAGGTGGGAGACCCTACTAGTCTAGGGTCCGAGGATTGCACCTCGTCTAAGCTTTCCGACTGTGTCAAAGCCTTCACGTTGGACAAAGGATTGAGGATGGGTGGTGTGGATGGATATGGTGGTGGCAGAGGGGGTGGTGTAGTGGACGGTGAGGGATATGGTGGTGGAGTTTCCATCATGCGGCAGCGACGGCGGTGGAGGGGAGAGAGCGACGCACATGTGAGAGCAAGAGTGGGTTGGGCAATCGACGTCGGAGAGTTAAATATAAAGGCTTTCGAGAGAAGCCGAGCAAACAAAGCATACTGTTTTAGACTATCACTGTCGGTTCGTATAGTTACAACTCCATGATCCTCACAATTGTACAAAGCAATATCTTCTCATGACAGGGTGTTGTTGAAGACTCCATTTTATTAGACTACTTTTATCTTTCTTAATTGTGCCATGTGGCAAAAACCATTTTTTCATGTAACATCTTTGTATCCTAACACATCATGTACCATCAAGAGCTCCGTTTTTTTGGGAGCATATCCTGTCACGGATGCTCAAATTGCTTCACAAAAATAAGATCCATTAATCCTACCAAGTACCGTTGCTATTTGAAAAGGAGCTTACGGATCATATATGTCAAAAACTCCCTTGTTTTTATGTGAATAGATTTATAATCATTTGGATTGTACATGCACGGTATGATGGAAAGTAAGTGCAAAGCGCGACAATTTCGGTAAATTTATTTGTAGTGTTTTTTGAATTTCCAAAGCTTTCCACAATATCACATAAAACTTGAAGAATTATATATTCTTGAAGAAGTCCATAGCGTCCCATAAAATTTGCACGTGTTAGAACGATGTAAAAAGTTTTCGTACAAGTTTATTTATACAAATAACCTAACTTGGTGTGCAATTTTTGCAAAAAAATCCAAAGGAGAAAATAATAAAGTTGCAACTAATTTGGTTTTTCCTTGCACCACAATTAACAAACCCAACCATCTTAATTTAATTCCATGTGCGGCAGAGGTCTTGATGGTTGGTTAGTCCGATTAACCAGCTGGTGAGGTAGCTAGATGTCATTTTCTTAAGGAAAAGGATGTTTTGTTGCGTGTGTCCTGACTTCTCCGGACGTCAGAAAGCAATATTTCAGATTCAGTCACAAGCAAACAAAACGAAAGAAGAGACGGAACAGAAATGCACGTACTGTGAAACGCAAACTTGATCTATATTTGGAATTGAGTTACAGCCCCCAAAGCTTCAGATTTGGAATTGAGTTCCGAACCAACAAATTCTTGGAGGTTGCCAAGAAAGCCATGGACTCGCAGAATTTGACACCTAAAATCAAGAAGCATGCCCTCCAGTTCCCTGTGCTGTGCTTGAGGGCAGGATATCAACTGATCCATCACTTGTATCGTCTGAACCTGCAAGCTAGCTGCATTACAGGCTTACAACACCAAAAGCTCGAGGCTCTCTGGATGCTCGGGGATCAACTGTTTTTTACTTTAAACACCTATTCTCAGATCTTGCTTCCCTCGGGTCCTCGGGGCTCTATGGGTGCTCGGGGACCACCTGTTCTCACTCCCGGACAATGCTTTCCTCGGGCCCTCGGGGAGGTGGTCCTCGGGAAGACGCTATGTGGCACCACGCTGTCCTGACCTCGGGACTCAGGAACCCCTGGATCCCATATCACCGATATATGTCATCTACATATTGGACCACCGGGAAGTCCTAGCCTACACCAACTTGAATAGGTAGATGAAGAAGTCCCAATTTCTTGGCTTTATTCAAAATACTAAGGAGGTCAGCAGCTAAAACAAATAGAAGAGGGGAAAGAGGATCCCTTTGTCTTACCCCTCTTTTACAATGGAGCACTTTACCTAGGACCCCATTAAGAAGAACAACTGAAGTGCCATATTGTAGAATATCTGAAATCCATGAAATTCATCGTTGTCCAAAACCCTTGTGGAGGAGGATATCCAAACAAACCTGATGTTCAACCTTATCAAAAGCTTTTTCAAAATCCAACTTTAACAAAACAATATGTTTTTTTTAAAGAATGGCATATATGCAGATATTCAAAAGACTATAGCGAAATGGCCCTATTAGATCATGATTGTGATTTTTGTGATTAATGACAATATAGTCAATGTGATTAATATGTTTGTCAAGAATATTTGTCAGTAGGTCTCATAGATGCAATATATGAAGAAGCCATTGCAGTCGGGATAAAGTTTGGTTGAATTGGAGAAGTCCTAAGAGATTTGTTCTCACCGGATGGTCCAGTGTACTAAAAGTCTATACTCACTAGAGTGTTCTCAGCAGAGGAGAAAAAAAAAAGCACCGGATAGTCTGGTGTTGAGGCCTGTGTACTCACCAGAGTGTTTCTGCTCAGAAGGAAAAATGGGACAACCCACCGGATGGTTCGATGATTAGAGGAGGATACACATCGGAGCATTTGTACCAAAGAAGGTTGCAACCATCAAAGATTGAAGATCAACCCACCGGATAGTCTGGTGATCACAGAGAGTTGCACTAGAGCATTTATAGGGAAAAAAAGAGAAGGTCTGGTGTGAATGGATTGAACACCGGAGCAATTTACACAGAGAAGAAGCAAATACTCGGATGGCTCAGGATAACTCACTGGATAGTCCGATGATAGAGATGAAATATACAACGGAGTGTCCGGTATTCATAGAGGGTTTAGTAGGGGTTCCAATGGCTAGTTTCTGAGGATTTACTTACCGGATGATCCGGTGTTAACAACTTTTCTGAGCCGTTAGAAAAATAGTTAGTTGGTGAGTTTGAGGCTATAAATACTTCTCCACTCGGCCATTTGAAGGTGTTGGAGTCCAGAGAAGTCCTTATACATCTGAGAAGACATCCAAACTACCAAAGTGCTTAAAATGATCATCCAAAGTGATTAAGCACAAGATTAGTGAGCGATTAGTGTTTATAGGTCTAGAGAGAGTGTTGTTAGGTGATTGCTGCCTAGAGTGAATCAAGGAGTGATCCAACCGTGTACCGAGAGGTACGCCGGCACCTTAGAGTCTTGGTGACTCGTTGGCAAATTACTGACCTAGCGACTTGGTATGGAGCAGTGGCAAGACACGTATACGGGGATGTGGAGACCCTTACCTTGGTGGCTCAAGCTCCGAAGTGATCACAACGGTAAAAGAACGGAAGAGAGGCTTGTGGTGAGGTCTTATCTTAGTGGCTTGGTGGCTCATCTGGGTTGAAGCCTTGTCTTTGTGACATGGTGGCTCAATAGCCGTGACTAGGTGCTGACCGGAAGTATATCCTTGGTGGAGCTCCAACGTGGACTAGATGTGGTATTTATGCCATCGATATCACGGGAAAAAAAAATCCTTGTGTTGAGTTTGCTCTCTTTACCTTATTTACGTTTTCATATTTACTTACTTGCAATTTACCTTCATAGATAGGTTGCAAGTGCTCTGATCAGTAGAGTAGACACATTAACCTAGAGTATATTTAGATAAAAATTGATATATGTTTATCTTGTTTTATTTTTTAGTCGAATAGATTCTAAATGTCCTAATTCAACCCTCCTCTTAAGATGTCACCGTTTCCTACAAAGACCAAGCCAGATAATCTTGAATGGATCTCTCCTTGATAAACCCATACTGATTTATGTGAATTAACTAAAGAATAACCTTTTGAAGTACGTTAGCCAAAATCCTTGTGATCAACTTGATAGGAGAGTTTAGCAAGGAGATGGAAGGAGATGGGCCATAATCTCCAACATGACTTGGATTATCTTTCTTCGGTACAAAGGTAATGTAGGAACCATTGATTCTTTGAACATTAATATTTCTATCATAGAAATTATTACAAAGATCATAAAAGTCTTAAGCAATAGTAGACTAGTACTTTTTTTTTCAAGAAATCCCTATTGTAACCATCAAGGCCAGAAGACTTATTAGATGAAAGACTAGCAACAACCTTGTCAATTTCATCTTTAGTGAAGAAATGCTCAATCCACTCTAGGTCATTTTTGGATATAATAAGGCTAGATAAATCAAAATGCATCTAAGTGAAATCAAAAGTGCCAAGATAATCTTTATAAGCATCCCATAACAGTTTTGACTTATCCTCATGAGAGGTGTGAACATTTCCCATAGCATCTGACAGAGACATAATAGAGTTTTTCATGTATTTGAGAGTGGTATTAGTATGAAAAAACTTGGTACAGTCACCCCCAAACTTCACCCAATTTAGACTTCCTCTTTACTTCTAATAAATTTTTTGTTGGACCAACAGGTGGGCAAGATGTTGAAGAATATCCATTCTTTAAGAGATCCCTGAAATCCCCTCCAAAGTATCCAAAAGAATAATAATAAATTTTGTATTGGATATAGTACTAGCCAGACTATAGAGATGCTTCTGCCAGTGTAGAATCCTTCTGAGATTTTTGACTTTAGCCACAATGTTTTTTCTTTATCAGATTGACTAGTAGGGATAGTCCAACCATGCTAAAAAAATCTGCATAACGTGCTCATGCTGCATCCAATATTTCTCAAATCTGAAAATTTTAGGGTTAGGAATATCAGTAGCAATAATTCCAACGTATTGTACCAATATACTTATGATAAATAAATAAAGTCGCTGCTTACGTCTCAAAGAAAAAAAGGGCAAGTAAATCACATGGCCCAAGAACAAATATGCATTTAGCCAAGAGAAGAAATTGTTTGTGTCGACAATGGCTCATATGTGTTGATATTTATTTAATTATACACGGAAGAAACACAGGTTAGTGTCTACAATGGCTGGCGTTAGAGTACTATATAACCCTGACCCAAGACGTCCTGATTTTATAAACTGAAAACGGAGATGACATGGCCATGAATGTCAGGAAGCTGTGTTGCTGTAGTTGCCACTGTATGTGATGGCGCAGTGCAAGAAGTGCAGCAGGTTCACCACGCCCAGAGCTGCCATCATCCAGAAGAAGTAGTCCAGGTGTCCCTCGTTCAGGTCGTCCGGGATCCACCCGGGCTTCCCGCCGCGCGCCGTGGCTGCCGCGACGGCGCTGAGCACGGCCGAGTTGACGTAGTTCCCCGCCGCGATTGCGAGCTGCGCGAGCGCGGTGCCCAGGCTCTTCATGCCGTCCGGCGACTGGTCGTAGAAGAACTCGAGGATGCCGATGGCGGTGAACACCTCCCCCGCGCCGAGCACGGCGAACGCCGGCGCCTGCCACATGATGCTCATCGCCATCGGCGCGGCCGCCCGCGCGAGCGCCAGACGCCTCGCCTCGACCAGCGCCGCGTACACCATGCCGACCACGGACAGCGCGAGGCCGACGCCGAGCCGCTGCAGCTGCGACAGGCCGCGGTCCTTTCCGGTGGCGCGCCGGGCCAACGGCACCAGCACGGCGTCATAAACGGGGATGCAGATCATGACGCTGATGACGTCGAAGGTCGCGAGGGAGGCCGGCGGCAAGGTGAACGGGCCGATGCGGTTGTCCATGGCAGCGCCCTGCTCGATGAACGTCGACGACATCTGTGCGGTGACCGCGAAGAAGAGCACCATCGACGCCCAGACGGGGAACATCCGGAGCAGCATCTTCAGCTCCTCCACCTGGGACACCGTGCAGAGCCTCCAGGGGCTCGTCGGCGCTGCTGTGCCTTTCTCGACAGACGGTGGCGCTACAATGGCAGCCTTGTCAAAGAACCTGGACAGGAGGAGATGATGCCAAATATAAGTTCTTTGCCGTTTGCTTCAGTTTACAATGTTCAAGTGACAAAAAGGACTGGATTACCTGAATTGGCTGGTATGGTCAATCTTGCCGTTTGCTTCAGTTTGTGAAGGCACCTCATGCAGCCCTGAACTATCCTGAGGCAGCACCAAATGGTAATTCCTCACAGCTGCAACAACCACCTGGGAGACCCTTGTCAGAGGACTCCCTCCCAGCTTCTTGTATCTGTACACCTTCCTACCGGCGACGAAGACGGCGAGGCCAGACACCATGAGCACCGTCGGGATCGCGAACCCGACCCCCCAACCAACGTTCTCCTGCACCCAGACGAGCACGGTGCCTGACAGCAGGGAGCCAATGTTCATGGAGAAGTAGTACCAGTTGAAGAATGAGCCCTTTGCCACGCGCTCCACCGGATCGGCGCCGTCAAACTGGTCAGCACCAAAGGCCGAGGTGCAGGGCTTGATGCCACCATTGCCAAGGGCGACAAGGTAGAGCCCCAAGTATACCACGACACGATGAACGCCGCTATTGTAGGACGAGACCATGAGCAGTGGCAGAAATGCCGAAACTGACAGAGTGAGCATCCCCTGACAGAACAGAGTGATTCAGAGTCATAGACTGAACATGTTTACTAAGCTACTACTTTGCGTGTTGCAACTTACAACAGCGTAGACCGAGAGGAAGATTACTATTGTCCAGTATCTTCCCCAGTATGTGTCGGCCAAAAAGGCTCCGATAAGCGGCGTGAAGAAGCAACTGCCGATCCAAGCAGACACGCTCCTCGCAGCATCAGCATTGCTTTCGTGGAGCAAACCGGTGAGGTAGCTGACGAGGTTCTTCGAGATTGCGAAGAAGGCCACGCATTCAGTGAATTCGGCACCTAAGGCATGCTCAGGACAATGAAGGAAATAATTTCTCTTATTCAGTGGGAAGAACATATCTGCAGCACCTACCCAAAATCAAGAAGCAAGCTCTCCAATTCCCTGTGCTCCGCTTCAGAGCAGGTTGTTTGTTGATATCAACTGTTCCATCGCTAGTATATGGCGAGCCTTCATCCTGAATGATGGATAGTACCCAAACTAAAGCTGGTTATGCCAAAGCTAGTTGATTATATTCTTGCATAGAAAGAACTGCTAAAGAACAACTCTATGTTTTTCAAAGGAAAAAAAATCCTTTTTTCTTTGTAGAAGACAAAGATTTAACTGTGCTTTATGGAAAAGAAATATTTTTGTTCTACTTAACAAGAGGTAACATTGGCAAAGTGCTATATAGAAAATCACCTGAGGAGGCAGGTGATGAATGAGTGGCCTCTCCTCTTCTGCTGCTGCTTCCATGGCACCCTATGCAAGTTGCTCTGCTACTTTCAAATGATCCCTCTGCTGCCGGCTGGACAATGACATGATAACAAATGACAAGAAGATAAGCAAGCATTTACCATGTGACTCATCTTTAGCAAGGCAAGGCATGTGACTCATCTTTAGCAAGGCAAGGCATACTCTGTTTTCTTGCGAGCAACGCCTTCTAGCCAGCAGGGCAACGAAGCAATGTTTAATCCAATAAATGGCACAAGAATAAGCTTAATTATTATTTCATGGCACTATCATTTTCTGGCACGAGAGCATAGGTAGCCTAGCATATTAAGAAATTTCTTCCTAAATAACTACTTACAAAAAACATTCTGGTTTGTAATTTTGTATATTCCAATAATTGCTATTTGGAACATCAGTTTCAGGCAGATATATCCTTGTGTTCAAATAGATAAAGAGGTTCCAGAACAAAATTTGAGCTAACAAGAATTGCGGCCCTTTCCAGGGAAGGAAGTATGGCAATCACAGACAAAAAGAATTGGAACCAAAACAGCACAACACTGCAGAGAGAGAGAGAGAGAGAGAGAGAGAGAGAGAGAGAGAGAGAGAGAGAGAGACCTCATGATGCTGGGGGATGAGCTAGGTTGCGAGCATGGTGGAGCGGAGAAGCATCTCCTGCAGGCAAGTCTCACTGAAGTAGTAGCATGGCGAGCAGGGAAGCCTCCTGCTGCGGAGCTGCCGATGGAGCTACCTAATTGCACTCTTGGACTGGTGCTAGAGGAATCCCTTCGCAGAGAAAGGATTTCTTTTTATAAACCCTCGGTGCCCTTTGTGGATAAGGAGATTGTTATTTGTTTTTACAACTAGGTCCAATTTTATATTTTTTTCTAAAAAATAATGTAAAAGGTATCCCAGTCTCTGTATTGTGAGATGTACAAAGTTACAAGTCATAACAGAGTTGAAGCAAAAGGTGTTGAGCATAGCGAAAAAGTTTACAAGTCATAATAAGGAGCTTAACAAGACTCAACGTCACCTAGCGTGTTACCTGCGTGGTGGAAAGTTCCTTGGTCACAACCTCGGCATGTTCTAAGTGGTGCCAAAAATCGTAGTTTATGATTATTAACTGAACGGTTTGTGACAATCTTGGTCCTGGGTGAATGTTACAGGGTGTAAGTTGAACGTATGAATTGAGGTAGTATAAGCGAGACAAACAGCGTGTAATGCAACAGAAGCATCTAGCAGTAAAGAACAACATTCTTGTAAATAACTATACTGATTACCTTACCACACAGGATGAGGAACTTGGGGCATTCCAAGTGATTCTCTTCATAGATAAGAATCATTTCGTGAAGTGATTTTTGTTTCGTTCAACGTTCTAACGACTTTCCTTTATGGTTTTCATCACGAATGGTTTCATAAGGTCATTTCCAATGGTTTCATAAGGTCTCTTCTTTCCTTTCACGAATCTCTTCGAAATAAAGCTATTGCAGATGAGAGAAAAAAGAACAAGAAGGAAAATCAAGAAGAAAATAAAATGAAAAAAATATAATTAGGATGGTCTAAAAAAACCATTCTTATACTCATCATAAATATGTCATTGATTGAGCACCACACGCTATTACCACTTAGGGTGAGGAACTAACAAACCATCCTGAAGGAACTTGGTAGCAGCATATAAAACTTGCAGATGTTACACAGATGTAAAACTAGCCTTCTGTGAAATCAGAATTTGTTTTTACAAATAGAGCCCCTGACTTCGTCCTAAACAGTGTAGGATTATCGGCCCTACCAAGCAATATCACCTACTCAAGCTCCCTTTTTGTGCGCATCGATCGACCGACAGGAAATGGCAATCGCAGCTTTGTTGGGCGCTTTGTGACAAAATCTAACAGGAAAAAATAAATAAATCGCAGCTTTAGTGTTGTCCTTGCACTGGAATCAACAACCCCAGCTAGAGGAAGGAAAAAGAAGGCCAGCGTACATAAGAAGCATCCAGTAATTAGCTTTTAGCATCGCAGTTTCAAGTCAACATTCGAAGCATCCAGGGTCATCATCGCTGGGGGCGGCGTGCGGATCTCCTCCGGCGGGCGAAGTTAGCATTAGCAGCTGCGGCCGGTGAAGTTGGAGGTGGCAGCTGGCGACGGCCGCAACAGCAGCAGCAGCAGCAGCCGTGTCTCGAGCCGCGTTTGGGACGCAGCAGCAGCAAGGAAAAACTTATTGATAAAAAAAATATTAAAGGTTAGCGGTAAACAGGATTATCGGAATTTTATTGGTGACAGGCAAAAATTTTCAGACAAAATTTGAAAAAAATAGCTCAATTTTTCTAAAAAATCACATATATTGTATCCAAACTATTTGATATAGAAAATAACGTTTAATAATATATAAATGAGATAATATCACACTTCCATATCACACGTTCAATATGTTACATTTGATAACTGCACAAAATATCATATAAGATCATGCCCTTCCGCATGTATAATCCATTAGATAGATTTAAATATAACAACTGACATAGTCTCAAATATAATATGTTTAAAAAAAATAGGAAACATTAGCATCAATCCATAGTCTGTGGATTGCAAATGACACTTGCGTAGTCCTAAATATTACAAGTTTGAACAAAAATACACAACATAAACATCAGTCCGTAGTCTCAAATATTACAAGTATATAAACCAAAACACGACCACATAGGCTTATATCTTCTCACTAAATCAGTCATTACTCCATAGTCCCACATATTACAAGCACATAAACCAAAAGGACAAGATGGTGACATACTCAGAGCTGATCACTAACTTCGTCCATACTCCTTGGCAGCTTGGATCACTACAAATAGTGACATATACTCAAATTTGGAAGGAAACAATTCAAAAGAAAATAGAAATTCAATATGTAGATACGAGGGTAAGAGGTTTGTCAAACCTTTTTAAGATAGAGGTCCTTGATAGAGAGTTTCTTTTGCCTTATTGATCTTGAACGGATAGGGATTGGTTGCTCACGTGTAGCACCTATAAATTTAAATATAAGTAACATAGGTATCAATTTGAATTTAAATGCGACATGCAATTGAGTTATCATTTATACCACAACCTGCATCATCATCTGAACTGTTATCCCCTGATTCAGCATAAGTTGGGCTACCTTGTGAAGAATCCGACTCAAAACCGTCTGCAATACCTTCTTCATCTTCCTCCAATCCTACCTTCCCTTTCTTCTTACCACCCTTTCTACCAAAATCAAACTTCCCCTTAAATATGGCCACTTCTTCTTCATCCATTCCTAACTCTTCTATAAGAAATCTACTTGGGCTTGGGGATTCAGGCTCGTTGTTAACATATTCATCAAGAATAGGCGCAGACTCACTCCTAGAGTTACACAACCAATCCATGATTGGATTGCCTTCATCATACATGGCAACATCCATCATGATGCTACAAGGATCAGACTCCCTTTCTTTAGAGCCTTGTATTTCTTGGAGGCTTTGCATGTCAGTTTCGAAATGTTAGATGCGCAACTTCAAATTGTAGTGGACATAAACCAACTTATGGAGCTTATCGTAACCCAACCAATTTCTCAACTTGGTATGAACCATAGCAAATGTGCTCCAGTTTCGCTCACACCCACTGGAGGACATGCATTGTGAAACAATACGCCGTGCAAGCTTTTGTAGTTCTTTGTGCTCTCCTCCATATGAATCCCACCAATCAGCTACAATAAATGACAACAATTATCACAACAAGAGAAGTAATAAAAAAACTTGCAATGACACCATTAAAAAGCTGCAAACAAAACAAAACCTGTACTCATACGGCCATTAAGTGCTGATCGTCGAGCCTCCTCTCCTCCAAATAACCCTCTCTTTGCACTAAAGAAGGCAAATTGATCAATTGCAATAGATGCCTTTGAAGATGAGCTTGCAATCTTCTTGAGGTTTAGTGTGACGGCGTGTCTGGAAAATGATTTTTTCACAAGCTTCGACCTATATAGTGCTTCGGGATCAAGTGCAACAGCTAGAAAAAGAAACAACTTCAGGAATATTCAAGTTGAGCAATATTGTAGCTTTGACCAATATAATGCATGAATAAATTTTGTTTTAGACCTTACCTGCAGCCATGAGCGTTTCATTGAGAAGATATCGAAGTCTCGTGTTGATTACTTCCATTATCCTATCACGGAGATCTTCCTTATTGCTTAGTAGCACGTATGTCATCTATGACTTTCAACATCTTTGGAAGGAGTCCAGATATAGATGCACTTTTCTGTTGATCAGCAAAGCGAAGTACAGAGTATATTGGTGTGACAGCTTTCAACACCAATTCCATGTCACTCCACCATCTTCTATTTATCAAACAATCATATGTGAATTCATGGTCCTCTTCATCCCTCCACGCACTGTTGGTCCAGTCATCAGACACCATCCATGCTTTAAACTTATCTTGCCTATCCCAGAAACTTTCAAGGAAGATGAAAACTGTACCAAACCTGGTGGCATTCCATCGAACTAACTCTCAACCAATCTGCTCCCTCATCATAGCATGCAGCCTGAAAAACGAAAAACCAAATTAAACACATAAGTACAATTGTATTCAACACCAATTTCTCAAGTATACAAGTATTTACCTGTTATGGTTATAAAAGAATCTACAAATTCGCTTTGCACTATCCACGACTTCCGTGACCTCTGGAAAACGTCCTATGTCCTTCAACATCAAATTGATAGTATGAGCTGCACATGGCTGCCAAGTAATATGTGGATACTGAGCAATGAGCTGCCGACATGCTTTCTTGTAGTTGGAGCCATTATCTGTGACAATCTGAACGACAACCTTAGCCCCAATCTCCTCAACAACCACCTCTCTAAGGCAATCATAAATAAAATCAGCATTCTGGATAGAACTAGTTGCATTTATAGACTTGTGGAAGAACATGCGTCCATTGCAAAAGATCATAAAATTAATAATACACATCATGATAGGACCTGTACAATCATGCAAAAAAACAAAAGTGCATAAATACAATTGTATTCAATTTTATTTCCTCAATTATACAAGTATATACCTGTCCATGAATCACACATGATGGTAACTCCATAGTCATCCCATTCATCCTTGAATTCAGCCATGTGAGCCTCCATGTCTTCATAGTTCATATCTAGAAATGGGCCATCTATTTCTCTTTCATTAGGAATGTGCACTCCTTCTCCAAGTTGTTGGGCTAATTTAATAGCTAATCGAATGTATGGACAGTCTGCTTTCCGTCTTGGAATATCATTGACATGAAACCACTTGGCCAAAGCTTTTCCAAGCTTCTCTTTGCCATCCCCCATGAGCATAATGTCCACCCGAGGCTGCGCTTGTGCCCTGCTACGTGCCAAATTTATGTCAAAGGGAGCTTGTGAAACACTTCGACTTCGGTAGAACCTATACAATCATGCACAAAAAAACAAAAGTAAATACACTAGTACTATTACATTCAACATCAATTTCTCAATTATACAAGTCTTTACCTGTCAAGTGTACTTTGTTGATTAGCTGAACAACTAGCAGACCCACTTCCAGTAGTCTTACCAAAAGGCAAAGTGTTGGCATGTTCCCTCAATGACTCTCTCACCGCCATCTCAATCTGCCCATCTTCATCAAGAGGAATTCTTGCCCTGCCAAAAGTACCAAAATCTCTGTTTGCTTGCATAACCTCCTTTTCAACATAGAGATGAAGGTCCTTGTTTTGTTTCCTCCTTACTCTTCGGATTGCCACTTCATCCGTCATTAATGCCTTAACATTAAGAGGCACATTTTTGCAGGACGCCACATTCCTAGAAAATCCACCCAAATGCTCCCTGAGACGGCTCACACCTCCACCCTTAATGCGAGCAGGGCAATAATTGCAGCTAAAGCCATTGCCAAGAGGCTCACCATGGCTCAAGGGTTCTCAATGGTTCCCATTAATTTTACTCGTCTCCCTACAGTACCATACAAGAATAGGAACATATGTGTAAGAGATAATATAGCCGCTAACAAATATGATGATATGCACATAAAAGAGATAATATAGCCGCTAACAAGTATGATGATATGCACATAAAATAGGAACATAGTTACCAAATAAATGTGAATGGTTATATCTTTCTACCTTTGTTATCCTTATATCCATCAAATGATCAATGAGCCAAATCATATTTAAGTGCTTGTTGTTCATGAATGCAATCAATACATTGCAAGTGCTAATAACAGGTTACTACCTCCTTGAGTGACCACCTCAACAGCGCCGTCTATTGCCGTGCTCCTACCAGCGCCACTGGTGGATGATGCGCCGGTGGCACCCTTGCCTCGATCCATCCCTCTCTCACCTTCTATGACCATCGCAACACACTAGAGACTCCTCCGACGGCCGAGTGCAGTAGAGCAGCGCACAACAGAGAGTAGAGGGGTTCAGCAGCGAGCAGATACCAGAGAGCACGTCACCGGTGCATGGGCTTGGCGTTGAGCAGAGAGCGTTGGGCGCTGTCGCGCTGAGCACTGGCCACTGAGCAGGGAGCAGCGTAGCCCCGCGCCTGCCCTACCTACTCGCCGTCTCACCAGTCGCCAGCAGCGCCGTCCCGCCCGAGCTCGCCGTCTCACCAGCAGCGCCGCGCCACCGTCTCGCCCAGAGGCCAGAGCTCGCCTCCACTTGCTGCTCGGGCATCAAGCGCAGGGGCGCTCGGCCTCGACCACACACGGCGCGCCGCGCTCGCCGTCTCGCCAACAGCGTCGAGCTCGCCGTCTTGCCCAGAGGCCAGAGCTCGCCTCCGCTCGCCGCTCGGGCGTCGGGCGCAAGGGTGCTCGGCCTCGACCACGCATGGCGCGCCGTGCGCGCCGCAAAAGCCGGCAAGCTGCCTGCGAGCTCGTGAACAGGACGAGGACGACGGATTGACGACCGGCAGGCAACCAAGGCAAAAGCTGAGCGGCGACGCCGACGGCCGGTCTAACAGAGTCGGGTGGAGATTGGGGAATTGGGGATTGAGAGAGTTAGGGTTGGTGGAGACTTGGAGTGGAGGTGTGTTGTGGGCCGGGCTGAAATTGTAGGCGCGGTGTGAGCCGGTGAAAATTCAAAAAATCCGAAAATTTTGGCCGGCATAAAAAAAAAATAGAGCCCCACCGGTAAACAGCAAAGTCAGATTTATCGGCATCTCTATCGGCGATAATTTTTTCCCTGGCAGCAGCTCCCTTCAGGTTCAGCCGCGTTTCGAGCAGCAGCAAGTGGCCGCTGCAGCTGCATAAACCAGCGTTGGAGTTGGAGATTCCATTCGTTTCAAGCTTTCAATGACAGAACAGGAGCTAAGGTTGACAACCAATGAGAACAAAGATGCATGGGGCTGCAATCGGAGACAAGTCAGGGAACTGAATATCTCCATCACAAGGCATGGAGCTAAGGTTAGCAATGAGAAGAAAATGTATGGAGTCGTCGGGAGTCAGACGGCAGGGACTTGTCCGACTCAACACGAAAACGGTGATGGCTGGCGCCTGTGCAAGCGAGGGGTAAAAAAGTCAGATCACGTTAGAATTTAGGCTATGAACAAAATAAAAATGGGCTAAATGAGGGGATAATGGTATTCACTGAAGCAATAAACTCTTCGGAGTGGTATTTTCTAAAGGCCAACTATTTAAATGGTGCTCTCCGAATGACACTATTTGTAGTGTTATTTCATGAAATTTGCCCTTACAGACGTGTGTTTGTCACTCTCCTCCGCTTCTCCGTGTTCCCCAATCTCACCTATCTTTCCCCTGCTAGCATGCCTACCAGCTAATGTCCGACTCCAACCATTTTCTTTCAAGTGGTATCAACCAGACATCGATGATTGGTAAAGTTAATTATGCAAATACTTATTTAAAATAGGAATATCTGATTATCGACTTTGTGCATCGATGATTGGTAAGTTGATTAAGCAAATACTTATTTAAAATAGGAACACATCGTCATCAAATGTGCCCATCGAAGAGGAGCATGGTATCTATAGCTATATATATACTCCTATATAGTTCACCAGTTATGGTAGATCCGGACGATCTCCACCGTCCATGTAACATCCTGAATTTTAGCATTTAGATTGCACCAAAATTCACTCTTTTTAAAAATTATAAGTATTTAAAATCAAAATAAATCAAGAAAATATATATTTGAATATATATATATATATACATGTATGTATATATTTAAATATATTACTTTGGCTAAGTATTTCAAAGAGCAACAAATTAATTTCTAAATTAATTCCTACAATAAATTGATCAATGCATTTTTGTTTATTTGTTTTATGGTTTATTGAGTGGAGATTTGAATTTGAATATCTCTCAAATTCAAATCTATTCCATAGATTTAATTGAGCTGAAATGCAAATTAATTCAAATCTTTTGTATTCAAACCTCTTTCAAATTTCAGGGATTCAAATCCAAATCCTAATTCAAATAAAATTATTTGAAGTAATGCCAAACCTAAATCTAAATCCAAATCCAAATTCAATAACTTTATTTGAATTTACCCCAATTAATTTCCAAAATCTTTTTCTCTTCTCAGGCCGCCCCTCTCTTTCCTCTTCTGCAGAGCCCAGTCCCACGTGGCTCAACCAGCCAGCCGGCTTGGCATCCCCCCCCCCCCCCGCACACTTTGGGTCTTGGCCTGACGCCCCCGCGCACGCCAGCCCACGTGTCGGGAGCCACTCCGTCGCCGACTCTTCCCTGTGAGCAACTGAGAAGAAAGAGAAGCTCGTCATCCACATGTGGCTCAACCTTCTTCATCTAGATGCCGGGAGTGAGTGCGCAGACACGAGGCCAAGCTTTCCGCTACCACCACCATCACGCATCCTTCACTACCAACTGCCACACTTCTCTTCTCACGCCAGTGGGCTTCCTCCCTCCTTGAGGCCCCTCCACATAGCTATTTAGGTGGTCAATGTGACCCGCCTTCATGTGGTAGGTGTTTGGCGGTGGGATTTTCCCAACTGTCGCTTTGTGGTTGGCACCAGCGACCCTCGCCCCCCTATGTGGCGGCTGCCATGCCGCGTAGATGTAGGTGAGACTAGGGTAACTTGCAGGTACACAGAGCATGCCAATCGCAGGACGTTGTCGCCCAGTTCTTCTGCCGTAGCCTTGACCAGCTCTGGCCGCCATCTGGGTGTGCTTCGGCCATCGCCTGCTGTCGATAATCCCCAAATTTGGATCACCGTCGCGTGTAGATGCTCGTCCCATAAGTCTGGTCATGAACCCCCAGTGGGTCCTCAACCCCGGTGAGCTCTCCGGTGTGGGACCGATGTGTTTCCTCGCTATTGCCCCTTCGCTACTCTCATCCGGTGGTGAGATCACTCGCACGCACTGCTAGGCCCTTGGTTGCTTCAACGTGGGCCAGCTAGGCAGGCAATACGCCTCGACCCATTAGCCAGGCTGGCCAGCTGCTCCTCCCGGTGGGCCATCAAGTTGGTGGGCTGTTGTCTTGTTGTTAGCCCATGAGACTAGCGGCCTAAGGCCATCCCCCCCCCCCGATAGGCTGGCCACTATGCAACCCAGCTCAGGGCCAAGCCCATGCCCATATCTAGACCCAATTTAGTCCAGCCCAAAGCACTGTTTCATGGGCCCCACCAGTGCACTGTTCAGTAGTCATAACTTCTCTATTCTGGCTCTGATCCTAGTGATTCTTTCTTCTAAATTCATCGTAATTGGAGATATATTTCTATAATAGTGTGATATCCATTAGGGCTCATTTTATTTTCTATTTGGTGTTATTTGATTCTTCTATAGCATAGGCCATCTTTAATCATAATCGTGCTGAGCAGAACCAGAAGATTTCACAAAGAACCCAGAGGATCCTGACTTCGACCAAGGGCTAGAAGAAGACTTCAGCAAAGGCAAATCCTATCACCTTGATCATTTTGATCCCACGTTTCCAATAATCTAATTGATCAACTTAAAACTTAACTTATTATCGCATGTGCTATGTACTGTGCTATTTCAACTACTTGCAGTAGTTAAATCCTATTAAACAAATGACATGCCTTAAATGCCATTATCCAAAATCCATGTCACCCTAGAATTACCTGTCGTTATCTATATTAACGTCAGATGATGCCTATATATATAGCATGCTTAGGATGGAATGCATCTCTTCGGAGATATCGCTTATGCAATATATCTCTTCGGAGATGCAGCTTCATAGAATATCAATTCAACTTATATGCCATGAATTTTTGGTGAGTATAGGATTCTTGATAATTGTGAGGGATATGGTGGGTGGTGTATAAAACGGGTGAAAACTGTTTTGGCGGGGGCAAATAGAGTAGTCCTTTAGTGAGGATACTCTTGGGGGCTTGAGTTACCTATGTGGTATTCATTGCCAGTTTGAAGATGCATGCCCTGGACATATAAGTACTAAATCATTTCGTCGTCATGCTAAGCTACTCCAGTGCAACCATGCATCTTGTTATGGGTTGAACTTGACTTTTCTATCTCCTGACCAAGCTGGACATTTTACTAGAAGGCCAGGAGAGCAACAAGAACCCAAGTATATGGCAGGTGCTTCACGGGGTGTTATTGAACCAGAATCTTTACAAAGGTCTAGGTGGTACCCTGACATCCTTTTCGTAGTTCAACAAGGGAAGGTGATTGAAGTATCTCGGTATGATTTGCTCCTCCGCTTGCAACTATTGGAGGCTGAGAATATCATATGGGTACAGTGTATAACCTCTACACAGTGTAAATATATTCAAATAGTTGTGTCCACAGTCATGGACATACAAAGCAATGACCTCACTTCCTTAGAGTCAGGGCGTGCATATCTTTGATGTGTGAGTGTGTGAACTAGATGTCCGTATGATGAGGATGCTGGCTCGATCCACTAGAAGCTGTGTGGTATTGGAGATACACTAGACACAATAATAGGGACTTCAGAGTGAGATGTAGTCCCTCCCATGACCGAAAACCCCCATATATAACTTGTTACTATGTTTAATCTGTCTCAAAGTTAACATTAGAGAATATAACTAGATACCTGCATGAAACTATTTTCCACTTAAAATTAAACCATAAACCATTGTCCTTGAGTCATCCTTTATGCATCTATCAAACCCCTTGCAATAGTATATAACTTGCTAAGTACTTTCCGTACTCATTCTTGCTATCATTCAGATGAGGAGATGGATGCTGACTTCGCGGGAGATGAAGTTGAGGATGATGAGTAAATTAGTGGTCACATTTGCACCCTATCTGCCTGTGGCTTTAGGTTGTTTTTTTGCTGTGCTTTTATTGGCTGATTGTCTAGGTTTGTATTGTACCATATGGTTTAAGACCTTTTGTACTGTTGTAACTTTAAACTTTTATATGCGATGTATGACTGTGATGCCACAAATATTATACTATGCATATCAGCTACTTGATCCAATGACTGATACAAAAGGCATAAGAGATCCCAGGAAGGGGTCTTACAAGAGTGGTACTAGAGCCCTACTGGGCTGTAGAACATGACCTTAGGATAGACATGTACGATGTCTGCTAGTTACTAAAAACTATGTTATGGAAAATTCCTCCATACTTCCTCCTAAGTCTGTTGCTTACCTTCTACCTTGTTGCTTTTGAAAACTCTATTTTGTTGGTTCTAAGTTGTCCCTTTTCTCCAACAGATGGAAGATGAGGTATGGAGTACGTTGTGTTGTCTAAGAGTAAAGGGCATTCCCCAGTTGATGTGGGAAGTTTTGTGCCATTTGGGGTACACTCGGCGTCCAAAGTACACAGGATGTGAGTACGAGGAGGATGGTTCTCGCAAGTGCTAGGTGTATCTTTAGATTTTTATTGCAAGAGGACCCTCAACTAGTAGCCATGGAGATGAAGTCACTAGCGTATGGTACTCCGACACATACCAGCAGGCAGCCTATAAGGCCCTTCAGTACTTGTGCGGGAGATGCACCAGTGAGGTAGCATGCATTCTCATGAGGCACTTTCCAGTTGCAGATGGCTTATGCATCGCTTGGTGTGATCGCATAATGCCATGGAAGGTCCAGATCAAGAAGAGGATGACTCCACCTTAGCCGTCACAACACAGTACATTCACTCCTTGGAGCACTTGCACAAAACGTACTTGCAACAGTGGTTGATCAGTCGCTAGAGGGTGGAGGAGTCTGAGACACGGGAGAGAGTCCTCCGTGTGATGCTAGACCAAACTAGTGTTCAGGTAGCAGCTGCTGAGGACACTGCCGTGAGGAACTACCAAGGATGGCATAGGGCAGTAAGGGAGCATTACAGAGAGATTAATAGGCGGAATGCCCAGGATGGCTCCCGTGTCAGACAGACTTCTCAGAAGAGCGCCCTTAGGTTACTTGCAAATCGGACACGCCACATTGTCCTATTAGGTATTCCACTTATACCAGTGCGTACTGTAGTAGCCATAGCAAAAGGTAGGATCGACCCCTCACCAATCCCAGCTGCCATAGGAGGTTTGGTGCCCGTAGAGCCGATTGAGGATGGAGATATGGTGCTAACAGCCGACAACTTTGAGGAAGAGGAAGCAATGATTATGATGACAACAACGGATTCAGCGACCCTGCTTCTACCCATCACCAACAAGAACCTCCACATTGGTTGAGTCAACTACTGACAATGCCACTAACGGATCTGCAGCCGATTCTTGAGGACGACAGGTCATGTTGAGTTAGTAGACGGAGTAGGCCTTTTAGTATCTTTTGTTGTAAGTTTCCTTGTAGTCTGATTCTCTATGAGCATGCTTTTGTCGTGTACTAGATCCAAAGACTCTTGTAACAGTGACCTAGTGAAGATAGCCCTAGATTTGTTTAATAATCTATGTATGTGACGATGAATAATGTATAGTTATCCCGTAATCCTAAGATCATATTTATCTTTAGGAAGAGGATCCCTAGAAGAAAGAAAACTACTCATAGGTGTTCCATACCAAGAAGATCTATCTCCAATAATTGGAAGGAAGAGTCCAAAGGAAGTACGGCACCCCATATATATATGGAACCAATGGGCCTTGCGGAGGACAAGCGAGAACAAGTCGTCATGACTGATACGAGTTCCACAAGCTCATACAAGCCAACAGAAGCCAAGGAAGAAGTCGGCGCCTAGGTTTAGATCCATCTAGGCTAGTTACACCCCCTTGTAACAAGCTCAGATCAATATAAGACAAACATGATGTAGGGTTATTATCCTCAGGGAGGATCGAACCTGTTTAAAAACCCCTATGTGTTTTCCTTGTGATTTATTTACTCAAAGCATCCCCCTATTCTTCAACAAGTTTGTTAGATCGGTGATTTATCAATTACCGATAGTATGTTTGTGCTTGTGTGTGGTGCTACTTCTTGTTGTCTCTTTGATTGTGTGATTGGTAGGTTGCCCTTTCTTGCCCCCATCTTGAAGCTTCATACCTCAACTCTTACTTTCTCTCTTATCCTCGGAGAAAAGATGGAGCCAATAAGGGAGTCATCTCGCATTTATCATCGATGCCACATGATTCTCACCAACATGGCCCACGAGAGTGAGTCTGAAGTGGAAGTCGTAAGAGAAGCAAGAGGGAGAAGTCAGCAGGGCCAAAGGGGCTGAGGTAGAGCCGTTGCAGGCCAAGGTATAGGTTGAGGCAAAGTTGATGCAGACAAAGGCAGAGGAGGAGGCAGAGCCGCTACAAACCAAGGTAGAGGAAGAGGCAGAGCCGCCAACAACCAACTAGTCCATGAATCAAGTGAATAGGTTGAGTATGTGGAGGATAATAAGGCTGAGGAAGACCTAGCAGGAGACCAAGAGTTCGGACAAGATGAGGTTCAGGGAAGCCTCCACAACAATCAAAGGACCCAACTGCCCCCACACCAGCCAATGACCTAGTGGCAATAGTGGCAAATCAAACCTATCTGATGGAAGCCATAGCACAAGTAGCAAATAATAACCGGGGTTATGGTTTCGGACTCCCGAGCAAGATGGCAGAATTCATGAGAATCAAGTCTCCAATCTTCGATAACACCAAAAACCCACGGGAGGCAGATGAGCGGTTTAGGGCCACTAAGAGTAATAAGCCAATTATTTCACTTGACCTAATCTAAGAATATAGATGGATTGATGCACATTAGCTACTCTCCTAGCACTAATGATGTCCTTAATCTTTAATTAAAGATCTTGCAAACTACTTGAGTGCTTATTCCTCTTGACTCTCCAATGGTGTGTATGAACTCACCCAGCCAAGAGAGCCTCAATGCAGCAGGTGAAGGGGTATTTATAGCCCCAAGGAAAACTAGCTGTTAAAACCCAGGAGCCGCACAAATCCAGGTCACTTATCATCCGGTGACTAACAATGTATCATAGTGTGGCTGGAACTTGCAATGATTAGAAAACTAGATGTTATTGTTCCATACAAGTCGGTATCATATGGTGACCCACATATCAAACGGTGATTGTGACCACCATATTATATGATGAGCACTCCATAATTAAGCCTTTAAGTTTCCAAACTCTTTGTCTTGCGGTATGATGCACGATATCATACCCATGTATGATACGTGATTATAACTTCAGCACTTTCTCACTCTTCACTTGATGTTTGTCTAGTGGTACCATGCACCATACCACACCATCGCATCATACGGTGACATGAAGATCTATCCATACAGTAAGCCCTGAGCTTCTATCTAGCGGTGATCATCACCTCCACGACTATGGCATGTTTCTTCCTCACCACATTAAACATCAAAGGGTATTTTTGCTTAATGGATTGTTATAAGGCCATGTGTCTTCCAAAACCTTATTTGGGTGCCATCTTGTATTTGAAATTTTCTCCACTTTAGGAATTCATTTTTGAACTTTATGACGCTTTATTTGGCCTTGTCTTCGACTTAAGTGAGTGTTTTACTTGCAAGATTTTTGTTTCTGAGCAGTTGATACCACATCCCATCTTCATTCAATAACTGATATAGCCTCAGTCGAGTAGACATGTATTTTGGACCATGAGATTAGTAATTAATAAACCTCCTTGGTCTTTTAGATTGTCACAATATATTCTGTCTAGCCAACCTATATTTTCTTTTATGATTGTCACCTTGCCAAAGGAATATGGATCTTAAATAATCCAATCTTCTTGGCACACCTCATGGTATTTTGAAGAATAATATCGCAAACAAAGGAAGGCTACTGAGGACTAAGTTTATAAGTACTAATTGACCCTCAGAAATTAGATGTTTGCCTTAGTTTCTTCTCCAAACATTTCTCAACTCCCGTCCAATTAGTGTTCCTCAATTTTGTGTGATGCATGGGAATACCAAGGTACATGAAACTATGTGCCAATTCCATAACTAAATAATTGCGTATATTGGTCCTCAAAGTCCTTTGTTGCCCCATAGGAAAATATCTACTTCTGTGGAAATTGATTAAGGCTAGATATTTGCTCAAAAGCACTTAATAGGAACTTCATATTTGTTTCCTGCCCCAAATTATGTTCCATGAATATAATGATTTCATCTGCATATTACAAGATTTACTAACCATCATCAATCAGGTGAGGTATGAACCCTGTTATTTTCCCATCATTTTTGGCTTTAGGAATAGCAAACATATCAACCATAATATTGAACATGATTGGTGATAGCAGATCTCCTTGTGTTAATCCTTTGTTGGAAGTAAGGACTAGTACCATCATTGACCTTGATCCCTACACTCCCATGTATCACAAAGCTCTCAATATATCTTTCATTCTCAAGGTTTGTTGTAAAAAGGATCATTTGATCTTATCATAGACCTTCTCAAAATCTATTTTCAATATCACCCCGTTTAATTTTTCTTATGCAATTCATGTATAGTCTCGTAAATGATAATTACTCCTTCCATTATATTTCGACAAGGCTATGAATGTTGTTTGTGTAGAACTGATCACTTTTTCAGCCACAATCCAAATTCTATTCGTGCCAACTTTAGTAAGTCTTAAAGCTCATGTTTAACAGATATATTGGGCGGCATCTTAGATTTTGGAAGCGTGCTCAACTTTGAGAGGAGGGTAATAAATCCAAAATGGAGGCTACATAATGGTAGAGTTCTATGGTGGAAATCATGAAAGAGGGCCGTTAGATCACTCTTAATCAATTCTCAAAGTATCTGCTGGAACTTTGCCGGAAACCATATGAACCTAGAGCTTATAATTGTGCTCCAGCTGAAATATCGCATCTCTTACCTCCTTTTCATTAAAAGGAATAAGTGTGAAGGAGGAAGTTCATAATAGTTATTAAATTTCAACTAAAAGTTCTTATTGGCTAAAATTAACACCATAGCATAGATATATTAGTTGGAGCTTGGAATATATGGCCTAATTAGAGCTTTTTTTAAGAGTGTAATTGAACACGATCAATATTAAAGGGGATGCGGTTAGTAACATCAGATTTAAGAGGCTTTTGCTCAAAACTGGATAGTTTGGGTGCCAAAAAAACTAGACTACACTTTAGTGGCCTAGTTGCGCAATTTTGAAAAGTTTGAGCTTAAAGTAAATTATTACCTGCCTTTTAGATTTAAAGTCTCTTATGTATTTCTCCCATATATTCAGCTTTTCCATCTTTCATAACTCCATCGTTTGCCAGAACTTAATTTCTCCTTTCGACGGGTATGTTTGGACCAGTCCACTTGGACGAAAGTGGCGAGGATACACCAGGATTTACACTGTGTCAAATTCGATACAATGCATATCCTCTCCAGTTTTTGTACAACCAACAACAATAGTGCCAATAAAAGGATGGCTATCTATCTAGTAGAACAGAGTTACAGAAGGTTAAATTTGCTAGATTTCCTATGCATTGGGCACCCGATTCGGGCCTCCACGTAGATCGGCATTTGAGATTCGTGTGAGGGCTCTCCGATGGCTAAGATGCATGGGAGACGTTAGTGTAGGTGTGGACACGGGTCAGAAGGGAATGACAGGTGTCAGCCTTTGGTTGGTTGAGGTGGTGGGAATCTAGTTTAAATCTCAAACTTCAAATATAATACATTTTTCTCTTAAATCGTAATCCATTTTTAAATTCGTTTGAATCATGTTATTGTTTAGAAATAATGCAACAAAATGAGATACAATATGAATATTTTTTGTTTTTTTAATTTTTAAAAAGATCAACATTTTGAATATACTAGTTCAACTATTTCTCATAAAATGTTGAATTACTCTATCAAGTTGTTGAACTAGATCTCATAAAATGTTGAATCCAGCTTTTCAAAATGTTCAACACATATAATGACACAAAATCGTAAATCTAAAAAAAGGTAAAATAATTATACACAGTGATTAAGCTGAGATGCATGGGAGATGACGATTTGCTGGATTTCCTATGTATCTTTACAGCTTCCAAACAAACGATTTCGGAAATGGAAATTTGAAACTTTTGGAGTTACATACTAGCATTGGAAACATTATGTTCCTTCGACACCTTGGCTTCTTTGATTTACTGATTAAGTTACCACTACCTATATGTTTGCTTCAACAACGATTCTAGCTTGCATATTCTGATCACACAATGGAATTCAGGTGGACCAGGGTTTTGGACAATTCTTGCTCGGAGCAGTGGCTATGATTTGGCGGTTGCTTTGGGCTGTATTTTGAACGCTTGCAATGCCTGCCCCCACATGAAAAATCGGGAGTTTACCTCCAGGGAAAAGAAGATTAAAATCGGTAGTGCATGGGCAGGTTGCTACTGCTACCTGAGTCCACGCAGGACTCGGATCTTCTACAGTCGGGCGGTTGAAGGCATAGGTACACAGTAAAATATGAGATATGCTATAGTGATCTATAGTCATGGAAATATTATGGTGCTCTACTGTTTTAGAAATATTATATCATTAAATCTTATCTATTTATTTGAGATCAAATGACTCATACATTTAAAGTCACTGACTTCACTTTCACATAAAAGTCAGAGGATCTTAATTCGTCCACGCAATAAAATCTCCTCTATTGCTTTTACGAAGCATTAATCCTCTTCTCCATACTACATATAAGGAAGTTTTTTCTGCTGCATGACCCATATTTAGAAAGGTACACGCAAAACTATATGATCAAAATATCATATACGTTTGACATAGTGTTAAACTAATATGACACTACTACAAAACTATTTTTAAATACGCGTGGTAACTCATTTGCACGGATATTTTGTTACCCGTCTCTGATTGAAGGTTTGTGAAAATAAATAATGTTCACATATGTAAAAAAGACTGCTTGTGAAAATCGCTTGCCATAGCCGGTTCACTTATAGAACCGACCGTAGAAATCAATTACCATGGAAAACTGTATGTGATAATCGGTCCTTAAATCGATAATTGTCTAAAAAATCAGAAAAAAATCACGACTAGGCACCTGACTAGTTTTTTTGTGAGTGTGTGGTTTGTGGAACTCGAACTCAACCTCTCAGTTTGCACGATACGTCATTACCATTTTATCACAGAAGTACCAGTGATACTAATAGCATATGTAATTTTTTTATCTCTTCTGTCTGAAACTTCAAATGATTATTGGGACATCTAAATGATTTCAAATGAAAAGGTTTTCAATTAAAAAGTTGTAGATTTCATCAAGAGCTATAATTTTCATATAAAGTTTATCCTCATTCAACTTCATATGAAAAAATTATAAATTTTTACAACCTATTACCAGAGGTGGATCATATAAGAAACTACATCTAAAAATCATCCCCACTAGTAGAAGCGGTTTACATAAGAAACTATCTTTAAAAATATCTTTTATATAAAAGATTTCTTATGTGATCTATATGTGGTAATGAGTTATAAAAATTTATTACTTTTTCATTCAAAATTAGATAGGGAGAAACTTTATATGAAAATTATAGTCTTCGACGAGATCTATAATTTTTTAATTAAAAACTTTTTCATTTAAAATTATTAAATTTCCAAAAAATCGTATAAAGAGGAATCAAACTATGACTACCGTAATATTCGAGCTATGCTTGCATGATCAACTTCAATGGCGTTTGCAGAACCCATGATCCACGGAATCACTCGGCGCCACAATTCTAGCAAAACAAAGTTGTCGCCTCCTATTTAATACCTGACAAGTCTACCCAGCACGAGTCGCTGGAATCTAGTGCGGCGCGCACCAAATCACCATCAGAACCCACCATCGTGCAGCGGAAAAGTGTTACTTGCGGGGCTGCTCAGCTCAAAATTTTTTCATTTGAAATCATTAAATATTAAAAGAATTGTTTGAAGAGAAATCAAACTATGACTGTCATAAGATTCAAGCTATGCTTCCGTGATCAACTTCAATGGCGTTTGCAGAACCCCCTACCTGGTCAGTATATATTAGTTTTGATACTAGCCAAGTCTTTTTTGGCTTTCTCTACAAAATTTGCGATCTGAAATGGCAGCCATGCCAACGGGTTTGTTCATTTTCTTCTTACTATTAGGGATTCTTAAGACAGTCATAATTTGATTTCTCTTCAAATGATTATTTAGACATCTAACCGATTTTAAATAAAAAGTTTATAATTACAAAGTTGTAGATCTAGTTGAGCGCTATAATTTTTATATAAAGTTTATCCCTATCTGACTTTATATAAAAAGTTATAATTTTTTACAATCTATTATCGGAAACAGTTCACATAGAAAACCACCTCTAAAAATCATCCCCATTACCAGAGGTAGTTCACAGTTCATATAAAGAATTGTCTTTTGAAATGCCCTTTTACACAGATAACTTCTTATACGACCTGTCTGTGATAATCATTTCATTTTCAAAAGCGATCTACATAAAAAAAAACCATCTTAAAAAATGATCTTTTATACCAGTAATTCATATAAAAAATCGCTTATAGTAATCATTCTATACACATAGACGGCTATCGTAAACAGTCGTATGTGAAAATTCACAATTGTCTTCACCCCCATTTTGTGACCCATGCTTACACTACGTGAAGATTTTAAAGCCCACAATTGTCTTCACGCCACATTTTGTGACTCATGGTTATCCTACGTAAAAAATAGATAAGGGTGATAGGTCATAACCGTTATGGGTGACGGATTCCGCATGCGTCATTCCGAACGTGTCACTGATAACATGTAATAAGTAACGGGTAAGAATCTGTCACTAATAAGATTATTGGTGACGGGTCACAACTTATGACTTGTTTGTGACCCGTCACTTATGACTGATATATAGTTTTCACGCTTTTTAGATGCGAAGAAAAGTTAAAAAAAAATGTTTTTCACCCAAGCCAATCCAATTCATATCTATCATCACTCGTCACGTGTCTCTACCTATTTTTTAAGTTATTTTTAGAATGTGCGTTCTGTGGAAATCAAACTCGTGACGGCCCCTCACGCGCGTAGATGCATAACCACCTCAATCTCGCGTGCATTCTGAAGGGACTCGGATAAAACATCATTTTAACTATTTTACCGAGGTCATAAGTGACGGATCACAGTTATGACCCGTCACCAATGTTAATTTTACAGTAGATATAAAAAACTAGTTGACTCGGAGTGTTTTCGGTTAAATGGTCATAACTTTTGTATACGAATTTCGATTTTGACGTTTTTTTACTCTACGGATATCTACAGAAAAGGTTACATCCGTTTCTCTCCGACTTTGTCGGATTCAACGAATTTTTCAAGGTCTAAAACAGCTTGGAAGATTGAGTTCTCGCCTCCGGAAGTTTCTGCACCATTTTCGAAACGAGCGTTTGTGACCATAGCCGTTACCCCTTACATCAAACTTGAGCAGAAATGTACAATAGTTTATATTCTAGTGCTTCTGAAGTGAGAAAAATAAAATAAAAATAATTTTTTTACAATATTTGGATCATTTTTTATATTTCTGAATAACATCATTAGTGTCGGGTCATAACTTGATCCGTCACCAATGAATTAGTCATTGGTGACAGGTCAATTGACCTACAACAACCTGTGAGTGATAAGTCGTTATTGGTAACAGATCAAATTTTCATCTGTCACCAATGACTAACATTAGTGACAAATCACAACTACGACCTATCACTTTTATCATAAATAACAAGTCATATTACGACCCGTCACCTATGTAGTATCTTTTTTATCTATTTTTTACGTAATGTTAGTTAAATGCTCGTGCATAGCTAATCCCCTCACTAACGCCACTATTGTCAGTTTGTCACCGCACCCACCTGACATTGTATATTGCCCACACCCCAACACTGGCGTACATCATCGCCCTTGGGTTGAGCCGTTCGACATTCGAAGCTAAACTTTTTAAAAGTTATATGTTAATTCCTGAAAACTTCTCAAAAATTTAAGAGAGATGGTCCCAATCTATTTTATATGATGTTGACACGAAAAACTAGCCCGTCCAATCGAGTCTCTGTCAGCATACGATCTTCTTTGTCGTCGCATGAAAAGAAAATGATACTGTATTATCTTACTGTTGTTTTCAAATTCTCTTTCAACTGGTGAGGCCAGCAAATGATAAACCAATCTAGATCCTCTTCTTGTGATGAAGTATAAAAGAAAAGTTGCAAAAGCAGGCATGCAGTAGATCGAATAAATATTATTATGCATGCACAGATTAACAGAGTAATCTACATAAATCCAAATGTTTCACCATGCGTTGATGATTGTGACGGCCTTGTGTGGTCCTCCCCGGACTGTGCTTGGCCTATACCGTGTCCTTAGCGTTGCTCCAGCTTGCCTAGCACACATCATCGTCCCGGTGTCAAGCCGTCCGAAGCCAAATTTTGGATGGCTTCTGTTTAGTGGTGGGTTCAGCATTTTAACAATGGATATACATAGTTAAAATATTGTTCAATAACTAAGATTTAGGTCATCAAAAGTTAATTAAATTTTGAAATGATAGAGTACGGTAGTGAGAAAAGATCTAAAAGAATATAAATGGTGTATTGAGTGTATACATCCATGCCCCCAACGTGTACCTGCCATTGCTTGTGTTCGTTATATTACTAAAGTTTTCCATGTCCAAACAAAGCCTTGACGGCGAATTCTACACAATTAATCGACATTATATTAAATATGATGTGGGCATGCAGTGATATATTTATGGACATCGTTTGGAGAAATTAATAATAGCATATGTGCATAGACCTCGATATTTCACTTCAAGACTCATTTTCCCAGGCATGTACGTACTTCATAAGTACACCGAGCTGATAAGTGATAACCTTCTGTTAGAAATGACACGGCAAAACGAAAGATAAACAATGAAACAAATATGAGTAGAACGCGTATAGCTTTTAGATAATGAAAAAAGTTCATGTCTTTTGCATCTTATTATACATCCAACTCTCGTCCATTATTATATTATCTTATAATATAGCATGTTGAAAAGAAATAAAAACGTTATAGATCACATAAATATAAATCATTGATTGCATAATCTAGTACTAATCCACCATATATTTTTGACAAAGAACTCTGTGACTATCACCTCTAAAGCCTAGGGCACTATGTTTATTTTTCTCTCTCGCTTTCCTACTGCATCGATCTCCAAAATCTCAATTAGTAAATACCTGAAGAAGAAGTTATTATTTTCTTATCAAAGATAATATCATTACGACATAGTTAAATTATCAAAAAAAATTATAACCACCCATAATATGATGTATATATCTAGGTTTGTTAATACACAGAGTTATTCTGACTATCCACCATAATGAGTTAGGCTATCTTTAGCAATTACTTTAAATTTTCATCCTTAAAAATACTATTACAGCATCATTAATCACTATTACAACATCTCTTATTTTTTTCATCTCCAGTAGCTACCTTATTTCCTACCTTCTACTACTCTTTTTCTCTCTCCGATCCCGCTGGCAGCATCTATAAACAGTACCGCTACAGTATTGTACAGGGTTTCCCGGATCCACTGGTCGACACTATAAATAGTACTGCTACACTGCTATAGTACCCGGCAAAAATGCAGACTCGTACTCTCGCAGTACTGTAGCAGTACTGTATACCCACTGTAGCGCGGATGTGGTATCCGATGGAGATCGATTCTCAGGGGTACAGTACTTTTACGGGGGTACTGTAGCACCAGATAACTGTGCTGGAGTTGGTTTTAGCAAAGTAAGATAAAAAAAGATGTTAAACATTTTTATTGTAGTTGTAAAAACTGCATTTAAAGCTACTATTTTAGTTTTTTTTGTCAAATTATCTTTGATTTAAATTACTCATCTTCCTAAATAGCACAAGAAAATATTTATTTTTAATAGGAGCTTAAGTTTCTATAGCCATTTATTTAGGAACATAATGAGCTTATTAATTATCTATTTGTATATGAAATAGGCTGAAAAACTCTCATTTGTATGTAGTCCCATCTTAAATATGTTATGTTCGTCGAAAATGTTAATATGCACTCACTTTAACATTAGATTAGGTCAAGTAATTAGTTTATCTTCAATAATCAGTCAACTGAAAGAGATGTTGAAGAGTGTTGTTCTCATTACTTCTATAATTGTGACCTTTTGTCTCGTAGCAACATGGTATATAACGTACGCTTATAGCTAGCCTTATAATTATCCAGAACCTCCATCATATATTGAATTGTCCGATCAAGTCGCTATAAACAGCATTTCGATCCCTTTCTTTCTCGGATGTTTAATTTCCAGCTTACCACAGTCACGTTTTACATGATTATCTACATCCATTTCCCACTCCTACTTGCGACCACCAATATTAATCAAGCTCGGCAGTGGGGTCACGCCATCCGCAGCGTCGAGAGCAGGTGTGCACTTGAGAACTTAGCGGAGCCGACGGACGCTAGCTATGGCTGCCTGTGGTGCCGAGCAAAGGAGGGCAGTGCCCGTGGCCATGCCGGTGGTGGCGCTGAGCTCCGGCAAGCCGATGCCGCGGGTGGGTATGGGCACGGCGTCGGCCACTCTCGGCCATGCCGAGGGGCGGGCCGGCGTGACGGAGGCCGTCCTCCGCGCCCTCGAGGCCGGCTACCGTCACTTCGACACGTCCGCGGTGTACGGCACGGAGGCTGCGCTCGGGGACGCCGCGGCTGAGGCCGTGCGCGCCAGGACGATCGCCTCCCGCGACGAGCTTTACATCACGTCCAAGCTCTGGATCGTCGACGCGCACCCCGGTCGCGTCCTGCCGGCGCTCGAGAAGACACTCCGGTAAGTATATAGCCCCCCAGTACAACTGAAAAGTGTGGAACCCTGCATGCACGCTTGCTGCAACCAACTCTCGATTGTTTTTCAGGAATCTGCAGATGGAGTACGTGGACCTGTACCTGATTCACCACCCGGTGAGCATGCGGCCGGTGGCGGCTGAAGGAGGCCCGGTGGTGGTGAAGAAAGACCTGGTGGCGATGGACATGAAGGGGGTGTGGGAGGAGATGGAGGAGTGCCAGAGGCGAGGGCTGGCGAAGGCCATCGGCGTCAGCAACTTCAGCTGCAAGAAGCTCGAATACCTGCTCTCCTTTGCAAAGATTCCTCCGGCTGCTAACCAGGTGGAGGTGCATCCCTTCTGCCGGCAGAAGAAGGTGAGGGAGTTCTGCAGGACGAAAGGGATCCAGCTCTGCGGCTACTCTCCGCTAGGCGGCAGAGGCGCACCATGGGCCAACAACTCCGTCATGGAATCCCCTGTCCTCAAACAGATCGCCCAGGACAGGGGCAAAACCGTCGCCCAGGTCATTCTCGCAATCATTACCATACCCATTTGCTCCCTCTATTTAAAAATAGTATGGGTATTTTTATTTGATCTCTGAAGTTAGATTTTAACTAAATTTTTTTAATAAAATATATTATTTATAACTACATAATCTATATAGTGTGAAATCATTTCAAATTGTAAATCTAGTTGTATAATTTTGTATACTAGATATTCTTATAATTTGATTAAATGTTAGCTAAAGTACACAAAATTTGACTTTTTAAAACAAAATACACCTATTATTTATAAACAGTGTACTAATAGTAAAAAAAATCGATTTTTTTTCCAAAAAAGTATATAACTTGAACTTCAACGAGATACCTGCCTGTGTCATACCTTAAAAATGAAATTTGACCTTATATGGCGCAAAGAACTTACAGATCTATATATTGGACTTGTTTTTTCGGCGAGGTCCAGGTGTGCATTAGGTGGGTTTACGAGCAAGGCGACTGCGTGATCACCAAGAGCTTTAACGAGAGGAGGATGCGAGAGAACCTCGACATCTTCGACTGGGAGCTCACCGACGACGACCGCCGCAAGATCAGCACGCTCCCGGAGTCGAGGGGAAACTACGACTTCTTCGTCCATGAGTCTGGGCCGTTCAAGACCACCGATGAGTTCTGGGATGGCGAGATCGTCGCCGGCCAATGTACCGAAACAGCGTTCGTTTCGTCCGACTGATGGATGCATATGCACTAAGGTGTTCCATCTGTACATCTGCAATCAAATATGTTGTGGTTCAACTGAAATGTTTATAAATATTTGCCACTCGATGTTTTATTGGTAAAGTATGTTGATTTCTAGAAGCAATTTTTTATATTGGTAAAATAGCACTATAACTCCTCCACTTTTTTTTTTCAGATCCGGCCTCTAAATTCCAATTCTGCTAAATCATCTGTGCTACTCAACTTTGTGCACTCAGGCCCTCTTGTGCAATCAAATGTTGAATTAGGAATATTTCTTCTTCTCGGGAATTCAAACAAGTCCAGGAGATAACTGTTTACACCGATTTAAAACTCAGCTACCAGTCCTCGTTCGTTCAAACTAACGTCATGTCGCATATATATTTGCTGGAATATGTAATGGCCCAATCAAATATTCTGTAGTCGTGGCTCTTAAAGTCTTAACTGAACACGATCAATAGTAGATGGGCTGAAATAGGCAAATCATATTTGCATAGAGGACTTCATTGCACAAAACCGAATAATTAGGGTGCCTTAATTGAGAACACAGTTAAACAGTGGCTCATCTCACATGACTCGGAAACCACATCTTAAACGGTTTCCAGGTCACCATTATTATAATATTAGAGATTACCGCCAATTATCCTCCACGGGTAAGTAGTGGTGTGAGATAATTGCTATCTCTCAATGTTCATGGCTATAATTGTGAGAGACAGGACGTCAGTCATACTTTGTTCCGGTGGCTGAAAAAGGATAAAACAAAAATTGTAAAATGTGCCAAAAATAATTGGGGGCCAGTTAGGTCACCTAGTCATCACCTCTGGCCACCCCTTCTTTTTTTAAAAGAAAATTTCTTATTTACCATCCGAAGATAAGGTAATTCTCTCATATCCTACGAGATGAACTTTCTTATTTATCATTGCTTCTAATTTTTATTTTTTTATTGTCATTGCCGTCCATTTAACCATAAAAAAGACACATTTTCCCTTGGAGAGGACGATGGCGGCCTCACACATAGCTGTCGGCGGCGAATGGTGGTTTTGGGGTATAGTGCTGGCATGGACGCCTGTGATGGGGATACGGACCCCGTGTAGCTGTCCTCTCCCCGCCTTTTCCTTCCACCTGCTCTTACTCTCACGAGGGGTTTATGGCTTGAGCCTCTCCGTCGTCCTCCTCTCTAATGGCAAATGTGTCTTTTTTATAGGTCAAATGTATGATAATGATGAGGAAGAAATAAAAATTAGAAGCAGTGTTAAATAAGAAAGTTCATTTCGTAGGATAGCACAGAGAGAATTATCTTATCTTTCGATGAAAAATAAGGACATTTCTCCTTTTTAGCTTGTTCTCGCCATTTTTGCTAGTGCATCGCCTGGGATTCAAACTGAAGACCTCATACTTGTGATCCAACCCTCTTACCATTGAGATAGCTTGATGTAATGCTTGGCTCCAGAATATATTCCTTTTAACCTGTTATTACTACAATCAAGTGATGCCAAAATTCAAGCACAAGATAATTTAAACACAAGAACAAATTAAAATCATAAATGAACTTAGAAATTTAACTCATACATCACACAAGAACAAAAGATAACTTGAAGAGAAGTGAATTTAATCTAAAAACATATTAAAAACATATTTTCTCATTATACACAAAAAGAAGATCAGTATATTTTAGCCTTCCATCCTAGATACACTATCATAGCCTTCTCAATCGACGCATCAACTAACTGATTTTCCATAAATATACGAAAAAGAAAACACAAAATCCCACAATTCAGGTTGTCATCACCTACATTTAACTAACCCTAAAAGAACTTACACCTCTTACTTGACTCGCCACTGAGCGTGGCATTGTGGCTGATGGTGAAGAAGGGGCCAACGACACTGGAGTCATCGTCATCATTGGAGTCACCATTTGTACCCTTGTCCTCGGTGTCGGCATTGGTGTCTCCGTTGGCGCCTGCATGACCCACCAAGTTGGCATTGCCCCATGCTGGTGAGGCCATCAGGTCAACGTCATCCATGGCACTAGCCTCCTCCTCACCAACGACTTCCTCTTTCGAGGGCAAGTTGCTACCGACGGAGGCGCCATCGGACTCCTCTTTCTTCTTTTCATCCTCTTCCTCCTTCTCGTTGGAGTGGAGTGGTGTAGCCTCCTCATCCAAGCCCGACGGCAGGGGAATGCCCTCCCACCACATATTGAAGTCATCGTCGCCGCCAGCCTCCGCGGGCTCAATGGATAGTTGGAGTTGGTCTCCTCCAACAAGACTTCTATGACCTCCTCCTTCTCCACCTCTGACTCCGACATGCTCAACTTAGAAGATGTCAGAGCACCACAAGAGAGGAAAATGGGGATGGGGATTGGGGTGTTTTGGGAGAGAGAGACGCCTGGCAGGTGGGAACTTAAAGGTCAGCCCCCATGTGAGATGACACATATTTATTTCTCACGAGTGGGAGAGAGGAACCGTGTGAGAAAATCTTTACCTTTTAGTATCCTCCATGATTTTAGAGTATTCCGTACGGTTTAACATTAAACTCTGAGACAGATCCATACTAGCCCCATAGGAGATATTAGCTACCTCTCACGATTTCAGCCATATAGCTTGTCGCATACGGCTTCTAACTGGAATCGTGAGAGATAAAAAATTTCACATGGTTAAAAAAAACCATAAGAGATAAGAGGTCTCGTAGGAACTTTTCTGTGGCAGTGAAAACTGTACTTTAAAAGCTTGATTGCACAATAGTTTACGAGCTTTGCTGCGCAATTATGCCTTTTTAGTTTCCTTAGTTTCTTCTATATTTTCCATGCGCGAGTTACCGTTCACCGGATATCACGTATCACGGGCTTTCCTAGCCAGCTCATCTGAATATAAACGCGGAGCATACCTACACCTGGGATCAACACGAGGGCGATTAGGTATAAATTAATTACCTTTGGTATTAACTCCTGCAACGAACAACACTACCAAGGACAGGAATGACGTCTGTGAAGAGAGAGAGGATGTAGCTTGGAAGGGCTCGATCCCAAGAGCCATCGGGCCAGCAGTTGGAGGAACACGTACGGTGTGTACAAAATAAAAAAGGGTATTTGTAAATATACCACTGGTTATTTATTTTTTTTCAAAGTTGTTATTCGAATAATAGTTTTAATAGCATTTTTTAATTTTTAAATGATAAGTTTATAATAATATCAGGAATAGTGATTTCTTTGCAATTGTTCCAAATAAAAACTGCTAACCGGAATTGATCCGATATACTCGTAATCGTCCAATTATCAATCTAAACTTGTCAGAGTAGAAGAATTGAGGAAATAAATCCTACAGAACACATATAAAAAATGAGAAACTTGCATTAATATATATTTAGATATCTCTACATCATATTGGAGCACACTTACTAATCCGGTATTGATAGCAGTTGAATTCGGAATTTTATTTACTGAAAGTCCACCATTTTTCTTGCAGTACTGCGTGTGCTTTGACGTATCCGTTTAAAAAAAAAAAAAGTGCTTTGACGTTTTGTCCTCGTTTGTTTTCTTGCCAAATTTTAGACAATGACCCTAATCTTTTTCCCCCTCCTTTTTAAATCCTGGGTAGATTTTTCTTTAAAAGAGAAAGGGAGAGCAGCAGTGATCTGAAATGTCGATTCTCTGTCGGCCCAGTATCTCTAAGCCCAACACATGACTCAAGTTTTTGGGCCCAATGTAGGTATTGAGACGCTGGATCCTTCCATTTGCTGTGTTTCTTCTCCCTCTCCCAGAGAACAAGGTTTTGTTCACAAGATTTTTTTTTTCTGAAACACAGTACAGACTCAGATGCTCACACGCACACACATTCACCCATATGAATGTAGGCACGCACACCCTACCCCTATGAATGCCTACGAGAGATTGGGCTAGCAAATCTTGATATTAATAAAGTCACCATAGACGTTTCGAACCATGTGGGCAGGTTTCACCATAAAGAACTTAACCAACTGAGATATGCTTTACCAAGATTTTATTGAAAGCATATGAAATTGTACAAATTTATTTTATTGAAAGCAATATGAAATTGTGCAAATTTCTGTGTTTTAGTTCACTTTAATTGGTTAGTGGTTGATTGTTGTTTGCTCACTTCCTGCATCCTGTATCTTTCATGGAACCTTTACCTGCTAACCAAGAGCTAGTACAAGTTCATGCTTGCCAGGGGCAAACTTTTGAGCCAAAAAATGGCTATATAGTATGTAAATTGTATAATGTGTCATTTAATTTGGATCAAATGGTACATATTTGTAGCCTGAAATAATAAAAAGCCTAGTTTAATACTCGGATCTCTCAAAAGTCCAACTGTGAACCTCTTTGTGACCCATCTACCCTATGAGTCCAACAAACATACATCGATGCCCAGTTTTAGCAAAAGCATGAATTCTAGTAGTATGTTTGTAAAACGAAAATAACGCTACGTCATCATTTTTGCCTAATTTTTATTAGTTTCGAAGCTTGAACACCCATTGTACCAATCCTGTGTTCGCCACTGGTGACTGCCGTGAATTCCTCCATGGTTCATGCTTGCGATCCGATTTATTCGATCTTGCAGGTGCATCAGATTGATTCCAACAATTATTTTTGTACTAGAATGTACGCTGAATGGAGCCATCTGCAACGATAACGTGTCCATCTCACTACAAAAATCAGTCCAGCATCGATACAGAATTACAGAGCAGCAATGTACAGAACAGAGCAATCGACATCATTCATCCACACAGAACTCTTCAAGTATGCAACAGCTATGCCGTCATCAGTCACGAGGAGCAACTGGTGCTAGTGCTGGTGCTGGTGCTGATGCTGGTGCTGGTTGAGACGCCGGCGCATCGTCAAGCTCCCTGACCATGGCGACCACCTGCAGCATGTTGGGCCGCTTCGATGGGAAGTCATCCACGCACTGCAGAGCTAGCTCCAGGAACTTCGCCATCTCCCTCTCTACACCGTCTGCGGCGCCGACAACGAGCTCCGGGTCGACGACCTCCTTGCCGGCGCCGTCCCTGACCTTCATCTTGACCCAGCCCACTAGGTTGGTGTCCCCGAAGTCCTCCTTGTCCGTCGGCCTTCGCCCGGTCAGGAGCTCCAGCAGCACGACGCCGAGGGAGTACACATCGCCCTTGGCAGTGCACCGGAAGCTCTGGTAGTACTCCGGCGGCACATACCCGGGCGTCCCTGCCAGCGTGCTCACGCTCAGGTGCGTGTCCAGCGCGCTGATCAGCCGCGCCATGCCGAAGTCGGCGACGCGGGCCTCCATGTCGCCATCGAGGAGCACGTTGCTGGACTTCATGTCCCGGTGGATGATGTGCGGGATGCAGTTGTGGTGCAGGAAACACAGCCCCTTGGCGGCGCCGCGCGCCACCCGCTTCCGCCGCTCCCACGGCAGCCGCAGTGCTCGGCCATGGAGGGCGTCCTCGAGGCTGCCGTGGCTCATGTACTCGTACACCAGCAGCCGCTCCTCGCCGATCTTGCAGTAGCCGAGCAAGGGGACAAGGTTCTTGTGCTTGATCTTGCCCAAAGTCTCCATCTCCGCCGTGAACTCGCGGTCGCCCTGGTAGCTCAGGTGGATCAGCTTCTTGATGGCCACGCACGAGCCGTCCTTCAGCGTCGCCTTGAACACCTCGCCGAATCCGCCTGAGCCGATCAGGCTGCCGGCGGAGAATCCGTTCGTCGCCTCGATCAGCTGCGTGAACGTCAGACGCCGGAGCTGCCGCTGGAAGGTGGCCACGTTGATGCTCAGCGCCTCCTTCTCCGCCTTGCCCAGCTTCCACGTCGTCGCCGTGCGCGTCCCGTCCTGCAGGCTGCTCAGCATCCGCGCCTCGCGTGCCTCCTTCCTCCGCGCGCGCGCCGCCACCACGCACGCCGCCGCCAGAGCGCACGCCAGACCGGCGGCGACCAGCACGACCAGGATCACGGTACCCATGGTGCGCTTGTCAGAACGGCTGCTGTCGGGCTCCGCCAGGACCGACGCGGTCGCCCTCGGCGGCGGCCCGCACGGCAGCAGCGGCATGCCACAGAGGCCCGGGTTGCCCGCGTACTGGCTCGCTGGCAGCGTGCTGAGCTGCCCGAGCTGCGGGATCTCACCGATGAGGTTATTGTCGGACACGTCGATCTGCACCAGAAACGAGAGGTTGGAGAAGGAGTACGGGATGCCGCCGGTCAGGCCGTTGTGCGACACATCGAACACTCCGAGGTTTCGCAGCCGCCCGAGCGACGTTGGAATCTCGCCGGTGAGGTTGTTCCGCGCCAGGTCCAGCACCTGGAGCACCACCATGTCGCCGAACTCCTCGGGGATGCTGCCGGAGAGCTCATTGTACGACAGGTCGAGGTACTCCAGCGTCTGGTACCGCGTCCACCCGCTGACCGCCGCGCCGGAGTAGAGCCGCGTGAAGTCACAGCTCTTGAGCGTCGGCACCTGCAGCAGCCGCTCCGGCCGGATGCCGGCGAATTCCAGCAGCCCGCCGACGCCCTTGCACGAGTTCCCCACGTTCCGCACGAACGCCAGCGTGTTGCCGGACAGGATCCCGCTCAGCGGCGTCGATCCAAGCTGACGGCCGAGCCGCCGCGGGATCTCCCCGGAGAGCCGGTTGCTGTTCAGGTCCAGCCACATCAGGCTGCTGCAGTTGCCGAGCTCCTTGGGAATTCTGCCCTTCAGGCTGTTGTTTGCAAGCTGCAGCACGGCGAGCCGGGTCAGCCGCCCGAACTCCGGCCGGATCGTGCCGGTCAGCCGGTTGCTCGTCAGCGCCACCCACTCAAGGCCGGTGCAACTGAACAGCTCGGCGGGGATGTCGCCGCCGATGAAGTTGTTGTTCAGGATCAGCGTGCGGAGGCTCCGGCATTGCCCCAGCTCTGCCGGGATCCGGCCCTCGATGCTGTTGAACCACATCACCAGCTGTTCGAGGCTGTGCAGCCGTCCGAACTCCGGCGGGATTGGGCCGCGCAGATAGTTGATGCTGAAATCGACCACCTTCAGCCGCGAGCAGTTGGACAGACCCGGTGGGATGGTCCCGGTGACCAGGTTGTCCGGCAGCCGGAGCTCCTCCAGTGCCGCGCCGGGCGAGCAGATCTCCGCTGGCAGCGCGCCAGAGATCTTGTTGCTGCTGAGGTCGGCGATCCTGAGGTTCGCGCATGAAGAGATCGTGCTGGGGAGTGGCCCCGATATGAAGTTGTTGCTGAGCAGCAGGCTCTCGAGTGACGTCAGGTTGCCGAGCACGGCGGCCGGGATGGCGCCGGACAGCTTGTTGTTGGCGGCGTCCAGCAGCCGGAGCGCACGGCACCACGACAGGGACTCCGGGATGGATCCAGAAACGTTGTTGCTCGACACCTTGAGAACCTGCAGCGACGCGCACGCGTTCCCGATGCTGTCGGGGATTACGCCGGTGAGGTGGTTGGACGAGACGTCGAACACCACGAGGCCGGCGATGCCGGCGACAGATTCCGGTATCGTCCCGGCCAGGCCGTTGTACGACAGGTTGAGCGTCCTGAGCCCCGCGCAGCGCGACAGCGCCGGCGGGATCGCGCCGCCGAAACGGTTTTCTGACAGATCGAGCAGTGTGAGCGTCTCAGCGAACGACATCCTGGAAATGTCACCGGACAGGTTGTTGCCAGACACGTCGAACGACCTGATGCTCGGCGCGCCGGCGAGGACCGTCTCCGGCAACGCGCCCGTGAGGTTGTTCCTCGCGAGGCTTACGTCGGTGAGGTTGGGGTACCGCGTGAGCAGGTCCCCCGGGAGGCTGCCGGAGAGGCCGCCGTAGGACAGATCAAGATTCTGCAGCGCGCGCGGGAGGCTGAGCAGGTCGGCAGCGTCGGCATGGAACGCGCCGTTGCCGGACAGGTTGAGGTGGCACAACGCGTCGACGGTGGAGAGCGTGGCGAGCGACGCGCGCCCAGCAAGGTCACAGCCGCCGAGGTCGAGCCGCGTCACCCTCCCATCGTCGTTGCACGCCACGCCATACCAGCTGCATGGACTGTCACTCCCACTCGGCTGCCAAGATGAGAGAATTCCTCTGGGATCTTTCTGGATGGATGCCTTGAACCGCAGGAGCGCCTGCGCGTCGGTCTCCGCCGCTGCCACCGGCGTTGGCACCGATGCGTAGATCGAGGATAGGAGGAGGACGATGCTGAGCATGTCCATTTGCATGACAGCCGGGAGACAATGCAGGGGAGGGGAGAGGATGAGTTCGGTCTGTGGTTAGCAGCATAAAAGGTGCATGGTGGAGGGAGGGAAAAGGAGCGAGAAAGCAGAGAGAGAAAGAGAGATGGTGCAATTGTTTCTTTTCGGAGATGAAGATGGCTTTCGTTCTGGATTAGGATCAGCAATCAAGGATGCTTGTGTTGCTGAGTTGGCTGCTAGAAAATCAGAGCCTGAGAGACTGAGACTGAGAGTGTGTGTCATAGAGGCTTTAACATGGATGGTCAAGGAAACATTCTGGTTGCTTTTTGTGTTGCTGCATTATATTCTTTGTTGCATACTGATGTGCGATACATTAGCAGCAGGACAGATCAGGTGAACTGTTTTGACACAATGGCTATCTTTGACCAAAATTCAGGGCCCAATCAAAAGGATGTTAAAGGGTCCATCTATACAACACTCAGCATTTCTAACTCGCTTACCACTCAATTTTTTGGAACGTTAGATCTAAATCCAATAGCCAGCTGATCTTCTTCCTCCCGACCTTCTTTCTCCTCCTGATCTCAAATCCGCGCCGACAAACTTCCACCGCGTGACGCCCCATGTTTGCCCTCATACTCTAGTCTCCAGTGGTGGGGATCCACCATCGCCGACCGCCACCACACTAACCCGGTTTTGCCAGGCTGTCACCTTGACACCCCTGCACTGACACCACCCAACCGGTTGTCCTCCGCCTGCCGCCCCGCCACCACCACTAGGCTAACCTGCCGTTGCGACATCCCTCTAAAGCCCACCATTCTCAGGTGATCCCTAGCCCAACCCAACTCAAACCCTAACTCTAACCTTGCCAGAGCCTAGCCGGAGAAACCCCCTCCCATAACCTCAGCGGAGAAGGAGGAGCTCGAGAACCACACATCTTGGCATGGATCAGACGAACAAGAAATCAAGTGAGAAAGGGGAAAGAAACACCTAAGTTGAAAATAGGATTCCTGACGTTAAAAGCTTTGTAGACAACAAGAACGACTAGAACCCTTTGGAACGCAGGAAATAAAATTTTGTTGGGGAAACACCCAAGCCCATGGATAATGTTGGGATGTTGCAACCAAGGACCCCCAACACCCCTTGGCTCCATTAAGACTGTGTCTGAAGATAGTTAGGCTGAGAACCCCTCTGGCAATGGCGGGCTTCGGAAGGATCCCGAAGGCTTAGAGGAGCCTTCCGGAGGCGTCGGGAGGGGTGAGGAGCCCCCGATGTAATCAGTGGGACAGGTCAACTGGTCACATAGACATCCACGATGGGACTAACATTTAATTCCAGTGCAAGTGGTGGCAGCCCCGACGTGTAGTGCAAGTGGTGGCCGTCCTGACACCCAGAGAAAATGGTGACCGCACTGACATCCAGAACAAGTGGTGACCGTCCTGACACCCAGAGCAAGTGGTGGCCACCCTAGGTTTGCCACATAGGGCCGGCATGCCGTCATCCAGAACTGACCAAGCATTGTGGCCACATGTCATCCCAGTAACCTCCATTGTTCGAGGATAATATCAGAGTAGCTGATATTATGGTCTGGGTCGGGGGAATTTTTACTAGACTAGCGCTAGGTCCCCAGCCGTGTAAGCAACAACTTGTATCATAATCCCCATAGGAATGTGCTTGTACACTTGCTCTCTGAATGACACTATAAATACATACCATGGGCACGCGATCCCCAGGGCAGCAGATTTCACAATCACTCTTGGCATTCTTTTTCTCTCCACTTCTTCCCTAAGCTTGAGCCGCTCCTGTGATCTAGTTCTCGCCGCATCTTATTTGCGAAAAATGATTTATTTCATCAACAACTAGCCCCGTCCGTGGGGATGGACGTTGTAGAAGATTAGGAGCACTAAGAGAATGCCACCAAAGAAGAAAACCACCAGGCCGCCAGCCTAAGCTACCGGCTCCACTGCCTCACCTGTGCAAAAGTCTGCACGGCAATCGCAACCACACACGCGATGTGCCACCACCAGTTCCACATTCGGGTGGAACGTTGGCACAGCGGCCACCGCCGATCCTTCCGCGACCTTTGTGGTGGCTGGCACGGGGGCCCCTGCCAGTTCAGAGGCTTTCCATCAGCAACTAGGGCACCTTCGTCAAGCTAGTGTAATATGAGAGCCAGTTCGCCCAGCAGCCTCCTCAGTCTCCTTCGGCGGAAAGGGGCTCCAAGGAGGACGAGGACTCTGGAGCGTGCAGATCCCGTCAACGCCAATGACACGACATCCACAATATCAATCGCATGTGGGGGGCTTCAAGCCCGCCCCAATATAGGCGGTGTGACCGAAGGTGCTCCAGCTCCTTCCCTAAAAGACAACGCAGCTTAGGACGGCTATTGGAAGAGGGGTACTGGTGCACTCTACATGGGGCTGGACGTAGCCACAATACCGAAAATTGCAGGGACCTCGTAACATTCCGATAGGAATACCTCGAGAGGCAGGCGACACGTACGATGGGGAAAAGAATTGGTGACAGGCCGCCAGGTGGATCACCTGGCCTTACGGCTAGCATCCCTATATAGCTAGCTCTGCCGCCTCCAACTCCGCCACCAATGGTGCAGCGCCTCAACAATGGGGACCATGCCACGCAAACAGTCCTAGCCATAACGGAAGACAGAACCTCTGGTGCCTCCTGGAAGCGGCATCGACAAAACTACGCACACTGGGGCATCCATGCCAGGGAAAACAAGCCAAAGCCCATGTGACCTTCGCCTCCGGCAAAACACAGTGGGGGTGAACTTCCCCTACACCCACACCCTAATCATCATGGCCAAACATCGCCAACTGCTTCAGGGGTTCAGGAAAACCCCCTATTGTTAAGGCTCCAATTTCGCTTTGGTGATCTAGGTAGAAGGGTGCCGGGTTCTGGCAGTCAGGCTCCAACCACTCCGGAGGCTCAAGCGAAGGCTTCTGCTCCCCTAGCCTTGCTGAGGAAGCTCAACTCGTGCAAAGGGATGCCCGTTGACAACTACCCAGTACTAGCAATAGCTTACCTAGCTGGTATATGTTTCATAAAAGGAGTTTAGTGTATGCTGAAAGTAGCTTACCTAGCTATTGATATTCTCTATTACATATTCTCTGATAATAGTAGTCACAAAACTTAAGTTATATCCCTGCTCAAATAGTGTCACCTATCACCATGGTTCTACTCCACACCTCGTAGGCATAGCCTCAGTCGCATCGAGGAACAAAACCCTCTGCACCTCAAAGGCATAGAGCCTCAGTCGCATTGAGGAACAAAACCCTTCGCACCTCGAAGGCATAGCCTCGGTCACGTCGAGGTCCAAACCCTCTGCACCTCGAAGGCATAGCATCAGTCATATCGAGGAACAAAAACCTCCACACCTTGAAGGCATAAAGCCTTAGTTGCATCGAGGAATAAAACCCTCCGCACCTCGAAGGTATAGCCTTGGTCGCATTAAGGAACATAACCATCGGCACCTTGAAGGCATAGCCTCAGTCGCGTCGAGGTCCAAACCCTCCACATCTCAAAGGCATAGAGCCTCGGTCGTGTAAAGGAGCAAAACCCTCTGCACCTCGAAGGCATAGCCTCGATCGCGTCGAGGTCCAAAACCTCTGCACCTCGAAGGCATATCCTCGGTCGCGTCAAGGGCATAAGCATCAAAACTTACTCGATTCACTAAGCGAGGCCTACTCATCCGAGTCGCACCTAAGACACCTTAGTGCACCTATGGTCGCACCTTCTGGCCACTAATGATCATAGCGTGCGAGGGGGTCGGGAAGACGCAAGCGCTACTAGAGCATAGGTGCGAGCAAACTTAGAAGCGATAGGCCTAGGACGCAAAGGAGATTGGGGGATCAAGAAGTCAAAATGACGGCCACTATGCACCCAGTTGCACACTAAAACAACCTGCAAAGAGCTAGATTAGACAGTCCTGCATAGTTAAAGGTTTTTCGCTAACCCTCTCTGCACACGCTACCCTCAAAGGGTTATAAGGGTTGAGATCTTGACGGTTTAGGTAGCACACAAGGGTGTGAGTGGCTCTGGAGCCTCGCCGTCCTCGCGCCACCCCTCACCTCCAAAAGGGCTAGCCTTCCCCATCCTAAAGAGTTTTCCGAGCTAACCCGGAGTTCTTGCTCGGAGGAAGGTGCTTACTGGGTGACTCACAAAGCTCATCAGGCAAGGCTCAGTACCTTAGCTCGATAAACTAGGGGCCATCAGGACCCTGGATGGATAGAAGTCCTACCCGAGAAGGCGAGGGCTCACTAACGTTTCAATTAAAGGAAAAACATCGTTAGCATATGATAATCAAAAGGAGATGACCAAGGATTCACAGAAACCATAAAAACTAACAATTGTTTTTACATTCAAAATACGCATGCATAAATCACCTCTCTGAGTTCATAGCATCTCGGGCAACTCGGAGAAGAAAGCACAAACAAAAGGACACCTAACTACCCTACCAAATTATCCTAGTGACGGGGCACATGCTTCAGCGAAGGCTGATGTAGTAGTTGGCCCCTGAGCCACCATAGCTGCCGGAGGATGAGGAAGAGCTACGAGACTCCACCTTGGCCTTCTCCTCCTTATCGATCTCCTTCTCCAGGAGATCCCAGTCGATCTCCTCTTAATCATCGGAGATATCAATGATCTCAATGAGAGAAACCTATTAAGCTAGAGATCGAGGTGGAGCGACGAGCAACTGTACTCTTAGTGATGGTAGGAGCACAAAGGCTGGAGCCAGTTCTGACCCCAGATGAGGGCCCCTAGGATTGCCTGCCATGGGTGGCACTGTGACTAGTAGAATCGGCGCCGGTGTCAGGGGTGACCTAGCCTCGATCGGATCACTCGCACCTAATTGACTAAGGAGGATCGCTCTCTTACTCTACAATAGATAGATGGCAATGAAAACCTCTACATATAAAAGCTCGGATAGTTGTTTAATGTGCCTTGGGAGGGAAGCAGAATCATCATGGGGCTAGTTCTGCGGTAGTTTTAATTACTGCTCTGGGGCATGTAGCAGCACCCCAGTCAACTCTGTGCACACATGGCGACATCGTGTGGTAGTGCCCTAGTTTTTTGCACACGTGTCTCATCGTTTTTGTGGCCGAAATCACTTTTGACGTGTGCAAGAGCAGGTGACGCGAAACCCTAGAAGAACTAGCGTAATACCCCCTCATAACGCGCTGCCATTACCTGGTGTGATCACATACTCACACCAGAAAAAGAGGAGAATATCTCGCCTCTACGCAAGCCTCCACAGTGATGTTTTGAGTTGCAAAAAGACTCCCACCAGAAAGCATGCTCCGACCACCATGGGACCCAGACATCCTCGCTATTTCCATTAAGCCTTGTTGTGGTTACCCATAGACCACCTCCTTTAGCCATGTCGTCAACTTCGCCTCTGACTCTCGTCGTGGGGCTCTGGACCAGGTAGTCTCTGTCGAGCCTCACCGACCCTCGGCTCCAATGTTGACCTCACCTTCGGTGCCGTTGCAGGGCTCCGAACAACCTTGCCATCTCCATTGAGCCTTGTCGTGGCTACCAACAAACGGGATCACTGACCGTCTCCTTCGGTCGCATTGTCAACTTCGCCTCCAACTCTCGCAGTAGGGCTTCGGACCACACAGTCTTTCGTCAAGCCTCGCCAACCCTCAACTCCGCCGTCGACCTCACCTCCGGCGGTGTCGTAGGGCTCCGGACATCCATGGCCTCCCTCGAGCCTCGTCACAGCTAGCGCTGAGGGGGTAGTAGACCGCCTATTTTGGTCATGTCGTAAACTTCTCTGCCGACTCAAACCGCAGGGCTCTAGACCACGCATCCTCTGTCGAGCCTCTCTAACCCTCAGTCCGCCATTGACCTCACCTCCGGCGCTGCCATGGGGCTCCGAACATCCTTGGCCTCCATTGAGCCTCACCGTGGCTACCCACAAAGGGGATTGCGGACCACCTCCTTCGGCTATGTCATCGACCGCAGCTTTGACTCTCTCCACAGGGCTCCAAGCCCCACAGTCTCCATTGAACCTCACCACCCCTTGTCTCACCTTCGGCGACCGCCGCGGGAGCCCGGACCATGCCGTCTCCATCGAGCCCCATCGTCGTTGCTTGCGTTCACCGCTGAGAAGTTCATCAAGGGCGGGAAGTTGTTCGGGATGTCCTGACTCTAGGGCAGGGCTGGAGCTAGTTCCTTGGGCATCCACTCGCCACTCCGAACCTCGGAGCCAACAGATGAGGGGGTGTTGTTGGGGAAATGCCCCAACCCATGGATTCTATTGGGAGGTTACAACCAAGGACCCTAGACACCCCTTGGCTCTCTCAAGACTGCGTCTGAAGACCATCAGTTGAGAACCCCTCCAGCAATGATAGGCTCCGGAGGAATCCCGAAGGCCTAAGCCTTTGGAGCCTTCTTGAGGCCTCTGGAGGGGCGAGGAGCCCCCGATGTAACTAGCGGGACAGACCAACTTGTGACATAGATGACCACAATAGGACTGGCATTTGATGCCAGTGTAAGTCGTGGCCACCCCGATGTGCAGTGCAAGTGATGGCCGCCCTGACACCCAGAGCAAGTGGTGGCCGCCCTGACACTGAACGCAAGTGGTGGCTGCCCTAGGTTCGCCACACAGGGCCAATGTACCGTCATCGACAACTGACCAAGCATTGTGGCCACATGCAGTCACAGTAACCTCCACTGTTCAGGGATAATATCAAAATAGTTGATATTATGGTCTGGACTGGGACAATTTTTACTAGAATAGCCCTAGGTCCCCAGCCATGTAAAGAACTTGTATCACCATCCCCTTAGGGGTGTGCTTGTACACTTGCTCTCTAAATGGCACTATAAATACAGACTATGGGCACACGATACCCAAGGAAGCAGATTTCACAATCACTCTAGGCATTCTTTTTCTCTCTATTTCTTCTCTAAGCTTGAGCCACTCCTGTGAGCTAGTTCTCACCACATTTTGTTCATGAAAGACAGTTTCTTTCACCAAAAAATTCATATTCCCGTGGGAATTTGACTCTAACCTATGATATTTGTACATCACTAATTGACCCCTAAGAAAACTAACAAAACTGAAATCATTATAACTTCTCGTTGCATACAGCACAACAGCAGCATAGATGCACATTCGATTCAAATAACCTATATGCAAACATTTAGATATGTTGTAGAAAAAAGGGAGGATTTCTTGGAAAGGCTTTGCAAATATTTTTTGTGATTGGCAAGGTTGCTTTGCTTTGGGATCAACCACAGGGGATAATCATGTGTGTGCATGAGGGAAAAGGAGGGGCCTGTGCTGCATGCACTTGACAAAAGTGAAAAGCAGCAAATTCAGTGGTCCACACCACAGACAACAAATGGGGAGCATCAATTGCCTACCCTGATACTGGTATTGTTGGAGGTGATAGTACTCTACGTCCCGCTCCGCTCATATTTAACTTCCTCTTGTAAAAAAAGTAAAAAAGTGTTATTTTAGGTATCGACTTGATCACCACCATACTACTTTGACTACTAGTTACTAAGTATATAAAATAAGCAAAATATAGCTAAATTTTAATATTATGAAACTATTTTTTAAGATAAATCAAGTTATACCATTTAAAATATCGGATAAGATATCGATGGTCAAAGTTTCAACATGTTGACTACACGCAACCTAAAACAATATTTGTTTTTGAAAGGAGAGAATATAAGCTAATCACTTTACACTTTTTCTTAGGTCCCTTTTAATTAGTGGAGAAATATAAATCCAATATAATTTTGGTAGGGTTGGAAAATGGATATCGGATTATCCTTTTTTTGCATGATATCCGAACTATCCCAAACATTTTGAATTGTTTATCTGTTTTATCGACACCACATCCATTTGTATTACTGTATTCAGTTTTTTTAATCCGTTTTCCACCCCTAATTTTTGCTATGCTAAATTCACAGTACTCCAAGACTGATTCAGAAACTATGAAAATTTGTGGTAAGAGTGTTGATCAATTGCATATGAGATCATGCTCAGGCCCTGCTTGGCACACATGCATTTCACCGGAATTTTGCACATCAATGCAAATTCTGTAGAAAATCCAACGAAATCCCTACATTCCAAACGGAGCCTTACTAAAGTTGGTTCTCCATTTTTAAGCAATATCTGTTACTTCAACTAGATAAAAAGACATTTCACAGAAAAGGAAATTAAGGATCCATTTAGTATGGATATGGATCCAAATTCTTCTAAAAACGTTTTTGTTTCGGTTTCTCTGAAAACATTTCTTAGTGAATTAGAATCATCTCTAAAAATCATTTAGCTAGCTGATTAGATTCGATTTCTTGAAAGAGAGGATGATAGTACAATTGACCATTTTCCTCTTTGTCCAGATCTTTTTAGTGAGTATTTCATGGTTAATAGTACAACAAAAATTTGATTTCACATTTTTCCTGTATTTAATGCTGGGTGGCATGGAAATGGGCTCCCCAAGAGCTGGAATATAGACCACCAAGGAGTGGGCCACATGGGCTGGGCCTTGGCAACTCGAGTCACTAAGCAACGCCACAAAAGGAGCACCAGCCCATCAGGGCCGGCCCTGGAGTGGGGCAGGCAGCCGCCTGGGCCCTCAAAACCCAAGGGTCTCTCTCATATAGGTGCACATGTATACTATATGTCACTCAACAAAATATAACCTTTCATATTCTAATCGGTTGGCAGCCACAGTTACATGATCATGCATGAGTTTTGGCATTTGGCTGTCCTAACAGAAGCAACTTTGCTACTTTGGTTTTTTTGCAACAGGTTAGCAGCAACCCAAATTAGCAATCATCTCACGTACAGAGAAGTCAATGAGATTGTTTGCTCTTGTACAGTCCTAATCCACCTCCTACGCTATCACCTCGCCAAACACCTCGCGCCTTTGCTAACAGCCGCCGCATCCACCTCCTCCACCTGCATAGGCAATGTCGCATTATTGCCGATGTTCATGTATGTGGCACTCGCGCTGGTGCCACACTGGAGCTGCTGCTCGACTTCCTCGGTGCGCCCTCAGCCACGGCCCTTACCTCCTTCGGTTGCCGCGTGGCGGATCGTGTCCTCACCGACCAATGAGGGCCATTAGACCCCTGCGAGCCGCGCGTGCTCTTTGGAGACAACATCTAGGTGGACGCCATTTTGCCAAAAAAAACTTATTTTCTACAAGTCTTATCTCGCTACATGCTACTCTATTTTGTAGTAGAAAAATATTGAAGTAGTATGTTATTTGATATCTGAACTCTGAATTTTTTTAGAACAGTCATGCCTACTTCGTTCGAGGAAGATCGGATTCATCAATGATTTCGCATCTAGAAATATTAGAATAAATTGTTTAAGATGATCTCTAGAAAGTGTTTGAGGTGAGCATTTTTTCTATACTTTAAGTGTTTTGTCGGAAACAATTTTTTTAGTGGACCAAATATTATCTTTACAATTTATATATTAATTAATTTTGTAATGTTTCAATTCAATGGGATCCTATTTTTAGTTTTGCTCTGGACCACCAAAATCTCAAAACTGGCCCTACAGTCCATTGGAGAAAGGGAGAACAGAGAGTGGTTTTCTACCATGGCGCCTTCCCTGAACTCTCTCTAATCCCTATATCCACTGCTCCTTACTATGCCTACCCCTAATTCCAGCTAATCCCAGTCTATACTCCATCTAATCCTCTTCAAATTGTTTCCCAAACTATCAAATACCCTCACTATTGTGATTTTGGCGTTGAAGGATCATAACACCAGGTGGCAATTGCGTCGCAAGCGATGGCAGGGCGGGCGCCTGCCGGTGGCTTGGGTGCCCAGCAGGGGAGCTCAGGTGGCGAGCGTCGGAGGTCGGACGGTGCAGGCGAAGCTCGGGTGGCGCACAAGAGGGGCGGCATCGGGGGCATCGTTGGAACTTGGCCCCATTTATCATGAGAAACTAGTGGGAGGCCCTTTCAGGTTTCTCGACCGTTTCTTGGGATATATTTGGGATTATATTTTTGCAATGCAGTTATCAAAGGAAAAGAAAACGGGCTGATAGCCCAGTGGTGGGAGTGGTGGTGTTCGCTCCCACCCACCCACGTTCGATCCTTGAGATCGACGGGTGTCTCATCGGGGCTTGCTCCAAAAAATATAGGTCTGCAGCAACCTCTCACGCGTGGAGCTACAATGGGAATGTGACGTGCCCCGTGGCCTATGGGGTTTTGATGGCTCCGTCGATCTCACCAAGGATATGATGTCTAACTATGTGTAGTGTGTAGGTTTAGATGTGTGCGTAGCGTGAGTGGATGGGTGTGTGTGTGTGCGTGGGTAGGTGTGTGTTTTTGTATGTTCAGATACTATAATTGTACCCAATTGAGAGGTGTAAAAAAGTTATCAAATGAAGAAAAAAAAAGATGTTTCAGTTCACGCTTCGGACTATAGGCGATGTAGGTACATGTCACGATGACAATAGAATATTCCCTCCGTCCCCAAATATAGGGCGTATTAGGATTTGAAAAAATCTTTGTAAGTATAATTTAACTATTAATTTATTTTGCAATATATAATCAATTTCTATAAATCAATATCGTATTAAAAGATCTATGAAATACGGATTTATTGATATAACTTTTATATATTACAATATACGTATAATTTAACTAATTATTGATCAAAATTTATGAAGTTTGGTTTTTCAAAATCCCAATACGCTCTATATTTTAGGACCGAGGGAGTATATATCTAGGCATTTCGACATCACGGTCGACCTATGTAGTGCATGCATATATGATTGAGCACTGCACATTGGGTAGTGATAGATGCAGCTGCATCATGCATATACATATATGAATCCATATATAATAATCCTCGTGGACATGCATATATATGCATGCATGTAATTTTATTCACACTTGCCATGTCCCAAATGGCGCCACAAAATACCTGCTATGCAGGATTCGTGTCTCCTCGAGTGCTCAAGGTCGTTTTCGCGCTTTCGCGCCGCACGTGTAATCATCATTATCGCCAAACGCATTACCGTTGGCAAATCCAATTTACAATGCTGGGTTGCAAACTTTGTGATGATTTGGATGTCGGGGCTAGAAACATGCATACGTATATATTAATTATCCTGTTAATATGCGTGTCTTGCTTTTGAGCAAACGCGAAAATCGTCCATGCAATTAAACAATGCATGGTCATCTTTGTGATGTTTATATATTCGATGGCTTGTGTGATCGCATAAGCAAAGGTCCTTCTCTATGATTTTAGATATTTATTAATTAGGTGCTCCATGGTTTCGCTAAGAGAACACCGATGACCATGTTTGAATACGGAGGCGCGCATTGGATCCAAATCCTTCGGCCTTAAACAGTGTTAACCATACCAGTTAAATACCGGTTACATAAATTACCAGAGGAGGACGACCGATACGGTTGATAATCAGCCATTATCATTACCATAGAATAATTGATAGCAGACGGTGTGTTACAGATAGTTTTTTTGGACCCATCACTAACCAAAAATCTTCGGACGGTTGCTAAGACAAACACGTCTATAACGAGGCAGCTGTCTAGGTGTGACTGACCACAGACGGATTTTTTGAAACATTGTTTGTGTCTATATGATAGACGCAAACGGGTTTATAAAAACCGTATGTATAGACACAAATGGGTTTTATGAAAACCATTTGTATTTAAAGACCCGCGAACTATTTCAAATTTGATCGCTCGTCTTCCCTGGCACTTTTAGCTTTGCACACACACAATCCGCTCATCTCCCTAGACTCTTTCGGCATCCCACACACACAACCCCTCATCTATCTCTCTCCTATATAAAGTGATGAGAAGTGCTCTTCTTCCTCACTCGCCAATCGTCGTATCCAAGTGTTCCACTGTACTGAGAAGCGTCCTCACTCGCCATCAACTTCTGAGAAGCGAGATCTCAGTGGGGGTCGAATCCCTTTCACTGCATCGAGTTGAGTATATATAATATGGTTCCTATCGCGATTTAGTTAGGGTTTATTAGTTTTTTATTGTTTCAATCTGTAACTCATGACAGAGTCTTGCTTCCGTTATAGATCTGCAATGACGCAGTTCACGGCAATCAGCAGGTGGTAGCATGGGATCGTCCCTATGGTGGCTTCGACGACGCGGATGCTTGGCATTGATTTCAACCGAGTGGACTTCAACTTCTTCGCTGCTATGAACCGTTGGCCTTATGTATGTTGTTAACCGTGTTCTCAAATTAAGTTCTTCTAGATGAAAATTCTCCATTGTTGTTCATCACAATAGAGATATTTTTGTCAACTGTATGACATAATTGAACGTCCATTTCTTACAGAACTATGGCTGACGGTTTGGCAGCAACGTAGTTTGGTTCTGGTGTAAGAATTGGTGACGTCCTAAGAGGGGGAGTGAATTAGGACACCTAAATCTAGTTGGCTCCAAAATTTCACAAGATAAATATATATCAATTACTATCTAAATATGATCTAGGTTTATCTATTGTGTCTATTCTACCATTCAAAAAGGTTTGCAACCTATAACCAATCCTAGCAAACTACTATAGGAAGGTAAACAAACAAAGGTAGATTGCAAGTATGTAAATGTGGAAACATAAATAAGGTAGAGAGAGCAAATTCGGTACAAAGGATTTTTATCCTGTAATATTGATGGCATAAACGGCGCCCTTAGTCTATGTTGGAGCAGCCACCTAAGCTATTGCTCCTGGACGGCACTCGGTCACGACCCTTGAGCCACCTAGGCCTTAAGTAGGTTGAGCCACCAAGCCACTAAAGTAAGGCTCACCATAAGCCTCTATTTCAGTCACTTGCCGTCGTCCTCACTTCAGAGCTTGAGCCACCAAAGTAAGGGTCTCCGTGTCCCGTACAAGTGTCTTGCTGCCACTCCACACCAAATCAGAGGGTCAACAAGCTTAAGCCACTAAGGCTTCTGGTGCTGGCGAGTCACCAAGACTTCAAGGTGCTAGCGTATCACTTGGTGCGGTGTAGGATCACTCCTTGATCCCCCCTCTAGGTAGCAACAACTCTCTCTAGGGCTAATAGCATTAATAACTCCCTAATCTTGTACTAATTGGCTTGGATGATCACTTTTAACACTTCGGTGGCTTGGATGTCTTCTCAAATGTATATGACCTTCTCTGGACTCCAGCACAAGTAAATGACCGAGTGAGGGGTATTTATAGCCTCAAACCCGTGAACTAGCCGTTGCTCCAACAGTCATATTTTTTCTAATCTGGTGTGCACCATCTCCAAACACCAAACCTTCCGGGGTGTGACATCACTACTCAAAGCTAGCCGTTCCCAGCTGTCACCTATGTAGCACCGATACGGATACGTGTATCGGTATCGGGCCGATACGGATACGCGGATACGCTATTTTCCCAAAAACTCTGATACGCGGATACGTTTTACTATTTTTTTTAAAAAGTAATATAGTGCATATAAACTATAGTAGTATGAACAAATTATCTTGTTCTTGTGATGTTTCTTTTCTCTTTTCCAACAACCAATCCAATGATCCAAGTAACCAACAGTCAAGGAGTTCCTTCCCCTTCCAGTTCCAGCCAGCCTCCTTATTGAATCAGATAGCATAACAATTAGCACATAGCTACTGCACATATGCAGTTCACATATATTGAAATTGACATAGCAGTTCACAACAATAAGCCATAGAGATAGAGTTCAAAGTTCATCAGTTCGCAGTTCAGGTTTTACTTAAAGCTCTATTGCATAACAATAAGTCAATAACATAACAGTCTCAAGCGTATGTAGCCACCGTCGTGCATACAACCAGTCACCTCACCGACGCCGGTGGCATGCGCCCGTGTGCGTGAAGAGTGAAGATGGCTAGGGCAGGGAACGCCAGTTCGTTCGCCTGATGTACGCCCGTTTGCGTGGAGTACCTCTCTTGGGCTGGGCCGTATCGTGAAGATTGGCTGATACGTATCGGCCCAAGTATCCTGAATTATGTTATTTATTTTTATTCTGATACTTCTCCGATACGTATCCGTCGCGTATCGGAGGCGTATCGCGTATCGGAGGCGTATCCGATACGGATACGGCACCTAATTGAAGTATCCGTGTTTTAGAGGCTGTCACTAGCTGTTGGAACTCTTCTCAAACTCATTGAGAACACCAGATGTTCCGTTGTTACATTTAACTCCATCACCGGACTATCCGGTGTATAAACTTGAGCCAACCGAGTCACTTCTTTTATGCATTTGTTCGGTGTGTACAAGCTTCTAACCACCGGACCATACGGCGTGTACAGCCAACTCTTGATCACTTGAAACCAACTCCTGGAAAATACTCCGACATAGACAACTCTTCATCGCTGGACCATCCGGCGTGTATAAAGCAACTGGGAAGAATGCCTCGGCGTGTACCAACGTCTCTGCGCCAGACCATCCGGTGTGTACAATTTTTCCGGGACTTATCCAATTCAATCCAATCTTTATCCCACTTCGGTGGCTTCTTCATGTGTAGTATTCATAAGACCTACTAAAACATATATTTGACAAACATGTTAGTCCCATTGACTATATTGTCATCAATCACCAAAATCACATACATGCCCTAAAATGATCATGTTCGCTACATCTGACTCATGCGTGAGATAGTCAAGGTGCAGCCTGATCTGGATGACCGCAAGCTATTCATTGAAGATGATACTTGGGCCATCTCATCTTTTTTAAAGACAACATCGATCGACCCAAGTTTGTCGATTACTTTTTGTCTTTTTGAAAGACGGCGTCGCCATGATGTCAATCATTTCATTATTTTGGAAGACGGTGTTGTTCCATCAATGATGTATAGCTAGGTATTATGTTTAGCTAGCTAGGTTTATGTGTTCTAAAAAGTGTGATGTGTATCTATTTGATGTTCTTAACAATGGAAAATTTATCCTATATATCGGACTCATGACACATAAAAAAACTACTTGAAAACAAGTGCCATAAAAAGAACCTACATCTAATAAATCATGTAGGTTGCTCATGGGTTAGAGATAAAGACAAGCAACCTACCGTATGGAAAACCTAATCTAGGCATTGCAAGGAAATGAAATATGCATATGTAATCCTAGACAATGCGAAGGTACTAGATGCAAAACAAAATGCATAAACAAAAAGCTAGCTACTATTACCTTTTTTACCTTTGGATAGGAGATTTTGGGTATTTTATGATCAAGTTTTTCATCAATACGTCTAATCTTGTACACTTGACTTCTTTCCTTGAACCTTCACTTTATCTTGTGAGTCAAGTCTCTAAATCCCCTTAGCCGACCTGTGGACTTCAAAACTTCTTGGGAACCCAAACCAATTGGGGCTCTTTCATGTTGGTGATGACTTGCTTGGGCACCCAAATGGGTTAGTTTCACCTCCGATCCTTTTGCACAACCAAGTGTGCAACCACTTTACCATTATCTTTCTTCTTGAGCTTGTAGTAGTTGCTCTTGGTCTTGATCTTATTGTTGGGCTTAGTGTAGATGTTGAAGGTCTTCTTTGAGAGGTTCATCATCTTCTTCTTCTTCTTGGTCTCCTCCTTGACTTGCTTGCATTGGAAGGACTTGTGGCCTTCTTAATGACACTTGAAGCATGTCACGGTGGACTCTTCTGTAAGCTTGTTCACCATGTTTTCACAGTTAACTTGAGGAGTTTGGATATGATTCTTGCTCTTCAATCTTGCTAAGTCCTTCTTGAGCTTCTGTACTTCTTGCTTGAGCTCATCATTCTTTTGTGCAATAAGATTATTACACGATTCTACAACAACATTCTTGACACATGCCTCATTGCAAAGGGGTCAGTTAGATAGATCAATCAAATCATGACAAGAAGTGAAAGTATCTATCTTAGAATTAAAATTAAAGAGAGAGGTAAATTTGCTTCAAAGGGTTCTTAGGTTGAGATTCAATACCCTCAAGTTTTGTCTTAAGCTCTTCATGCTCCTTATTTAGTAATTCAAATTTGCTCAATAATTATTTATAATTAGAAACAAAGTTAGCATGAATGTCATTAAGGGCATTGAATTTTTTAAGTTCTTTAGTTTGTTTCTTTAAGGCTCTTTGTTGCTCATTTATCAATTTAAGAAGTTTTCATGAGACGGTGAATCCTTATCAGATTCATCATCACTTATATCGTTTTCCATACCTTTGGCCATAAGGCACTTATGTGATGATGACGACCTTGAAAAAAAGCTTCTCTTAGAGGAGTGGATGGTGAAGCTCTCATCACAGCTTCAATCTTCATCTTCACTCACCCATCTTGCTATGCATGCAAATGCTTTGACTGTTCCCCTTGTTTCCCTCTTGTTCTTAGTTTTCTTCCCCTTCTTGATATGACCAATTGTGTTGACCAAGTTTTTAATGGAGATTGGATGATCGATCTTAGCATTGTTCCTCTTGATGTCCTTCTTCAATCTTGAGATAAGCTTGGTGATATTGGGATCTATTTTTTTTTTCACTTGAGGTGTTTTGCTTGTCTTCTTCATCGCCTCTCTTCATCTTCATCACCATCATCTTCACGTAAGCTTGACTCTTGCTCTAGCCTTCTCATCTTCTCTTTCATTTGTGTGCAAGGAGCTTGCTTGCTTGCGAGGGCAAGGTTCTTGGTGTCGGATGAGGAAACAACTTCAACCCCCATGTTCATAGTCATCTTATGGGTGGTGATCTTGTTGAGTACTTGACTTGGTGTCATCTTACTAATATCGTTGTTGTCTTAGTTGATAGACACAATCAACTTATACTTTTCAAGGAGAGTTTGAAACATTCTTCTCACCACTTGATCTCTCCAATTGGCATCAAACCTAGCCCATTGATCTCATTTGACAAGAATATTCAAATATGGGTGCATGTTATTAGCACTTTCATAGGCAAGTTGTTCAATGCTATTGAGCTTAGAGACTAGCACATAATATTTCTCATTGCGTACATCATTTGTGCCTTCATGTATTTCAACGAGGTTAATCCAAATATCACGTGCATTGGTGAGTGAATATACTCAATTGAATGCATCAACACATAGAGATGATAAAATGATACTCTTCGCTAAAGCATCGAATCGCATCTCTTTGTTTGTGAGACGTTGCTTCATCCCCTACTCGGTGACTCTCCAAACATCTAAACATTTGGCTTGCAAAAAACACATCATTAGAATCTTCTAACGGGAAAGAAAGTGCCGTCAAAATGTAGAGCACTACCAATATCCATCCCTACCCGGACGTCACAACTCACTAAATGGTGAAGTCTAATCGATCAAAAGCCTAGCCATGGTCTCAAATGTCACTTGGATTGCGTATCATTGTGAAAGGTGTGAGCAGTAGCTCTCATACCAACTGTAGGGATCAGTGACATCCTAAGAGGGGGGGGGGGTTAATTATAACACATAAATCTAATCGTCTCCAAAAACTTCACAAGATAACCCTATATCGATTTCTATCTAAATATGCTCTAGGTTCATCTAGTGTGTCTACTTTACCGTTCAAAAATATTTGCAAACTATAGCTAATCCTAACAAACTACTCTACGAAGGCAAATAAACAAAGTTAGATTGCAATTATGTAAATGCGGAAACGTAAATAAGGTAGAGGCAATAAACTCGGCACAAAGAATTTTTATCACGTGATATCGATGGCATAAATGGCATCCCTAGTCCATGTTGGAGCAGCCACCTAGGCTATTGCTCTCGGACGACATCCGGTCACGATCCTTGAGCCACCTAGGTCTCAAATAGGTTGAGCCACCAAGCCACTACGGTAAGGCTCACCACAAGTCTCTCTTCTGGTCGTTATTTCGGAGCTTGAGCCACCAAGTAACAGTCTCTGTATCCCCGTACAAGCATCCTGCCTCCACTCCACACCAAGTCGGAGGGTCAACAAACTTGAGCCACCAAGAATCACAATGCTGGCGAGTCACCAAGACTCTAAGGTATCGGTGTACCACTCGGTACAAGGTAGGATCACTCCTTGATTCCCTCTCTAGGCAACAACAATTCTCTCTAGGTCTAATAACACTAATCACTCCCTAATCTTGTGCTAATTGTCTTGCATGATCACTTTTAGTACTTTAGTGGCTTGGATATCTTCTTAAGTGTATATGAACTTCTCTAGACTCCAGCACACGTAAATGGTCAAGTGGGGGTATTTATAGCCTCAAACTCATGAACTAGCCGTTGCTCCAACGGTCACATTTTTCCTGAACGCTAGATGATCCGGCATGCACCATCTCCGAACACTGGACTTCCGATGTGTGACACCACTGAAATCTAGCCGTTGCCAGCCGTCACTAACTGTTGAACTCCACTCAAACTCATTGAGAACACCGGACTATCCGATGTGTAGATTTGAGCCAACCGAATCACTTCTCTTGTGCATTTATCCGGCGTGTACAAGCTTCTGATTGCTGGACCATCCAGCGTGTACAGGCAACTCTTGATCACTTGAAACCAACTCCCGGAAAATGCTCCGACGTAGATAACACTTCATGACTGGACTATCCGGCGTGTATAAAGCAGCAAGGAATAATGCTCCGGCATGTACCAACGTCTCTACGCTTGACCATCCAGTATGTACAATTTTCTTGGGATTTGTCCAATTCAATGCAATCTTTATCTCACTTCGGTGACTTCTTCATGTGTAGCATCCATGAGACCTACTAAAATATGTACTTGACAAATATGTTAGTCCTATTAAATATATTATCATTAATCATCAAAATCATATACATACCCTAAAAAGACTAGGCTCGTTATATCTAGCTCATGCATGAGATAGTCAAGGTTCAGCTAGATCTGGATGACAGCAAGTTGTTCATTGAAGATGATGCTTGGGCCATCTCATCTTTTTAAAAATGGCATTGATTAACCCAAGTTTGTCGATTACTTTTTGTCGTTTTGGAAGACGGCGTTGCCATGATGTCAATCATTCAATCCTTTTGGAAGTCGGTGTCGATCCACCAATGATGTATATCTAGGGATTATGTTTAGCTAGCTAGATCCATGTGTTCTGAAAAAAGTATGATGTGTATCTATTTGATGTTCTTAACCTTTGTCATATGTAAATGTCTGTATTTTGTGTTCTGAAAAATGTGTGAATATGTTGTTTAATTTGTGAATCATGAGGTGTGTATCTTTGTGACCCTTTTCCCCTATAAGTAAATTTGCTTCCTGACTGCGTAGTTATAAAGCAAATTTGCTTATAGAGGGAAAAAGTCACACAAACGGGTTTTTTTTTTAATTTGTCTGTGACGATTAACACAAACGGATTTAAACAAAATACGTATGTGACTATAACTGCACATAGTTGTTGAAACCCATATGTGGCTATAACTGTGAACAGACGGGTTTTAACAAAACCCATATATTAATCTTATTACTTATAGACGATTTTACAGAAAATTTCGTCTGTGTGTAACTCTATGATAGACGGTTCTAAAATCATCTGTAATAAGATCGATATCATATATATTTTTTAGAGACGGAACCTATAACCGTTTGTAATAGGGTTTAAAATCTATTTGTAATAACCCGTTCTGAAATAGTGTATCAATTTTTATCGGCAGGTAAATTTGAACTTTTGGAAGAAATTTCACTAGAATTTGAAAAATATTAAAATTTTGATAAAAAATTGTCCGAACTTACTGGCATCTATAATCAAGCCAGAGTTTTTTTTTTTCAATTAAGCAGGGATGATGGGCCCAGTATTAAAAAATAAGCACGGGAGGCAGCATTTTCTACGACGGATCATGCACTGCCGTGACCGGTCCGCGCTGCTGGCTGAGACCATCCTCCGCAAATACGTGCTTGCCGACGCTCACCGTGCCGCACTGACTTGTTGCCTGCCTTTGTGCCGCCATGTACGACTTCCTCGGCGTAGTCTAGGGCGCCACCGTGCCACCGGCCCCGCGCTGCACCTCCGCCACATCGCCTGTCCCAGTGGTTCCCGACGGCATTCGATGACGATGATGCTGGCAAGTTACGTCGTCTCCACTTCGGATGAGGACGAGAGCTCCAATGATGACGGGCATATCAGGAGGAACCTCCAACGGTTTTGGCTACGCTCTGCTATACAGCTACGACCCCGGCCTACCATATGAATACGGTGGGGGCAGATGGCCGCCCAGTGGCATCATGCTTAGGGTGAGGCAATGGCAGGACGGTGGCTCAGGCTCACTATGGCGCCGGCAGGGCGCTCTCCACCGAGGACGCCGGCACCGCGGCAGAGCTGTCCGTTCCTATCCCGGCAAAGCAGCTCGCGGCTTCAGCTCCATTTCAGTGAGTGACCAGAGGAACAAGGGAATGGAGGCCGGCGAAGCAACAAGACTGCCGCTCAAGTTTCTGCTTAGAAATGGAAATGGTTGCCATACATGCTTATGTTTGTAATTTTGGGCGGCCCATGTATGCTTAAATTTTAAAAGATCGGATAGTCGGTGATTATCCTCCAATAACATGAATCATGCATACTGTGAATACGGATCCAAACAAGTGAGGATGAGCATCGAGAGTTCGAGACCAGGACCGAAAGGAAAAGGTCTCGAAGGCTAGAGAGAAATTAAGGAACAAGGCACAAGATGAGCTTGTATTATATGTCGGCCACCTAAAAGTTGAATGTCCTGTTACAGTCTGGGGTGGCAATATTTATATTCCATCCTAACCATCCTGTAGATTTTACTAAAATATCCTCAAACGAAGGCGTATTCCTGAGGTACATTGGACTTCACCCCTTAATAGTAGTCATGTTTAGTAGTTTATCATAGTGCCACATCTATAGAGGTCCCACTTAGGTAGGTCTTCGAGAGAAGCCTTCACTACAGATTGAGGGACTTCGCCTTGGCTTAATTAATTAGGTGCGAGTGCTACTCTGAAGTTTATCAAAGAAAAAAACTGATCGAAGAGATGACGACAACAACAATAAAAACCAGCATGGCAACAGATCGAAATGACATGGAAGGTAAATGCATGATGGCGCCCTTCTCCGCATGCATGCATGCATGGTGCTGCCTTTTCTGATCTTCGATTTCTCGTGAGAAAATTAACAACCACAAGATGACGCCCTTAACTTTAATTTTATTAGCATTATGTACTGCTGCAATTCGTGCTAACCTTTGCGAATTGCGATCAATTGGTAAAGCACCTTTGAACTCAGCATCGATCCTGGCATGTGCAGACCTATCGATCGTTACTGCTTTAATTTTGTGTCATCGATCAACATCTCTTTTCTTTCCCAATGCAGATCTTTCTTGCTATCACTATTGTCACCGTGCTCACTTGGAAGTCTTTAGCAGTGATGCTTACTTTGCGCATATATGGCATGAAGTACTAAATATATTACTACTCATTATCTCCGAATTAATGTCGAGTGCTACAATACAAAGCCACGACTATGTTTGGAACATATGAATTTTATGGCAAATCCAGATCGTAGCGTTGTGCGGGGCCGAACATGTCTGTTCTGGCTTTGAAGAGGGCCGCCGCCGCCGGACTGAAGTCCCACTTCGTCGGGTTGCTGTTGGATCCACATTGAATCCGAGCCCAGCGGATTGGATAGTGCTCTTGCTTAAAAACTAAGTTAAAATATACTTTGATTTATTTAAAATGAGTGATAAATAAGGTTATCGATTTAGTTTATCCAGTTTTTATTCCTTCAACTTGGTTTAAGTATTTTAATTATGAACTATCTAGAGTTGAAGTTGAAGAAATATGTTTGCTTGTCTCATAGTTTGCAGGTGACGGATGCAACTGAGCGGTCGACGGCGGGTAATCGGGGTTAAGCGGGTGCTTAGTGTCGGACGATTAAGGAGGTTGGACGGAGTCAAGGATGATTCTAGGTGTATACGTGGAGATCAAGCAAAGCATAAAATAGAGAATGAAAACAGCGTGTTGACAAAGTCAAGCGAAAGGGATGCTGGTGCAAGTAACAAGGTGATCCAATGGATTGGAAGCGGGAGAAACTTGTCGGCGGTTAAGATCGCAAGATTAAGTATACATGTCGACATTAGAGCGTTTGCTTAAGGTGTAAGCAAGTAGTGAATCACGCATTGAGAAGCGTGCAGAGAATTTTACGGTTAGGTCTCAAAACCATAGGAAAATTGGAGTATGTGGTATCATCGTGAAGCTTGCGTCGAGGCGAAGCTAAGTGGTAAAGGAACCGCTTTCGTTCGATGGACGGAGCAAAAAATAGACCAAAATACTCTCAGTGATAAGTAAGAGTGAACTACATGAGAAATGTATTTTAGTAACAAGCTAACAAATTTAGGGATCAAGTATTCTAAGTTTATAAATAGAGGGGTATTGTTATGAAAAAGTTAGAATCAGCCATTTGAGCCCCTTCTGTTATTTATATAATAGCCTTATGCTAGGGTTTTAGAGGAGAGGAAAATGAGTGCTTAGCCTATGTATTAGGTGTGAGCTTTTGTATGCAAAATCTTTGTAATCCGCTTAAAATATGGCTGACCTCTGCAAGAAATTAAGTTATTATTTACTCTTATGCTCCAATTCATCTCTTTCTAATTTCCCTCTATTGATTCCCTTGCAAGTTTGTAAGTTTTTTTTTAATTGTGATTTTTAGTTTTTTTTGAACTACAGTTTGTCTACCTTTGTGAAGTGATTTTTCTTGTTACTAGGGACATAAAATATACATACAATAGTATAAATTTAGGTCACGTATTCCATTGCCTCTTGAAGAATTTCTTCGTCTGGTGATCATCTTCTTTGGTTTCCAGTTTTTTTTCAAGTTGTTTCGCTTTGTGGCGATGACTCATGGATTATTGCTCTATGGAATCTAAGGTTCATACTTCATCCTCGAGAGTCATGATTTCATATTTCTTTTTCTTGTTTCTCTTTATTTGTTTTCACTTGTGTGTTTTAAGGAGCGTTAGGTGAAAAAAAGTAAACTATAAAAAAAATTATAAAGACATCTATTTACCTTTTTCTAATCTTTATTCTCGATCCTATCGCTTGCCAAGGCAGCCGCGGAGGATTCCGGCCTGTCGTGCGCCACCTCGCCATGCCCTATGCGCTCACGGAGCAGCTGGTGGATGGAGCAGGCCGGCTGAACGGAGATCCGGTGCGAAGGGCTCATGAGCACGGCGTAGGAGACAACAGGGGCGGAGCCCTGCTCAAGTTTTTTCCACTGTGCTCACTCCAGCATAATTTGTACCTATAAAATTCACACATGTTCCAAATGGGCTTACGCATATATATAAATTACACAAATTTCGTTTGGGACAGTCACTGCTAGTATGTGAAAAGAAGAAGAAACATTTGTATTTTATTCACCATACATTGTGAGGTTGCATGCATGGATCTACATGCTACTGGTAATATATACTACTGAAAGCAAAAAAGGATGCATTAGCTTTACTTTGGTAGCTTTGGTCAAACAACGTTATCATAGTTTCTTTTGGAAAGTAATCCTTTTGCCTCAAGGTTTGTTCCTCCTAGCATATATTTTAATTTGCTCATCTTTTTAGCTTGCTACCTAGCTTCGCATCTCAAAAGCTTCAAAATTAACCTATCATGTTACGGTGCCCTCGAGACGCCATTTTTGACCTATGTAGTATCATTATGTCAGCTTAAGAATGCAAAGTAGGTAGCTTGGCATCAGTCACAATATAATGCAGATTCATATGCGAGGAAAGATCATGGAAACAATTTCAGATAATTTATCTTTGCTAACTTGTGAAAACAATTTTTTATCAATATATACTAGTATCGATCACTTTCTGCAGAGATGACAGTCTAGCTCGTGATCCAACAAGCTTGCTTCATTTGGCCATCTCGTAAGTTCTGACAAATCGATCTGTTTCTTTAAAAGACTGTCTAAAACGTCATCATTTTGTGTGAAAGCAGTATGATCTAGATCTTGACATCTCACGTTTGCAGCTCCACTCCAGCTGACAGTTACGTCATAGTGGCTAGATTCTTAGCTATATCTCTAGATGTATTGTCTGGGATTAGAAATCTTTAATCAATATTATATGCTCCTGATCTTGGTGTTAGACATGCCAGTCTTGCACAATATGCAGCACACTTGTCTGAAGTCTGAAATCTGAACTCACTCTCAATTCTGTACTCCTGTGCTGTGTTGTGTTGGTATACCTCTGCTCACAAGCCACAAGTTCTGATGAGGCTGCGCTATAATCAACAGCAGCACAAGCGTTCGAAACCTGTAGAGATAGGGAAAAGAAAGACATAAACATCAGCTGTGAAACCTAATCAGTGTGAGGGGTCATTTATATGAACATGTAGATAGTGTCGTATTAATTTGTAAAACATTTTCTCAATACTAGACTAGCATCACTCTCTGCGGAGATCACTGGCTCATGATCCAATTAATGTGCATGCTTAATTAAATTTGGCCATCCGTTGGAGTTGTAACAAGATCTATCTGTTTTCTTTAATCAAAAGACTGAAGATGCACATGTCTCTACATCATTACTCGTTGCGTGATGTGATTGATGCATACCAGTAAGCTAGTTTTGGGGATGTTTCGGACATCTATGAATTCTTAACTGCAATGTCTCTTCTGTTTGTACATGTATCAGTGCTCTACAGTCACAAAATTCTCAATAGCACAATCTCTAAAAAAGTACATGTATCAGTGCTCTACAGTCATCAATATGTACCTTTTATCACTTTTTTCTATTAGAATTTATTTATTAATTCTAATAAAGTTATCATATTATAAAAGCAAGGTTGCAAATAGCGTATAGAAGCACTTAGCGGCAGGGGTTTCGCTTAGTGTTTAACGTTATAGCGTGATATATTGGCGGATAAAGGTTAAAATATATTATAGATATTTACCTATTTTACCATAATTTTACATAGTCAGGTTTACTAATCAACATATAAAGCACATTGACAAAGTACGAGACATAGTAGAAAAAGAAACATTATCAATAAAATTAGACAAATATGGTCAATTGATCTTTTAAGCTCAACTTCACCAAGATAGCAATGCATCAACTCAAAGTCTTACAATAAGTATCTAAGTTACAATCCATGTCCCATAAATATCAAACATCTGATTCACCACCTCCTGATTCAGGGGATGAGCTCCGTGACGACTCCATCTCAATATCTTCATCTCCATCCTCACAAAAGCAGATTGACTTTTTTTAACGGCTATAGTTTTAGACTGATTGGTTGCAGTTTACATTTGTATATGTGGCCATTGGGTTGGATTATAGTGGGCTAAAATGACTGAAATCTGACCTAAACACAACTTGACATATATCGGTCTTGGTGCTAAGATGATATATCGCTATAATCGGTGATACATCGGCAAAAAACATGAATTGTGATGTCCTTGCATTCTTTTGGCGCCAGCCACTATTTTGACGCTATAGCGTCATATCGCCACTAAATCGCCGCTATTTGCAAGTTTTTATAAAAGTATTTTTCAATACAAATTTATATACATAATTTTCATGTTTCTAAACTAAATATTTTAAAAGTTATTGGTAGTAAAAAATTTACAAGTTTAATTATTGAATTTTATCTAAAACGCCAAGTATTTTATGACCGGACAGAGTAAAAACAGGTAGTCAGCGAGAAGGAAGGCGTAAACATCATTTGTCAGGACTAATGACACAAAAGGCAAAAGAGAGACCGAAAGATTTTCCAACAGTTGGCGTAACAGTCACTGACAAATGGGTCCCCTGAGTTGGGTGCCGAACTCCTCGGGGAGATCCTCCTCCCGCCTCCCTTCACTGCCGTCCTCCCTCCCCGGGCCTCGACCCCAGCTTCCTCCGCGCCCACCACAGCCACACGCCTCCCTGCTCGGCTTCTCCGTCTTCGTCCCCACGCTGCACCGGCCCGACCGCATCCCCGCCGCACGCTTCTCCCTCTGGGGGCTGCGGAGGGACCACTACAGCTTTAGCGGCTGCCGCCACGGCCTCGCCCTCGTAACGCGGCACGAGGCCGTCGTTTGAGACCCTGTCACCGGTCACCAGCGCCGCGTGCCGATTCCACCGGGGATCCAGACCAGCGCCGTCAAACTCCAGGGCGCGGTTCTCGGCAACGACGATGGCCAGTTGATCCCCTTTCGATTAGTCTTGGTGTGGAACAAGCCGGAGGGCACCTGGTTTACCACAGCCATCTCATTGCAGATCGTGAAGACAGAGAACAATGGGCTTGGCCTCTACTGTTTCGTTAGAGCTGAGCATCCAGTTAATGGGAGATGAAGGCCGATTCTGATGCTGTTGCGATATGGGTGCTCCAGAAAACCATTGAATTGGATAGACTTCTTCCACTGGAACCGTCATTGGGACAAAGATACTATTTTTTTCACAGACGAGACTCACACCCTCATCACAGAGGGTTGAGAGCGCCTCGGAGAGCAACCGACGGCTGCGGGGCGCGGCTTTAAAAGGGCAACGCCCCAGCGTGCGTACAGTCCGCTCCTCGACGGGAGACGGTACCAACTGAGCTACGTTCGGCATGCATGGGACAAAGATACTAATGCCATTTTTGTATGGTGGCCTGGTGGGGTGCTGCTGTCTTCGTAATCCAACTTTCAGAAAGATTTTTGAGAACACGAAGAGTACTTTAGCCTGTTATTCCTACACAAGTTGCTTTACAGCAGGTTAGGGCTCTTCTCTACTTTGCAGGAATATGGTAAATACAATTGTTTTTTGGTACTTGATTGTCAGATTATCATTCATGTGCTGAATGGTCGACAAAGCATACATTGTGACATTTTACATACTATCATCCAATTGTGTAAATGTTGCATGCCATCTCTACTGCTCAGGAAAGTGCTACGACTGCATGGGACTGGGAGTAGATGTTGCATGCGAATCACCCTGATTACCATTGCTCACCCTGGACCTGCCATTGGACAACTGCCCTCATCATCATCCGGACGTACGCGGCGGGAGGCTGTCGTCTGGAACCTCGTCAGGCCGTCACCAATACCGCAGCCGTGTGCCGTTTCCACCAGGGAACGACATCGTCTTCAATGCATGAGTTATTTTAAAAGGCATTTTGATCACATTTTACCCAAAAGTATAACTTTCTTGACATGCATGAGAGTTTGTTAAATTCTTCGATCATTTGATAACAGAGGGGGTACTACTCAAGTAATGTTTTCTGGAGGAGTATTTTTTACGTCTTTATTTCTGCTGGATTCGAACTACATAATGCATTGCTTTGTCTTTCTCAAGGCACAGAGTTTCTTGATATCGAAGCAGTCATGTCAAGTTATTGTCTCGTAATTTTCTCAATTTGAGCATACATTGATTTGGTTCACTTGGCATAGCTGAAAGAAATTCCCTACACAATAATTTTAGACAGCCTCGGTTTCTCTTTTCTGCTAAGTTTTCTGAGATGTTCTTTGTCACTAGGTGAGTAATTATTATTGTTTCGTGTAATTTCCTTGTACCTGAGGTCTGTGGATAGATGTTTCTTCATTTGCCCATTCCTAACTGTGTTATGGAAGCTAATAATTTGTTCAAGTTAGGCCAATATATAATGTTAGGTTGGTCTAGTTATTGCACATTTGCCATCTCTTATCGATCGGCTTCTCTTTATAATTTTCGTTGGTTGATTGTGCTTTTTTGCCTAGCTTGTAGGCAGGGAAATTTGCGGTGGAGCTGATGGGGTTCGATTGTGGTATTACGCATGAGATCATTGTCTCGTTAGGTCTTCTAACGGGCTATGTCGGTTGAACAGGTGATGCAAATTTATCTTCTGCGATGAGTACACATTTTTTCAAGTTGACATCTTAATTGCAAATACATACGCTCACAACATTTTAGGGGTTCGTCAATTCAGTATTTTGGATCAATATTTTCGATAGACATCTTCTACAATGAGTACATATATATTCCTACCCCTGTTCCAGATACCCCTCATGCTCAGTAGAGTTGTTGCCTGAAGTGTCTGGAACTCTGCATATACAATTACACTGTATATGGCTGGATAAGTGGCTCAGCCTTCTTTTCTGATGGAGCTAATAATTTGTTGCCATTTGTTCAAACCCTGAGAAACTACTGAGGTTGTTAACAACCATTTGGTTTCTACGTTGTGCTTCATTCCATGTTTGTTCTGTCTGGTATGTGGAGATTGTCACAAGTTCCCTAACTGTGAAAAGGACTTTTGCTGTTCGAAACAACTGATTATTTTTTCACCGAAATAGCTCCAAATTGATAGCACATTATGTTTGCACTGGTCCGTTGTGAAAATCGGTATGTCTGATGAGCTTCTTTGCATTACAGGAATCCAGGTTTTGCTTGGCCAGCTCTCAAACAAGAAGTAGCAGAGCAGAATTTCAATTTCTTTCTTATGTGATGGTCCCGTAATGCACTGATGTTCCAACTTACAACTCAATGGTGTATGATGAACTAATTCTCTTCAATTAAATTAATGCACTGGTGTTGAGTTTTTCAGCTGATTAGTCCAAGTGAGATCATGCTCCATGGTTTTCTCTTTTTCTTTTGTTTTGAGTGATTTTGATTAGTGCAAGTGATTTCCCTTTGGACTAGGAAACAAATCTTCCCAATTAGTCAGTCAGGCTTTTAAGCCACCAATTTTCACTCTTACGAACTTCTTGGTGCTTTTCAAGTACTTTAACAATGCTAAATCCAGAAAATCCAAATTTACAAAATTTATTTGGCCGTTATTCAATTTTTTTATAGGGGCAGCGGAATGAACTAAATACCCGAAATTTCACTTAGATTGAAGTCCATGTTCTAAAGCACTGTCTTCACATTTAATGGTACAAATAGTTCTACAAATTTTGTATCACTACGTAAAAAACAGACAAATTAGACATAAAATTAGTAACAGGTATGAGAAACGGTGATATCCTAAGTGAGGGGTGAATTAGGACACTTAGAAACTAATGGCTCCAAAAACTTCACAAAATAAACCTATCTGAATTTCTATCTAAATGTGCTCTAGATTATCTAGTGTGTCTACTCTACTGCTCAAGAGGATTGCAATCTACTCTAATGAGATAAATTGCAAGTATGTAAATGCAAAAAGTAAATAAGATAGAAAGACAAACTCGGCATAAGGAATTTTTATCATGTGGTATCGGTGGTACACAAGTCACCCCTAGTCCACATTGGAGCTCCACAAAGGATATACTCCTGGTCGCCGAGTCTCTTCCGGTCATAGCTTTTGAGCTACCAAGTTACCAAGACAAGACCTAAAGCATGATGAGCCACCAAGCCATCAAGGCGAGGTCTCACCACTAACATCTCTTCCGATCACTTGAGCATCGTCTCCACTTCGGAGCTTTAGTCACAAAGACAATAGTCTCCGCGTCCCCACACAATCTTCTTGCTGCCGCTCCACATCAAATTGGAGGATCAACAAGTTACCGGCAAGTCAAAAAAAAATCTAAGGTGCCGACGTACCTCTCGGTACATGGTTGGATCACTCCTTAATCCACTCTCTAGGTTACAGCACCTAGCAACACTTCTCTGTCGCCTTGGATGAACACTTTCAGCACTTTGATGGCTTAGATGTCTTCTCAAGTGTATATGTACTTCTCTAGACTCCAACACCTTCAAATGGCCGAGTGGGTGGGTATTTATACCCGCAAACTCTTCAACTTGCCATTGCTCCAACGACTCAACTTTACTGTGAACACCGAATGATCCGGTGACAACAGTAGTACAAGCACCGGACCATTCGGTGTGTACAACCTCAAAAACTAGCCGTTAGAACCCACTCAGAACCACTTCTAAACACTGGATTGTCTGGGGTATACTTTGTCTCCATCACCGGACTATCTGGTGTGTATACTTGAGCCCGATCGAACTAACTTCTTCACTGTTCAATTGTACGGTGTATTGATGTTCTGATCATCGGACCTTCCGATGTATATAGCTTCATCTTCTCAGAATTTTTCACACACTCTGTTAAATGCTCCGGTGTGAGCCTTCGATGCACACAGTATTGATCACTGGACCATCCAGTGCCTTGATCTTCTCTCTTCAATTCTGGAAACACCTCTGCAGGAAATACTCCGGTGTATTCCTTCAATGTCTTCAACACCGAGGACCGGACCTTCCGATGTATGGAAACTTCCCTGACTTTGCCCGGTATGTATAGCCCTTAGAGCATCGGACTATCCGGTGAGTATAAAACACCCGGGAGGAATACTCCTGTGTGTACAATTCTTTCGACATTGGATCATCCGGTGAGTACATTTTTTCTCGGACTTCTCCAATTCAACCAAATTTTGTCCTGACTACGGTGGCTCCATGAGACCTACTAACATATATTCTTGACAAACATGTTAGTCCTAATGACTATGTTATCATTAATCACCAAAATCATAATCATGGCCTAATAGGATCATTTTTGCTACAATCTCCCCCTTTTTGGCGATTGATGACAACACAACCAAAACAGATGGCAAATAATAAATGATATCAATTGTAAAGAGCACAAAGCCTTGTCACATTGCTTGGATGCAGGTTCTTACAACTTAGTCCTCCTTTTGTTGTGGCTCCACCTTTCTCCATCGCCACTTTCTCCCTTGGTCAACCCATGCAATAACTCCCTCTTTATCAATCATGACATGCTATCATGCATCTTTCTTGTTCTCCCCTAGACATACCATCTTGTATCTTGCTTCTTGCTTCGGTCACCAAAATTCTCCCCCTTTGTCAACAATCTCAAAAAGAGCTACAAGCACATGTTGAACTCAAGAGAAAATGTTAGAGCACATGGGAGAGAGCTTCCGTAAATCTTAATTCAATAAAATGATACCAATTGTAGAGATACCACTTGTAAGAATTCAATTCAAGGAAATGGTACCAATTGAAATAAAAGCATATGGATTACAATTCATGAAACTCGCATAATATGATTTAAACTTCCCCTATATGCGTGCATACATATAATAAGAAAGAAACATATGCACAACTAGACAATATATCAAGATAGAAAGTTTAAACCATATTATGTATGAAGCTAACTTAAGTGAACAAAAGATTTGACAAAGATACCAATTGAATCCTTTAAGCATTGCATATCTCCAGAGACTTGTTGATCACTTTATGAGACTAAAAAAATATTACTTGAAACACATATTAGTCTTAAAATCATAACCCATAGGATATACTCCCCCACGCATACAAGTGTTAAATACTTGTGAGAGATATACACTAGTTATTGATAACAATGAGGAGGGTACCTTATAGATTGGACACATAGCACATAAAAGATATCAAATAAAAAACTAGCACCATTAAAGGAACCTACCACTAATAAACTATGTAGGTTGCTCATGTGTTAAAGAAAGAAACATAAGCAACCTACCATATGATGACCTACACTAGGTATTGCAATAAATTGAAATATGCATATGCAATCCTAGACAAGGAAAGTGAATTCATCAATTTAGAGGATTTAGCATCTAGTACCTTTGCCTTGTTTACCTTTAGATGGAAATTTGGGTATATGATGATCATAATTTTTATCAATGCGTCCGATTCTGTACACTTGGCTTCTTTGCTTGAACCTTAACTTCATCTTGTGAGTCAAGTCTCCAAATCCTCATAGCCGCTTCGGGCTTCAACTCTTCTTTGGACCCAAACCGATTGGGGGCCTCTTCATGTTGGTGATGACTTCCTTGGGCACCCAAATGGGTTGGTTCCACATCCGATTCTTTCTCCCAACCATGTGTGCAACCACCTTGCCATTGTCCTTCTTTTTGAGCTTGTAGTGATTACTCTCGGTCTTGACTTTGTAATTGGGCTTGGTGTAGATGTTAGAGGTCTTGTTGGAGAGGTGCATTGTCTTCTTCTTTTCCTTAGTCTCTTTCTTCACATGCTTGCATTGGAAGGACTTGTGTCCTTCTTGATGGCACTTGAAGCATGTCACGATTGATCCCTCCGTAAGCTTTTTTACCATGGTAGCACGGTTATCTTGAGGAGGTTGGACATGTCCCTTACCCTTTAATCTTGCCAAGTCCTTCTTTACTTCTCCACTTCTTGTTTGAGCTCATCATTCTCTTGTGCAATGAGGTTGTTAGGTGTTTATATAACAATATTTTTAACACAAATCTCATTGCAAATAGGTGAGATAGATATATCAATCAAATCCTCACAAGAAGTGGAACCATCTACCTTAGGCTTAAAATTAAGAGTAAGGTCGTAGATTGTTTCAAAGGGACCTTAGTTTGAGATTCAATTAACTCAAATCTAGCCTTAAGCTCTGCCTTAAGTAGCATGAATGTCATTAAGTAACCTTTAGCAAATTGAATTTTCTTAATAATTGTTCATAATTAGAAACAAAAGTAGCATGAATGTCATTAAGTGTATTGAATTTCTTAAGCTCTTTTGATTGTTTCTTTAAGGTCATTTGTTGCTCATTTATCAAATCAAGAAGTTGTTTATAGGAGGGAGAATTCTCATCGGATTCATTATCACTTACATCATTTTCCATGCCTTTGGCTATAAGGCACTCTTGTGACAACTTGCGTGATGACGACTTGCATGATGATGGCCTTGAGGAAGAGTTTCTCTTGGAGGAGTGGATGATGAGACTCTCATCTCTTGAGCTTGAATCTTCATCTTCACTCACTCATCTTTCTATGCTTGCAAATGCTTATCTTCTTCCTTTTGTCTCCCTCTTGTTCTTAGTCTTCTTCTCTTTCTTAATATGATCAATTGTTTTGGCCAAGTCTTTTAATGAGATCGGATGATCAATCTTGGTATTGATCCTCTTGATGTTCTTCTCCACTTGTAACATGAGCTTGGCCATCTTGGGACCAATCTCTTCATCACTTGAGGTACTTTGCTCATCTTCTTCACCGCTCTCTTCTTCTTCATCATCATCATCTTCACTTGAGCTTGACTCTTGCTCTTGCCTCCTCATCTTTGCCTTCATGTGTGAGCATGGTGTTTGCTTGCTTATGAGGGTAAGGTTCTTAGTATCGGATGAGGTAGAAGCTTCAACTCTCATGTTCATGGTTATCTCATGGGTGGTTATCTTGCCGAGAACTTGGCTTGGAGTCATCTTGCTCATATCGTGGTTGTCGTAGATGATGGATACAATTAGCTTGTACTTTGGAAGAAGAGTTTGAAGTATTTTTTTCACCACTTGAGCATCTTCAATTTGCGTCGAACATAGCCCATTGATCTCATTGATAAGAATATTCAAACGTGAGTACATGTCATTAGCACTTTCATGGGAAAATTGTTTAATGCTATTAAGCTTAGTAACAAGCACATGGTATTTCTCATTGCGCACATCCTTTGTGATTTCATGTATTTCAATGAGAGTATTCCAAATATCATGTGCATTAGTGAGACAATAAACATGATTAAATGCATCAACATTTAAAGATGATAAAAGAATACGTTTTGCTAATGCATCGAATTGCCTCTCCTTATTTGTGAGGCGTTTTCCCATTCATTCTTCGGTGATTCTCCAAACATCTAGACCTTTGGCTTGCAAATAGCATGTTACTAGAATTTTCCAACGAGGGAATTAGTGCCGTCGAAATGTGGAGCGCTATGCGGTTAAACCTATCAAGAGCATAAGATTCTGATACCAATTGTGACGAACTGTGATGTCCTAAGAGGGGGTGGATTATGAGACTTAGAAACTAATAGCTTCAAAAACTTCACAAGATAAATCTATCTGAATTTCTATCTAAATGTGCTCTAGGTTTATCTAGTGTGTCTACTCTACCGCTCAAGAGGATTGCAACCTACTATAGTAAGATAAATTGCAAGTATGTAAATGCAGAAACGTAAATAAGATAGAGACAAACTCGATACAATAGATTTTTATCATATGGTATCGATGGCACACAAGCCACCCCTAGTCCACAATAGAGCTCCACAAAAGGATATGCTCCCGGTCATCAAGTATCTTCCAGTCACGGCTCTTGAGCTACCAAGTCACCAAGACAAGGCCTCAAGCACGGTGAGCTACCAAGCCACTAAGGTGAGGTCTCACCACTAACCTCTCTTCCAGCCACTTGAATGCCGTCTTCACTTTGGAGCTTTAGTTACAAAGACAAGGGTCTCTGCATCCCCGCATAATCTTCTTGCTGCCGCTCCACACCAAGTCGGAGGGTCAACAAGTTACCGGCAAGTCACAAAGACTCCAAGACGCCAACGTACCTCTCAGTACACGGTTGGATCACTCCTTAATCTACTCTCTAGGTTGCAGCACCTAACAACACTTCTCTCTAGGCTATAAGCACTAATCACTCTCTAATGTTGTGTTTAATCGCGTTGGATGAACACTTTTAGCACTTTGATGGCTTGGATGTCTTCTCAAGTGTATATGGACTTTTCTGGACTCCAGCACCTTCAAATAGCCGAGTGGGTGGGTATTTATACCCGCAAACTCACCAACTAGCCGTTGCTCCAACAGCTCAACTTTATTGTGAACACCGGCTGATCCGGTGACAACATTAGTACAAGCACTGAACCATCCGGTGTGTACAACCTTAAAAACTAGCCATTAGAACACACTCAGAACCACTTCTAAACACTGGATTGTCCAATGTATACTTCATCTCCATCATCGAACTATCTGGTGTGTATACTTGAGCATGACCGAGCTAACTTCTTTACTGTTCAATTGTCTGGTGTATTGATGTTCTGATCATCAGACCTTCCGGTGTGTATATCTTCATCTTCTCAGGATTTTTCACACACTCTGTTAAATGCTCTGGTGTGAGCCTTCGGTGCACACAGCATTGATCACCGAACCATCCGGTGCCTTGATCTTGTCTCCTCAACTCTGGAAACGCCTTTGTAGGAAATACTCCAGTGTCTTCAACTTCGTGCACCAGACCTTCCGATGTATGGAAACATCCATGGCTTCTTTTGATAAGAATGCTCTGGTGTGTATAGCCCTCAGAGCACCGGACCATCCGGTGAGTATAACACACCTGAGAGGAATACTCTGGTGTGTACAATTCTTCCAATACTAGATCATCGGTGAATATATTTTTTCTCGTACTTCTTTAATTCAACCAAACTTTATCTCGGCTTTGGTGGCTTCTTGATGTATTACATCCATGAGACCTACTAACATATATTCTTGAAACATGTTAGTCCTAATGACCATATTGTCATAATCACCAAAATCATAATCATGGCCTAATAGAACCATTTTTGTTACAACGGGTTATCAGGACCTGTCACTAAAGACCCATTATTGACGGATCCCACTACGACCTATCACTAATATACCATCTGATCGGGACCCGATATAGACGTGTCACTAATGAGTGGTCATTATTGACACGTCATAATATGACCCGTCACTGATGATAATAGTGAGGATCAAGTTGTGATCCACCACTAATGACCAACTCATGAGTGACGGGTTATCTTAGGTCAGTTATTTGTGATGGGTCATCCTAGGCCAATCATTAGTGACGGGTCATAACGGTATTCACAAATATTTTTTTATTTTTCTCTTATTTTTTCTCACCTTAGCAACACTAGAATAGGAACTGTTGTACATTTTTACTCAAGTTTGATGTAAGAGGTGATGGTTATGGACACAAACGGGCATTCCAAAAATGGTGCAGAAACTTCAAGAGATGAGAACTCAATCTTCTATGCCGAATTGAGCCTGAAATTTTTTTTCTGAACTCGACATAGTCGGGAGAAACGAATGTAACTTTTTCTGTAGATGTTTGTAGAGTAAAAAATGACAAAATCGGAGTTCGTGTGCAAAAATTATACCCGTTTTACCTAAGAACACAAAAATGTTAAAATCGGAGTCTAGGTCACCTATCAAATTGCCATCATTTGCATGAGATATTCAAAAATTTATAAAATATTAATACAAATTTGGATGAAGATAGATTTTATATGTAAATTTTAACCCTTATCGAAATTTGGCAAAATCAATCATTAATGATGAGTCAACATTACGACTCGTCCCTAATGTTCAGTCATTAGTGACATGTCATAATTATGACGTGTCACTAATGGCCTTCAGCAAAGAAGGTTAAAAGGATAAAATATTCGGTTTTAATCACAACTACGTGATAGGTGAAGTGGTAAGAGAGCTACGTGTGCGAAGGAGAGGTCGTATGTGACATATGCGATGGGCCTGCGTGGGGATATCTCAGGTGAAAAATAATTTTTTTGACTTTTTTGTCCAAAATATGTGAAAAATATCCATCAGTCATTAGTGACGAGTCAAGATTACTATCCATCACTAATGATTGAATATTAGTGATGGGTAACGTTTACGACCCGTCACTAATGGTCGTGTTTTTTACAGAAAAAACTTAAAAAATAAATAGTGATAGGTCATAATAACCTCTTATTAGTGACACAATCAGAGTGATGGGTGTGAAACCCGTTACTAATGACAGTTATCATCCATCACTCATGAGTTTTTTTTTCAAGTAGTGTATCAAGCCCCGGTGCACTCACAAAGATTCACATTCCTACGGACTAACTGAGGATCATTCTGGTAGTCTGATTCCATCGTACATACTGTGCTCTCTCTTTTTCCATCATATATATACTTAGCAGATAGTAGAAGTTCCATCTTTCTGTGGAACCATATATCTTTGTAAGCAATAGATCAAATGAACTAGAACTACCCAAAGTAATACCAACGTTAAAAAGAAAAAGACGGTGTTCATTCTACAGCATGTGAACTGAACAAAGTAGTATAGAGCTTGCTTTCTGCAATCAAGTCTTGCATGATTCTTTTATGTACCGAAGTAGGTTTTCATTTTCAGTTGTGCTGGCTTTGGCACTAATTATTTCGCCATGTTTGCGATCCAGGGATCTTCCTTCTCCGGCTGGTGCCGTTTGATATCGCCCTCACGGCCTCACTGTATGCGCTGCTGCGGCAAACCACATCCCAAAGTCTATGGTTGATGAGCTCATCGAAATCTACAGTGGCGCCGGTGGTGTCGCCATGTCATGCTTGCAGCCTATGGGCATTAGGCTAGGAGGTTTGTGTTAATGTACTTTGATCTCCATGAGCGCATGCTCAGTGAGATCATGCTCTGTATTTCGACATCCATGAGCTTCAGTCGACTCGCGTTAATTTCTGCTAATTGTGGACCTTTGTTATGTTACGATATATGTTAGGTCATCTGGTCATGCTGAATCATTTTACTTAGTTCTATGCATGTTATATACCATATTTGACTCGGATTCCAGTTGGCTCCATGTCTGAGTTACTGCAAATTCAGTCTGGGTTAGCAAGAGTCGGAAGAAATTCCACAGCTTTTGTGTCCCTTAGCTTGTACCTGTGTTTCCATCTGCAGGTCATTTTATATCCATCTTGTTGGAATATCTCACAGATTATATGAAGATCAGTTTCAACCGTATCTGATATTTCAGCTTTTGCGGTCCAATATTTGTAGGTTCTTATCAGAAACTCCTCAAAACATGGGTACTGTAAGTAAAGAAAATATGTGTAACATTTTCTGAACACTGTTCCGCCTCTATATTTTACTAGCCCTAAAGAATATTTTCTGGGTAAATTGCATCACAAGTCCTCAAATTCATCATTGATTGATCCCATTTACGCATCTGATGATTAGCACAGAACTAGACCTGATGACCAATTTTGGATGACCTGACACCAAGTGAGCTGCTAGCAAAGATATACGTGAGCTGGGACGGGAAATGGTAATATGCAAAAAAAAGGACAGAAATTGGCCACTAAATAACTTATCATGTTTCTTATATGTTATTATTGTGTCAATAACATGTAGGTTCAGTCTCATGTCATCCTTATAATGGATGGCATATTAGGGATTAGGTAGTTATTCAATGTATATCGTGAATTTATCCCATTTTATACCATCTTCCTCGTATAAATATATGTGGATGCAATCATATTGACATCAGCAGGGTATCAGACTTGAAGAAATGTGAAGTCTGGGTTTTTTTTTTTTTTTTTTTTTTTAAGCTGGTAGAGTCTGAATTCTGAATATTCAGATTGTTCAGAGATGGCTCAAGTCGAAGCCTGCGCTTGGCGTACCTCTTCACCGAATTAATATTCAGATTGTTCAGAAGAAAAGCAATTGTCCAGATATGTTACTGCAGGAGAGGATGAAGATCGAATGGGTAGAACCATTTTCAAATTTCACTGTTCTGTACTATTCACTGTTTAAGTTTTGTCAAACTCTGTTAATTACCTACTGCTGTAAACCGGGACTTATATAACACATATCCGTGGAAGGATGAACTTGAACTATGATGACATCAAATTGCTATTCTGCTGCTGTAACGTAGCTTAGCCTGTAGTTCTCCATACTACTCCCAAAATACCTACCGAAAATCCATTATGAATCAGATCCCACATTTTCTAGGATCTGACAGAGGGGAATCGCCAGACAGCAAGGGAGTTTGGTGGAAATGAACTTGTTGGCCACTTTAAGGTTTCTCGGCAGCATGGTGGTTTCAGGCGGTCGTTGTGATTAAGCCATCTTCCATGGTTTTCATTTGGACTTCAATTTTTCTTTGAGAGAAAGATAATAACAGAGGAGATGGAGTGAAGCGTATCGAATATGCGTAAGTCCATTGCAAAAATCCTCCTTTGCAGCCCTTGCAGCTTAACCAACCAAAAACAGCCACCAGGTTTGGTTTTGCACCAACATGAGTCACTTAAGCAATACTAACCAATCTGGAGCACTTATCGGCTTTCACTTGCACAATACTAACCTCGCAAATTGATGGGCTTGTGACGCGATTCATTCTCTCTCGTTTATTAGGGCCCTTCCCAACATTTTTTTTTTCAAAAAAATGCCCTCCTGCATTATTTTTGGTGGTATAGGTAGTTCAGAACTTATTTTCAAACATCAACCCTGCTTGGTACGCCAAACCTCTGAAACACTGATACTTCAAGAAGGCACCATATCCATATCAGATAACATATCTGATACCAATACTTGCCAGATACGTATCCGATAAGTATCGAAAAAATAATTATGTAAATTCTGGATACACAATTGGATACTTCTCCGATAGCCCTGCCCGTTTGCGCCTGCTTGACCTAACAAGTTACCTCTCTAGCTCTCCCCTGTTTAGATTAATTGGTTAGCAAAATTGGGTGATGATTATGATTTATATGGAGTGGAAATAATTTTGCATGTTGTGAAGACGATAAAGAAAAGTAGTGTTGATATTGTATAATTTGAACTATCTTTTGTCATCTCATATGCAAATTATTGATAAATTAAATCTAGGCATATGTCTACTTTGATAGGACATATTGTCAATAGTAGCTTATGAATGATTTAGATAATATAAACATGCACTGCAAATATATTACTATTTTTTAAGTAAAACGTATCCGTGTATTAGGTTTCTTGGAAAAATAACATATCCCCATTTAAAAATAGGTTAATCCATCAGCACATAGCCTTCGGTCATTTCATATAACACACAAGTAGTGCTTGCATAAAACCTGTTCAGACTGAAAGGGTGCAACCGATAGAGAGAGAATTGGGGGAAGGCCACACTGATATAAAATTGATCCTATTATGTAATCAGTTGCGGCATTTTGTACTTTCTCTACTTTCCAAATGCCTTTTTGTCATTGCTTCTCCATTAAATACATTATACTAACTCTATTTCTTGTCAATTTGTAATGCTCCAATGTATGTCAAAATCAAACTTTGATAAACTGAGCAACAGGATGCAAAATTGTTCCACTGAATTCGTATATGAAAGTACTTTATTTAGGCCATAATTTTGTAAGTTACTAATGATATAGTAAATATTCAGGTAAACCATGCCATGTATTTGGTGACAGAGGATGTAAAATGTAAGATTCACTATTACTAATGAAATCTGCAATTTTGAAAGATTTCGCCACGTATGATTAGTAAATCATCCCAATTTGCACATTGTTAAATTTTGTCACGTGTATAATTTCTGGTATCTCAATACTTAGAGCAGTCAATTTAATGCAAAATCTCCCATATTGCATCCTGATTCCATCCAAATATAACTATACTAAACAGCTATTTGTTTTGCGCCAATACTTACCAAAGCAGTTTCTGGCAGCATCAAACAGATTTTGGCAAGATTGTCTCTCCATTCAACTCCCTAGTTCATTCAATTGCAAATATTTGGCAAAGCCATGGGTTGCTAATTTGGTGGCCAATCTTTTTGGCAAGTTTTACCATAAAAGGAAAATTCATTATCAAACTAAACATTAGCTTGGTGATTGGCAATCCCTATACATTGCCTAAATTTGTTTGATGCCAATTGGCCACCAAATTGGTTTGATGCAAAATTTATATTCTACACCGTAAGTCCTACCAAAACTTTGGTAACAAGCCAAACACTTGCCAAATCTGTTCCGCGCTACAAAAATCGGTAACACAAGTATTGGGAAAAACTGGCACCAACAAATCAGACTCCAAATTTCGGCATATGCTTAATATAAATGATTGTGTACTGTAACAGCCCAAATATCTGCATGCTTAATGGAGTACATTGGGCATGACACCTGGTAAAGATATCACGTTTATATTCCTGTAAATGATTGTGTAGTGTAACACCCCAAATATTGGCATGCTTAATGGAGTACATTGAGCGTGCCACCTGGTAAAGATATCACGTTTATATCCCTGTAAATGATTGTGTACTGTAACATATTATAAATAGCTCGATCACCAGAAAGGTTTGGCCCAACAATTGTCATTTCACAGGAGTCCAAACAAAGGAGAAGGAAGAATGGCTCAAGTGTCAAGCTCTCTCTCCATTGTTTTGTTGTTCCTCACACTAGCATTTGTGGTATTGATTTTTCTTTTAATGTTATCAGTATCTTTGGGTGTTTTCAAGTGCTAAAAAGCGGACAGTTTTGCGCATTTTTTTTACTTCCCTTTGGCACTGTTAACCTGGCCATCATTGGAACATATATGCTTATAGTCACCATATAAACGTGTTCATTTTTCAGGTCGAGGTTTCTTCTGTAAGCACGAATGGAAGACTTTACAAACCAGTAAGTCCATAGCATTATTCAATTCCTTCCATACTTTGACAAAGCTCCATTTTTTTAGTATCTAGAATTGGATTGTTGAATTAATTTACTGATTTCATGTATGAATTTGTAATGTAGGCTGGTGCTGAAGGCTCTGTGCCCATAGAACGTAATGAATTTTCTGTGTTCTCTACATACTCTTTTTTGGCGAAGTTTCATTAGTTGTGTTCCTAGAATATCACTTTTCATCTTATTCCTCTTCTCGTGCATGTACAGAATGCCCAGACAAATGCGACTACCGCTGCTCGGCTACATCACACAAGAAGCCGTGCCTTTTCTTCTGCAACTATTGCTGCCAGAAGTGCCTGTGTGTTCCATCTGGCACATACGGCAACAAGGAAGAATGTCCGTGCTACAACAACATGAAGACCAAGGAAGGCGGCCCCAAGTGCCCTTAAAAATGAATAAAATGATTGGAAGCCATGTACCCTCTTATATACAATGACTTCCCTATTTTACAATTGGTTGCATGGTGTAAATTTTTTTAGTCCGTATCATCTCTAAGCACCAATGTTCTATGTAGTTTAGTATGTTTGCGAAAGGTGAATTGGTATAATAATTTTGATACGAGACTCTCAAATTTCGAAACTGCACGGGTTATAAAATTAATATATCCCATCTACCTCCTTACATTTGACATCCAATACCCTGGATCTAAAAGAAAGTGGTTATTAAGGTTCTTGTCCATGTTTCCTTCTTTTCCTGGCATCTTTTCACATTCTGAAGACTATGGCTCAAAATGCCAAAACCGAAGGGTTTTAGATTCTGAGTCAATTTGACTCACTGTTGGTTGACTATTTTTTCCTTCAAGTATCACACGAATTCATGTATCTGTCTCCTTGATAAATTCTCAAATCACCTAATGTGGAAACTAAGATGTGTGCCTTTTGATATTATTTTTAAATAAATTAACAAATGCTGCTGCAATAGAGATGGTGCCGCATCAAGGACAAACATTCTACGGATTTGTGCATGTTCCTTTGGTCTTTTCTATTCGGATTTAGCCATGAAGCAGCTAACAAATAGATTTATCAGCCGGTCAAACCACAATTAGCTGCAACTCCATGAAGCACAGATCCAAAGGTACGCCTGGTGCCTTTTCTACGGGCAACTAAGGCTGTGATGCCATGTGATGAGAAATGATTTGGTCCGATCTTTCGATAGGTAATGAGAAGTCAATTTGTGGAGATAGGATGTTGATGATGTAAGGCTTCTGATCAGAACTAAAAGTAACCCTTAGAATCGCTGCACTACAGCTCCGTTGGTTATCAACCATACATAAACACGGCTGACCTCCTCAATAAGGCTAATCCATGCATGTGAATAAAGAACACAAGCAAGAACCCAGTAGATGCAATCTGAAATTGCGAATAATATTAAGCGTGTGATAAAGTGGGGTACTACAAACCAAAGTAGCATCCTAGTTGGTCTGGTACAGAAGCAAATATCTCACAAACAATGTGTGTAGATGCAATATAAGCAAAACCCAAGTCTAAAAGTGGTGGCAGCAAACTATATAAGAAAATGAGTGGCGTTGCAGCTGCTATTGCTATTTTCTTGATTTACTCTATTGGGACCAAGGAGGAGGAGGCCAAGGGGGTAGGCTTTCTAGGGCACCCCTTGGGCGTGCTCTTGGTGGTGGGATGCACATCAACTTGGTCCTGGGCTCTAAACGAAATTACAAGGCACAAGGCCTGATAAAAGGTGATGTTGCACCCAACACAAATAACAATGATTTATCATGATGTTTTGAAGGTTTTGGACGAATTTGGATGTGGGACTGGATCCATGGGAAAGGTAAGGAAATAATATTTTCATCAAGTACTCATACGTCTCCATGAAACTCCAGATGAAATAATTATGGCCTTTGAAAGCCGGTGCTATCAGTATGTTCTGAACTAGTTGTAGCCATGTCGATGTAGGAGTATAGGTAGGCTCAGTCATGTAGTGAAAGTAGTTGTACATGTTGGAGCAGAAATAGTCGTGGCTATGTAGCACCATATCATCATCATCATTAAGTAGGAAAAGTAGCGGCGTGCTATTATTAACAAGCTTGTTGTCATGTAAATATGAAAAATTACACACACACACACACAAATATACATGTTGCATGGGATGTATGGATTGCCTAGTTGTGATTGCATTCGCAATGAACATAGTCTCATCACTTTGCATGCTTTATAAATCTCAGCACTGACTAGTATGACTGAAGGGTTGTGTTGTGCTTGCAGTGGTTTGAAATGTACAAGTGGTTTTCTTAGCCCTACATCCCAAGCACTCTTTTTAAGTTGATAGTATCACTGTCGGTTCTTCTTACGATAGATGTGAATCGGTAGTGATAGATCGATACCTTGATTCCTATGCCCCACACATTCATACTATCACTCTGGTTGTAGTTGTGAGCTGGCAATAATAGTATGTCAATGTCGGTTGGTTACTTGATCCGGTAGTGATAGTTTCGCTGCCCTATATAACTTTGTGTATCCATCCTTCTTGAATACTTAGCTGCTACCGAGCCACCACACTGACGCCTCGGCTCCCGGCATGCATCATGCCCTCCCTGGCTTCCTCCACCGTGTGAACTCCTCCACATCTCAATGCTGACACAACCCCCTCATCCACCCCAACGTCGGCCTCCTCCACACTCCAGATGAATACATTATTTTTTCAGGTTGAGGTCTCTGGGAGCATGAACAGACGGTTATACCAGCCGGTAAGCACATAACAGAGTAGTCTCTGGGTGCTGGAAATAAGAAGAAAGTGTATCTTCATTTCCAGTAATGGGGTTTTAACCACTCCGAATGAATTTGTTGTAGGTTGGTGTAGAAGGCTCTGTCCCTGTAAAAGTTAATAAAAATGTCCCTTCCCAAATCATCAATTGTCTAAAGATGGATGTACCCCTCTCATTTTGCATTATTTTCCTATCGTTGTATCGACAGAATACCCACAGAAATGCGACGATCGCTGCTCAGTAACGAAAAGTAAGGAGGTATGCCTCAAGGACTACAATATATGCTGCAAGAAATGCCGATGTGTTCCATCTGGCACCTCTAGCAACAAGAATGCCCCTGCTATAACAACATGAAGAGTAGCCAAGGCAAGCCCAAGTGCCCTTGAAGATCAATGGATAATGCTTGGAAGCCAGTATTTACACTGAGCTCCACATCTTGGCTTCCTCTACTCTTCCATGTATTATTTTGGTAATAACGAGAAATGAAATAGTTTTGAGTGTTTTGTCATAAAAGTAGTGTTGGTAAAAGAAACTGTTTTCCACAAATAAAATGCGGTGAGAGCCAAGTCACATGAATGGCTCAAACTTGAAGGAGAGACAGAGAATAAGGGGACATCAAAGTTGTCTGGACAATTTTTCCCCCTTAGCTTGATGGCCAAGGGTCTATATTTATACTGGTATATAAAGTGTGAATATACAAACATGCTCCTAGGAGGTAGGCAGAGGTATATGTCTTATACTATACAACAAGAGAGTGGGCTAGCCCAGTAATTATCCATACGGCTAGTAAGGCGGTTGTCCTAGTGACAAGTCATCTATTTCGGCGCCGCATTGTACCAGCATCTTAGGCGTCCACCACTTGTGCCATGGTGTCAAACGGCCACCACTGCACCAGCATTGAATGCTGGTCACCACACTGCATGTGGGGGTGGCCTGCAGGCATCCTCCTGGTTGATCATTTTGAAGGCTTGGAAGGCTTCGGGTCTCTGGAGGCATGGCCTACAGGACCACCACAGAGCCTCGGGCTCCGGAGGAGGCTGGAGCTTGGTGGTCTTCAGGCCCAGCCTTCTTGTGCCAAGGGATGTCAGGGGTCCTTAATAGCGATTCCCCCAATAGTAGCCCCTCGCAAGGATGGCCAACGGTGCAGCTATCCTCGTGGTATCCAGAGCAGGGCCTTCAATGATCCTTGGCCCCGAGGTTGCAGGCCCTCAGTTCTCCGATGATGATGTCCATTGGAATGCTGGTCAGGGGTGCAGACTAAATACCCAACGTTACCTATGAGGGAGATCATTAAATACAGCGTGCGGAGGGTGATGTAATCACGCACGTTCTGTTGGTATTGGAGACGAGTAACGCATTGGTATTGGAGCAATGTGGCGAGCGGTTCCACCTCCCCATGATTGCGGGGAGAGGAGACAGGACGTGTGCACTCGCCGCTAGGAGGTAACAACCCATTCCCCAATTTATAGGGTGGGGGTTATGGACGAGTGTCATTCATCCAACGTCTCTATTTTTGCGCTTGAGTTCTTGCGCACACATCCACCAGACCCCCACCTTTGCAGATTCCTAGTAGATAAGATCTTCGTGTTGCTTCTTCAAGAGGCCATGGCTCGCTCTGGCACCCGTAGTGGAGCGGGCTCACCATCGAGGGGCCGCACGTCATTGATAGATCCGGCTGCCACATCGGCGGCAGTCACTGATAGTGGGGGTACAGGCGGAACCATCAATGCCCGCGGTCAGCAGAATCCTGGGTGGCGAAAAACCTTCCACTGATGCCTAGCCCGCCGTTGGGGGTAGAGCTACGTTGTGCCAGTAAGAAATACCCTCTTCAGACTAGTAGGTTGGGCGCGTCGACCATCACTAAGGCCGAGCTCGATTGACTAGTCGCGGAGGGGAAGATCCCCTCCTGATCGGTCGCGTGCGTTCCGCGAAGGGAGACTACCCCCGCACCACTGGGCCACAAAATCGTGGTCTTTGAAGCTTTCATCAATGCTAGTCTCGGGTTCCCAGTGGTGTCACTCCTTGAAGGGGTGCTTCGGCATTATTTTGTGGAGCTTCGCTAGTTCTCGGCGAATGTCATCGCTCGCTTGGCCATCTTTGAGTGGACTATGCGGGCGGAGGGCTATGAGGGGCGCGCAGAGTTCTTTGCCGCCCACCACGAGGCAAACTGCCAGCCAAAGCTACAGGTGGAAGGTGAAGTGAAGAAAGCCCTTATCTTCGTCAACGTGAACTTCCAGCTCAGGCCGGAGTACCATGGATTGTTCCCAGCGAAGGCCATCAATGAGCTGTGGTACATTGGGTGGTCAAAGAGGTGGTTGTACTGCGATGTGGGTTCCAAGTCCCCTCTTTGCTCTACCAACCAAGAGATCAGGTACATTCGGACCCCGGTAGTGGAAGTGTCTGAGGCCCGAATGACCTCGAGGGTGGAGCTCCTCTGACGGGTCGCATGGTGGATGAGCATACATGACCTCGCAGAGGAATTCAAAATGCTACGCATCAGACCCTTCAAGTGGGTTGGGACTGCGTCTTCAAGCCTGGTGAGGATGGCGACGGTGAGCCAAACACATACTCCGGGCCTGTCATTGACTTTGGTGTGGCCTCCCTTCTATTCAACTTCAAACTAGTAGACGTGAGGCCTCCTTTTATTTCAGAATGGTGTCAGACGCTGGATGAAGCCACTGAAGCCGTGGACAAATTCCTTGGTCCACCTTCCTTGGCTAAGTGGGAGCAGCTCATGGAACTGGTAGGGAGCTGGGAGCATCACAACCGGATCTGCTCGCACCTTGGTTTGGCGGCCTCAGCGTGGAATGATCTGGCAGAGACTTAGGGAGCCGGAAAGCATGGGTGTTCTACCACTGGTGTTACAGACTCCATATCTACGATGGGCCTTCTCTCGGCCTGAACTCCCATCGTCCCAGTGGGATCGTGCACCAGTTCAGGGGTTGGGTCGTCCGGGATGGAGTCGGAAGGGGCCAAGCACTGGAGGCTCGATGATAAATCTGAGGCTAGAGATGGCATGTCCGAAGAGGAGGCCTGGTCTGGAGGTGGGGGTACCTTAGCCTATCTGAACCCAACTGCCCTTAGCCCAGGCGGAGGAGGGTGCGATGCCGGCCTTGATGACCTTGGACCCTGGGGATCCTTCCCCCCATTGATGATGAGGATGTGATGGGTCCGAAGGCCACTGCGACCGTTGGCGTGGGTGAGTCCGCAATTCTTCCTCTTCCTTCTCTCTTTTTCTTTGAGGGATGTGCTCACGGCAATGTTTTTTACTTTTGCCTTCTTATTTGCAGGGACCGTTGGTACGTACCCTTCTGGGCCCCCCACTCCGGACGTATCGGCTTCAGCCAGAGTCCTGGTGATTCCGCCAGGGGACCAAAGGTGGTGTGCCGGAGGTTAGGGCATCACCACCGCAGGTCGTGACTGCGGAACGAGTTGTGGTGGTCACGGATGGGATGGAGGGCTCTGGACCCTCCGGGGTGTTCGCCCCTACTCCTCTAGTGTAGGGCTTGACTCTAGAAGACCTGACCCCGTCTGACTTTGCACTTCGTCTAGAGGCGATGAGCATCTTTACCTCTGTCTCGTCTCTCTTCACAAGTGGGGAGGTGAGGCGGTCTCTGGCTCAGAGGCATCCGGACGAGGTGGCTATGTGCCTTCGAGCGTCGGTGTGGCAGGTATTTTTGTTTGTAATGGATCCTTTTATGGCTGTAATTTATGGGCCAGTGCCCTTACGCTCCTTCGCTGCGACTTGTAGCAATTGGTCATAGTGGAGGAACTAGAGCGCTCACATCGTTAGGACCTCATGGTGGTTCATGACTCGGCATGTGCTGATGTAGAAATACTCTTTATGCGTTGGTGGAGCCGAGAAGTGAGCGGTGACCACAGAGGGCCACCTGTAGGAGCAGGTGACGCGCTAAGAGCAAGTGGGGGAGGTGGCTTGGGCAGTTGCCGAGGCCCACCATGCTACAGAGGAAGCTGTTGGCACAGCCAATGCGGCCCGTGTTTCCATGGAAGGCGAGGCCCAAGATCTTCTGATTGCTGTGGCTGAGGCTCAGCGTGAGGGGAGGGCTGCTCATGCCGTGGAGGACACACTATGTTCTGAGCGCCAAGGGCTAACCGGTCGTGCAACGAAGGCTGCCCGGGTTCTCGGGAAGGTGCTGGAGGGCCTCGGGGCCCAGGACCCACCTTTGCCCTCTAGGGCGAACAGCCTATTCCCGACGCTCCACTAGCTCTAGTCTGCCGTAGGGGTGATGACCAGCGCCGTTGAGGCCTATGCCAGCTCTAGCGTCTACGTGACCTCAATGGCTAGAGCAGCCGGCCCCTGAATCTGTGGTGGAGGCCATCATGTCCGAGGTGCCCCCAGTGGAGGTTCGGGCAGTGATGGTCGGCTTCTGCCGGGGGTATGGATGATGCATGGTTGGCCCATGACATTGCAGTTCATAGAAGATCACCTAGGATCAAGCACCCACAGAGCCCCTCACCTAGATTTTCTAGTGGGGGCTCAGGCTCCGCATCCCAACACCTCTTCAAGCGGACCGACGCCTCGGCAAGACATCTTTGGGTTGCCTCCAGAGCTGAACACCACTTCGCAGCCGCCCCTGCACGCAGATGACATCCCACAGGACCCACTATTAGAGGTGTAACTCCGAGCAGGGTTTGCATGTGTTATTTTTTCCTTTTCTTATATTCCCTGGGGGGGGGGGGGTTCACGGGTGTATCATGTTGGTCTGGCACTTCTGCCTTGATATACTCTGACTCTTTGCTAGCTAATCTCTTAATGGGGCTATGCCTCCCTTTTGTCTTGTCTGTTCATTCTGCTGATATGCTAAGGTGTGTATGCAACGATGCTAATCTTTGAGTAGGGCTTCCGCGTGCAGGATGGGCGATTTGAGATAGTTGGAAGCATCCTAGGTACTTGGATTGTTGATTTCCGAAGACGGGCCCCGAGCGTGTATGGAGGAACTGTCCAAACAATATTCTAATTAATCACTAGGAGGATCATTATTCATAATCACAACCTCGATGATTAACCAGAATATCATCCCAGTAGTCTCAGCACACATTTTGTGCCCAAGATCAGAACACATGTCTTTACAACATATAGCATCACAACACAGCTTAAGAAAGAGCAAGTAATTAACATTATATTACAAGTTTTAAGCACTACCAAGTTATTACAATTTATAGCAAAAGAGAGCGAGGAGACTAAAACCTGCTAAACTCCTAACTAACAAAAGAAACTACGTAGCGGAAGCTAAAGCCATAAACGGCAAAACGAGGATGGAGCCATATGCCCTTAGGCTTCATCACAAAAACACGCCAACTGAGTAGGATGCACTACTCATGCCTGCCACCACTCTCGGTAGGCGTGAAGTAGCCAATCACCGCTTCCTCCTCACCAGCAAAACCTGTAGAGCAACTGAGTACGAAGGTACTCGCAAGACTTAATCCATATAGAGCACATATAAGTAGCTCAACTCCAAGGATTATGCATTGAGCTGTTAGGAAGAAAAGGCCTCAAGGTTAAGTACATTAATATGCTTAAGCAACCTAGACATATGTGTGAGCACCTAAACTTGACTAACAACAAAACCATTATACCCTGCAATGACCAACTACACATAAATGTAACTGGAACCATCATGAACATGTATGTAACATGAACCATCTTCCCCATGACCAACATATCTGACCACTAACCACAACTCGTGACTCTACGATGGTGCGCATGGACAGAAGACATGCTCATGACCGACAGTGTGGCAGTTTGAACTGTTTTTATACCCTGCAGGGGGATACTCACTTACCCACATGACACGAGGACCATTCGGCTTGCATGACCACACAGGTCCGTACAATGGGGTCCTTGTGACAACCTTTCCTAATAAGCCCTAACCATTTGATACATGCATCGCTCAGTGCGGAGGTATCCAGAACTACTCCTGGAGCAAACTAGATACCTCTACAAGCTCGTCTGCTCACACCGTCGATGTTCAGATCCAAATGATCACAGCTACAGAAGTATTCAGCTTACCTTACCATTAGATCAGCATGTGGTGAGTACAACAAGTGCTAAAGACAAGGGCGGCCAACAGTCGATGCTTAACCAATGCAAGGCGGTCTACAGTATCTGGGCTCCCTCCCTAAACTACCCTGGGAACTTCCTTCATGGCAGATGATACCCCTAACACCACCCACATCTCATCACATTCTCACATCTCAACCATCTCAACAACATAATCAATAGTGTGAAATATTAAGTAAGCCATAAGCTTGCAAAAAATGGCATCACCATCGCTCGACTTCTATTGAGGACCTATGAATTGCTAAGCATGTCGAACAACTCTTAGGCTAGACATCAACAATATTATTGAGGTGATAAGGATGAGGATAATCAACAATTCAAGGTAGATGATATGCAATACAACATAGGTTCTACCCATTTTTTCCCGACATCAACTCGCTACTCATGCAAACATACATAAGCATAATTTATCAAATTTTGACTTCATTCAATTCAACACAAGGGTTCAATATGCTTAGATGCTTGCCTTGCTGCTCTGTCGGCTACCTAATGCTACCCGCACAGAATTCACAAAAGTGGGGTGCCTCGGTGTCACCCTCGCTTGCCTGAACTATCAGATCGATACTCTCTAAAAGAAACATGAGTGCAATGCATAAATAAATGAACAATGCAAAAAGGATGCATAAAATGCATGCTCAAGTAATAGTGGAGCGCTGAGACTCGATAACATTCACAAAAGATCGCTGAGGGACTAGGGCTTCAAAGCGTGAAACCCCGGACAAGCCAACTTAAAGTGCACCAAGCCTTCAGTGGCTGGCGGTCAGATCGGCCCTGGGGTGGCGGTCAGATCGAAGGCCAGCAGAGAGTTTTGGGGGCTGGCGGTCGAACCAATGTTTATCCAGCGATCAGACCGCCCACCAACGGTTAGACCAGCCCTAGCGGTGTTCTGACCCTTGTAGAGCCCTCACTTCGGACCTTCCAGTCCCAACTAGTGGTCAGACTGGCCCTAGCGACGGTCAGACTGCCAGGCCTTGCCGACAGGACCCTTGTGGGGTTGTTGGCGAGAGCTCTAGCGAGACTCTCTACCACAGAGGATACCTAAATACTCTATGGGACTAGTGGAGTGTTTCTAAAGTGACTTGGACAACATTCACCGAGCTAAACTTCAAATACCCCATGGGTTGGATCGAGGCTAGGTTGAGCTTTGGTCTACACAATAGGGGGGGGGGGTCGAATCGAGCTCGAAAACAGGAAAAATGGTAGGGTAAGCCTCACCTTAGTGCATTGAAGCTTTCTAGTGGATGGATTTGCTTCGGGAAGGCTTCGATTTGCGAATTGGCTCCTGGAGTGGTGATGAAGCTTGAGGTTGATGAATGGGTCTCCGACGAGGGAGAAGAGGGGGAAGACTTGGGGAAGTCCTCCGGGAAGCTCGTGGGAGTTCCCACCTCCAATCTCCGACCTTCTAACGCGATGAATGGATCTCTCTCTCTTCTAGTGTTGGGTGGAGAGAGTGAGAGAGAGAGCAAATGAGAGAGTGAGAGAGGCAATCGACCACCTTAAGTTAAGCCTATGTGTGCTGGCAGTCAGACCCCGTAGAGCACCGGTCAAACGGCAGCATGCACACGTGACAAGCCCACATGGCTGCCACCCGGTGGTCAGACCGCGAGTGATCCCGGTCAGACCACGAGAGGGGTTTTGTGCCGAATCATTCTAAGTATTCCCGCTTTTCCTTCCCTTTCTTCTCCAAAGGATCTAGGGCTTTTCTACGAAGCTCTAAACCATCTCTAGGGTGTTTGAAACACCTTCGAACTAAAATTGTCGGACAATTATGTAACAACACAAGTGATAACACATGCAATAATGGTTAAGCAATGCTTAATTACGGCTTATCATTTTTGGGACGTGACAGCGTGCGAACCCTCTGGGTCTATACCCCCGGCCTCGCGATGGGAGCGCTTCATCCTTCCTTGTGATTCCCAAGGATGGGTGGACCCAAGGGTGGACACTGATGTTTTGGTGAAGGCGGCGCCGAGGGACCCCTCTGCTTCTTTTTTATAGGCCAGCTCAGGCTTTGTAGGGGTGGACGAGTGGTGGACGACCTTTGAGGCTGCTGGCCCGTGGGACTCACAGTGTTCTGTTCTACCTTGTGGCTCAAGTGGACTGGTGCCACCGGACATCCTTGCGGATGTAATGCCCCGAGTTAAGGAGGGGGATGCTGAGAAAGCCGTGGAGGCTTCAGAGGAGCTGGATTTCACAGCCTTCAACGCATACCCCTTCTAGGCGGAACCCTTGGCTCCTCAGGCTCAGGGAGATTCTATTTTTGACATGTCTTCGTGACTAGGGTACCCGCGTCATCATGCTGTGCGCTGTTACAGGTCTTCCAATTGAGCTGGTGGTTTTGGAGGCCAAGACCGACCATCTTTATCCCATCGTACTTCAGGGAGGCGTGCCAGTCTAGCACTCTTGTTAGGCCTAGATTGACTGTGGCATATCGCCAAATGCAACTTCTGTATACATGATACTTTAATAATAAAGTAATGTGTTGTGTGTGTGTTTTTTTTTCTCCTCGCCTTATGCTCACACCTGTACTCATGGAGTTCTACCTTCCCCTGGCCCCCTCACACTCTACAGTTGCTGGCTTCCAGAGGTTGCGATAGAGTACTTATAGGTGTGTTGGTTGTGCAAGGATAGAGTAGGCCTTTGTGGTGTGGAGGGTGTAAACCTGAGTTCGATCTCGACATGAGTGGCGGAGGGTTTGAACTTGATGTGATCGAGGCTGATGCGTTCAAAGTATTAGAGTCTAACCTAGTGGGCCATAACTCCATGTTATGACCCACTAGGTTTCACCGCCAGGATTTACATGAGTTGAACTCCTACCCAGAAGCCCCCTTTTGTGCTAACACAACACACACTGGATAGACTCTAACTAGTATGTCACGTCTTGCCCATATCAGCCTCGTGGTTGGTACGTTACTTCTTGGGTTGTCGCTCCACGAACAGGTCCTTACTTAGGTTACTTGAGAAAACACTAAACCAACATCATAACCATGATAACCATCAAAACCACTTTGCTCAAGGCCTAAGGTTCCATGTTGCTAGACCATTAACAAATTAACGACCATTGTTGTGTAAGTTCATTAATCAAGTATATGACACTTCCCAGTATCCCAAAAGCATGGCTAAGCAATCTACCCACCAAAGATACCTAACCATAAACCATCTAGGTTCCAAGGGATGATAAGGGAAAATCTAGGAAAAACCCTAATGTAGGTGACTATCCATCATATTGACAGACATTGCATGCAATTTTTGTAAAACAAAACATTTAAAAACATAAGTTTAAGATGATCAAGGACACTTGTCTTTTACTTAATGCTGCTCAGTGTTGTCGAAATCTTGGTCTCGAAGTCCCTCGAACTGCTCCGGAACATTATCGGCTAATCGCGAGAACTACCGACAAACAACACAAAGGAAACCACTAAGAACAACATACCAAACAACATTAAAACACTTCAAAAACTCTATGGTTGGATAGAGATGATTTTATAAACATTTATACGCAAGAATCACCTAAATCGGAGTTAAGATGAAAAGAGAATAGCTTCGAGAGATGGATTAGACTGAAAAGGAAATGCTGATTTACCGGAACTATCTTCTTATGGGAAAAGGCTTTATTGCACAATCACTGCATCAGGCTTGACAAGATTATTGCGCAAGATTCAAGAAGTGTAGGGCAGACCAAACTTCGCTGACTAGGCTAGGGAGAATGATGTGGTGTTGACTTGGTATGCTATGCAAGCACCATCTTGGATTAAAGAATGGATACGCTGAGATCTAGTCTTGACCACCTATGATGGATCAAAAAGGCCAAATATTGCGCTTCTAGGTTAAGCATACTATGGGTGACTCTATGTAGCGGTGGTGGTTCGGGTTTTGTCCAAGATGTCGATCGGGCACGTAGCCACAGACATCGATGTCGGCTTCAGTGGTGTTTCAGTGAAATGAGGGAAGCATAGCATAGAACACAGAAAGACTAGCTCAGTAGTATGGTTGGTTTTGTAAGGAGTCATCCGAGGTAGCGGCAAAATAGCGAGGACTGCTTCTAGGTTTGGTGGTGACCGCGAACAGATGCAAGAACAAAAACGCTCACGTTCCAGGAGATTGGCTATGAAATTTAAGAAACTATTTGAATAGAGATGTTCATATATCCCGGGAACACAATGCTACATCATAGTTTTTGGTAGATCATCCACTGAGAGGAAGAACGATCAGCAGAGATGAGATGGGTGATGGCTGTGACGTGTTGTGGTTGGCAATGACGTCCTGGTCGTGTCGCTGCACTAACGGGGATAGGCTCCTAGGGTCATATAGAAGATTCGATGGGACATGCCGTGACATGGTTGGTGCATCCATACGGCTTTCGGATTGACAGGGAACGCGAATGCAAATCCGGTGCGCATGCAGAACGCGTCCAGAAACTGGACAGCGGGTATGTCGACCTTGATTTCGATGGTTTGGCTACTCTACTGGCCGACCTGGTTGGTGAAGGAGTGGGGAACATCATGGGACATGCACCGGTGAAAGAGCTTGGCGAACAGTGCACTAGATGGCCGGGAACGTCGATGCCAATCGGCTACAGCGCGCCTGTCCGCGATGGCGACGACCGTGGCGGTGTAGATCGGGCTTTGGCCGCGGCTAGGGCTTGGCTAGAGACTTAGTATGATGCTAAAATAGTAGTAAGAGAGGAGAAGAAGGGATCCTCACCTTGCTTTGATGGTCGAGGAAGGAGGATTCGCGGAGAAGACAACGAGGTAGCGCATCACAGGTGGCGGTGACGGCAGCTCCGGTGAACGGTGGCGCACGGACAGGGCAGCAGTGACTTCTAGGGTTTGGTGGCATGTAATAGGGGTAGGAGAGGGTGTGCAACTCATATTTATAGGGCTAGGGGTGGTTGGTTGAGGTGGAGTCCAAGCCGGACACGAATCGGATTCGAGTTCGAGTCGGTTACGGTTTCCTTTTTTGCAGCTCTCTATTCCGATAATGATATCTCTATCGTTCGGACTCCAAATTGGATGTTTCTTGACTCTAAATTGTATTATTCGAAAAGATCTACAACTTCTGAAAACGCCATCTTTATTTCAAAAAATGCACCACAAGATAAACTGTTTGAACTCGGACTTATCTGTGCAGCACTGATTTCAGGGGCCATAACCCCTAGCTCTGTTATCCAAAAGGGGACTTCCATAGGTTCAAATCGACGCTCTCGACGATACCTACAACTTTGGTATTGTTAAGATTTGCATTTGAGGCTGTTTTGAACTCCAAAACTTCATGAAAACATGAGCCTATCCAGGACTCCGCGAAAATTTACAAATTTCTTGGATTCTTTGTTGGGCCATCTAGAAGACTTGGCTAAGGGTTTGGACTTGAGCAAGATTGAGCCCAAATACACTTTGTGTATATCTAGGGTTTAGAAAAGAAACATTTTGTAGAGAAATTTGAATAGGGTTTAAATTTGAATTGAACTTGGAGTGAATTTAAGAGAAACAAAAAATGAGGTTGAACAAGAATAGGAGTAGAGAAGGAATTCGAATTTGGATTTATGTAGAATTTGAGAAAGAGGAGAGATTGGCTTTAAACAAGGATTTGGATAAGATTTGAATTGAACTGGGAAAAATCAGGTATGGTCAAGGATTGAATAGATGATGAATTCAAAGATTTTGAATTCCAAACATTAAGATCCTTAACTTATTCACTACTGAGTTTTGTAAAAACCTTTTCAAAATCTTTTTCACTAAAAACACCAAAGAGAAAGAAAAAAAGGACCCTAATTCATTTACCTGTATCCTAACAAAACTCAGCATGCAATGCACACAAAATAATAACCTATATTGATTGATTGATTAAGAAAATAGGTTTTAAACCTATTCTATTGGTGAAGCTATTCAATAATCTTGGAAAATTTTAGAAATTTGAGAAATCTAAAAATCAGGGTGTTACATAGCCTTAGGGCCTGGGATTGTGCTACTCTTTTTTCCATGGGATGATCTCCGTTTGGCATCCCCCATTGTATGTATGACTTGAAGATGTGCTTTGGAGATGTCTAAAATGCCTTCAATTTTTTATTAGCATATACATGTGCTCTTGGAGGTGCTTCGGTATCTCCCTATTTTTACATGTAGTACCTCCGGAGTGCTTCCGCGTTCCAGGTGTGCTCATGCTCGAGGGGGACCCCCTCCATATCCGCCAAGTGATAGGAGCCTGGTCTGTTAGATGCGAGGACAAGGTAGGGCCCTTCCCATTTGTTGCGCAGCTTCCCCAAAGCTAGTGCCCACTGTAGGACAGATCTCTGGGCTTGAAGGCTCGTGGCGCAACCTTAGGATTGCACCAAGCCTTGGTTTCGATGATATAGCGGTCGAGGTTTCGAACGGCATGAAGCCTCGTGCCCTTTGTAAGGTTGTCATGTTCCAAATTCTTAATCACGCATTTGAGCAAAATCATGCTTCTTAAGCATGTTGTTAAGCTTTGTGGCATACCTTTTTGCACTTCATTCATACTCATTTGTATTGCACACGTGATCCTTTTTAGAGATCGCTGATCCGTCGATCTCGGATGCTGAGGGTGATCTCGTGGCGCCCCACCTATTTGACCGAGTGCATCCAGGCAGGCAACTAAGCATATTGATCCCTCTTGTGAAATTGGATAAGTCTAAAATTGATGAAATATGCTTATGTATGTATGCATGTTTAGCGGGTACCAATGGGTAGAACCTATGCCGATTGCATTCTTCTACCTTGAATACTTTTGTATTTACATTCCTTGTAGCCTTGAGATGTTATCAATGTCTAGGTATGAGTTTGACTTATAAGCTTAGCCATGCTTAGGTCATTCGGTAGAAGTCGAACAAGAGTGCATCCGGTTGTTTGCGAGCATAGGACCTTCTTATGATTACATACACTTGTTGAGGTTGAGATGCTTGTATGAGTGGTGAGTATGAGACGAGGTGTGGGCGGTGCTAGGATGGTGTTTTGTCCTTCCCGGATGTAGAGTTCCTCTGGGTAGGTCGGTAGAGGAAAACCGGACACTGTAAGCCGCTTTGCGTCGGTTAAGCATCGATCGTCGGTGTAGTCAGCTTTAGCACTTACCTTACTCACCACATGCGATCTAATGGTAAGGCGAGTCGAATACCTGCGCAGCTGTGGCTTTTTGGGCTTGAACATCGACAGTGTGAGCGGGCGGGCTTGTAGCGGTACTAGTTTGCTCCGGGAGTAGTTCTAGTACCGTCGTGCCAAGCGATGCATGATCCAAACGGTTAGGGCTGGTTGGGAAAGGTTGTCACGAGTACCCCCTTATGTGCACTTTGGCAGGTGGCACAAGTTGTATGGTCCTCGTGTCGTGTGGGTCCAGGAGTATCCCCTGTAGGGTGTATAAACAGTTTGAACTGCCGCACTCTTAGTCATGAGCATGCTTCTGTCCATCTACATCGGTCGTAGAGTTTTGAGTATGGTTTGTGGTTCAGTATGTGGGAGATGGGGATGTTGGTACTCGTTACTTATTGATATACATGTTGTTTACAGTTACACTTGTTCAGTTGTTAGTTGCAGGGTAGTTTTCTTATGCTTTGGTAAAGTTTCAGTCGTTCACACATATGTCTAGGATGCTTAGTGCATATGTTTTACCTAACCTGTGGCTCATCCTTGCTAATGATCAATGCATAATCCTTGGAGTCGAGCTATGTATATGTGCTCTATATGGTTTGAGTCTTGCGAGTACCTTCGTACGCATGCCTGCGCTTTCAGGTGCTTCTGTTGCTGGAGAAGAAGCTATTTTTGGCTAGTGCCTGCCGATCAGGGTGGTGGGCAAGAGTAGTGCATCCTACTCTGAACGTGGCATGTTGAGATGGTGCTTAAGTGCATGTGGCGTCGTTCTCTTTTGTTGTTCATAATTTTAACTTTCCGTTGCGTAGTTCTTTTGTGGTTAGGAGTTGAGGGGTTTTATCTCCTTCTAGCTCGCTTTTGTTGTAAATTGTTGAAATCAGTTGCATGCTTAATACTTATAATATAAATGTTTATTACTCGCTCTTTATTAAGCTATGTTGTGATGTACATGTTGGAAGGCATGTGTTCCGATCCTTGGGCACAAAACACGTGTCGGGACTACTAGGATGATATTCTGGTTAATCATCGAGGTAGTGATTATGAATAATGATCCTCCTGGCGATTAATTAGAATATTATTTGGATGGTTCCCCCACAAAGGTCCAGGGATACCTCCCTTTCTCTGGTGGTTTCCGGTAAGTGGACCCGGACAGAGCGTCCCTTGATTTTTGCCGGTGTCATGGCTTCATCACAGAATAGGACATAAAACGGGGTAAAGCCGATGGGATGAGTGAACGTAGTGCGGAGGGACCACAACACCTTTGGGAGATCTTCGATCCATAGGCCTTTAGCAAGGCCAATGAGGCATCGGTTTAGCCCACGAGGATGTTGTCGTTGGCGCGCTCGACCGCCCTGTTGGATGCGGGTGACGAACCGCTTTGCAGCACATCTCAATGCCGAGTTCAACGCATAATTCCTAGAATGAACTGGAGTCAAACTGCGTCCCATTGTTGATAGTGAGGTGTCTTGGGATGCCAAAGTGGCATATGATGTTTTTCTAGAAGAACTTCTAGACATTCTTAGATGTGATTACTGTAAGGGGCTCGACCTCGATCCATTTGGAGACGTACTCCAAGGACATGACCACGTACCGGAGGTTTCCCTTGGCACAAGGTAATGGCCCAATTAAGTCTATCCCCCAGCGCGCTAGGGGCTAGACGGGAGTGATTAGCTGTAGCGGGGTTGGAGGATGGTGGCTCCGGTGTCCCATCCACTAGCACCCTTGGCAGGTGCGGATGAGTTCCTCTGCGTCAGCCATGATGATGGGCCAATACAGCCCCTGGCAGAGTGCTTTTCCTACGAGGGCACAAGGTGCGAGGTGGCTACCACAGAGCCCTTCGTGGATCTCCCTCAGCAGGTCGGCCCATTGTTCCTTAGCGACACATCAAAGGAGGGGGCTGCAAACTCTGGCTTTGTAAAGGACTCTGTCTACCAAGATGTAGCCCCAGGCTCACTGTTGGATACTTCGAAGTTCAACCGGGTCAGCAGGCTCTTTGGTTCCTTTTAGGAAAGACAAGAGGGAGGCCCTCCAGTCCGGAGGCCTAATGGGTAGGACGGCGGTGGTGGCTTAGTGGGAGTCACCTGCTGCTGTCTTGTTAAGGACTTCGAAGAAGGCACCCGAAGGTAGGGCCCCGCCTCTAGACGCGGCCTTTGCCAAGGCATCTGCCTAAGGGTTGTCAGCGCGGGGTATGCTTCGCACTGAGATGCCCTGAAAGAATCTTTTGATCTTGCAGATGGCGACGAGGTACCTTATCAGCTCTAAATGCTAGACCTAGAAGCTTTTATCAACATGCCCAGCAAAAACCTGCGAATCTGTTTTGACAATGACCCAGGCAGCCCCTACGGCTCGAGCCTTACGGAGCCTGAGGAGGTAGCCTTGTACTCGGTGATGTTGTTGGTGGCCTTGAACTCCAAGCAGACTGTGAATGCTGTCTACTAACTTGTCAGGGAGATGAGGACAGCTTCAGCCCCTGCACCATTGGATCCATAGGCTTCATTAGCATATGTTGTCCATATGTCTTCAGGAGGGGCCTTCGGGGGTCCTCTTGCTGGGGGAGTCCACTCGGCGACGAAGTCTGCTAGGATTTGTGACTTAATGGTCATGTGGGCCATGAACCTCACCACGAAGGGTGCTAGTTCCACAACCCATTTTCCTATGTGTCCCGTTGCTTCCCGATTCCAAAACATGTCATCCAAGGGGTATGAAGTTGGTACGGTGATGTCGTGGGCAAGGAAGTAGTGTTGGAGCTTACGAGAGGCCATCAAGAGGGAATATGCCACTTTTTTGAGCTACATGTAGTGTGTTTTAGCATCGGCTAAGGCCTCCAAAATGTAGTAAACCGCCCTCTAAATAGATCAGCCTTCCATCTCCTCCTCTCGTACGAGTACGTCACTCACAGCGGAGGTAGATGCAGATACGTACAAGAGGAGCCTCTCGCCAGGAAGGGGTACGGTGAGCGTCTGAAGGTTAGAGAGGTGAGCTTTGAGGGCCTCGAAGGCCTCCTGGCACTCTGTCATCGATGTGAATTGCCCAGAGCTCCTCAATGTTTTAAAGAACAGAAGGTTGTGCTCGACAAATTTGGCGAGGAAACGGCTGAGGGCCATCAAGCAACCGGCTAGGTGCTAGACATTCTTTGGATTAGTGGGGGTGCCATTTTAGTAATGGCACGAATTTTGCTAGGGTTAGCCTCAATGCCGCGCCTGGAAATGAGGTACCCTAGTAACGTTCTGGCTTTGGCCCCGAAGACGCATTTTCTAGGTTGAGCTGTATGCCGGCGACCCAGATGCTATTGAAGGTTTCTTGAAGGTCCGCAATGTGGTCTGCTTCAAGCTTTCTCTTCATGACTATATCATCGACGTAGGCCTCCACGTTATGGCTCAATTATTTCTCTAGGTTTTTCCATGCTAGGTGGGAGAAGGTAGCTCCGGCATTCTAGAGACCAAAAGGCATCTGGACGTAACAATACACCCCAAAGGAAGCTTAGTAACCCACAGACAGTTGGTCTATGCAAGGGAGCGGGTATGGGTCTCGAGGGCAGACTTTGTTGAGCGTTGTGAAGTCAATGCACATGTGCTATTTTCCATTAGGCTTCTTGACCAGGACAGGATTTGAGAGCCACTCTGAGTGGATGATCTATCGTATGACACCACCTTCTGGCCCTCCTCTTTTGCGGCCTTCGCTTGCTCAGTTGACAGCTTGCGGAGCCCCTACCACATCGGCCTGACCTGCAGGTCGACTCGGAGGGTATGCTCAATGATGCGGCGATCTACCCCGGGGAGGTCCTGCAGGGACCACGCGAATACATCGGAGTTGTCCCTTAGAAGGGCTAGCAGCTACGCTTCTTGCTCCGGGGCCAGGTCTACCCGATTTGGAAATTTGATCAAGGCTCCTCATATCCAATGGGACGTGCTTGACATCCCCCTCTGGTCTAGGCTTCAGAGGTGTTTGGTGCTCCAGGCACATCGGAGGAGGGTCTTCTGGGGGGCCTTCGGCCACGTTCTGCATGTGACGACTGTCGAGTGGGGCCGGGTGCCCGTATTTGATGCGCTTAGCTAGGTGTTGATCACCATCGATTGTTATCAACCCTTGGGGCCTTGGCATCTTCATGCAGAGGTAGTTGTGATGGGGGACCACTCTGAATTGGTTAAGGGTACCCCGGCATAGGATGACATTGTAGGTGTAAGGCGTGTTTACGACGTCGAAGGTAGCCATGGGGCATTCGCCGAAGGAGAATGGTAGTTCCATTTGACCCAAGGCATCAAGGGGAGCCCCGTTGAATCCTTGGAGAGGCCATCAGGCTGGGGAGTGTCGGCTCCACGGAATGCGGAGTTGGTCGAAGGCATGTGCGAAGTGGATATCCGCGAAGCTTCCCCATCGACCAGCACCCTCTGGACTTCAACCTCAGCGATGTTAGTGGTGATGACCAGCGCGTCAGTATGGGAGAATTTTACCCCCATAGAAACATTATGGGTGAAAGTCACCGAGGCCTCGGCCCATCCAAGGATTTGGCGGTGGATGCTGGTGGCCCCGATGTGGTTGACCCCCTATGGATAGTATTGTCGCTGCCGCTTTGAGGAGCCACCGGAAGGTCCTCCTCCAGTTATGGTGAGGACTACTTGTCTAGCATGACCCCCCTCGTCGGCATGCTACGCCATGGGCAGTGGCAGTGACGGAGGTAGAGCCAGCAGTGGATGGTATGGCAAGGTCAACTGGTCAATCTGGCGGTCTGCTGCCAGCCTATGACCCCTGCGTTGCTCGTCGCTGGCCCTGTCCCCCACCGCGCGTGCTGCCTGTCTCTCGAGGTTTTCTTCTCGGAAGGTGATGGGGATCTGGCACTCTTCTGTGTTGTGGGAACGTCCTACCCTGTGTAGAGTGCACCAGTATCCCTCATTTGGCTATCGGCCTGGTGCATGCTGCCACTCTGGGAAGGATTCAGAGCATCCCAACCGGGCCCCCTGGAACGGGATGGGTTCGAAGCCCCTTGGGTTTAAGCAATATTGTGAATGCCACATCGTTGCCATTGTCGGGGCCTTCGCACTTCGGAGCCTTCGGCCTCCTCGAATCCTCTTTTGCCGATGAAGGTGGTGGGTCATGCGAGAAGCGTGCTTGCAAGGCCGACTTTTCATGCTCGATGCTGGGGGCCACGACAAGAAGCATGACCACCCGATAGAGCCGCTCTTCCTCTACTCTTGCGTATTCCTCGAATTTGCACGTGAGGGTGCTCATCAAGTGCATTGGGCGTCGATGTAGCCGATTGAAGGGTGGTCCATGGGCTAGGCCTTGGGTTTCTGCTTCGATGACTCATGATTCTAAAATGCCTTTCACCTGAGCCTTGATTTGGGTGAACCTCTGGAAGTATTACCAAAGGGTCTCGTCGGGTAGTTGCTTGATCGCATATAAGCTCTCTGAGATCACTGGCTCGATGAAGGTTCCCTAGAAGTAACTGCAGTAGGAGTCCCTCAGTTAGGCCCATGTATAGATGGACCCAAGCTCAAGCACCCAGAACCACTGGAGGGCTAACCCCTCCAAAGCGAGAGGAAAACACTTGGCCATGGTGGCATGCCCGTCTCCGTTGGCCTCAATGGTGAGGGCATATGTGCGAGTGAACTCCTCCGAGTCTGAATCCCCCTTGGATTTAGGCAGCTTGGGGTTTGGAACCCGTCTGGGAAGGGTAGGGCCTATAGGTTCGCCTGAAGGGGAGAGTCGTAGTAGACGAGTGGGGCCTCACACCGATGGGCCGGAAGCCCCGCTGCCTACTGGTCGACCGTGAGCGTCATTTGGTGATGATGCGTCGTGACGATAAGGCCTTCGCTGGGCCTCGAAGCCTAGGTCGGTGCAGCGTTGGCTGCTATGGGTGCCACAATGGCCGTGCGGATAAGTAGTTGGGCCGCCCGCAGGGCCGGATGCAACTCCTCTAGTTGGGCCATGAGAGCCGCTATGTGTGACTGCTAGTCAGGTGTGGTGGCTTGTGCGGCCATTGCCTTAGCTGTAGAACCTCAGGATGCCCTGAGGTCTGCACCTTGTTGCCACTGCAGGGCCCCTGGATCGGCAGGGTCCCTGGTGTCGATCATGGTCAGGGTCAAGTCCGAACCGCCGCTGGCCCCGGGGTTCTTGTTTTGGCCCGTGGAGGGGCTGGCGTCAGCGAACCGTGAGTTTGGGTGCGGCGGTCACGTGGACCTCCACACGGGCGTGGTCGAGGAATCAGCTACCTGGGCTATCACCCCAGGAGTCTTCCTATTTGGTGGTATCCTACCTCTCATAGTGTTTTTACACTTATTCTCTCTCCACAGATGGCGCCACTATTGGTGAAAGAAACTTTCTTCCACAAACAAAGTGTGGCGAGATCCAGGTCACACGAATGGCTCAATCTTGAAGGAGAGGCAGAGAATAAGGAGACATCAAAGTTGTCTAGACAATTTTTTCCCCCTTGGCTTGATGGCCAAGGGTCTATATTTATACTGGTATATAGAGTGTGAATATACAAACATGCTCCTAGGAGGTAGGCAAAGGTATATGTCTTATACTATACAACAAGAGAGTGGGCTAGCCCAGTAATTATCCATACGGCTGGTAAGGCAGTTGTCCTAGTGACAAGTCATCTATTTCGGTGCCGCATTGTACCAGCATCTTAGGCGGCCACCACTTGTGCCATGGTGTCAAACGACCACCACTGCACCAGCATTGGATGCTGGTCACCTCACTGCATGTGGGGGTGGCCTGCAGGCATCCTCCTGGTTGATCGTTTTGAAGGCTTGGAAGGCTTCGGGTCTTTGAAGGCATGGCCTACAGGACCGCCCCAGAGCCTCAGGCTCCGGAGGAGGCTGGAGCTTGGTGGTCTTCGGGCCCAGCCTTCTTGTGCCAAGGGACGTCAGGGGTCCTTAATAGCGATTCCCCCAACAGTAGCCCCTCGCAAGGATGGCCAACGGTGCAGCTATCCCCATGGTATCCAGAGCAGGTCCTTCAATGATCCTTGGCCCCGAGGTTGCAGGCCCTCAGTTCTCCGATGATGATGTCCATTGGAATGCTGGTCAGGGGTGCAGGCTAAATACCCAACGTTACCTACGAGGGAGATCATTAAATACAGCGTGCGGAGGGTGATGTAATCACGCACATTCGGTTGGTATTGGAGACGAGTAACGCATTGGTATTGGAGCAATGTGGTGAGCGGTTCCACCTCCCCATGATTGCGGGGAGAGGAGACAAGACGTGTGCACTCACCGCGAGGAGGTAACAACCCATTCCCCAATTTATAGGGTGGGGGTTATGGACGAGTGTCATTCATCCAACGTCTCTATTTTTGTGCTTGAGTTCTTGCACACACATCCACCAGACCCCCACCTTTGCAGATTCCTAGTAGATAAGATCTTCGTGTTGCTTCTTCAAGAGGCCATGGCTCGCTCTGGCACCCGTAGTGGAGCGGGCTCACCACCGATGGGCTACGCGTCATTGATAGATCAGGCTGCCACGTCGGCGGTAGCCACTGACAGTGGGGGTACAGGCAGAACCGTCAATGCCCACGGTCAGCAGAATCCTGGGTGGCGAAAAACCTTCCACTGATGCCTAGCCCGCCGTTGGGGGTAGAGCTATGTTGTGCTAGTAAGAAATACCCTCTTCAGACTAGTAGGTTGGGCGCGTCGACCATCACTAAGGCCAAGCTCCATTGACTAGTCGCAGAGGGGAAGATCCCCTCCTGATCGGTCGCGTGCGTTCCGCGAAGGGAGACTACCCCCGCACCACTGGGCCACAAAATTGTGGTCTTTGAAGCTTTCATCAATGCTAGTCTCAGGTTCCCAGTGGTGTCACTCCTTGAAGGGGTGCTTCGGCATTATTTTGTGGAGCTTCGCTAGTTCTCGGCGAATGTCATCGCTCGCTTGGCCATCTTTGAGTGGACTATGCGGGTGGAGGGCTATGAGGGGCGCGCGGAGTTCTTTGCCGCCCACCACGAGGCAAACTGCCAGCCAAAGCTTCATGTGGAGGGCGAAGTGAAGAAAGCCCTTATCTTCGTCAACGTGAACTTCCAGCTTAGGCCGGAGTACCATGGAGTGTTCCCAGCGAAGGCCATCAATGAGCTGTGGTACATTGGGTGGTCAAAGAGGTGGTTGTACTGCGATGTGGGTTCCAAGTCCCCTCTTTGCTCTACCAACCAAGAGATCAGGTACATTCGGACCCCGGTAGTGGAAGTGTCTGAGGCCCGAATGACCTCGAGGGTGGAGCTCCTCTGACGGGTCGCATGGTGGATGAGCATACATGACCTCGCAGAGGAATTCAAAATGCTACGCATCAGACCTTCAAGTGGGTTGGGACTGCGTCTTCAAGCCAGGTGAGGATGGCGACGGCGAGCCAAACACATACTCCGGGCCTGTCATTGACTTTGGTGTGGCCTCCCTTCTATTCAACTTCAAACTAGTAGACGTGAGGCCTCCTTTTATTTCAGAATGGTGTCAGACGCTGGATGAAGCCACAGTTGTTAAGTGAATGTAACCCAAATGACCCAATAACTATCACTCAAGGATACCCACCTTGCAAACCATAGTCATCTCATATCACCAGACCGTATCCATAACCATATACATAACCATGACCAAACCCATTCCACCACCATACCCAAAACCAACTAATCATGTGAGGATCAAAGTCTCTCATGACCGTGAGCACAGCTGATATATCAAATTTTACACTCTGCAGATGTTGTCCAACTTTCCCCACGAGACGTGATTTCATCACCTGCAAGCAGGTGACTAAACTCTCCATGTTGCAGTGCCGGCAAAGCACTTTACACACTGCCTAAGGTGTGTTGCTAGGAGAACACTGCAAGGTTGTTACAAAGTTTCTTCCAGTATGTGCATGCCCGCTAAGGTTTCACCGCCAGATTTTACATAACAGATGCATCTGTCCTACTCAGAAGTCCCCTCTTGCGCCAGATGGTTCACAGGATCCAAGATACCTTCCCTATACATCCACTGCCACTAACCAAAACCACATCCACTCCTACTGTTTGTCACACATAAACTGGAATCCACTAATTAATAAGCCAGCCCCCCATAAGGACTCATGGTTGATATGTTACTTCCTGGGTTCTCGCTCCATGAACCGGTCCTTAACTAGGTCACTTGAGCAAATACTAAACCCACAACATAACCATGATTATCGTCCCAAACCACTTTGAAGGCCTAAGATTCCATGTTGCTATATCAAATTCATTACCATAGTTGCATATGTTCATTAGTCATGTTAATTACACTTCCCAACATTTCCGACAGCATGGCTAAGCACTTCTACCCATGAAGGACACCTAACCATAAACCACTTAGGCTTCAAAGGATGCTAAGGAAATACCTAGGTAAACCCTAACATTGGTGACTACCCATCATATTAACACTGCATGCAATTTTATAAAAATAAAATAGTTTAAAACATAGGAGCAATATGATCAAGAAGTACACTTGACTTTTACCCAATGCTGCTCAGTGTTGTCAAAACCTTGGTCTTGAAATCCCTCGAACAGATCTGAAGCGTTGTTGACTAATCGTGGATTCTAACAACAACCAAAGGCAACATCAAATAAACACCAAATAAACTACAATTGCAAAAACAAGAGAAACATAATGATAGATTGGGATCTTGGATTGGGCTGGACAAAGAGAACAGAATCAATTGGACTTCTTTCGAGGAAAGATAAAGACATAGGAACTAAGGCTTCACATGAAATGATAGAAAAGATTGACTGAAGCATTAAAATGTGTGACCTACAAATTAATATATTATTTTAATTCCATAAACTCATGTTTGTGATACAACGACATGTAGATTTGATCTGAACCTATATGTCATTGTGGCAACCATAAATTTACTAATTAAAATAATATCTTCATCTTGTAGGTATCTAGATGTTAATGAGAAATAACTACTATAAAGTTGTGAGAATTAACACCTAAAACTAGCATGGTTAGATAGATCATGATTTTAGAAAACTTTGAGCGCAAGAATCACTCAAATCGGAGCTAAAACGAAGAAGTTACACTAAAAAAATTAGGGTTAAATTTGAAAAAGAAAAGAACTTAATTTGAATAAAACAGAAAGATTGGGGCCTTTTGTAAAAATAGAGGGACCTTTTTGTAAATATAGAAAAGTTTAGGGAATAAACTGCAAAAAGATAGGGGCTATTATGTGAAAATAGATACTTTCAGGGGTCTAATTGTAAAACTACCAATTACTAGAATTATTTGTAATTATTTTTATATGAAAAACCTATTTTATTATGTAGGCGTTGATTGGACGCTGACTAGGCTAACATGTCGGCTAGATGGCTGACATGGTGCTGAGGTGGCAGCTGACGTGGTTGTGCTGACTATGTTTATGAAGAGGGACACGTGGCGCTTTGTGATTGGATGGTGAAAGGGTAACTTTAGATTTAATCTCAGCCTTTGATTTCAAATCGGACGGGTGTGGGTGAGTAGGGGTGGTTAGCCGACCGACGGCAGAGATCGAGACGGCGGGAGAGCTCGGGTACAGCGGCGCACTCGCTGGAGACAGGTCAAAATGGCGCTCAGGGGCACAAAGAACTACGGCGAGCAGCGGAACATAGAGAGGAAGCGACAACGAACTCAATTGATGGCTTACCTCGGGCGATGCGGCTCGGGAAGGTGCTCAGCAACGATCGAAGCGGCGGCGGAGCACGGAAGCTTATCGGCGAGGTAGGTCCAACAGCCGGAGAACCAAATTGACAGTGGCTATGCACTCAGGTGTTAGTGGCGAAGCTACTGGGAAGCTCGATTGGAGCAAAATACGGCGGAAGCGGCGCGACGATGAGAGCAACCGAGGCAGCGGCACTAGGGCTCTCAACGGATTGGGCTCGACTTCGGCGACTTGGCCCAAGGGAAAAACTGAGGGGCGACGAGGACCTATATAGGCGGGTAGGAGGCTATCGGAGTGGCTCGGGACTCTAGGGCGACAACACGAGGTCGACTCAAACACGGCGACACGGTCGAATTCGGCCCTGGGACGAAGGCGCGGCGAAGGCGGAAACGGTGCAGGCGCGTTCGGGCGATTGGGCTGGAAAACTACTAGGCTGGCGTGGGAGGCAAGCCGGGCGACAGAGCAGCAGGCTGGTTCAAGCTGGCAGCCAGGCTGGGGAGAGCGGGTGAGGAAGGGAGCAGGTCAGGCTGGTGCAGGCCAGTTGGCCAATTGGGCCAGGAGGAGGAAGAGAGGGTGGAGGGGGAAAAAAGAGCTGGTTGGCGGGCCAGGCCAGTGGAAAAGAGTGGCCAGAGAGAGAGGAATGGGTTGGACCAAAATGTGTTGGGTTTTTCTTTAGTTTTTGGGAATTTTTAGAAAATGAAATAAGCAAGTAGAATCCAAATAAAACACAAATTGAAGCCTAACAATTCTATAAAATCTGACAAGCCCTGGAAAACATTTAGAAGCCAAGTAAAAATATTTTGAGTTTATGAAAACATTTTGGTATTTTGAAAATTAAACTTAACTCAAATGAATTCAATTAAAAACCAAATGAGCTCAAATAAAATCCAATAAAAACAAGAGAAAACCCACAACTCAAAATAAAACATGAATGCCTATTATCCAGCAATAATGCATTCAAACAATTATAACCTTATTCGTATTTGAATTTGAATTTAGAAGATAGGTTTTTTCCTATTCTAGTTATTTAATCTATAACCTAATCTTGGAAAATTTTAGAAATTTGAGAAATCTGGAAATTCGAGAGAGATATCTCTGGGCCCCTCGAGCTAATTGGATTGAGAAAGTGCATGGCCATGCCAATATGATTAAAGAGTTAATCATAATGAATCCACTACTTGATTGAGTGAATGGTTGGGCTATCAAAAGGGTGGCACGTATCTCGCCTTGAGCTTGACTGGTATCGTAAGTCGAAGGGATCGATGCATGTGTATATCAAGGTTCAGTCGATATGATCTTTGTGTATACTCAGGAGTCAACATGTCCTGCTAGGTACTGCTATTGACTTTGGTTTGGAAAGGGTTTCTGAGTCGTAGCTATTTGTACATGAACCTAACAGGTCACACACTTAATAGGTTGGAACAATATATACGAATTGGATTCGTATATGGGTTTGATTGGATTGTGATCCATGAGGTGTTAGAGTCCTAAAGGGCTTCCAACATTTGATCCCATTAGCGAGCTCTATATAAGGAGAGGCATGGGGTGGGGCAAGCAGAGATGAGCCACTCTGAAACCCTAGCCGTAACCCTCCACACGATCTCTCAAAACCCTAGCTACGCACGCGGAGCTAGCACATCGTCGCTCGATGATCCTTCCCAGTACATGTGGATACAGTAGAGGTATTGCTGCTATTGTGGCATTGATCTCCTTAGCGTGAAGATTGCAAAGCTTTTGTCCAGCTAGTCAAGGACCTACTCGACTGGTTGACATACCTGCTCACCTGGTCATGGAGCAGAACATGACCACTTAGATCTAGTCAAGGACGCAACAGACCTGCTTGAGGAACTGGTCAAGAAGTATGACCATCTACTCAGAGTTCGTCGAGATTGTGACAGACCTGCTCGAGGAACTGGTAGAGAAGCACGACCACCTACTCGGAGCTGGTTGAGGAGCGTAACCACCTGTGCCGGGCTGGTCGCGGATCTCATCAAGAAGCTTCTCGAGGAGTTTCACGTGCACAACATTGGATCGGTCTACTCCAACTCTTCTTCCGCTGCACTGCGCGTCAAGTGGTAACAATCTATGATTTCCTACTTTCATGGTTTCCTGGGTGAATGCAGTAAAAAAAATTGTTTGTAGGCTAGTGTAGCCAACCCGTTCCCCAAAACGATGGCGTCAAGGCTCAATTGAGACGATGTGGTCCAGAGCTTCATGACAAGGCTGACGATGGGCGAGGGACACCAAGGCTTGATGAAGACTGTGCTATGAAGTCCCACAATGGTTTTCGAGGGGGAAGCTGATGGGGAAGAGCTGAGGGTGGCACCCCATGACCCCCCCCCTTTGGGCTACCGCAGAGAGGCTTAACGGAGAGGGCATCTGGAGCCTAGCGGTAGTAGCCGGAAGGGGGGTCATTGGCGGTGATGTGCTCCAGAGCCTCAAGGCAGAGATCGAAGGCATAGTTTACGTCAGAGCCGGAGAGTGGTGAGGCTCATCGAAGATGATGTAGATGGTGGCGCCAAGGGAGGAAATCTATGACCCCATCAGCGCTGGCTGTGGCATGGGTCGATGAAGATGACGAGCTCTAAAGCCTATGCTAAGGCCAAAGGCATAGCTGATGTTGGAGTCGAAGACTAGTGAGGTTTGACGGAGACAGACGGCTCCAAAGCCTAGCAAGGTGGTTGGAGACAAAGCCGACGGTGGCATGAGGGAGGTAGTCTATGAATCCCTCAGTGCTGGTCGCAGTGAGGGTCAACAGAGATGATGAGCTCCAAAGCCAACGCCGAGGTCGGAGGCGTAGTCGATGTCAGAGCCAAAGACCAGGGAGGTTTGATGGAGACGATGGGCTCTGAAACCTAACAAGGTGATCAAAGACGAAGTCGATGGCGATGCTAAGGGAGGAAGTATGCAACCCCCTTAGTGCTGGTCACGGTGAGGGTCAACGGAGATGACGAGCTCCGAAACCTACACCAAGGCCGGAGGCATAGACAACGTCGAAACTGAATACTAGCAAGGTTTGACAAAGAAGATGGGCTTCGAAGCCTAGCAAGGTGGTCGGAGATGAAGCTGACAGTGGCACTGAGGGAGGAAGTCTGCGACCCCCTCAGCGCTAGCCACGGTGAGGGTTGACAGAGATGATGAGCTGCAAAGTCTACACTGAGGTTGGAGGCGTAGTCTTCGGTGGCGCTGAGGCAGGAAGTCTGCGACCCCCTCAGAGCTGGCCATGGTGAGGGTCGATAGAGATGACAAGCTCTAAAGCCTACATTGAGGCCATAGGCGTAGTGAACATCGGAGCTGAAGACTGGCGAGGTTTGACAGAGACGACGGCTCTGAAGCCTAGCAAGGTGGTCAGAGATGAAGCCGATGACGGCACTGAGGGAGGAAGTCTGTGATCCCCCCAGTGTTGTCCATGGCAAGGGTTGACAGAGACGACAAGCTCCTAAGCTTACACCGAGGACGGAGGCATAGTCGACATTAGAGCCGAAGACCGATGAGGTTTGACGGAGATGACGGGCTCTAAAGCCTCTAGGTAGTCTGAGCATGCTCTCTAATGGTGAGTCTTTTTGCTATTTGAATTGGTATAGTGGAGATTGCGTGTGGAGGCGAGATATTCTCCTATTTTTCTGGTTTGAGTAAAGAATGACGCCAGGTATTGGCATCGCGTCTGTTGGGGTAACACGCTAGTTTCTTTGGGGTCTTATGCCAACAGCCCTTGCATGCGTCGAAGGAGGCTCGAGCAATGAGCGCGATGAGATGTGTGTGCAAAAAACCAGGGTGCCGCCACATGTGGAATTTGGACTGGAGCGTGGCCACAGGTCCCCAGAGCAATAACTGGGAAAGCCGCGGAATAATACCCATGGTGATTCTGCTTCCCTCTCGAGGCACATGTTAATGGTCGGCCAGGCTATATAAGTTGGGGTTCACTTAGCTAATTATCCATTGTTGCCTTTGTATGGTAAGGAGGTGATCATCCTTGCTTGTTCATGGCATTTTTTTCCTCTTCATCACCAGAAATGTTGATGATCTCGGTAGGGGCTGGGCCACCCCTGACATCGGCGTCGATTCCGCTAGCTACGGTGCCATCGGGAGCGGGTGACCAATGGGCCCTTATCCCAGTTTGGAGCCGATGCTGGGCTACATGATCCTATCCTCACTGATGGGGCTACTGCCCACCGCTCCATCTTGATCCCTAGCCCACATGGTTTTTCCTACTCAGATCGTCGATATCTCCGATGATGAGGAGGAGATCGACTAGGATCTCCTAGAGAAGGAGATTGACGAGGAGTAGAAGGCGAAAGAGAAGGAGAAGGAGGCGGCCAAGGCAAAGAAGACCAGAGAGGAGGCCGAGGAGGAGTCCTCCCGCTCTTCTTAATCCTCCAACAACACTGGGGCTGGCTACTACATCAGTTTCCATGGCGGCAGGCCGCACATGAAGCGCATGCATCGCTTTTAGGACCTTGCGGTTTCCTTCCCTATCCTTTTTTGGTGTTTTTTTCTTTTTCATTTTTGTAGTCCAGACAACCAGGAACTCGGAGAGGCACGTGTATGTCTTTTGGATGTGAAATTATTACTATACTATCATCCTTAGATCTGTTTGCTATTTCCTGATTTATTTGTAGTACTTTTTTTCTTGATCAAAGTGTCTAGCGATCCTCTAAGCATATCGGGTTTAACCGGGAAGAACATCTTCCCCAGTCCTCAGATTTAGGAAAAGAAGTGTCATGATGGGGCCAGACGTGTTTTTGCTTGCACCTAGGCTTCGAAAGCATCCCCTTTCCCGGGCCCGTCGCACCTTGTGGTTGTTTATGGCTGGAGGGTGCGATTATAGGTGCGCTCTTAGTGTCTTAGGTGTGACTAGGGCGACGAAAACTCACACAGATTTGGATCTCGATAAGACCAAGGCACAGGCCTTCGAAGTGCGGAGGATATGGAGCTCCACTCTTATGGCAGAGGATTCAATCCTCAACGCTTATGGCGGAGTTTTTAGACTTTTACACCTATGACAAAGTTTGCAGGCCCTGGCGCTTATGACGGAGGCGTGGACAATAACAGAGCCAAGGGACAGTGAGGCTCAGTGGATGCAAAGCCGTTCGGAGCGGCGCGGAGGTGGCCAAAGGTGAAGTCGATAGCGAGGCTGAGGGAGGAAGTTTGCAACCCCCTCGACACTAGCCACGGCGTGGATCGACAGAGGCAAAGCTGTCCGAGGGCGCGATGGTAGACGTAGTGGGGCTTGACGGAACCAAGGCCGACCAGAGCGTTGTGGCATGGCTGGAGGTGGAGTCAATGGCGAGGCTGAGGGGGGTCCGCTGCCTCCTCATCCGCTACCCCCCTTAGCATGTAGTCACAGCGATGCTCGATAAAGACGAGGCCGTCCGGAGAGTCATGGTGAAGCTGAAGGTGAATTCAACGGTGAGGCTGAGGGGGCAGTCCGCGGCCCCCTCAGTGGTATACGCGGCAAGGCTCTATGAAGGAAAGATTGTCCAGTGCCCCCTCATGGTGGTAGTAGGAGATGGAGTTGATTGCAAGGCCATCTGAAGCATCACGGTGAAGCCAGACATGAAGTCGACGGCAAGGCTGAGGGGGCAGTCTGTGATCCCCTCAGTGGTATATGTGGTGAGGCTCTATGAAGGCAGGACTGTCCAGTGCTCCCCGCAGCTCTAGTCGGAGATGGAGTCGACGGCAAGGTAGAGGGAGAAAGTTTGTGACCACCTCAGCATATAATCACAGCGATGCTCGACGGAGACAAGGCTGTCCAGAGCATCACGGCGAAGCAGGAGGCAAAGTCGATGGTGAGACTAGGGGGAAATCCGTGACCCCTCAGTGATATACGGGGCAAGGCACTACAGAGTCAGGACCGTCTAGTGCCCCCCACAGCAGTTGCCAAAGCCAGCATATTCTGACTCCCACTCAAACTTCTTGGGATCTTGGCCCGTGCCTTGTTCCTGTAATTGTCTTGAAAATAATGCTTTTTGACAAAGTTAGCAAAATCCTACAACTTGTGCAGGATCAACCAAGCCTTTTGACTCCCTGGCTCGGGATCAGCCAAGCCTTTTGACTCCCTAATTCCGGACCTCCCACGCATTTTTCGGCCGTGAGCAAGTGGAGGACACGTCTCGCGTCCTATGCACACTGCGCAGTGTGTACCGCACGAAGAACTATTCCCCCAACCCTCTCACGTCTTATGGTCACAAGCGGGCGGAGGGCGTGTTTTATTAGAGCTATCATCGTGGGCTTTAACCGAGGCAGGGAAGCTTCTAAGGCAGTTATGTCACGTGACAGAGGCCTAGAGCTGTCGAGGTGGCGGAGTACTTTACGCTTGATGTGATCAAGGTAGTGCCTTCAAAGCGTGGAGGATTTTGACCACAACGCTCTTGGAGGAGGGTTTTGGACATCGATGCGACTGAGGCTATGCCTTTGAGGTGCAGAGGGTTTAGACCTCAACGCAACCGAGGCTATGCCTTCAAGGTACGGAGGGTTTAGACTTCGACGCGACCGAGGCAGTGCCTTCGAGGTGCGGAGAGTTTTGACCTCGACACTCTTGGTGGAGAGTTTTGGACCTCGACATTCTTGGCAGATGATTTGGACCTCGATGCGGCCAAGGTTATGCCTTTGAGGCGCAAAGGGTTTGGACCTCGACACACATGGCAGAGTGTTGGACCTCGACGCCAATGGCAGAGGGCTTGGACCTCGATGTGACTGAGGCTATGCCTTAGAGGTGCGGAGGGTTTGGACCTCAACGCTCATGCAGAGGGTTTGGACCTTGACGTGACCAAGGTAGTGTCTTCAAGGTGCGGAGTGTTTGGACCTCGATGCGCATGGCAGAGGGTTTAGACCTCGACGCTCATGGCGAAGGGCTTGGACCTCGACGCGACCGAGGCTATCCCTTCAAGGTGCCGAGCGTTTGCATACCTCTGAGGTGCGAAGGGTTTTGATACCTCAACGCAACCGAGGCTATGCCTTCGAGGAGCGGAGGGTGTGCGTACCTCTGAGGAGCGGAGAGTTTTGATACCTTAATGCAACCAAGACTATACCTTCGAGGAGCGAAGGGTGTGTGTACCTCCGAGGAGCGGAGGGATTTGATACCTTAAAGTGACCGATGCCAAGTCTTCGAGGTGCAGAGGGTTTTCATACCTTTGAGGAGCGGAGGGTTTTGCTTGCTGTGCACTATATGGCACTATTTGAGCAAAGATATAATTTAATTTTTGTATGCATTGTTATGGGTGAATAGCTAATTGTATATGGAATGTCACTAGCTCGGACATCTATTCTCATCATACATCAAACTGAGGCTTTTATATAGCTATGTAAAGGTCAAAAGTAGATGGCAAACCTGAAATGGAGAGGTCTACAGTGGGACGTATATTGGCCTAAACTGGGCCTTTTACAGCAAGACCGGAGGCTAGGAAGCCTCTGTAGCTGTCGAGGCGTTGGGGGAGCGGGCACTTCCCACGTGGGTTGTCCACCGAAGGGGAAGGATGCCTAAACCTCCGGGGCGACCGAAGCTTATCCACCAAGGCCCAACAGGCCTCCACCGAAGACGGGTCCTGCCTGGGCCTTCTGTCATGCCTGGTTTTTCAAAAGAATAACCAGGTACATTCCACATGTATGCCAGGATCAATTTCATCATACATGCGGTGATATATCAGTGATATACAATTCTATATCGAACAAAAACATCTTTATTGAAAAAAATACCAAAGTTTTTAAACCGCAGCGGAAGAACAAGAGGAAACTCCAACGAAAGCTTCAGGGCACACCATAGGCAATCTACTGGGGGCAACACGATCTAGGATGCTCCATATTCCTTGTAGTCTTCAACTTCCTTGATCTTCACGTAGTCTTCTCTAACTGAGCAGCATTTATTATTGAAAATAGCAAGTGTGAGTACATATCGTACTCCACAAGTGTGGGAAATTATGACATGAGGGCTTAAGGAAAGAAAGGTTTAACTCAGGTTTACTGCATCTAAGCAACATTAACCTATAACTCTAAGAAACGGGCATCTTAATTACTAAGTATGAGGATACTACTTAAACAAGACGAACAGCTCACTAGATTCCATCTGACTACCAAACTCATAAGATATTATGGATCCAACTACCAAAACTCACCAGGTAATTCCATTACCTGGCTAACCGATCAACCATACCAAAACCCTGATCCCATATAATTAAGAAGAAGTCCAAGCCGCTCTTGACCGTAAGCACGGCTGATGGATCAGTTTTATACTCTGCAGAGTTTGCACACTTTACCCACGAGTTATGATTTCATCACCTGCATTACCACGTGACAGTCTCCATATTGCCGTACTGATCAAACACTTGCACATTTCCTATGGTGTGCTGATCAAACACTTGCACACTTCCTTACAAGGTCGTTACAAAGCTCATGCCGATCCGTAGGCACCCATTGAGGTTTCATCACTAACAGACGATTCCATCGCTGCAGAAGTCCCCTCTTGTGCCACTCAACCGTCCACTGGTGCCCACAGAACCGGAGGGGTGGCTAATTAATTGGCCATGCCGTACACATATAGGCCTCGTGGTTACGCTGTTCAGTCGGGTTACAGGCTTCAAGAACCGATCCTTAGGATCCCAAGCAAGTATACCACCAACCTACAGTGCATACCCGCACCATCATCATGCCACCTCCTGCTCAGAATCCCTATGTTCCATGTTGCTACAAAGATTACCCAAACCAGTTCATGTTGCATAGACCATTAAACAGATTCACATTTAAACCATCCGACTTGACAGCATGACTAAGCATTTCTACCCTTACCACCGAAACTACAACACAGGTGACAAGGATAATCTGGAAAGTACTAGTAAACCCTAAACATGGGATTCATATTGACAAGCATGCAACTAAAGTAAAAGACAAACTTTCCTAAAATGGGATCGATCTGATCAAGGACACTTGCCTGGATGCTGCTCAGTGATCATCGAAATCATGATCTTGAAATCCCTTCAACTGTTCCGGAACTTTCAACAAACAACACAAAGAAAACACTAAGAACAGCATACCAAACAGTAGCAAAGCACTATAAAAAGCCTGCTAATAGAAATTACTCGCCACTACGATTGTGTGAGCGCAAGAATAGCCTAAAACGGAGCTCGTATGAAAAAGTTATTAAGGTTTTAAGTTATAGGGGTCTTTCTGTAAAAAGGCAGGGCTATTTGGTAAAAACAAAAAAGTCTAGGGGCTTATTTGTAAAAATTCAAGGACCTATATGCAAATAAATAAACTAAGTGGGGCTAAAAATAAAATAATAGGGGCTGAAAGGGGTTTTTTGAAACCCAAAAAGTCTAGGGACCTAACTGCAAAATTACCTATTTAAAAGAATTAACAGATTGATTTTTATTTAGAAAACCTAATTATGACGTCAGCACGTTGACGTGGCTGCTGACTGGCTCGGCTCGGCTGACGTGGCCTAACACGTGGAAGGCACGTGGCGCTGACATGGCTCTCATAAGCTGACTGGGTTAAAGAGGACACATGGCGTGATCCTATTAGCTAGTGAAGGGGTATCTCACCTTTTAATCCTGGTCGTTGCTCTACGATCGTACGGTGGAGGGCAAGATTCCTCGACTCTGGCTCAGGATGGCGATGGTGGCAGGTCTCCACAGTAACGCACGGTCGGAGGACTGCAGCGATGGCACTACAGTTGATGAATAATGTTGGCCTGATCTTCCGATAGGTAGTGATAAGTCGGTGGGTGGAGAACTCGACGTTGATGATCCAAAGGCTTCGACCCGAACAGATCGTCTCCCTTGCAATCACTACACCACAGCTCCGATGGTTATCAACCGTGTCGCGCGGTTGACCTCGCCAAGAAGGCTCAATCCCTGCAAGCGTACCGAGAACACAAGCAAGAACGTAGAAGATGCAATCTGAAATATTGCGAATTGAATTCAAGCACTCGAAGTTGGGGTTCCACAAACACTTGCGGCGGCCTAGTCGGTCCGGAACAAGAGCGAAAATCTCACAACTGTGTGTAGATCAATGTCTAAGCAAAACCCAACTCTAATTAGGGCGGCGGCTACTGTATATAAAGGATTAGGGTCGGCCAAGGACCCCTGGACGCGTCCCTAATGGACTCCAACACGATACACGGGCCAACGGCCCAAAAGATGGTGGCGCAGCACTCGGACAGATTCTGGATATCCACTTATTTCGACGATTCCCGTTGACTCAGAAAGAATTTAGACATGGGACCAGTCCCGTTGGAAAGCTTATATCCTTAGCTTTCCAACCATGTGCAGAACGTCGGAAACGGAGTCCGTATGCGTCCTGGGCGACGATTTTAGTGCGGACTGGTCCTGGACTCCGAAACGGACTCGAACTGGATTGGACCTCCACCTTGGCTTGGGCGCCCTTGCTGTTCTTCTCCCGTGTTCCTAAGTAGCAATATATCACAATTATTCAGTAGCATCCCATCCTCATCAAAATATAAAGGAACACTAAGGAACGAGCTCACCTCATGATTTAGTTGACGTGCACGAGCTCGTGTCAATGGACCTATTGTTGGGGGAATACTCAGTGTGTGTGTATCCAAAAGAGTGATGTCCTCATCATCCTCCCCCTCTTGAATTGGAGTCGTCCTCGACGCAATGTCATCTTCTTCTCCCAAGTAAGGCTTTAAATCTGAAATGTTAAATGTGGGACTAACCCCATAATCTGCAGGCAACTCAAGCTTATATGCATTATCATTGATCTTTTCCACAATTTTAAAAGGACCATCAGCTCGAGGCAGCAATTTAGACTTTCTCAAATCAGGAAACCTATCTTTGCGCAAATGTAACCACACAACATCACCAATTTCAAAAGTAATATGTTTCCGACCTCGGCTACCATAAGTTTTATACTTCTCATTCATCTTTTCAATATTTTGCTTAGTCAACTCATGCATTTTCAGAATCAAATCAGCACGTGTCTTAGCATCAAAATTCAATTTCTTGGATGTTGGTAAAGGAAGTAAATCAATAGGGGCACGGGGGTTAAAACCATACACTACCTGAAACGGACTTACCTTGGTGGTGGAGTGAACTGATCTGTTGTAAGCGAACTCGATATGGGGTAGACACTCTTCCCACATCCTCAAATTTTTCTTCAAAACAGCCCGCAACATGGTGGATAATGTGCGGTTCACAACCTCCGTTTGTCCGTCGGTTTGAGGGTGACATGTCGTCGAAAACAGCAGCTTTGTCCCAAGTTTATTCCAAAGTGTCCTCCAAAAGTGGCTCAAAAATTTTGCATCACAATCCGAAACAATGGTGTTAGGCACTCCATGCAAGCGAATGATTTCCCTGAAAAACAAATCAGCTATATTTGTAGCATCATCGCTCTTGTGACAAGGTATAAAATGTGCCATTTTTGAAAAACGATCCACAACGACAAATATACTATCCCTCCCCCTCTTGGTCCTAGGCAATCCTAAAACAAAATCCATAGAAATATCCTCCCAAGGCACACTAGGAACATGAAGAGGCATATAAAGTCCATGCAGGTTCAAGCGAGACTTAGCTTTATTGCAAGTAGTGCAGCGTGCCACGTAGCGCTCGACGTCGCGCCTCATCTTAGGCCAAAAGAAGTGAGTAGCCAGTACATCCTCGGTCTTCTTCACTCCAAAATGTCCCATCAAACCACCTCCATGCGCTTCCTGCAAGAACAATAGGCGAATAGAGCTAGCTGGGATGCATAGCCTGTTAGCACATTATAGCAATCCATCATTCAGCACATATTTATTCCAAGTTCTTCCTTCTTTACAATGTTCGAAAGCATCTTTAAAGTTCAAATCAGTAGCATATAATCCTTTAATTGTTTCTAAACCAAAAATCTTATGATCGAGTTGGGACAACATGGTATAACGTCTAGATAACGCATCTGCAATGACATTGTCTTTACCTTTCTTGTGTTTAATGATATAAGGAAAAGACTCTATAAATTCAACCCATTTAGCATGACGTTTGTTCAGTTTGGCTTGGCTTCTAATATGTTTCAAAGCTTCATGATCAGAATGAATAATAAACTCCTTAGGCCAAAGATAATGTTGCCATGTTTCTAAAACTCGCACTAAAGCATACAACTCCTTATCATAAGTCGAATAATTAAGAGATAGCCCATTCAATTTCTCACTAAAATAAGCAATGGGTTTACCTCCTTGTAGTAGCACTCCTCCAATTCCAATGCCGCTAGCATCACATTCTAACTCAAAAGTCTTACCAAAGTCTGGAAGTTGGAGTAGAGGTGCATGCGTAAGCTTATCTTTCAGCGTATTAAAAGCTTGTTCTTGTGCTGGCCCCCATTGGAACGGAACGCCCTTCTTTGTCAACTCATTGAGTGGGGCAGCAATGGTGCTGAAATCTCTCACAAAACGCCGATAAAACCCTGCAAGTCCATGAAAGCTTCTCACCTGTGTGATAGTCCCAGGGGTCGGCCAGCTCTTGATGGCTTCAATTTTAGCTTCATCCACTTCAATTCCTTGTGGAGTAACAACATAGCCAAGAAAAGCAACTCTATTCGTGCAAAAGGTGCACTTGTCAAGGTTAGCAAACAAACGTGCCTCTCTCAAAGCAGTAAAAACAGCACGTAGATGATCAATGTGTTCTTCATGTGACTTACTATAGATCAAAATATTATCAAAGTACACCACCACAAATCTTCCTATGAAAGCACGTAAAACCTCATTCATCAATCTCATGAAAGTGCTAGGTGCATTAGTTAAACCAAAAGGCATCACTAACCACTCATATAGACCGAACTTAGTTTTGAAAGCAGTTTTTCATTCATCTCCCAATTTCATTCTTATTTGGTGGTAACCACTACGCAAGTCAATCTTTGTGAAAATAATAGAACCACTCAACTCATCAAGCATGTCGTCTAGCCTAGGAATAGGGTGACGATACCTTATTGTGATATTATTAATGGCTCTACAATCAACACACATGCGCCATGTGCCATCTTTCTTAGGAACCAAAAGAACAGGAACAGCACAAGGACTAAGGCTCTCTCGTACGTACCCACGGTCCAAAAGGTCTTGGACTTGTCGCTAAATTTCCTTAGTCTCCTCCGGATTGGTCCTATATGCAGCGCGGTTTGGCAATGTAGCTCCCGGGATCAAATCTATTTGGTGCTCTATCCCTCTCAATGGTGGCAGCCCCGGGGGTATCTCAGCTGGAAAGACATCCTTATACTCCTACAAAAGGTTAGTGACAGCAGGAGGCAAAGAGCTAGGTATATCATCAATTGAAAATAAAACCTCTTTGCATACGAAAGCATAGCACAAAGTATTATTATCTTGAATTTCAGCAAGGTCAGTTTTAGTAGCAAGCATAACAGCACCCTTTAACTTAATGCCTTCGGACCTAGGTGTGTTCTTTTCTTTCTTAGGTGGAAAAACAGAATGAGCTACTTGCTGATTTTCAGATTCCAAAACACGTTCTTTCTTTTCTTTTTCAGCTAAAGCTTTATCACATTGCACAATTTCAGCAGGTGTCAAAGGAAGCAAAGAGATTTTCTTTCCCTTGTGCATGAGAGAGTATTTATTACTTCTACCATGGTGTGTAGCATCGGTATCAAATTCCCAAGGACGGCCTAACAAAAGTGAACATGCTTGCATAGGCACTACATCAAAATCAGCATAATCATGGTAGGAACCAATAGAAAAATGTACTCTCGCAGATTGTGTTACCTTAACCTTACCGCTGTTATTGAACCACTGAATGTAGTATGGATGAGGATGTGCATGTGTTGGCAAGGAAAGATTCTTCACAAGATCGGAGCTCAAGAGGTTGTTGCAACTCCCGCCATCAATTATGGTACGAACACGTGCATCTTTGACAATGAGGAATGTCTGGAATAGATTATGGCATTGTAGCTGCTCCGCTTGCCCCATTTGAGAACTCAAAACTCGCTTCACAATGAAGGTGCGTGCTGCATAACTCTCCGTGGCAGCGGTACCACTAATCTCCTCCCCCTCACTATCCATGTCATGATCGGCTGCAAGATTAGCTTCAAATGCATATTCTTCCTCGATATCACTATGACTAACATATCCACCATCTGCTGTTGCGGAGTATGCTCGCTGGCTTGGGCAATCCTTCATGACGTGGCCAATACCTTGGCAGTGACGGCACACAATGCCCGTTGTACGACCCGTGGTAGCTGCACCTGAAGAAGAGCGTGGCATTGGATCCTGCGAAACAGTAGATTTACTCACCTCACGTGATGGTTGTGGTGCTCCTGCTGAACGCGCCCGAGTGTTGGAGGAGGGGGCAGCAGATCGTGTAGATGTAGAAGGGAATGTTGTTGCTTGTCCCGGTGGTACTCGTGAAGTAGATGTACTCACAAAATTGTTCCGCAATTTCTGCACCTGTTGTCGACCCTGCAGTTCTTTTTCTGCCAAGATAGCAAAATGGAACAACCTATTGGTAGTATTGTAATCTTTATAATCAACAAGGTCCTGAATTTCACGTCTCAACCCGGAGTAAAAACGAATCATGGTATCCTCATCATCCTCTTGTATACTACATCGAAGCATAGCAATTTGAAGCTCTTGATAGTAATCATGGACAGATTTAGAACCTTGATTTAAGCGCTGCAATTTCTTTTTCAATTCACGTGTATAATCAGGAGGAATAAATCTATTGCGCATGGCACGCTTTAGTCTAGGCCATGATTCAGGTTCTAAGCCACTAGAAACTAGACCATTCCACCAAATAATAGCATAATTCGTGAACTCACAAGTGGCTAGTCTAACTCTATGTATTTCAGGAACCATATGAGAACTATACTTTTGATCAACCGTCATTTCCCAATTCAAATAAGCATCAGCATCATATGCACCATCAAAAGGAGGCATGGAAAACTTAATCTTAGAATAAGGATCATCGCGACCGTTGCGATTAACATTATTACCTCCATTACCTTGACGACGTTGTTGTTGGCCACGACATAATTGTTCAGCATGAGGACGTTGCTCAGCACGCGCATCTTGCCCAACAAAAACCTCACCATCTTCTTGGTCACCATCATTAGTATCATCATCATCATCATCATCATGTGAATGGTCATCATCCTGTGGTGGCTGTCGCAACTCAAGGTCGTTGACTCGCGTGACGAGGTTAGCAATGCTTGTTCTAATGTCTGTCAATAGCCTAGTATGCTCCTGTAAGGCTTTGTTGAGTTCTTCCTTGGACACACAATCCTTAAAATCCGATGGAGAGCCATCACCTGACAAGGTTAGTAGAAAACAAAGGACAACAAATATTATCCCTATCAACTACTAGGTTGTGGAAGGTGGAATCACACACACTCAAGCGTCTTACCACGCTCTTACAAATGTTCTTACCAACGCAGCAAGGAGGAACAACCGTGGAAGTGTGGGGTGATTGCAAGAGTGAACCTGTTCGAATCAAAGGAGGTGGAGCTTGGAAGGCACAATATGGTAGCAAGGATTAGCAATAATTGTAATCAGAAGAGCAAAGCTAAATAAGTGTCCAAAGTATGAATCACAGTTGCTGGTCTATCACGTGTCCCTAGTCCTAGCACAACAGCTGAAACAAAGGTAAAAAGGATGATCAGAGAAAGACACAGCAAAATAACACAATTATCTGGGTGTTCTCTATGTGCTCTTCTTTTTTGTCTTTTAGCACTAGTAGGAATCACGAATTTTTTTTCGTATTTTTCTGATATTTTTTTTCTAAACTAGGAGCACACAAGCAACAACCACAGAAATTTTCAGCTCAAACGGATGCAAGATGTGGCCTACAGAAAATCAAGCACGTTCTCTGAAAAGCGTGCGGAAACTTCGCGACTCGAATACTCAATCTTCCAAGCCGAATTTGGGAAAAAAAATTTGGTGGAACCCGACAAGGCGGGGAGCAACGGATGTAACTTTTTCTATAGATGTCCGTGAAAAAAAAATTTGCCTGATTCCGAGTCCGTATGAGAAAGTTATGGCTGTTTTACTGAACCCCTGTCGAGTTAGAGTTTTTTCTCAAGCAACTCTTGCAGAAATTGACCTCTTTAAGGTATTGCAAGCAATAGGATCGCGAGATGAACAAGGATGGCAGCGGTGGTAGGGCAATTGATACAAGGCGGCTTGCGACCTATCTAGGGTTGGCGTGGCGGAAAGTAACACAAGGCGGCTCGCGGTGGCAAATCGAGTAATGTGGTGGCTCGACTTGTTGGTGGGGATGGTGGCGATGGGATAGCGGCGTGATCAAAACAGCACGGAGCGTTGACTAAAGACCAAGAACACGACTCTAAAACCAGCAACAAGACTCGACCACGGACACGAACTCAACAACGTGCAACTGAAAACAAAAATTGCAAAGGCACAAAGGGTTCTAGGGCAGCGGAAATTGACGGAATTTTTTTGGCTTTTTCTGGACTCTAGGTAATGAAAAACAGACTAATCTAAAGGGGAAAACGAAATTACCTAACGGGCAACCTGAAAATCTGATACCAGTTGATGAATAATGTTGGCCTGATCTTCCGATAGGTAGTGATAAGTCGATGGGTGGAGAACTCGACGTTGATGATCCAAAGGCTTCGACCCGAACAGATCGTCTCCCTTGCAATCACTACACCACAGCTCCGATGGTTATCAATCGTGTCGCGCGGTTGACCTCGCCAAGAAGGCTCAATCCCTGCAAGCGTACCTAGAACACAAGCAAGAACGTAGAAGATGCAATCTGAAATATTGCGAATTGAATTCAAGCACTCGAAGTCGGGGTTCCACAAACACTTGCGGCGGCCTAGTCGGTCCGGAACAAGAGCGAAAATCTCACAACTGTATGTAGATCAATGTCTAAGCAAAATTCAACTCTAATTAGGGCGGTGGCTACTGTATATAAAGGATTAGGGTCGGCCAAGGACCCCTGGACGCGTCCCTAATGGACTCCAACACGATACACGGGCCAACGGCCCAAAAGATGGTGGCGCAGCACCCTGACAGATTCTGGACATCCACTTGTTTCGACGATTCCCGTTGACTCAGAAAGAATTTGGACATGGGACCAGTCCCGTTGGAAAGCTTATCTCCTTAGCTTTCCAACCATGTGCAGAACGTCGGAAACGGAGTCCGTATGCGTCCTGGGCGACGATTTTAGTGCGGACTGGTCCTGGACTCCGAAACGGACTCGAACTGGATTGGACCTCCACCTTGGCTTGGGCGCCCTTGCTGTTCTTCTCCCGTGTTCCTAAGTAGCAATATATCACAATTATTCAGTAGCATTCCATCCTCATCAAAATATAAAGGAACACTAAGGAACGAGCTCACCTCATGATTTAGTTGACGTGCACGAGCTCGTGTCAATGGACCTATTGTTGGGGGAATACTCAGTGTGTGTGTATCCGAAAGAGTGATGTCCTCATCAACAGTGTTTGGGTGGCGACGGTGAGCAGCGGAGCATGACCAGGTGCTGACGGCGAGTCCGTTTGACGGGTCACGGCACGTCGAGGAAGACCAGAGAGGCTCAACGACGACGGGCTTCAACGGCAGACATCCAGCGGCCTCTGGAACTCGAACGCGGCAATGAAACTTGATGAAAGTTGGCCGAGGATGTCGATGAGTGGACAGTGAACACGGACGTGAGGTCAGACAGCGTCGGTGAAGTGCGGAGAGGCACGACGACGATAAGGGTGCTCGGCGGAGGTTTGGCGACAACACAGGAGCCCTTTGGTGGGGGAAATCCGATGAAGCTTGGTGGCTTGGGCGCGGTGAGATGAGAAGAGCCTCGGTCGGGGATTGATTCGGATTTTATAGCCGAGGAGGGTGGTTGTAGAGTCGGGGGATCGAGTTGATGGCGTCGTGCGGCGGTTGCGGGAGAAGTAGGGCGAGCGGGAGGTTAGGGTGATTGAGCGGGGCCCACATGGCAGAGAGAGCACACAGAGAGGGAGAAAATGGGCGTCACAAACCTACCCCCCTTAAAAGAAATCTCGCCCCGAGATTTGGGTGGGCTAGAGAGGATAGAAAGAAAAGCATGTGGCGTTAGTGTTTGTCTTGCGATTAGATCGTCGTCTTCTCTAGCGAGATTATCGAGAAATCTACCAAACTTTTTTTCTAACTAAGGTCATGTTCCTACAGCCAACATATAGCTCTGATAGCACTTGTCATGCCTGGTTTTTCAAATGAATAACTAGGTGCATTCCACATGTATGCTAGGATCAGTTAAATCATACATACGGTGACATATCAGTGATATACAGTTCTATATCGAACAAAAACAATTTTACTAAAATAAATACCAGAGTTTTTAAACTACAACGGAAGAGCAAGAGAAAACTCCAACGAAAGCTTCAGGGCACATCATAGGAAATCGATTGGGGGCAACGCGATCTAGGACGCTCCATCTTCCTTGTAGTCTTCAGCTTTCTTGATCTTCACGTAGTCTTCTCCAACTGAGCAACATTTATTATTGGAAATAGCAAGTGTGAGTACATATCGTACTTCGCAAGCGTGGAAAATTATGACATGAGGGCTTAAGGCAAGAAAGGCATGATTCAGGTTTACTGCATCTAAGCAACATTAACCTATAACTCTATGAAAAGGCATCCTAATTATGTATGAAGACACTACTTAAACAAGAGGAACAGCTCATCGGATTCCATTCGACTACCAAACTCACCAGATATTCCATATCCAGCTACCAAAACTCACCATGTAATTCCATTGCTTGGCTACCTGACCAACCATACCAAAACCCTGATCCCATCTAATCAAGAAGAAGTTCAAGCTGCTCTTGACCGTGAGCACGGCTGATCGATCAGTTTTATACTCTGCAGAGTTTGCACACTTTACCCACGAGTCATGATTTCATCACCCGCATTACCAGGTGACAGTCTCCATGTTGTAGTGCTGATCAAACACTTGCACACTTCCTATGGTGTGCTGCCAGGAGATCACTACAAGACCGTTACAAAGCTCCCACCGATCCGTAGGAACCCATTGAGGTTTCACCGCTAGCAGACGATTCCATCGCTGCAGAAGCCCCCTCTTGTGCCACTCAATCGTCCACTGGTGCCCACAGAACCGGAGAGGTGGCTAATTAATTGGTCATGTCGTACCCATATAGGCCTCATGGTTGCGTTGTTCAGTCGGGTTATAGGCTTCAAGAACCGGTCCTTAAGGTCCCAAGCAGGTACTACCACCAACCCACAGTGCATACCCGCACCATCATCATGCGACCTCCTGCTCAAAATCCCTATGTTCCATGTTGCTACAAAGATTACCCAAACCAGTTCATGTTGCATAGACCATTACACATATTCACATTTAAACCACCCGACTTGACAACATGACTAAGCATTTCTACCCTTAACACCCAAACTACAACACAGGTGACAAGGATAATCTGGAAAGTACTAGTAAACCCTAAACTTGGGATTCATATTGACAAGCATGCAACTAAAGTAAAAGACACACTTTCCTACAATGGGATCGATGTGATCATGGACGCTTTCCTGGGTGCTGCTCAGTGATCTTCGAAATCATGATCTCAAAGTCTCTCGAGCTGTTCCAGAACGTTATCGACTAACTGTGGGAACTTCCGACAAACAACACAAAGAAAACACTAAGAACAACCTACCAAACAGTAACAAAGCGCTATAAAAAAATCTACTAATAGAAATTACTCGCTACTACGATCATGTGAGCACAAGAATCGCCTAAAATGGAGCTCGTATGAAAATGTTATTAAGGTTTAAAGTTATAGGGGTCTTTCTGTAAAAACGTAGGGGCTATTTGGTAAACATAGAAAAGTCTAGGGGCTTATTTGTAAAAGTTCAGAGACCTATATGCAAATAAATAAAACTATGATGGGCTAAAAGTAAAATAACAGGGGCTGAAAGGGGCTTTTTATGAAATCCAAAAAATCTAGGGACCTAACTGCAAAATTACCTATTTAAAAGAATTAACAGATTAATTTTTATTTAGAAAACCTAATTATGATGTCAGCATGATGTCAGCACGCTGATGTGGCTGCTGACTGGCTCGGCTCGGCTGACGTGGCCCGACACGTGGAAGGCACGTGGCGCTGACGTGGCTCTCATAAGCTGACTAGGTTAAAGAGGACACGTGGCATGATCCTATTAGCTAGCGAAGGGGTATCTCACCTTTTAATCATGGTCGTTGCTCTATGATCGGATGGTGGAGGGCAAGCTTCCTGGGCTCCGCCTCGGGACGACGATGGCGACAGGTCTCCACGGCGGCGCACGGCTGGAGGACGGCGGCGCACGGCGCTACAGTGTTGGGAGGCGACGGTGAGCAGCGAAGAAAGACCAGGTGCTGACGGCGAGTCCGTTTGATGGGTCACGGCGCGTCGGGGAAGACCGGAGAGGCTCAGCAATGACGGGCTTCAACGGCAGACGTCCAGCGGCCTCTGGAACTTGAACGCGGCAATGAAACTTGATTGAAGGTTGTCGAGGACGTTGACTATCGGACAGCAAACACGGACGTGAGGTCAGATGGCGTCGGCGAAGTGTGGAGAGGCACGGCGACGATGAGGGCGCTCGGTGGAGGTTCGGTGACAACGCAGGAGCCCTCTGGTGGGGGAAATCCGATGAAGCTTGGGGGCTTGGGCACGGTGAGACGAGAGGAGCCTCGGCTGGGGGTTGATTCGGATTTTATAGCTGGGGAGGGCGGTTGTAAAGTCGGGGGATTGAGTTGATGGCGTCGTGCGACGGTTGCCGGGGAAGTGGGGCGAGCGGGAGGTTGGGGGTGATCGAGCAGGGCCCACATGGCAGAGAGAGCACACAGAGAGGGAGAAAACATGCGTCACACCTTCAGAGCAGCCGGAGACCTGGGCCGGCCTCCCACATTGGGTTTGATGTTTGAGGATGCTGGCCGCAACTATTTAGAGCGTTAGTGAGAGGGAAGGATTTCCCCATGATGTTTGCTGGAGGTAGAGGTCGCAAGGGCTTAGGCCCGTTGCCCCGACACCGCTGCCCCCCCCCCCCTCGTGTGTAGTTTCGCCGACGCCATTTCAAGGGGCCATCGGGGATTCTTCATCGCTAGGGTGATGCACCATTGATGGCGGAGTTTGAGTCGGCAGAGTTAGCCGAGGGGCCCGGCGGCATGATGCAAGCCTCCGATCACCGAGTCGCTCTCCGTTGGATCCTTTCCCTACCAGGCACGCCGCCCGTCTCTCGATGTATTTGCCGGGATGTACGAGTGTCCGGCAGCCCTCGGTATTATGGGCACGTCCAGCCCTATGTAGACTTCCCTGGGCGCGTCTTCATTTAGGGCAGGAGCCTAAGCACCCCCGACCGCGTCGCCTACATCGTTGGTGGGATCTGCGCACTCCGGAGCACATGGCCTCCTCGGTGCCCCTTTTCACCGAGGGAGGCTGAGGATGCTACCGAGCGAATAGGCTTTAGAGGACAATTGTTCTATGAAAGTGCCATGGACGTCGTCACCGAAGTCATCTCGGGGCTGGGTCCAGGCACAACTGCCCCTAGGTTTTAGCCCCCAGAACCATCAAAAGGCGGCCTGCATAGCCGCGGCCTCAACCATAGCCCCTTGGGGTACAGCCAGCTCTTCGCTGTATTGCTACTAGAAAGCCTCAGAGCCAACTGCGGCCCCCGTGCCAACCACTGCTGGGGTCGTGACAAGATTGGCGGTAGCCGTCGGGCCCCCATTCCACCCGGTTGTGGAACTGGTTGTGGCACATCAAGTGCTTGGCTGTGGCTGCTACGCCAACCTTCACGCAGGTGTAATGGTGGAGCCTGTCGTCTAGGCCAGCGCCCAGGTGGTCTCCTTCTCTGGTGACATCCTACCTCTCCTTCTATGTTCCTCCCCACGAACGGCGTCGACTGTTGGTGAAAGAAAATATCTTCCACAACAAAGTGCGGTGAGAGCTCACTCATAGGAGTATCTCAAGCTTGAAGAAGTAGAGAGGAAACGAATGACCAATGCGGTGATGGTCAAAATCTGCTCTCTAGCCTGATAGCCACATGTTTGAATTTATAGTGTCATTCAGGGTGAGTATACAATCGTACCCTACCAGGATAATGATACATGTTTCCCCTATGCAACAAAGGCATAGAGCCGACCGGGTAACATGGTTCAGGCCTAGGTAAAAATACTACTCCCTCTGTTCAGAAATAGTATGCGTGTTCCTTTTACGCTCGGTCTTCGAAGTTTGATTTCAACTAATATTTTCTCACAAAATATATCATTTATAGCTACAAAACCTATATAATATGAAATTATTTTGAATTGTGAACCTAATTGTATAATTTTTATGCACTAGATATTCTTATAATTTGATTAAATGTTAATCAAAGTACACAAAGTTAGACTTTTTTTTAAAAAAATACAACTACTATTTCTGAATGGGGGAGTATAACCCTACTTGGAGGATATTTTCTAACCGTGGCAATAAGTGGTGGTAAGCTTAATCGTCCATTGCGACACCGCATTGTCCAACATGTCAAGTCGGTTACCACTCGCTCCTGGTATGTCAGGGTAACCATCACATGACCAGCCTTAAATGTGATCATCTTATGACAGACATCCAGTTTCTAGGAGTTCGCGACCTCCAAAGGTCAAGGATCTCCAAACCTTGAAGGGACTCCCAGGCTTGGTCTTCAGAACCGCTCCAAAGCGAGGGATCCGAGGGGTCATAAGCCAAAGTGCCTCCTAGCTTAGATTGACCGAACCAAGGAGCATCAAGGCTCAGCTAGCTTCCCAAGCTCCAAAAGTCGATGACTTGAGGAGAAAGCTCACGGGCTCTGAAGACCCTAGTTGCCGCAAGGGGTAATAGTCCTTGATAGTAACTCTTTACAATATCTACGGCTGAAATATTTCCCCAACATTATACATTTCCGGAGGGTGCCATAAGTAAGCTTATAGCACTATCTATACAGGTGCTATGGAAGAGAGAAAAAAACATTATTCACTTCTCTAGAATATATACCCTGTCAAGGTAACAATCCCAACTCACCCACTACCACCGCTGCTCAGCAAAGGGACATAGGGAGCCATTGCTCAACTATCTGCAGCAAGAATTCCATCTGGCACATCCAGCAACAACGGAGAATGATCATGCTATAAAAAAATGAATAGCAAACCCATGCATGTCCAAGTGCCCTTGAAGACAATGAATAACGACGCTAGGACGCCGAAATGTGTACTCTATTTGCTATCGATGCAAGGAATCGTCTGTTTTAAGCATTTGTCATATAAAACTTCCAGCAGAGAATGCAAGGCGAGGGCAACCGTACTGCTCTCCTTACAATCATGTTACACAAACATACTATTCCGGGGAAAAAAACAGACAGAGTCATCACATATCCATATTCCACCCATATCCAACAGGTAAAGATGCTTCTGCTTCCTTTGGCCAACATCAAAGAGCATCACAAACAAGCCCTAATGAGCTGAGATCATCCAACGAATTAATAAAGAAAACATCATTAGCATTTAGCAAAACAGTAGACAAGAAACCAATAAAGCTGTGTGTGGCGTTCACAAATCTTACCGCCACGTTCAAGAATCATTCATGTGGTCACCTGCTCGGTGATACTGGTAGTCGCCCTCCTCATATGCCTCACCTTCCTCAGGGCCCTCAGGTTCAGCATTGCTAGGTTGCACCTGATAATTGGCTTCCATCTTCCCTAACGAGTCAACACGATAGTACTCATGCTCATGCCGCTTTGAGTGCTCAGTTTCACGGCCGCGTCCATCTTGGCCATAACCATAGGCCTCATGACCTTTGTGTTGCTCATACTGGCTATAATCATAATCCTGCCCATAGTTGGACAGATTTTTGTCATGTTTTGGCACACCACTGCCATAGTCGGCATCCTTGTCATGCAAGTGACCACGGTCCCGTTCACGACTGGCACGCTCATAATCTCTGTCACGGTCCCTGCCCCTCTCACGATGGCGATCACGGTCCTTTTCTCTATCATTGTCCCGACCACGATCCCTGTCCCTATCTCTGTCACGGCGATCACGATCACGGTCACGCCCATGGTCTCTTTCCCGGTCCTTCCCTCGCTCCCTGTCCCGAGTCCTCTCACGGTCTCTATGGTGGTGCTTCTCTTCTCTTGAATCACGATCACGAGTCCGGTCATGTGAGCGTTCACGTGTCCTCTCATCACGATCTCTTTCCCGTACCTTTTCACGAGACTTCTCCCGATCCCTGCAGCAAAAAGTAATTTGACGAGGAAGCATGACATGAATACCGAAGTAAGATGCGAATGCAACAATCGCATTTATTTTACATGGCTTACCTATCTGCACGACGATCATCCCTCCTAGGCTCCTCTGATCTAGGGCGCCCAGCAGGCTGTTGCTCCCTGATAAGCAGAAACATGCAAGTGTAAGACAATAAGAACAGCCAGATATCCTACTCCCAACATAAGGAATCACAGCAGTACCCCAAAAACACACAACTTTCAGTACTAAACATTGAAAAGTGAATGTATTGCAATATCACATGATATGAAACCCCCTTTTGATAATACTACAGAGAAGAAGAGAAGACAAGGAATGAAAGATACAGTAGCAAACAAATATGTCCAGTAACATACAAAGCATTGGTGATCAATTAAATCCAGCGACTCATTCTATGCAAGGATAAAAAACGTAACAGCATTCTACAAATGATCAAGCAAGAAAATATGAACGTACCTAGCAGAATCCTTCTTGTCAGCGTTCTCACCACCAATCCTGCTTGATCCAAGACCACCACCCAATCTCCTGGGACGCCAATTTGGAACAGTTCTACCACGCTCCACATCAACTATTACCCTCTTACCATCCACTTTTTTCCCATCTGCCTGCTTGTAAGCATCTGGTAAAAAACCAAATTAGCAGAGAATGTAAGATGTTAGGAGTGACAAAGAAGCCTACACGGGACATTTGCCAAAACAAACTTACTTTTCATGTCCCGAGTGTGCATATATTCGATGAATGCATATCCTCTAGGTTTATTTGTATCCTTGTCAGTTACAAGCCGCACCTGCAGAGATCAAAGACAGTAATTAACAAATTTTCAAGAAGGAAGTTCTACTGAACTTGAAAAGATGATGTATTACTGGCTATCATTACATTTGTTTGTTCATTTTAGCATATTCTATGTTGCACGACAGAGGCATGATGCCTAAAACAGCCGTGCTAACCTTGTATATGTAGAGCTTCCACACGAGGAGTGAAATCCATCACAGATCAACACAGTTGGAGTAAAAAGCGATGTCTGACCGCTTGGCATTTGTTGGGAAAAACATTGCATTTCCCCTTACCAGGGAACTTACTAAAGGAAAAGGGTATACGAAATACTAAATACTATACCAAGTTACCCTCTCCATTGCGTATTATTTGTTCAACCTTCGCGATCAAGACGAACAGATAGCAACAGAAGTAACAGAAATTAATGTGATAAACACAAGTGAGTGATGTATACCCCTTATGCACAAAATGGATGAATCTTCAACTCTAGGAGTTGAGAGATGCCATTGGCATTATATCGTGTTGTTGTCCTCCACGAGAAGCAGAACTTTGAAGCAGCACTAGCTTTAATAGCCCATTGAAAGCAACTATAAACACTATACTCACCAGTGGACCTACCCGATTAAGCCCAGACTGTAGAAATGCTTGCCTGCAGATAAGCTGCTTTTAAAAAAATATAAAGTGATCTAAGCTTAATTGTGTCACTGTCAGAATTCTTCAAGCTTGTCTGCCACAGTTAATTGACATGTGGTAGATGCAATTTTGTGGAATGGGAAAGCGACTCTACCTTGAGCTGCCTTTGGCCGAAGCAAATTGTTTGCTCAAGGAAACAGAACATCTAGGATGCACACAGGTGCAACCATAGTTACCTGTTTGTGTATATTTGTTTTAAAAGCATCTTCATGTCTTTAATTGGTTGTACCAACAACGCACATATTAGATTGGCTTGCAAAAGGTTCAGAGCAAAAGACTAACCATTAGCAGCAGAATATATTTATGCCTTAACACTATATTACTTCACCACTAAGTGTATCAATCCCATCTAATCCCCAAACGGTTTAAAGATGGCTTACAAAGAAGGATTGTGTAAACTTCCCAAACAAAGGCATATATATACAAGTTTAGAGTACTTTCATTATATTACAATTAAAATCTATTTATATTTTCAAGTAACAGGAAATTATAGAAAGTAATGATCAATGTCATATCTCGGAGATCAGTTAAAATGAAGAGGTGAAGTAGTTAAGAGCAAACAGTAAATGTGTGTTCACACACGTGAAAGAGGAACATATTGTCAGCTTCACAAGGTCGACAGAGAAAATAGAACGATTGCTAGCAAATTTCAAAAAATTCGTTCAAAATGGTAGAGAACACTAGCGAGCAAATTTTTTTCTTTGAAAATAGAACATTTGCAAAAAAAAAAAAAAGACACAAACAACCACACCTAGTTCTGTGGTTACAGCAACAAGATAATGATATTCTCATGCCCAAATAGGTCTTGTTAGAGAAATTCACATGAACATATACACTGGCCATGAGACAGTTTTTTCTTTCCCGTTTTCACCAATGATGATGGTTTGCCAATTAAAATAATCGAAAAACCTTACCAAAGTACAATAACTTGTACTGCACTGGAATTTACCACATGTACTTACCCTTTTAACAGGCCCATAAGCTTCAAACTCCCGTTTAATCCTATGCTCGGGCGTCTCATAATTCTGCAAAAGTTTGGTAAAGTCAATACATTAAGTTACCAAATAACTTACCAACTATCTTATTTTCATGTGAATCATGAACACCTAAATGATGCAGAAAAATAACTTACAAGTCTTGCAACAAAGAGTGTTTTGTAAGGGTCTCCGGTGGCATTCGGGTCACTTTGTGGGTCATCTACATAAAAGTAAAGTAAAATCAGAATAACGGTGTAAATATATCCATCATCTAAAAAGAAAAGGAGCAGCAGTGTGGCTCACATTTCTGAAGTTCTTCAGCAACCATAGCTGCACCTTGCTCCAGCTTATTCATGCGGATCCTAGCCTTCTTTTCATCCTGCATACAGAACATATAATAATGGAATAGGAGATAGAATGGCAAAAGGGTACAACAATGATACAATATGCACCAATAATGCAGTTGAACTTATAATGCTAATAACACAAGCTACATGTTCCATGTATCATTAAGAGGGCCAGAATTATTGCAGAATATTTGTTTTATCTGTAGAATGATTCAGCCTCAGGAGTTACTCAGTTGAAAGAAGAGCAGCAATGCCTTTGCAAAGTGGAATAGATGATAACATCTCTCAAACAGTTTCAAGTATAATTATCTCACTGGCAGGTACTCAAGTTGTGCATGCTTCTTTCTAGCGTAAACAATGATGAACAGTCGTATATAACACCACTAAATATCACGTGCTCAATACACGCAGGTTTTGTAAGCAATCGTTTTTAAGGACGAACTTGCAAAGTTAAAGGACCAATTTGTTAGATGTGGTTTTCCTGCATCTTGAATTAACCAGAACAAAATCTTTTTAAAACAAAAGGAAAGACCCACTATTACAGTTGCATTAAACACTCAAGTATACCACCTCAAAAACCTAATTGAACATCTGAATTAGCGGAAATCCTACTAACATGCAACCATATCATTAGCATATACAGTAGAGACCACGGAACTTAGCACATCGAGTACCGCAGAACGACGGCATATGGAAACAAACATTGCCATAGCAATAACCAAAGGAGCGTACCCTTGTCTCGCACTTGGGCACCGGCGGGGCGTACTCAGGATCCCCAGGCTCGGCGAAGTGCGACACGAACTGCGCCATCCCTGCAACCAAATCAGCAGGCCACAACATCCATCAGTCGGCAAGCCAGCGAAGTCTTCAAAACATCTTCTCGCAAACCAAAAGAAGAAAGAAAATCCCCCGACTTCTCACCGGTGTAGGCTGGCAACTTGCGCTTCTCGAGCGGTGGCTTGTACTCGAGCGGCGGGCGCGGCTCGAAGAGCTTGAGCAGGTTTGGTGTGAGCCCCGTCGGGTGGATCTGCCCCATCTGCAGACACCAAACCTCGGATCAGAACGAATCAGATAGCTAGGGTTAGGGTTTAGCCGGGGGGGGGGGGGGATTGGTGGCTTACGAGTTTGAGCTGCTGGATGTTGGGGCGCTGACCCCCCTTGGGGCGCGAGTCCTGGTTCGGCCCCCGCATCGGCCCGCCGTGGCCGTAGTCGCCCATCGCGACGGCGACGGCGGCGGCGAGAGAGAGAGAGAGAGAGGTGCGAGGCGAGCTCGGCTTTTCCTTGTTGCGGTGGAGGCGGACCCCTGGAGCTAGGTCAAGACCGAGCGCCGGGGCCCACGCGTCAGCGTCCGAGTTGACGCGAATTCTAGACGGAACCGCTGGGTACATCACTGACTAGATGGGCCCACCGCGTGCTCCCAGGGTGAGGCCCCAGCAGTCGGCGAATCCGTGGTGGGAGATCCCGCCGCCGTTGAAAGGTCACTCGCGGCCGCGTCCGTCCGTCGAGCCTGCTCGTGCTCAGCTTAGCTCACGGCCATGAATTCTTACAGGCGCCACCACGACGACGAGCTCACGGCCATTGCAAGGCTGCCAAGATCGGACAGCTGCCTTTTCTTTCAGCAAACAAGGTGGGGAGACGGCTGGCAATTCTGAAGCAGAGGCTTTGCCCAGCAAACTGAATATGAGGCATTGCTCTGTGTTTAGAGAGCCAAAGTTCCTAACTGTTTCCTATAAAATAAGATAACGATAACAGAAAAAAGTTCCTGATGTCCATCAGTTTACTGATGTAAAAATCCTCCAAAGTTCCTAATGTTTTCGATAAAAAAGTTCCAGATGTTCACCAAGTTTACTGACGTAGAAATCCGATACGTTTCTTGGCATTGCAACACAGATGCACATGTCATTGTTTCTCAGGTGGCCAGTAATTTGGCTGCATCAACACGATAATGGAATCATCATATACAAGATCCAGGTCGGAAAAAAAGAGAGAAAAACTTACAGCCTCTTGTCACTCGTTACAGCGATACAGCACTCGTCAATGACCATGCATTGCAAGATACGATTTATGTGACAAGAACTATGCCCTCTCTAGCTGCAAGAAGAACCGATGAAAAAAGAACATAGAAGCGGTAGTGTCATTTTGTTCCTGATGATGCAGAAAAAGGTGGCATGCTCATCCTTCAGGCTCAATTGCAAGGCAGCGGTAGTGTCATTTGTTCCTGAAATATTTTTTGAGCCAACCTTGCCCCAGCTTCTAGATGATGCCAAAGAGACAGGGGTCTCTTGATGCAGATAAAGTGGGACATGTAGATTTCAGGTTTCATCACAACGGACTGAGAAAGACATTGATCGAAAATTGGTCTAGCAGGCAACAATCAGGCCACCAATTAGAACAGCTTGCAAAGCAGCAAATCTGGAACACGCAATACCACAACAATATTGCAAGTAGACAAAAGTTAAGACCAAGTAACAAGATAATTAATGTACACCAAAAGTGCCATACCACCAGAGCACCAACGTTCTCGAAGACTATTAAAAGGGCTATTAGCACGCCACCGTTTCACCACCAGGTGCAGGGGCATCAACTCTCAAATATCATCTGCCGACTCCGAAGAACCATCAGTGCGATACTTCTTAAGAAAGGAAAATAATCATCCATATCACTATAATCATCATCACTCTCTTCAGTACGACTAGCAGGTGGAGCCGGGCCATAATCATCCTCAGCATCTTCGTCGTCAACCACAAAAGGTTCATCTTCTTTGTTGCCTGAATCTAGCTCATCGGTCAATCTTTAGTGCAGAACTTCCAACTCCACCATAGCCGATCACCTCACCATCCGTTCTCCTAGAAGGAATATTGTGACCTTGAAGCATATGTGATGCACTGGCATCTTCATCAGCCTGAGAGCACATGAAAGATCGTTCCTGGGATGAACTTCTTCAGCACCCATGTCAACCCAGTCATTGTCCCCACTGAAAGTCTGCTACAATCAAAGGGTTAAGTTTGGTTCCTAGTTCATGCTGCTGTGCAGACCTTCTTGCAATCTTCTGGTTATATTGAACGTATGTCAAATCCTTCCACCTCTTGTACTCTAGCGGGTTCCTTTTTCTCATACGGATCTAGAAGGTATATGCAAAGACAGAAACTATGTAAATAAATTGTTGCTTACTAACAGCTTAGCCTTCGTGTACTGGTGAATTATTAACGGTGCTAGGTTACTTACAGACTAAAAGGTGCTCCAATCTTGCTCATAACCAGAGGTTGAATAACAAAGACCAACAATAATACGCGTTGCAAGATCATATATGTTACCAGTTTAGCACAAGACTTCTTTGATGATTCTGAAAACATGAAATGTAAGTTTTAAAAACCAGAATACCTCGAAAACTCTATAATTTTATGAACAATATATTTATTATACTACCTCCGTTTTCGTTTCCTCGACACCGTTGACTTTGACTGTTACAACCTATTTTCAGTTTTTCCAGAACTTAGCTAGCGGAAAGAAATAAATAAAACAGGTCAATTAAAAACCAGCTTAGGTTTAAAATTTCCTATAGTTTTCCCTTCAGTTCGTTTGTCGATTTGGCCTTACCTGTGGTTTTCCCTGAGAATTAGATGATTAATGAAGGAAAATCCGAAAGGAACTCTCTTGGACAGAGACTTCTTTTCCCATCCCAATTCCATATTCTTTTTCTCTCTCGGCCTTATCTATCTGGCCCATTCTCTCCCTCTCTCCCACATTCCTGCATGGGCTGAGCCCACGTTCACCTTCCCCCTCCCTCCCTTCTGGTCTCGGGCCAAGCCAAGTCGCAGTCCAATCCTTTCCGGAGAGAGCTCTCGGCTCCTCTTCCCGTAGGCCACCCCGGCACCTGGGCCAACTCAACCTCTCCAGCCCACTTTCTGTCCCCAGCCCACCCAGACTCCGGTTACGCCACGCCCATCCCTCCTCCTTTCTCTGCACATTGGGGCCCACATGGCAGAGTCTCCTCCTATCTTCGAGCGTTCTCCACCTGCACTGTTTATATGGTAGTTTAGGATTGATCGTAATCTCAGGATACCAACTTTATCTTTAGAAGAGACTTCTTGTTCTCAAATCTTTGTACTCTATATATTTCGTTCTTAATTTTTTTTTTAAAAAGAAAAGTTCCGACCTTTTGCATCCAAAGATGCATATAGCGCTAGTTGAATTATTACATCATCCTAACATAAAATTGATAGGGAAGTATAAATAGGAATAAATTATAAAAAGATTACATGACTTTATCCGACATATAATCTAAGTTTAAACCGCCAGCCCTTCTCGGTGAAAAGCTCCATAGCCACCACCTCCAAATTCTGGCACACCAGTTTGATATCTTCCCTTATTTCCTCCTTTTGTAACAATCTTCAAAATCTGAGCCAATAGGTGCCCTGAATAGTGCCTGCAAAAAAGAGATTGTTTCTGTTTTCTTAAAAACCAAATCATTGCGACAGAGCTAGATCGGCCAAAATAGAGCGGCTACCCCAACCAGAATTATCTTCTTTTTTTAACTCCCATGTCACTTATCCAACCACCTATAATATGATTTATGTTCGTAGGCATAGGAATCCCTAAGACGATCTGTATAATTTGCCAGATTGTCTTAGCCAAAGGAAACTTAAAGAAAAGATGATCAATACTCTTATTGAGATTGCAAAAGCTGCATTTGAGGTTCCCATTCCAATTTCTTTTGGCCAGATTATCTTTGGTCAAAATTACACCTTTTGATAAGTACTATAAAAAAATCTTTATTTTGAGTGGGAGTTTAAGCTTTCAAAGCATACGTGCCCCGGGGTAGAAGGGTCGATGGATCAATCTGCAATACATGGACTGAACGGAAAATTGGCTATTGGCATGTAGGCCCCCAACGAAACTTATCTGCTTCATTTGTTAAGTCAACATGTATTAACTTAGATATTAACCTCTGCCAGGCAATTAATCTGTCGCCAACAATAGGTCTACGAAAAGAAATATTTAGCGGTGTTGATCTCACTACTTCCGCTACCGTGTTATGCTTTCTCCTTACTATATTGTAAAGAGAGGAGAATTGATCACAGAGAGGCTTTGTTCCTAACCACGTGTCTTTCCAGAATCTTGTTTGAGTTCCATCGTGTACGTGAAAAGAACCCAATTTAAGAAAATCCCCCTTAATTTTCATTAACCCAGACCAAAAATACGAATCCCCTGGCTTTCCTTCAACTTGGGTGAGTGCTTTTGTACCAAGGTACTTATTCCTTAGTAGACGTTGCCAGATCCCATCCTCGTTTAGTAATTTAAATAGCCACTTACTAACGAGGCAAATGTTTTTTAATTTTATATTGGTAATGCCCAATCCTCCTTAATCACGGGGTTGATAGAGAATATCCCATCTAGAAAGTCTATATTTCTTTTTATGATTATCTCCTTGCCAGAAGAACCTCGACCTTATATAATCGAGTCTCTTAATAACACCTCGGGGAATTTCAAAGAAAGACATCATGAACACTGGGAGGCTGCTTAATACAGAGTTGATGAGTACCAATTTGCCCCCTGCAGATATAAGCTTGCTCAATACAGTACAATCCAACACATTAAGCCATCCTCATTCTCTTTCATAGTATCAGTTTAAGTTTTGGTCTTAGCTCCAAAATCATCGCTTCCGCCACGTCGCTTTTGGGGAGATCGATCTCCATGATCTCCGCCAGAGGTTATACAACTCGTAGCTAGAGTTCACACCGCCGATCATATCGATTAACCATCGTAGAGAATCTTTTTCTGACCGCTTAATTAGATATTTCTCTCGCCGGTCATTGATCGCATTTTTATTTGATTTTTCTCCCGCCGCCTGTCAATCTCGCACGCCTCTACTCCTACCTTAGCTTGATTTCGGCTCCTCCACGCGTCCCGGCACCGACGTCCGTCTCCGTCTCCCGCGACAACGCGCACGCGCACGGGTGTTTTTGTCTCCACACGCACGCGCCTGTCGCGTCATCCGTCCACGTCGCCCGGCTGCATCGCCACGTCGCCGACCACGCGCTGAATCCGGTTCTTCATGCGCCCACCTCCACACGCTGGTTCTGAACCGTGCCGGTCCATGCTGCATCCATTCAGCTCCATCCATGTCGCGCGTGCGTCCGGCTGCGAATTTTTTTTAGCCCTTTTTAAATTAATATTTTAATAATAGCCTGTCGGGACTTATATTTTCAGGAACTGACCCCTTTTGTCGCGCTAAAGGCTTTGGCGTGACTCACCACTCCGTCACGCCAAAGACTCTGGCGTGACTCTCGTGCCACGTCGGCGGGCGGTCCGGCCCATGACACGTGGCCGTGCCGACGTGGCAGCCCGAGTCGCGCCAGAGGGTGTGGCGCGACTGGAGTCACGCCAGGCTCAATGGCGCGACAAAGGCGCATACAGGCGCTCGGCTGTCTCCCCTCGGTCACGCCAAGGGCTCTGGCGTGACTCCAGTCACGCCAAGCCCTTTGGCGTGACCGAGGGCTATACAGACCCGGTGCCAGCCCTTCTCCCGCACGCAGCACACATACTTCCTCAGGAAGCAGAGGCAGAACCCAAAACCCCCGTGGCGCCCTCTCTCTGCATTCCAACCGATTTGGTGGCCCAATAGGAAGGGATTTGAGCAGGAAGAGGCGAAGAAAGGTATGTCATCCAATCCCTCCAATTTTTTTTGGTTAAATCGATTTGCATTGCAACTTTTTGGGTTGTTAGGGTTTAGAACTTGATTCGGTTGTTCTACGAAATTTCAACGTTTCGCTCTAGATCGGTGCTCATATATTGTGCTATGTACGTATACCAACGCATATCTATCGTGTAGATTTTGTTGCATGCAATCGGTTGAGCGTAGGAAATTGAAATTCGTATATATATATATATATATATATATATATATATATATATATACGAAATGTATATGAGGAACACAAGTTTTTGCATTTGTGAGATGATTTGTAGTAGAATTGAGATGAATAATGAGTAGCTTCGATATTCATGTAGTTTATCGGTATGACGTCGAACTTATGGCGCAAGCAAAAGTGGGCACATATCGGTAAGAAGTATCCCGATGTGAGTTGCAAAGATGCTCCGGTTCCCCCCGCCCTCCCTGTCCCGACTTGTGACTGTGGTAAGCGAGCCGTGATTCTTCAGTCGCTGCACGAAGAAACTGCCGGTCGGGCTTACTACCTGTGCTCGGATTATCGTCTGAGTGTTTTTTTGTTAAAGATAATGGTAGAAGGAAATGGCAATACTTTTGCATATGTGACATTTTAATAATTTGTAGGAGTGGGAGATGTGCTATTTCTTCCAATGGATAGATGGGCCCGATATGTATGATCAGAGGATTCTGCAGCTGAAACGGTTTAGTCAGTATCCGAAGCCATTTGAGAAGTTTGTTTGTTGGGTCCCCCCCCCCCCACCAAATCCCCCAAAATTAATGGATAAAGAGAAGTGGCAATTGAAGACTACACGTGTTGCGGATCCTCCATTGTGCAATTGCGGAAAGTGAAGCGTACTATGTGAACCTTCTGGGGGGTCGCCTTACTTTCGTTGCGAAGGGATGACTAGGGTAAGAAATGTGCAGGAGTCCTTGTTTACGATATGAGTGCGGTTGAGAAGATAGTGCCATCGGAACTTGGAGTGGGGTACTACTGCGGACATGTGGTTGGCAACGATATGGTTGGTTAATGCGTTGTATTTATATTTAATAATGCGCTATCATATTTTTAATTGTTGTGCATATCTATTTCCTTAAGCAGAGAACACGAAAATGTTTGTGGGAGGAGTACCTCGATAAAGGATCGGTTGATCATGAGATTGCATGGCAGAGTAAGCGTCCTCGAAACGTGCTGTCAAGCTATTTGGATAACAGGAAGAAAGAAACTCGTGATTACTACCATGCTTTGTATCCCCCCATGAGAAATACTACCATGACGGGTAAAGATGTTTTGGCTAATGAGGTAGAAATAGAAACAATGAAGGCGCTTGTCGGTAAGTTACCCATGGTTATCCCGGACGACGATGATGACGAGGTGTTATATGATGGGCTAGACGATTAGACGGAGCTGCACAAATTGTCTTGTGTCGCCTATTTATGAACGTGATATGTAATCCTTGTCGACGAGCAATGAATATTTGTATGTCGGACCTAAATTTAATGCTTTTGCTCATTTTCGGGTGTAATGTGGTAATGGATTTTGTAGTATTAGTTTGAACGCTACTGTCCCTTGCTCTCTGTCTCGCATAACTTCATGTTGGGATGGCACGGCGTTCTAGTTTTTCCTTGTAAACTTCGGTTGCAGAGTTTGTTTGTTTGTTAGGAGTGGCATGTGTACTATACTGCCACGGGCGCTGCCGTGAACGGTAATCCACGCCCTGAGGAATGAATATGCAAATATGAGTTGGATAAATTGAAATTCGTATGTAAAATGAGGCAGGGAATTTTGAACTCGGCAAAAAGCTGTTGATTGGATGCGAAGGGCGGAAAGAATGTGATGGAGCATGTTAAGAGCCATGTCAGCAAAGGATGGTTCGTCGAACTTTTACCAAAAAGGATACAGGTCACAAATCCCTGTAGCCCTGTGCTCTCTGTTACGCCAACCTCCCTGGCGTGACAATGTGTCGGGTCACACCGGGCCTTGCCAATTTGCAGTACCCCCCGGCATCATTTTGGGGGGGGGGGGGCGAATGCCGAGCGTGACTATGTACTGAGTCGCGCCAGGGCTCCTGGCGCGACAAAGTACACAGTCACGCCATAGGTCCTCAAAATCCAGAAAAGGCAGGGCAGCCAAGGAGTCACGCCACCCTCCCTGGCGTGACTCCTTACTCAGTCGCGCTAGGCACCGTTAAATTCCAGGAAAGGTGAGCTTCGGCCGTGGGAGGGTGGACCTCGGCGTGATTGCTCAGAATGTCACGCCAGGATCCATGGCGCGACTGAGCCGTGGATTCACGCCATTGACCTTGGCGCGACAAACTGTGCAGCAAACAGACACGGTGCAATTTTGTGAATTCCGTTGCGTTGGTTTCGGTGGTAACATTGTAAAGAAAGCTCTAATTCGTGAAGATTGGGATGCCTCGTTATGTCCGTAAGAATTTGTTTTTCCAATTGTTAAACCCGAGAAGGTAAAACGAATCGACTAAGAATTGAACACAAAACAAACTAAAATTCAACAATCATACTACGAAACCTGGATGACTTGCAAAAGTGACGACTCATAGAGCGTGACACAGAATTATCGAATCTCTTTAACATTCGAGACATTAAAGTGAAAACCAAGTCGTGGTAGCTAAGGTCACGGATTACAAACAAAGATGAACGGGACATGGTAAATTCGGAGTTTAACATTACATGTTGTCCTTGCAACCACAAACACACAAAACCAACTAGGGCAGCGAACATTGTAGTCGGTCACATCCCAGGGGTGTAGGGCTTCTTCTTCCGCCTTTCGCGGGCCGTGTTGGATGGAAGGACATTGTCACTGGCGATATCTGTCCTATCTCGGCGACGGCGTGGGGGCTAAGAAGGCTGGGTAGCGGGAGGGGCCCCTGCGAGCTGCGAGGACCCCATAACATCCGCGCCGTACGATGGGTCTCCATCGTCGGAGCTCTGCTCCTGTGGGGCCTTGCCTCGTGAAGCCGTCCCAACGGAAGTGGAGTCGGCTCCAATCATGCTGCGCGACTGGGTCCGAGCCACACTACTGCTGCGGGTGCGAGTCCGGGTGCCGTAATGCACCGGCGTCTGCTGCTGTGTCGAAGCACCCGTATGGCCAGCCGATGGATCCGAAGAATGCGCACCGTGTGCAAACGCCACATCGGGGGCCGTCATGCAGTTCATCTTGTAAGCAAGGCGACGGTAGCTCCTACGAACCCTCTGTAAAGAAATTGGACAAAATTACTGAGTGTGAGCACAAGTACGAAACATTTTGAACAGTTGTAACTTAGACAACAATTACCTCAACAAAAGCACGCAGTTGGCCAACCTCTTCTGCCGACCCGGGAGGGACAAACAAAGCTTGTCCAGCCTCGTTGGCTAGTCGCCCGAGCTGCTGTCCCTGCAAAACCGACGCAATACGTAAAATTGAGTACAAACCATGAAGGAATGAACGATGCGGCGAAATACGGATACCATGTAGTTATGAAGCGGAGCCCGCTCGGGCTGACTGCTGTGCCTCGTGATCTGGTCGTACTCGTCTACGAGGTCGTCCTCGTCATCAGAGTCCGGCAAGTTCTCCGCTTCAACAGCAACTCGTGGCGGCTTGATTGCCAACCTGGAAGAGTCATGCAACCACCTTAGGTGGTCACGGTACGGACCCGAGCGGTGGGCGGGTCCACCGTGAATGATTGTCTGCGCCCGGTTGCTCCATTGCACCAAGTAGTTGTGGTGCACGTCACGCCAATCGCGAGCGCCGCGTTGTTTCCTCCTATCAATTCTGCACGATAGCGGATATAACGTTACATACAAGGACAACATGAAATAGAACTTGGACCATGCAAGACGTATTAGTACTCACTTGTGCAGAGCCACGGACGTGGGTGTCGTGTCCGGAGGTGTCCGCTGCAACCTCCCGAACTATCTCATCACACGGTTTGGACAATGCATCTCTACAATATAAAAGCAAATTAGCAGGAGAACAGACCGCCAATACTCCATGTCCCGTGTACACAAAGGGCTTAGACCCATCGAAAGGATCTCGTGCCGGTCGTATGGCTCCCATGTCACCTGATGCAAAGCGTAAATGTCAGTTGGCTTATGCAAGTGCGTACCATATGAAATTCAAAACCAATCGCACTTACGTGGCTCTGCATGATGCAGTCTAGCTCGTTAGTGTAGAAGAGGTAGCGCCTTCCTGCATTTCTAGTCACTACCCGGACGTTTCTCCATAAGAAAGCAACAGTAGGGAGCGAGCCCTCGTCCTCGAACTGCCAAACCTGCAGGGTAACACACATAATATGACATTTGCAAATATCCCCAAAGAATACAAATTGCAACAAAACTTTAAAACGTACCCTGGGGGAGAAACGATCGGGTCTGCCAACCGGTAGGCGCTCCCACATCCAGACCTGCAGGAGGTACGCGCATCCACCAAGGTTGGCATGATCCCCACTACGCCAGCAAGCATCACATAACTGCCGGTATAGCCATGCTAACGTGGCTGATCCCCAACTGTAAAGGCCGACGTTCTCCCATTCCTCTCCTAGTAGCGGCAAGTACATCCACGATACTATGTTCCCACTCCCATCAGGGAACAAGTAGCCTCCAACTAGATGCCACAACCAAGCACGGGCGTACCTCTCGACGACATGGTCCGCTGCATCGTGAGGACATTCTGTAAAGTTCTGAGCTAACCAAGCAGAGCTGACGCCTGAAGGCTTCTTGTCCTTCGCGTCCTGCGCAGGCTCTGGTGGCCTACTCCCAACAATCATCTTGACCATGTCTCTCCACCCTGCGGGTTGCACATTCCCGCAAACAGGCTGGCCGTCGACTGGAAGCCCGAGTATCATGGCCACATCCTGAAGAGTGACCGTGAGCTCGCCGCAAGGGAGATGGAAGGTGTGTGTCTCAGGCCTCCAGCGGTCGACTAGCGCCGTCAAAGCTGCATTGTCGAACATGGGCAACCCGGTCATGACCAACCGGGCCAACGGTAGGAAGCCTGCACGCCCAATGTATGGGGCGTACCTCTCATCCCACCTGAGAGGGCTGTGAGTGCGAATACGCAGAGGAGATAACACCTGAAAGAATCATTGAAACTTCAAAATGTAAGTGACACATGCATCTTACGTAACAAGTAGAAGTAACAAGCAAGCATAAATCATACCTCGCCGTTCTCGACCATAAGATGTGCTCGGTGCTCCCGGTCGATACGAACCACTTCGTCCCGGGATTGATGTGTGCAATTGCATTCAAGATCCTAGGGACCCTCGCGTACGCCTCCTTCCAATCTCCCCAAAGTAATGCCATGGCATGTTGCTTGGCTCTCCATGCCTTCCCGTACAATACCCGGTAATTTGTGAACCCAACTATAGACTCAATTAGAGAGGCCACAGTCGTGTCCGGGTCCGCCCTAACGATTGGGGCGATGCGTCGACCAAGATAAGTTGCCATGCACTGGGAGTGCACTTGTTTCGGTCTTGCAGACCCGCAAGTGTGATGCTGTTTTACATTTGTGACCTTCCATCGTTGGCTGTCACCTGGGATACGCCGGACCCATACACCCTATCCACAACCTTTCTGGCACTTCACAGTGTACCTCTCCTTCGCATTCGAACGAACAACTTCGTACGGCCGGTGGTGCCGAACTGAGTAGTCCCTGAACCAAAACTTCACCTCATCAAGACTATCAAATAACATCCCCTTCTTAATCAACTCCTTCTCACTGTCTTGTTCCTCCTCCATCGACATTAAGCCATTGTCACATAGAGCATTCTTCGTCAACGAAATATCCTCGTAACCAGGCACCTCGGGCATATCCACATGTACCGCCTTCAGTGTCCTTACTTCCTGCTCCGTGTAAATTCCGTCCCACCAAGCCGTCTCCTCATTCTCTCCCACCTCTGCTCCCGCCTCAACACCACCGTGTCGTTGCCTAACATGTTCAACTTCTTCTGCCTCATCATCTTCTACATCATCCTCACTGTCGAAGGAAAATGTTTTCAGTTTCCTCTGCATTTTCCTGAGCCTCCTCATCCTCAAAATAATCATCATCGAAATCATTACATACAACTGCTAGGTCAAATTTATTTGAACCACCAGCATGTGCCTCCTCAATATATGCCCAGGGTAACTCTGCAACTGTACTATCCGTGAGTATGGTGGTACCAGCACCCTCTACGATAGTACCTGGAAGTTCCTGAGTCAATTGCTCAATAGGCTCAACATCCTGGCTAGTTATGCCCGGTACACCATCAACCGAAGGCATCGAGCTTCCGCCTACAGCCACATCAACTACCAACTCCGCGCAACAGACTTGAGAACCATTCAAGCATTCCTTATACAGCTTCTAGTCATTTTTCTGACGCCACCTCCATAACAATATAGTGCACCTTACCACCTCTGCCGGCATCCAACCTTCCCCGAACGGTAACATTACTCCCTTCCGTATCAACTTTCAAAACTTCCCTAACCCGAGCAACTATTTCATCGAAGCAAGGAACGCTCCCAAATTTCAACACTTCCTCTCGCATCTTATCGATCTCCCCAGTTGAACTAACCATGCCACCATAAAAAACACGGACAATGCGTTCCATCTACACAAACCATCCAAAAATTACACGTTTATCATCGCTATAGCACGTTAACAACCTACACATTAAACATTTCTATTCGACTACATTACATCTCTACAATGCATAACATCCTCCGCAAGCATACAAATACAAAAACTTGTGTTCCTCATATACATTTCATATATATATACGAATTTTAATTTCCTACGGTCAACCAATTGCATGCAACGAAATCTACACGATACAAATGCGTTCCTACACATACATAGCACGATTAATGACAACCGATCTAAGCCGAAACGTAGAAATTTCGTAGATCAATCAAATCAAACTATGAACCCTAAAATTGCAAAACCTAGCAATGCACACCGATTTAAGGGGAAAAAATTGAGGGGATTGGAGGAGGTACCTTCGTAGCTCTCTTTTCCTTCAAATCCTCTTCAAAACGGGCTCAAATCCGTGGAGAATGGGGTGGGGGAGGGGGAGCCGGCGTTGGAACCCTTCTCCTGCTCGCGGCCGGCTGAGGAAGAATGTGTGCTGCGTGCGGGAGAAGGGCCAGCGCCGGGTCTGTATAGCCCTCGATCACGCCAAAGGGCTTGACGTGACTGGAGTCGTGCCAGAGCCCTTGGCGTGATCGAGGGGGGACAGCCGAGCGCCTGTATGCGCCTCTGTCGCGCCATTGGGCCTGGCGTGACTCCAGTCGCGCCACGCCCTTTGGCGTGACTCGGGCTGCCACATCGGCACGGCCACGTGGCACGGGCCGGACCGCCCGCGACGTGGCACGGGAGTCACGCCAGAGTCTTTGGCGTGACGGAGTGGTGAGTCACGCCAAAGCCTTTGGCGCGACAAAAGGGGCCAGTTCCTGAAAATATAAGTCCTGGTAGGCTATTCTTAAAATATTAATTTAAAAAGGGCTAAAAAAAATTCTCCGGCTGCATCCAACCACATCGCACCGGCGCCTCGCACATCACCCATCCACACGCCAGTCTTCGTCAGCACTCCACGCGTCCCCGTCCGAATCAGGATTCCCCGTCTTCGTCCAGCACAGCCTCCACATCCAGCGCACGCCTGGATCTGCCCATGCAGTACATGCATGCATGTGGCGAGCAGTACTTGCATGCACCCGTACAGTACGTGTATGCACATGTATAGTACGTGTATGCACCTGCACAGTACGTGTATGCATGGACTCGTCTTCACCTATGTGGCACGGCTGGGCACACGGCGCTCTAGGGACACCTTCACGCGTCGCTGCCCTGCCACTCCGTTCGCACAATGCTCCATGCCAGTCCGTCTTCGTCATTGCCACCATCACCCGAGACGCCTCTACCTCGACCACCTCGCGCGCCTTCAGTCTGATAGCCAATTGCATGCGGTTTGTCCCGATCAACCGGCATGGCTCTCGTCATACTCAAGTACGCATGTCTCTCTCCCGAGAACTGGGGCTGCTGCTGCGTCGCCTTCGGGCCACATTGCAGCCACCCGTGGTTCGTGCCTCTGCAGCGCCACCACGCCCTTCCAGGCGCGGTCCGGCCGAACGAAGGACCCCGCCGTCGCCATACCTCATTATCCCGCGTGCCACGATGCTTCGACTGACCGACATCGCCTCTCTCAATGCGTCATCACCTCTATCGTTAGCGCCCTTGATCTTCCTCACGCTATTCGGGTGTTCTTCACCGGCTTCTTCGAGCACCACCACCACGTTCTCGGACACCGGCGTCACTGCTTTAGGCCGCTGATTTCATCTCTCTCTACCGCCTTCATCCAGGACAACCTCATTATCAACGTCGCAGTCTCCTCCCTGACCTCTTCGTCTACTCTGGCAACTGCGAGCTGCATCGGCATTTCTCCTCCTCGCCACTTTGCACACCGTGACCATCTCAGAGGCCTTCTCTGCTGGTCCCTTAGACACTAGCGCAAGGTTGGGCTCCCTACCTTTATGCATCCGATACTGGTAACCCCGGTGCGTGCCTTCATTCCTGATGCGTTCCCAGGCCTAGCAAACTCGGATCATGCCTCATCCTCGACGGTCTCGACTACGTTGATTTCGGCATCGACCTATTATCAATGATCACCTCGTCTATGTCACTGTCTTCTTCCCTCGGACCTCCCTGCACCTATCACCAGGCACCCTCTTGCGCATGTGGCTTCATGTGCAGCTCCCTCGACCACGGCAACCCCGACTACGGCTACGTCGACCACGGCTACCTCACGCATAGCATCCTCGACCATGGCTACTCGCCTCACTCTCGGCTACCTCGACTTCGGCACAAAGGGCTACCATCTGCATATGTAACTCATCGGGTTTTCTGGTCACAGCATCTGCATCGCGTTGTTTCGATTGCGGGGGGATGTTATTCGTCTTCCTCTCCAGTCTCATCGTCTTCGATGTTCTCGCTGTGATTGTGGGGGATGCTATAGTATATTTAGGAATCTACAAATATGGTGGTTTTGGATTGATTGTAATCCCAAGATACCTACCTCATCTCTAGAAGAAGCTTCTTACCCCCCCCCCCCCTCTCTCTATACTCTATATATTCCATCCTCGAGGCTCAATGCAATACAATCTAACACATTAAGCCATCCTTATTCTCTTTTAGTTCCGAATTCGGGAACGGAATATCCTTCGCATAATCCCGCCCAACTCCGTGTTAGTTATGAGGGGAGATCTTCCAGAAGCCTGCGAACAAACTCGAGATAAGCCTCACATCCGATTTGAATGCTATCCTCAACCGAAGACGCCTATTATCCATGACAGATTCGAATTTGAACCTCGCCACTGCCCCAAACTGAAATCCCAACTCACACCGTCCTCACCCATCCTCCTTGCAATGAACAACAACCACTAGAGAGCTTCCAGCGCTACTCCACCGCTAGCCAACACAGACACCATCTCTCGCCGTTGCATGCGCAGTACAAAGCTCTGCGACGTTCAGTTCCAAGTCAAGTGGGTTCTCGGTTGCATTTCTGTCAAGATCCACCACCCTTCAGAATTTATTTAATGTTTTATTTAGTAAAATAATTCAAATAAATTTTTTTTTGTTCCAATAAAATTCAAAAAAATCCTAGAAAATCCCATAATGCTCCATAAAATTCAAGAAAATAATTTTTTTGCCTAATTTCACCTGCCTTTTATCATTTTGCCCTGTTTTAATCTTCTGAGAGTCCAATCTTGTTTGTCGTAGCTTTGATTCGATCAATTCATTCACCAAGCTTCCTCGGAAATATTAATCTATCTGTTTAATTTATTATTGAGTGGTATTTGGTTCTTGTTTATTTCTGGTGTTTATTTGCCTGTTTGTGCGAGTAGACACTGACATCCTGGAAGAGCTAGGAGGATTGTAGGACCAAGACTTTGAAGATCCCACCGAGTATTGGGAAGGCAAGTTGTCCTTGATCATATTGATCTCATATTTTAAATATTTTTTTCAAAGCTGCATGCTAATAATCTACCAAGAATCTCAAGTTAGGTTATACCTTAGTTTTCAAGAGCAACGAGGAAAGCCATACATAGTTAGAACTTAATGTTAAATAGTCTTGGTCAATCATTGGTTGTGGGAACCATGGTTGAGGTGGTGATTTGGTCAACCTTGGTGGTGGAACCATGGTTGAGGTGTTTTAGTTTTGGTCAACCTTGGTGCTGAGAACCATGGTTAAGGTGGTTGGATCTTTGGTTAAATCTTGAAGTTTATTTACTATTGTTCATTTAATTAATTACTCACTTTCAAAATTATTATTTTAAAATAAAATACTGCTTTTATGCAAAAGAGCCATGTTAGCTTTATCCTTGTTTATGCCTTCGTATGTATTTTTCCCATAACTTACAAAATATGACATGTGCTCACACTTGCTATACCCAAACTATACTCAATTGGGGAAGACTTTGTGGAGTTCATGGAGGACAATACATTCTAGGGTGGTGTTTTTCGTGATTGCCTATGGAGTTATCTATGGAAGATGAAGACCTTTGCGTAGTTTCCGTTGTAGTTTTATTTGCTTCTTTTGCCCTCAAAGGTCCCTTTTGTAAGATTTTTTTATTTCAATAAGATATGGGTACTGTTTTTCTTATCATCAATGAAGTTACTGTGTGTTAAGATTGATTCATAGCTCAATGCATAGCTGAGATTTGATAGTTTCTTGGTCTGTTCTCGACATTGACTGTTCAAGCTTTGACCAATAATAATTTATAAAATACGTAATCATATAGCATAAAAAGTGGTATAGTTAGCTTTTATATTGCTTACAAATTCTCGTTCAAAGTCAATGGTGACAAATAAACGAAAATGGAGGGAGTAGTTTAGATTTTGCATTTTGGGCTGTTACAATTATGGTTATGTTTTTTCCCCCACTAGATTCTAATAAAATCCAAACTTCAGAGTTACATGAAAACTGCTTTTTAGATATGCTCAGATTAATTGGAGTAACTAAAAAACTCTTTTTTATGTAAGATTGGGTCAAAGACAAGTTTAATAATTTATAGTCTAAAGAAAAACTTGAAATCGCATTTAAATTATCTTTACTGGGATCCAAACCTCCTCAGTTCACCAATGGTGATGGCAATGGCTTCTAGTCCGAACACCCCTAAAAGAGGCCTTAAATCTCTTATCATTTTGGTTTGATGGGAAATATGGAAAGAGCATAACGTAAGGACGTTTCAACAAGCCGAGCTCCCAGCCGATGGTGTCTCCTAGAAGATCAGGGACGAGGATGTATTTTGGGCCAATGCTGGTGCGCAACATCTGTAACATTCCAAGTTTTAGCATTTAGATTTTTAGCAAAATTCACTCCTTTTAAAAAATTCTAATTATTTAAACCAACATAAAATTAAGAAAATATATATTTAAATATATATATATATATATATATATATATATATATATACATACATGTATGTATATATCCAAATATATTATTGGCTAAGTATTCTAAATAGCACCAAATTAATTTCTAAATTAATCTTTACAATAAATTGATCATTTGCATTTTGGTTTATTTGTTTATATGGTTCTTTGAGTGGATATTTGAATTTAAATGTCTCTCAAATTCAAATCTAAATCCTCATATTCAATTTAGATGAAATACAAATAAATTCAAATATTTTGACTTCAAATCCTCTCCCAAGGTCAGGGTTTCAAATCCAAATCATAATTCAAATACTCTTGTTTGAATTAATGGAAAAGCCAGTTCCAAATTCAAATAAATCTATTTGAATCTATCCCAAATCAATTCCAATTTGTTTTATTTCTTCTCGGGTCGTCTCTCTTCCTTTCTCTTCTGCTCTCTCTCTGCTCTCAGTGCGTGTGCACTGAAAAGCCTAACGCGCCGTGACTTTGGTGACCACGTGCGCGGATAACCGGCGTAGAGCTGCCACCGCCGCACAATTTCCGATAGGCGCCACCAATGAGACACGCGTCATGTCACCTCACTGCTACCACCTCCTGCTCCCTCCCTCCTTCTAAAAAATAGGCATGCCGGCCTCCCCCCCTTCTTCTCCTCCTCTGCAATCCGCATCGCCATAGTTGCCACGCCGTTGCCCCGCGAGCAGCCGAGAAGCAAGAGGAGCTCATTGTCTTCCCTGTGCCGCCTTTCCTCGTCTAGAAGCCGGAAGGGAGCACGCGAGCCTAAGGCCGAGCAGACGCCGCCATCGTTGAAAATTTTCATCGCCGGCCACCGTCCTTCCCTTCACCGTCTCTGAGCTCGGTGAGCTTCCCTAGCCCTCTACCTCCCCCTAGGTAGCATATTCTCACCCGTGTGACCCACCTTCATGCGGTTACGTTCGGCCGTGGGATCCTTCCCCGCCACCACGTTGAGCTCGCCGTCGGCGCTCTCCTTACCCTCTGTTGAGCCAGCCTGGAAGCCATAGCTGTAGCTTGAAGGTACGCAAAGTGCGCTAATAGCGGGTAGGTGCTGCTTAGTTCTGCTGTCACAACCTTGACCCACTCTGGACCCCGTCTGACATCGCTCCGGCCCCGTCTACCATGGATAAGCCCCAAAATGAACTCCCCGCCATGCGTAGATGCTCGACCTAGGTTTCTCATCGTGAACCCCTGGCGAGAACCAAACGTCGGTGAGCCCTCCAGTCACACGACACCGTGATTGCTCGCCATTGATCCATTTCGCCACAGTTTTGCTCCATCGGCGAGCCCACGCACGTGCGCACATGGCTAGGCTCTAGCCTCGTTGGTGTGGCCCGGCCAAGTAGGCTGTGGATTGGCCCATGAGCAATTGGCCTACTAGCCAGCCCACTGGCCGAAGGCTGTGTCCCCATGGGCCTGCCTAGCTGCCAATAGCCTGCGAAGCCGAGCGGCCTAACTCTAATGGGTCGCATTGTGCAACCAAGGCCCAAGCCCATATCTAGGCCCGGATCTAGCCTAACCCAAGCACTATACAGTGGGCCCCACCAGTGCACTGTTCAATGGACCCCCTAGTAATATTCAATGGGCCCCACCCATGAATATCTCTCATCTTTATATCACAGTGTGATATCCATTGTTAAGGCTCTTTTGGTTTTTTATTTGGTGTTATTTGATTCTTTTAGCTTAGGTAGTCGTTAATCGTAATTGTGTTTTGAGAACCGGAGGAATTCGCGGAGAAACCAAAGAACCTCGACCTCGAACTAGAAGAAGACTTTGGAGAAGGCAAGTTCTATCTCCTTGATTATTTTGAACCCATGTTCTAATTGATCAACTTAAAACTTGACTTATCATTGTATGTGCTATTTTAACTGCTTGCAGTAGTTAAATCCTATCAAACAATTACGTTCTCTTAAATGTCAATATCTAGAATCTATGTCACCCTAGGATTACCTACCATTATCTATATTAACATCGGATGACGTCTTGATATCTAGCATGCTTATGATTGAATACATCTCTTAGGAGATGTCACTTATGGAATACACCTCTTCACAGATGTCGCTTCACTGGATATCAATTCAACTCATATGCCACAAATTTTTGATGATTGCGAAATCCTTAACATAGTGTGGGATATGCTAGGTGGTGTGTAAAAAGAAGCATTTACATATCATAAGGGTTAAGAACATCAAACAGATGCACATTACATATTGTTCATAACACATAAACCTAGCTAGCTAAACACACAATCTAGCTATACATCATGATCGACATTGTCTTCCAAAAGGCGAGATGATAGACATCATGGCGACACCGTCTTCCAGAAGGACAAAAAGCGATTGACAAACTTAGGTCGATCAACGCTGTCTTTGAAAAAGACCAGTTGATAGACATCATCTCATCTTCATGCGTTTCAGCACAATGTCAACCCAAGTGTCATCTTCAATGAGCAACTCACAGCCATCCGGATCAGGCTCCATCTTGACTATCTCACGCATGAGCTAGAACTAGATTGCATTGCTACCAAATCGCCAACCATGATCAACAAGAAATGCAAGTTCAAACCTGCCTTGCAGTTAACGAAAATGTCTCTATTGTGATGAATAGCAATGGAGAAATTTCCATATGGAAGAATAAAATGGAGAAAGATATTCACAACATACACAGGGTCCATAGAGAGGGCCTTCACAGTAGCAAAGAAGACAAAGTCCACCTGTCCAAAGTTGACGCCACACATCCACGCCGTCAAAGCAGCTATAGGGAAAACCCCATCCTACCACAGCCTAATCGTCGTGCACTGCACCATTGCAGATCTACTATAGAAACAAGGTATTGTAACCAATTACACAGATCGAAGCAATTAAAATCGTGATGGGAACCATATGATACTCACCTCAATGCAGTGAAAGTGATTCGGCATCGAGATCTTGCTTTTGTGACGCTAGGATGGCGAGTGAGGATGACGCTTTTCAGTGCAGTGGAAGATATGAACCCTAGGATGTGGTGAGTGAGGATGACGCCTTTTAGTGTTGTGGAAGATATGAACACTAAGATATGGTGAGTGAGGAAGAAGAACACTCATGAACGAGTTGTGTGTGGGGGAAGCCAAAAGAGCTTACGGAGACGAGCAGTCAAATTTGAATTAGTTCACGGGTATTTAAATACAGATGAGTTTTCATAAAATCCGTTTGTGTCTATTGTACAGACATAGATAGATCTTAAAAAAACCATCTATGAAGTTATCACATATGGTTTTTGTGTAACACCGTCTATGTATGTATGGTAGCAACATACGGATTTATAAAAACCATATGTAAGTTTAGACACACCCAGACGGCAGTTTTGTTACAAGCACGTCTGTCTTAGCAACTGTCTGAGGGTATTTTGTCAGTGACATGTCTTAAGAAATCGTCTATGACACACCATCTGCTTTCATTAATTCTATGGTAGTAACATGAAAACTCCTTTTAAATATGCTCAGGTTAGTTGGAGTAACCAAACAACCCTTCTTTATATAAGATTGGGTCAAAGACAAGTTTAATAATTTATGGTCTAATGAAAAACTTGAGATCACATTTAAATTATCTTTGCTCACCCTACACTATTATAAAAAAATACCTTCACTAACGACTCTAAAGTGGTCTTTATTGTCGGTTTTAGAGCCAGCAGACCGACAGTGACCAATGGCTAGGGACCAACAGTGAAGGTGTTATCAATGACAACTGAATGTTTTAACTGGCAGTGATAGTTCAACCCTCCAAGTCCCCGAATCAATATTTTTAGCTCGAAAAAAGCGAAAAAAAATTATTTATGCTCAGGAACCGACCAGTCACTCTACCAATCACCCGACCAGCCACAAGTTAGCCAATTTTTCACGTACGTGTGAATTAGGACTCGAACTCACGACTTCAGCAGCTCGGCATGACCCCTCTAACCATCTTACATCTCATTCATTCTTAAGTATAGTAGCAAAACTAATCCTTTTGACATCTTCTCATCGAATATTTGAATGGCTATTTGGGCATCTAAATGATTGTAAATGAAAAAGTTATCAATTACAAAATTATATATCTCGTCAAGTTCTACAATGTTCATATAAAGTTTATCTCCATCCAACTACGTATGTAGAAGTTTGTATCCAATCTGTGCACTACTCAGTAAAACAACCATAACTTTTATATACAGAGTCTGATTTCGACATTCGACCTTTACTTTTGAAGCTAATAATGAGACGCATCAAAAAAATACACATCTTTAGACATGTACCTTCCTTGACTTCAAAAAGGCTTGAAAAACCCTCGACAATTAATCTAAAGTTTTTAGGCGAAAACTGACATTCTCCAATTTGCATGATAATTTTTGGAGACATAGTACTACATCTAAAAGTCAGTGCTGTGTAGATATTTCATCAATCCGAGTTACCAAACTTGCGATAAAAGTCTTTAAATTTATAGTTTTTAACTTTGTGGCCATGTATGTGGCTTTTTAATGATTCTTACTAGTTTTATATTAGATCTAAGCCAAAAGTTAGTGGTCAAGTATGTGACTTCCTCTGTACCAGTTTTAGATATTTATTAGTGCATCTATATTGTTTTAAATAAAAAATATTAACTATAAAGTTGTAGATCTCGTCGAGAGCTATGATTTTCATATAAAGTTTTTCTTCATCCGGCTTCGTATGAAAAAATTATATTTTTAAAATTAACTATCATCGACCATCGCTGAAACTTTGTTAAGATTATTTGGGCATTTAAATGACCTCAAATTAAAAAGATTTTAGCTACAAAGTTGTAAATCTCGTCGAGGACTACAATTTATATGTAAAGTTTTTCCCCGTTCGACTTCATATGAAAAATTATAAATTTTTAATATATGCTATCATCCATTATCACTGCCAGCTCGTCACATGAGCCAACAGTGATACCCATTATCACTGTCGATTCGTAACACGAACCAGCAGTGGTACTTAACGAGCTATCACTGTCGGTTCGTGGCTAGAATCGACAGTGATAGTTCAGGTATCACTGCCGGTCGGTGCCCTCGCCCGACAATGAAGCATCACTGCCAACTCAAACCTTCAGCCGACAGTGATGTCTTTTATCACTACTGGTTCATAAGCCACGTTGACTGATTCTTTTCACGTGGCTTTTGAACGGGCAGTGATGCTCCATCACTGTCGACCTATTAGGTATCAACGGTGATGTGCTAGCATATATGGTTGGTTCTGTAGTAGTGCTAGTGTACGCACATACAGCTACAAAATTACATGAAAATATTTAATGGAATAATATTAATGTAGGTGCGAATGAAATGGATCCATAAAATGGATGCAAGATATCCCATGCCTCCAAATAATAACATCGAAAAAGAGAATAGCAATATCACGAAAAGAAACTCAATAAATTAAATCGTATCCATTGCTCTTAGTTCGATGTTAAATGACCAGCACCAGTGAATATCCATCTAAAAAGCAAAAAAAAAAAAAACCATAATCGAGTGGAAAGAAGCAAAATAAATACAAAGTACAATAAGAAGGTGTAATATTGGATATCATTTAATAATATGTCAAATTCTAGCATTGTGATATCAATATATAAATGTAGGAAAGGACATGGATACAGATGCATGATACATCCTCTAATAACTGACCACGCCTCTATATAAACAGAACAGAAGGAGCATGTCAAGAACCCACCGAAGCACGAGACGAACAACTAGAAATAGTCCCCTTCAGATGGCACTTGTGATCCAGAACAATACGAGGAGGGTGATGTACTCCGTGACCCTTACACTAACTGGTGGCTTTGCGCGCCCTGGCACGCGAGTCAAAATGTTTTGGCTGGTAATAATTAGTTTAGAGTGGTTTTTTCTTTAATAAATTGCAAATTCCAACTCCAAAAGAACCCTAATCAGTTGGCATTGTCAATTATAGAACTGCTGGCAAATAGCTGGTTTGGGACTGGTGGCCAAAAACGTCCAGCCACTAGGCACTCACAGCTAATTACCGGTTCATCGATTAAATTATCGACTTATCATCATATTTTCTGGACCCTTTATGTAACAAAATTACTATAAAGCATATACACAGAGAAAATTGTAATCTAAACATGAGGAAGTATCAGATGGATAAGAGTATTTTGGTGCACATATGTACAAACTCAATCTCGTGTATTGGATCCAATCTGAGTGGATCAGGTAAGATGGAAATTCCTCCATCCCACTTGAGCCTCTTAGGCATAATAGGACTTCATCAAATTAAAAGAAGCACTGGTGGGATGGAGGAATTCCCACTTCCCACCTCAGATTGGATCCATTGCACGAGATTAAATTTGTGCATATGTGTACCAAAATAATCTTGTGCACATTATACTTCCCCTCTAAACATATTACTTAAACACATCCACAAGCTTCTAGCATCATCCTCCTTTTTTCCCCGGTTGTGGGGATAATATGCATTTAGGGTCCCGTAGTTTAGGCCCAGTATATAGATAAGGAAAATGGTGTAAGAATTTGCCTATGTACATTAGCTGCATCTAAATAAGACAAATAACCGTACAAACTATGATATGGGGTCACCAGTCACAATGAATTATGGATAGAATATGGAAATATTTTCATGATATTGACAATCCTAATATATTTTTTTTTTGAAAAATAGACAGTAACTAAATCATTGTAGAGTATTGAGAAAAATAGATTCAGGAAATCAAGGACATCACAAATCACAACTAATGTATAGCTATAGGCGTACTCTAGCCTGTTTCGATCAATAAAGTAATTTAAGGTGTTGTACTGAAACAAAATAATCATTGAAGACATAGGTAGTGCAAATCATTAATAGCATATGCCTTTTGATGGATTGCCTTCCTCCGACCTATCCACCAGACTACCCGTCCATAAAAATATATGGTATAAAGAGGAATTTCTATAGGAAAAATAAAAGTTCATAAGCTTGAGTCTTAATGTCAGTTTAGCACAGCTCCAGATTCTAGATCCATACTGAATCTGGAGCTTGTATAATAAAATAAAGTGATTTAAATATTTATTTTTTTATTTAAAATAAAAATCAAATAACTCAACTAAATACCCTTAATCCACGTACAATTCCAGACCTTAGATTTCTTAGAGCTGGATATGACCAGCTTTAAAAAATCTAGAATTTGGATCCGTGCCAAACGACCCCAACAGATAAATTTCTATAAGAAGAACATACAAGGTAATGTGATTAAAATTTTCAAGTTCAGACCACAAGGTGTGGATTTATAGCATGTAGGAAAACAAGAAAATGAAATTGAAATGTACCTTCACTTGGATCGCTTGAATGAGCATGTGATAAGTCTCTGCGTTCAAGGTTGTTGAGCCGCTCTTGATGGTATTTGTAAAGTGGCTTTATATCTATCGCGCACTGACCTGGAGTCTTGCTTTAATGCCAAGAACTCCCTGCGTTTCAGCTTCACTTCTCCTTCTGGCACATGGTGCTTCCTGAAACTGTCCTTGAATTCTCTCCAGGTAATCTCCTGTGGATCCTCGTGGGCAGCTGTGTACGCCGTCCACCATTCCGACACGGGTCCCACAAGTTGGTGTGAAGCAAATAGGACTTTCTCTCTGCCGGCGCATTGAGATATTTGCAGCTTGCTTTCAATTGCCCTGAGCCAATCATCTGCGTCCATCGGCTCTACTGCTTGCGCGAAGACGGGAGGTTTGGTGCTCAGGAATTCCTTCAACTTGTTTTGTGGCTGCATCTGTGGTGGCGGGGCCTGATGAACTGGGGGCGCTTGTTGGAGTCTCGCCACTGTCTGTGCTAATCCTTGCAGGATCTGAGTCTGCGCTGCCATCATCTGCATCGCATCCACCCCATTCCGATTGGTCCGCCTGCTCCAGGAGGGGAACGTGTCCTGGTTGTCATCCTGGGGGTGAGCATTTGGATTGTTGTCTTCGGTGTTGTTTCGGTTAGCACCAGCACCATTCGGGTTCCTCATGTTCACCATCTGGCGATTGCAAGATTATGCGATTGAGCTCGAGAGTAGGGCAAGAACAGATGAAATATACAGGCAAACTCAAAACTGATTTATTGATTGATTGATTGATAGGGGAAACAATAGCGAAAGACACCACACCGACACTAACTAAGCAACCTTAACAACTATCTCAAAGCAAAGCACTAAGAAAACATCACACTAAGCAACGACTCTAACGATCCTGACTATTATTAGGGAAACTACTGCCTAGGAACTGTCGCCACCCTCTGACAAATCTTGAGGTGAAATCCGTATAGCAGCCTCCAGGCAGAGCCTCTTGCGGGAAGGAGAGTGTGGCAGCTCCGGGTCAGGCCTCTCCTCTGGCTCCTCCTCCGAATCCTCTGACATCTTTGCTTGCAGATCTCGAACTCTTGCTTCAGCTTCGGCGAGCCTCAGGTGTGTATCGTGTAACTCGTCAAGGGCTCCGTCCAGCTCCCGTGTCAGGATATCCGTGAAGCGAACCTGCTCCACCAATCTTGCATCACCCTCTCTGCTGGTGGGGGCGAAGGTGACTTCCAGGCTACCACTGGCTCGCTGAGGGTAGTAGTGGTAGGGGGTGGTCTGAAGAATGCCATGGTACTCTGCACAAAGCACTGCCAGGGCCTGGCGAGCGGCATCGCCAATCCCGGCAGCAAAACTCTCCCTCGGAGCGATGGCTGCATGGATCCTCCGTACCTTGCACCCGTCGCCATCCGAAATCTTCTCGTAGATAGCCACCTCCACCATCCAAGAATATCCATTGTTGCTCAGTGGCGTCCTGATCCCCTTGTAGACCGGGGCCTCCTGATACCCCAAGCCTTCGAGGATCGACCAGAGTTTGCGGGGTAACTCTCCCGGATGCAGTCCGGTGGTGTGGAACTCTGCAGGTGCCTGATGTGCCCATGTGACGTCCGAGGTAGCTCTTGCAGGGGTGAAGCCTCCCACTTGCTTGCGGGCTGTCCGTCTCGTGCGGGCCATCTAAAATTTTGAAAAAGTGAAAATCAGTAAACATTTTAAAGATTTATAAACAAGGGCCAAGGAAGGGAGGACAATAACACTGGTGAAGTAAAAGAATTTTTAAAACCCCCTTTTTTTTTGCAAAGCTTAGTCCTTAATATCGACCATTTCTAACTAGGCTTGCGTCCTACGGTCAACACGGCTCTGATACCACTTCTGTCACACCCGGTTTTAAAGGAAACAACCAGATGTATTCCACATGTATGCCAGGATCAAGTTTTACATACATGCAGCGACGTCATTAGTGATAACATAAACCGTGTCTTAAATAACGTAAACAATCCTTACAAAAGGACTCGAAGGTCTGAAAGAAAATACTAATAAATCTTCAATTGGCAGCGGAACACCCATCCATCCACAGGCGTTGTCCGGGGGAAACACCAGCCTAGGACATGGTCTTCAATCGACGCCATCTTCCTTCTAGAAATCAGCGTCCTCGCCCGGGACTTCCTCGAGGACTTCACCTTCTGAGCAGCATCCGAGGGTAGGGAAAAGGCAAGCGTGAGTACATAAAGTACTCAGCAAGTGGAGAAAAAATATGACATGCAGGCTATTGGCAAGAAAAAGTCAACTTGGGGATTTACTGCGACTATGCTCAGCTAAAACAGACTCAAACAACCTAGCAATCCTATTTACTAGATTTTTATTCCAACAATATAAGAACATAACTCATCGGATCCCATCCGACTACCAGACTCACCAGATATCCCATATCCGGCTACCGACTCATCGGGAGTACCACCACCCGACTACCCAAACCAACCCTTAAAGTTCCCATCTAATCCTGAAGAAGTCGAAGCCGCTCTTGACCGTGAGCACGGCTGATCGATCAGTTATTTACTCTGCAGAGTTTGCACACTTTACCCACGAGTCGTGATTCCCTTTTTGCCTTACACTTCCGGGGTGTATGGCCGGGGTCTCACTACAAGGCTGTTACAAAGTATCTCCACATCTATAAGCACCCACTGAGGTTTCACCGCTAACAGGGATCCCATCCACTGCAGAGGCCCCCTCTTGTGCCACCGAACCAACCATTGGTGCGTACAGAATGCGAAGAACACTAATTACTTAGCCAGGCCGTACCCATATAGGCCTCATGGTTGTGCTGTTTTGCCAGGTTACAGGCTCCAAGAACCGGTCCTTAGGATCCCACACAGGAACATACACAAACCCTGCTGTGTAGCTCCACCACATACTAGCCATCCAGTTGGGATCCCTAAATTCAAGTTACTACAAGATTATCAATTCTCCCAAGTACTTGTTCCATAGTTATTAATCAAAGTTCATAATAATTCTAATCCATGACTGCACTAGCATGACTACCCTTTTACAGGACCCAAAAACTCCAAAAGAGGCTACAAGGAATGGCCATACAAATTCTAGTAAACCCTATTCATGGGATTCAAAATTAGACAAGCATGCAACTAAGGAAAAGTAAACTATAATGATCTATGGTTAAATCATGGTGATCAAGGACATTTGCCTTCGTAAGTTGGCTGCTCAGAATCTTCGAAAACTTGGTCTTGAATGCTGGCACTCTGCTCTCCTCCTAAGCCGAAGAACACACCGGAAAGAAATAACAAAACAGCTAAGTACAACACACTAAACAGGAGAAACTAACTCTAAAAAGGCTAAGAACGGAAAGTACACGCTGCTACGATCTCGGGGGCGCGAAAATCACCTAAATCGGAGGTCGTATGGAAAAGTTACACTAATTCTACTCTTCAGGGGCTTTTCTGAAAGTTGCAAGGACTAAATTGAAAAACAGATAGTTCTAGGGCCTTAAGTGCAAAGTTCAGGGACCTAAACATATTTACCCTAAAATCTAGGGGCCTAATTGCAATTATCCTATAGTCCAGGGGCCAAATTGCAATTATCCAGAACTATCTAAGGGCCTATATGCAAAAACAGTGAAGCCTAGGGGTTTCCTTGCAAATCTCCCTATTTTCCGAGAATAGGTGGAATTCTTTTCATGCTGAAAATCCTAATTAATGCGCAATGCTGACGTCGCAGGTTGACTGGGCTGCTGACTGAGCATCCACTGCTGACTGGGCTCTGCCACGTAGGACAGGGACATCCACGTGGCGCGCTGACGTGTCTTGACTGCTGACTGGATTTAAGAGGGACACGTGGCGCAATCTGGATGGCTAGCGAAGGGGGATCTTTGCGATCTAATCAGGAACGTTCAACAAAGATCCGACGGCTGAGGTTGATTGGGGGGAGGGGGGGGGGGAAACAGGCCGGCGGCGATCGAAAAACGGCGGCGCCGCCTCGGACTTCACCGGAAGATCGCCGGAGACACGCGATCTTGCGCTACCGACCGCCAAATCCTTCGGGAAAAGGTGCAACCGAACGAGGAGAGCACGGGGAAACTCACCGGAGGCTTGTCGACGGCCGGGGAGGTCTTGACAGCGGTTGGCGACGACAATGGCGGGCGGCGGCGCTCGGAAATCGACGGGTGCCCGGCTGCAACGGCGGAGAGGCGAATCCAACTGGCGGGGAAGCTTCCTGGGGGACATATGGTGCCGGAGAAGGGGTTAGCTGACCGCGGAGACCTTCGGGCGATGCTAGCGACGGAGGAGGGCGGCGGAGATTACCGGCGATCGGTGAGAGCTTGGTTCCGACGGCGGAGAGACTTCGGCGAGCAGCAAAACAAGCTCCTCACGCTCCGGCGATGCTGGCGGCGAGCTCGGACGCGGCGGGGAGGTTCGGGTGCGGCGGATGGCTCGGCGACGGCGGCGGCTATGGCGCTCGGCGAGCTCGGGTTCTTGCGCGTGTGCAGGGGGGGAAAGAAGGCGGCGCTGCTGGGGATATATAGGCGAGGCAGGCGCGGGTTGTTGCGCAGGCGCGGCGCGAAAGGCGGGCGGGCGGCGGACTCGGATTCGGCGCGGAAGCTTCGGAGATCAGTTCGGATACGGCGCGCGGGCGGAGCGGGCGCGGCGGGGATGAAGGTGCTGACGAGCGGGTCCCACTGGACAGCGGCGCGCGGGCGGGCTGGGCCGAAAACAGGCGAAGGCTGGGCTGGGCCGCGGCGATAAAACGGGCGTCACAAACCTACCCCCCTTAGGATGAATCTCGTCCTCGAGATTCGGAAAGATCGGGAAAAAGGCCGGGAAACTCTGCTTTAAGATCATCTTCTCTTTCCCATGTAGCTTCTGCTTCTGAGTGATGTTTCCATTGTACTTTACACATTCGGAGCCTTTTGTTCCGAGTAACCCGTTCAGATATTTCGAGAATCTTGACCGGGTATTCTGAATAGGACAGATCCTCCTGAATATTCAGTTCCTCCTTGGGCAGCTGCTCTTCCGGGACTCTCAGGCATTTCTTCAGTTGCGAGATATGAAAGACATTGTGCACACCAGAGAGCTGAGGTGGTAGATTCAGTTGATAGGCCACTTCCCCTCTCCTTTCCAATATTTGGAAGGGTCCAATGTATCGAGGTGCTAGCTTACCCTTGACTTTGAATCTGCGAAGACCTCTGATCGGGGAAACCTTGAGATATACGAAGTCTCCAACCTCAAAGATCATCTCTCGACGTCGATTGTCGGCATAACTCTTTTGCCTAGATATTGCGGTCCGCAAGTTGTCCCGGATTTCCTGCACTTGCCTTTCTGCGTCCCTTAAGGCTTCTGGGCCAAACACTTGGCTCTCTCCGGTTTGATTCCAGAATAGTGGGGTCCTGCACTTTCTTCCGTATAGTGCCTCAAAAGGGGCCATCTTCAGGCTGGCTTGGTAACTGTTATTATATGAGAATTCTGCATAAGGGAGTTTCTTATCCCAACTCTTCCCGTTCTTTAAGGCGCATGCCCTCAGCATGTCCTCTAGAATCTGGTTGGTTCTTTCTGTCTGCCCATCGGTCTGTGGGTGGTAGGCAGAGCTAAAGTCCAATCTGGTGTCCATAGATTCATGCAGTCGTTGCCAAAATCGTGAGGTGAACTGGGTACCACGATCAGATACTATCCTCTTGGGTACCCCATGCAAACACACGATCCTAGACATGTACAATTCTGTGAGCTTTTGCCCCTTGTATGTCTCCTTGACTGGTATAAAGTGAGCGACCTTGGTCAGCCGATCCACTATAACCCATATAGAATCGTACCCGGATTGGGTTCGGGGCAATCCCACTATAAAATCCATACCAATCTCCTCCCACTTCCATTCGGGTACTCTTAATGGTTGGAGTAATCCGGCAGGCCTCTGATGTTCAGCTTTGACTCGCTGGCAGGTATCACATAGGGCCACATATTCCGCTACTTCACGTTTCATCCCGTACCACCAATATTGATCCTTGAGGTCCTGATACATCTTAGTACTTCCAGGGTGAATAGAATAAGCTGAGTCATGGGCTTCTCTTAAAATTGTTTCTCGAATAGTTTTAATGTTCGGAACACATATCCTTCCCTTGTACCACACCACTCCCTGCTCATCCTCCGTAAATCCTGGAGCCTTGTCCCTTTTAATGAGTTGTTTGATCTCCAAAATTTTCTCGTCTTCCTTTTGACCTTTTCTTATGTCCTGGTCTAGTGTAGAATCCACCTCCATCACAACTGCTTCTGTATTGGACACAATACCCAAGTTAAGTTTTTCAAACTCGCTACACAGTCCAGGCTGTCTTTCCCGTAGGGTCATCATCCTAACATAAGCCTTTCTGCTCAGGGCGTCTGCTACCACATTTGCCTTTCCTGGGTGATAGTTGATTCCTAAGTTGTAATCCTTGATAAGTTCCAACCATCTACGCTGTCTAAGGTTAAGGTCAGGTTGGGTGAAGATATACTTCAAACTTTTATGATCAGAGAAGATCTCACACCTCTGCCCGATCAGGTAGTGTCTCCAAATCTTGAGTGCATGAACCACAGCTGCTAGTTCCAAATCATGGGTAGGGTAGTTCTCCTCGTGCTTCCTCAATTGCCTTGAGGCATAGGCTATCACATGGCCCTCTTGCATTAGCACACACCCTAACCCTTGCCGCGAGGCATCACAGTACACCGAGAATGGCTTCTGGGTGTCAGGCATAACTAACACTGGGGCAGTGGTTAGTCTCTTCTTAAGTTCATTGAAGCTGGCCTCTCGTGCAGTGGTCCATTTGAATTCCTTTCCTTTCTCCAACAACTCCGTCATTGGTTTGGCGATCTTGGAAAATCCTTCTATGAAACGGCGATAGTATCCCGCCAAACCCAGAAAACTCCGAATTTTCGAGACAGTCTGTGGTGACTTCCAATTTAGAACCTCTGTTACCTTACTAGGGTCCACGACTACTCCTCCTGCCGAGATGATATGTCCCAAGAAGGACACCTCTGTCAACCAAAACTCACATTTACTCATTTTGGCATATAACTGATTCTCCCTGAGTTTCTGCAGAACCATTCTCAAGTGCTCCTCGTGTTCTTCCTCGTTCTTCAAGAAGACCAGGATATCATCGATGAACACCACTACAAACTTGTCTAGATAATCCATGAAAACCTTGTTCATGAGATACATAAAGTATGCTGGGGCATTAGTCAATCCAAAAGACATCACTGTAAACTCGTACAGACCATAGCGGGTGACAAAAGCAGTTTTAGGGATATCCGAGGCTCGGATCTTTAGCTGATGGTACCCCGACCGCAGGTCAATCTTGGAGAAGACACCTGCTCCTTTTAACTGATCAAACAAATCCTCAATTCGAGGCAAGGGATACTTATTCTTAATGGTCACCTCATTAAGTGCACGATAATCAATGCACATTCTTTGGGTTCCATCTTTCTTTGGCACAAAGATAACCGGGGCTTCCCAGGGTGAAGTACTAGGACGAATGAACCCCTTATCTAATAGCTCTTGGATTTGCTCCTTGAGCTCAGCCAATTGATTGGCATCCATACGGTAAGGCCTTTTATATATGGGGGCAGTGGCAGGTACTAATTCAATAACAAACTCAATGTCTCGATCTGGCGGCATACCTGGCAGTTCCTCGGGGAAGACGTCCGGGAATTCATTAACTATCCTGACTTCTTCTACTGCCTTGGCTTGGTTGAGCTTTACATTTCCTCCAGATTCTGCTGTGGCCTTGAACTCCACCTTGGTGCCGCAGGTATGTGTTAACTGAACTGTCTTGGTGGCACATCCTATTACTCCATTATACTTGGCTAACCAATCCATCCCCAAAATGATATCTATCCCTTTTGATTCCAGGACGATAAGGTTTGTAGGAAACTCTATTCCTTCTATGGTCAGGTTTATCTTAGGGCACACATATCTTGATTCCATCTCTCCTCCTGGAGAGCTAACTAACAATCGGCTTTTCATTACGGCTATGGGCAGCTTGTGTTTTTCTACGAACTTAGTTGAAACAAAAGAGTGTGTGGCTCCGGAATCAAATAAGACTGTAGCAAGGTGGGAGTTGGCGGGGAACATACCAAGCACCACATTTGGGGAGTCTTGAGCATCCTCTGCGGTGACGTGGTTAACTCGCCCGCTCATGTAATTCTGACGAGATTGCTGCTGCTGCTGCCCTCCGGTGCGATTCTGCTGCTGTTGGTTAGCTTGAGCCTGCTGCTTCCTAGGACACCTATTAGCGAGATGTCCAAAATTCCCACAACTGAAACATGGGCCGATGGTATTGGTCCCTTGGCCAGTGCGGCCTGGCTGCTGCTGATTCTGGTTCACCGGGCGTGAGGCCTGATTAGTCGGGCGTTGCTGCTGCTAGAACTGCTGCTTTGGCTGATTAAAGGTCCCTGCAGCCTGGTTAGGTGCTCTCTGTTGTTGGTTCTGGCCAGACTGACGATACACCTGTCCTAGAGGGGGTGGGTTGAAACGGGGACGGACATTGCTGCCTGAAGACTGTCCAGGCATCATCCTCTTGCGTTCTTCATTTATATTCTGCTCCTTCTTTTCCAGAATAAATGCTCTATCAACCAGCTTCTGGAAACTTGCATACTCACAGACCGAAAGGGAGTAATTGAGTCCCGAGTTTAGACCCTCCAAAAAGCAATCTTGCTTCTTCTCATCCGTGTTCACATCTTCAGGGGCGTAGCGAGACAGCTGCGTGAACTTGGTGAGGTACTCGCGCACTGACCTGGAGCCTTGCTTTAATGCCAAGAACTCCCTGCGTTTCAGCTTCACTTCTCCTTCTGGCACATGGTGCTTCCTGAAACTGTCCTTGAATTCTCTCCAGGTAATCTCCTGTGGGTCCTCGTGGGCAGCTGTGTACGCCGTCCACCATTCCGACGCGGGTCCCACAAGTTGGTGTGAAGCAAATAGGACTTTCTCTCTACCGGCGCATTGAGATATTTGCAGCTTGCTTTCAATTGCCCTGAGCCAATCATCTGCGTCCATCGGCTCTACTGCTTGCGCGAAGACGGGAGGTTTGGTGCTCAGGAATTCCTTCAACTTGTTTTGTGGCTGCATCTGTGGTGGCGGGGCCTGATGAACTGGGGGCGCTTGTTGGAGTCTCGCCACTGTCTGTGCTAATCCTTGCAGGATCTGAGTCTGCGCTGCCATCATCTGCATCGCATCCACCCCACTCTGATTGGTCCGCCTGCTCCAGGAGGGGAACGTGTCCTGGTTGTCATCCTGGGGGTGAGCATTTGGATTGTTGTCTTCGGTGTTGTTTCGGTTAGCACCAGCACCATTCGGGTTCCTCATGTTCACCATCTGGCGATTGCAAGATTATGCGATTGAGCTCGAGAGTAGGGCAAGAACAGATGAAATATACAGGCAAACTCAAAACTGATTTATTGATTGATTGATTGATAGGGGAAACAATAGCGAAAGACACCACAACGACACTAACTAAGCAACCTTAACAACTATCTCAAAGCAAAGCACTAAGCAAACATCACACTAAGCAACGACTCTAACGATCCTGACTATTATTAGGGAAACTACTGCCTAGGAACTGTCGCCACCCTCTGACAAATCTTGAGGTGAAATCCGTATAGCAGCCTCCAGGCGGAGCCTCTTGCGGGGAGGAGAGTGTGGCAGCTCCGGGTCAGGCCTCTCCTCTGGCTCCTCCTCCGAATCCTCTGACATCTTTGCTTGCAGATCTCGAACTCTTGCTTCAGCTTCGGCGAGCCTCAGGTGTGTATCGTGTAACTCGTCAAGGGCTCCGTCCAGCTCCCGTGTCAGGATATCCGTGAAGCGAACCTGCTCCACCAATCTTGCATCACCCTCTCTGCTGGTGGGGGCGAAGGTGACTTCCAGGCTACCACTGGCTCGCTGAGGGTAGTAGTGGTAGGGGGTGGTCTGAAGAATGCCATGGTACTCTGCACAAAGCACTGCCAGGGCCTGGCGAGCGGCATTGCCAATCCCGGCAGCAAAACTCTCCCTCGGAGCGATGGCTGCATGGATCCTCCGTACCTTGCACCCGTCGCCATCCGGAATCTTCTCGTAGATAGCCACCTCCACCATCCAAGAATATCCATTGTTGCTCAGTGGCGTCCTGATCCCCTTGTAGACCGGGGCCTCCTGATACCCCAAGCCTTTGAGGATCGACCAGAGTTTGCGGGGTAACTCTCCCGCATGCAGTCCGGTGGTGTGGAACTCTGCAGGTGCCTGATGTGCCCATGTGACGTCCGAGGTAGCTCTTGCAGGGGTGAAGCCTCCCACTTGCTTGCGGGCTGTCCGTCTCGTGCGGGCCATCTAAAATTTTGAAAAAGTGAAAATCAGTAAACATTTTAAAGATTTATAAACAAGGGCCAAGGAAGGGAGGACAATAACACTGGTGAAGTAAAAGAATTTTTAAAACCCCCTTTTTTTTTGCAAAGCTTAGTCCTTAATATCGACCATTTCTAACTAGGCTTGCGTCCTACGGTCAACACGGCTCTGATACCACTTCTGTCACACCCGGTTTTAAAGGAAACAACCAGATGTATTCCACATGTATGTCAGGATCAAGTTTTACATACATGCAGCGACGTCATTAGTGATAACATAAACTGTGTCTTAAATAACGTAAACAATCCTTACAAAAGGACCCGAAGGTCTGAAAGAAAATACTAATAAATCTTCAATTGGCAGCGGAACACCCATCCATCCACTGGCGTTGTCCGGGGGAAACACCAGCCTAGGACATGGTCTTCAATCGACGCCATCTTCCTTCTAGAAATCAGCGTCCTCGCCCGGGACTTCCTCGAGGACTTCACCTTCTGAGCAGCATCCGAGGGTAGGGAAAAGGCAAGCGTGAGTACATAAAGTACTCAGCAAGTGGAGGAAAAATATGACATGCAGGCTATTGGCAAGGAAAAGTCAACTTGGGGATTTACTGCGACTATGCTCAGCTAAAACAGACTCAAACAACCTAGCAATCCTATTTACTAGATTTTTATTCCAACAATATAAGAACATAACTCATCGGATCCCATCCGACTACCAGACTCACCAGATATCCCATATCCGGCTACCGACTCATCGGGAGTACCACCACCCGACTACCCAAACCAACCCTTAAAGTTCCCATCTAATCCTGAAGAAGTCGAAGCCGCTCTTGACCGTGAGCACGGCTGATCGATCAGTTATTTACTCTGCAGAGTTTGCACACTTTACCCACGAGTCGTGATTCCCTTTTTGCCTTACACTTCCGGGGTGTATGGCCGGGGTCTCACTACAAGGCTGTTACAAAGTATCTCCACATCTATAAGCACCCACTGAGGTTTCACCGCTAACAGGGATCCCATCCACTGCAGAGGCCCCCTCTTGTGCCACCGAACCAACCATTGGTGCGTACAGAATGCGAAGAACACTAATTACTTAGCCAGGCCGTACCCATATAGGCCTCATGGTTGTGCTGTTTTGCCAGGTTACAGGCTCCAAGAACCGGTCCTTAGGATCCCACACAGGAACATACACAAACCCTGCTGTGTAGCTCCACCACATACTAGCCATCCAGTTGGGATCCCTAAATTCAAGTTACTACAAGATTATCAATTCTCCCAAGTACTTGTTCCATAGTTATTAATCAAAGTTCATAATAATTCTAATCCATGACTGCACTAGCATGACTACCCTTTTACAGGACCCAAAAACTCCAAAAGAGGCTACAAGGAATGGCCATACAAATTCTAGTAAACCCTATTCATGGGATTCAAAATTAGACAAGCATGCAACTAAGGAAAAGTAAACTATAATGATCTATGGTTAAATCAAGGTGATCAAGGACACTTGCCTTCGTAAGTTGGCTGCTCAGAATCTTCGAAAACTTGGTCTTGAATGCTGGCACTCTGCTCTCCTCCTAAGCCGAAGAACACACTGGAAAGAAATAACAAAACAGCTAAGTACAACACACTAAACAGGAGAAACTAACTCTAAAAAGGCTAAGAACGGAAAGTACACGCTGCTACGATCTCGGGGGCACGAAAATCACCTAAATCGGAGGTCGTATGGAAAAGTTACACTAATTCTACTCTTCAGGGGCTTTTCTGAAAGTTGCAAGGACTAAATTGAAAAACAGATAGTTCTAGGGCCTTAAGTGCAAAGTTCAGGGACCTAAACATATTTACCCTAAAATCCAGGGGCCTAATTGCAATTATCCTATAGTCCAGGGGCCAAATTGTAATTATCCAGAACTATCTAAGGGCCTATATGCAAAAACAGTGAAGCCTAGGGGTTTCCTTGCAAATCTCCCTATTTTCCGAGAATAGGTGGAATTCTTTTCATGCTGAAAATCCTAATTAATGCGCAATGCTGACGTCACAGGCTGACTGGGCTGCTGACTGGGCATCCACTGCTGACTGGGCTCTGCCACGTAGGACAGGGACATCCACGTGGCGCGCTGACGTGTCTTGACTGCTGACTGGATTTAAGAGGGACACGTGGCGCAATCTGGACGGCTAGCGAAGGGGTATCTTTGCGATCTAATCAGGAACGTTCAACAAAGATCCAACGGCTGAGGTTGATTGGGGGGGGGGGGGGAAACAGGTCGGCGGCGATCGAAAAACGACGGCGCCGCCTCGGACTTCACCGGAAGATCGCCGGAGACACGCGATCTTGCGCTACCGACCGCCAAATCCTTCGGGAAAAGGTGCAACCGAACGAGGAGAGCACGGGGAAACTCACCGGAGGCTTGTCGACGGCCGGGGAGGTCTTGAAATCGACGGGTGCCCGGCTGCAACGGCGGAGAGGCGAATCCAACTGGCGGGGAAGCTTCCTGGGGGACATGGTGCCGGAGAAGGGGTTAGCTGACCGCGGAGACCTTCGGGCGATGCTAGCGACGAAGGAGGGCGGCGGAGATTACCGGCGATCGGTGAGAGCTTGGTTCCGACGGCGGAGAGACTTCGGCGAGCAGCAAAACGAGCTCCTCACGCTCCGGCGATGCTGGCGGCGAGCTCGGACGCGGCGGGGAGGTTCGGGTGCGGCGGATGGCTCGGCGACGGCGGCGGCTATGGCGCTCGGCGAGCTCGGGTTCTTGCGCGTGTGCAGGGGGGGAAAGAAGGCGGCGCTGCTGGGGATATATAGGCGAGGCAGGCGCGGGTTGTTGCGCAGGCGCGGCGCGAAAGGCGGGCGGGCGGCGGACTCGGATTCGGCGCGGAAGCTTCGGAGATCAGTTCGGATACGGCGCGCGGGCGGAGCGGGCGCGGCGGGGACGAAGGTGCTGACGGGCGGGTCCCACTGGACAGCGGCGCGCGGGCGGGCTGGGCCGAAAGCAGGCGAAGGCTGGGCTGGGCCGCGGCGATAAAACGGGCGTCACATGTATCTTGATCTAGCTACTGCTACGGACAGCTTCGGTTTCACTTCATCCACCTCCACGACCTTGAGCTTTGGTGCTTCAGGCAGAGTTGCCAACTTTGGACAGTTACGAATGCATACCTTCTCAAGCAGAGGACATCTCAGTTCTTCTCCCCTTGTCCCTTCTGTTGCCACCAATCTCTCCAAGCTGTTCAGATCACGTAACTCGAGTTCAATTAGTGCTGGAAATGTCATGGATTCCATATCGCTACATAGGCTCTGCAATTTGTCCAAATTTTCCAAATAAAGAACTTGAAGAGCATTCAAATGACAGAATTGAGGGAATTCCTCACACATTGTACACCCAACTAAACGGAGCTCAGTCAAGTTCTGCAACAAACTTGGATCTGTCATCCAGGCTGGCAAACTAGTGCCTTTGTAGTTAACTATGCTTAGCATCTCCAGCCCACTATGAGGTTTGAGAGCATCTAGCAGATTTTTAGGACAAGCCTGTACGGATTCTTCGTAGCCTTCACCAGACCATTGAAGAGACAAATGCGTCAAATTCTTTTTATTCTGAAGACCGGCTGCTATTGCATGAGCTTCAGTAACATTTTCTAGGCCATGCAATGCTAATTCGCCACCAAGGTTTAACTTCTGCAATTCTCCCACATTACTGCAACCAGAGCTAGCACCGACCACAAAATAAGTTAGAGTCTGCAGAGAAGTCAGTTGCCTGAGGTCTGGAGGCATGGACTTCAGTGATGCACACCCATTAGTATAGAGATGTCTGAGGCTTGTCATATATTTCATACCCTTTGGAAGTTGACCAAGATGGATGCAATGAGAAAGGTCCAAAGTCTGTAGATTATACAATGTGCTTATTTCTTCAGGAAGTTCTCTGATCTTCGAATTATTTTCAAGACTAAGGTATCTTAGGTGTTGTAAGTGCCTTGGCCCAAGTGGAAGTTCTCGCAATCGAAATAGCTTTAGTACTCGTAGAGAATTGTACTTTGATAAATGTGGTGCTGAGCCACCAATGTACGTATCTGTATACAACAATGTCCGGAGTGTTGAAGATTGTTTCTTCAGAAAATGATCCAAAACTGGTGTATGGTCTGATCATGAGAACAAGTGGCGAGTATCGCTCGACAACAACTTCTCTTGATTGCTTGAATTAGTTAAAGTGACACATTCCTTTCCCATAACAGAGAGTGCTATGTCATGCATAAGATCATGTATCTTGCATATGGTTCTGCTACGAAACCGCTCCTTTGTTCCATACTCTTCCGGAGAGGTTTGTTTCACATCTTGAAAGAATGACCTCCAAGTTAGCTCCATGAAAGTTTCTCTGCCGGCCGTTTCAGGACGGTCTTCTGCCTGTGCTGGTATGAAGTCATGTGCTGGTATGCCGTTTCACATCTTCAAAGTCTGTAGATTATACGATATCATTATTTCTTCAGGAAGTTCTCTGATCTTGCTATTATTTGCGAAACTGAGAAAATTGTATCTCTCGATGAGATCTACAACTTTGAAGTTAATATTTTTTTATTTGAAGTCATTTAGATATTCAAATAATCGTTTAAAGTTTTAAATGATTATGTGGACATCTAAATGACTTCAAATGAAAAACTTTTCAACTACAAAGTTGTAGATCTCATCGAGAGCTACAATTTTCATATAAATTTTATCCTCATCTGACTTCGTATGAAAAAATAATAAATTTTTGAAGATAAACTGTCACCTATTTCTACAGGTGGTTCTTTATGTAAACTGTCTGTAGAAATAACCAAATTATCGTAGACGGTCCAAATTTTTTTTTTTGCTTTTCTTTGAGGGACCGATTATCGCAGGCAATCCGCTTAAGAAACCGCCTGTGGAAATAAATTTTTACAGGCGATCCGCTTAAGGAACCACCTGTGGAAACCTATTTTCACAGGCGGTTCCTTAAGTGAACCGTCTATAGTAATAGATTTCCACACACGGTCACTTTTACGCCTGTAAAAATTATTCATTTCTACAGGCCTTCAATTGTAGACGGGTGCACTAAATGCGTGTGAAAATGAGTTACCACCCACCTCTAAAAATATTTTTTTAGTAATACGAACACATGCATCATGCATGCATGTCCAAGCCGAGAGCACCACTTTCTTTTTCTAACCTCTTTATTCCATAGCGTAGCCATTTGCATCATACAGGTCATTTGCACGCCATTTCCGTAGAAATTGATCTTCCACTCTCGGCTTCAAGACAACCTACTCAATAGCGCCCACCGGGACAAGTATTTCCTGCCTCAGGAAACCATCACAAATCTGTAGAGAATGCTACACGTCATGTTCCTCTAATCCTCTGTAATACTTCTAGCTTATTCAAACAGACCAACTATAGTCCAAGTGCAGTAGTTGATTATCACCGACTGTACTTACTCATGCGTCAACACTATAAGAGTACTTATTCATGGTAGAATAACTTTGAAATAAAGAGCACAATTCGATGACAACATTATACAAGAATAATGGAAACAAAAGGGTACCACACGTCTACAAGAGTACTTATTTTGCAGAGCTTCTCCAGTTGTGCATTTTGGATTATATTTTGTCAACACTTGTCTTGGTGCGGCCTCCATTCCACATCTTGCACTCTAGATTTCAGATTTCAGGACAAACATTGGGTCTCTGTTCAGGAATCGCCCCAGATTGCTCGATCTTTACACCAAGAAATAGCATATTTCCAAGTTTTTGGGTCCTGTAGTTTAGGCCCTGTAGATAGATAAGAAAAATGGTGTAAGAATTTACCTATGTACATTAGTTGCACCTAAATCTCTAGTACTTAAAAAATGGTCTGCCCTCCCCTCCCACACCCTCCCGTGTGAGCGCTGCGCGCGCGGGCGCCCTCCCGTGTGGGTCCCGCACGCTCCTGCGTTGACTAGTAAAACAAATAACCTAATAAACTATGATATGGGGTCACCGGTCACAATGAATTATGGATAGAATAGGGAAATATTTCCATGATATTGATAGTTCCAAAATATTTTTTTGAAAAATAGACAGTAACTAAATCATTGTAGAGTATTGAGAAAAATAGATTCAGGAAATCAAGGACATCACAAATCACAACTAATGTATAGCTATAGGCGTACTCTAGCCCGTTTCGATCGATAAAGTAATTTAAGGTGTTGTACTGAAACAAAATAATCATTGAAGACATAGGTAGTGCAAATCATTAATAGCATATGCCTTTTGATGGGTTGCCTTCCTCCGACCTATCCACCAGACTACCCGTCCATAAAAAAAGGTACGGTATAAAGAGGAATTTCTATAGGAAAAATAAAAGTTCATAAGCTTGAGTCTTAATGTCAGTTTAGCACAGCTTCAGATTCGAGATCCATACTGAATCTGAAGTTTATATAATAAAATAAAGTGATTTAAATATTTATTTTTTATATAATAAAATACCCTTAATTCACGTACAATTTCAGACCTTAGATTTCTTAGCGCTGGATAAGAACAGCTTTAAAAAATCTAGGATTCGGATCCGTGCCAAACGACCCCAGCAAATAAATTTCTATAAGAAAAATATACAAGGTAATGTGATTAAAATTTTCAAGTTCAGACCACAAGGTGTGGATTTATAGCATGTAGGAAAACAAGAAAATGAAATTGAAATGTACCTTCACATGGATCGCTTGAATGAGCATGTGATAAGTCTCTGCGTTCAAGGTTGTTGAGCCGCTCTTGATGGTATTTGTAAAGTGGCTTCATATCTATGGCTGGGCAATATTTGATCTTAAGTTCCCGAAGAGCAGAGCAACTCTCAAGACCACCAGGTAAGGATGTAAGGCGCTTGCAGCTCTCAAGAATGAGCCTTTCTAATGATCGCAGGCCTCCCAAGGAATCAAGTGACTGCAAATTATTGCAGCCATCAATGTATAAAGCAACAAGTGCATCCAGCTGTCCTGACATCGAACAGAGCTCCAGACAGTCCACAATATATAATGTAACACCCTACTTTACAACCAAGCCTATTTATTTGAAAAAAAGAAAATTTTGACAATATTTCCTCTATAGAGAGGTATAGCTGACCAAAAGAAATATCACAGGCAGGCAGAAACAGATATAACCAGCATATATATAGAGTCCGTCACGACGCTACCAGCGTCGTGCCACAACATAAACCAAAACAAACGACGGACCATCAGACACACCACTAGTATACACCGGTTGAGCTATCGACATCGTGATAAGGTAGTGTGTGCAGCTACCAAGATCCATTCCCAAAATGCACGACAACATCTAAACATACCTGTAAAGAAAGCACGGGTGAGATTCAAAAATCTCAGCAAGTGAAAGGTACTTTAACAAAAAGCTATTTAGCCACAGTTGAATGAGCTAACAATTCTAAATAGAAACTAGTAATGAAACAGACCGCCAACACTAGGAGAAACAATTATGACTAAGCAAGTCCACGATAACATTAAAAAAATTTAACATACGGTTGGTATAAGCCTTCAGAGCCGCATATATATCTATATACAAGCTAACTAAAGGAAATAAGATTTGATGCGAATGATTCATTGAATTTCATAAAAAAACATAACCATGCACATGATATGCTCTCATCACCCTTACCCCTCCTCGGGTAACGTAAGAGTGTGCACCGTACCCTAAGAAGACATAACCATGCACATGATATGCTCTCGTCACCCTTACCCCTCCTCGGGTAACGTAAGGGTGTGCACCGTACCCCTCCTCGGGTGACATACGGTACTGTACCGGTACGGTCGCGGCCAGAAGACGGCGACAAACTTCCAATGCATGAGATGTATATGTATAACGTGCTTCAAGCATAACTATCATAACTCCCGGAATATGCTTGAGACTTCGAAATTAAACATTGCATAAAACAATAATGAACAACTGCATAATGGCATATCGTGCTTACTGCACTTCATAAATCAATCATCGAGTAAACTTCTGGAAACGTAAACAACATAGTACCCAGCTCAGAATCAGTCATTCAGATTAGATGAATGCACTGTAATTAAAGAATGTAGGCAACCCAATATTAGGTTAAAGCATAGTCATACAATACATTCACTTGCCTTTACCGACGATGAAGAAAATTCGATCAAGAACGTCCGAAAATAGTACCACCTATACAGGCATACTATTAGAACTAAAACACATTTATAACACATAAAATATGAAGCGTCAATTCTACGTCTGAAAACGTCACGTATACGCCTACATTCCGAAAAACTGAACAGACAATTGTATCACATGAAATGATACACTATTTTCAATTCAGAGTTGAACTAAAATCTCACTAATTAGACTTCGCTCTGATGATCGAAATAAATACTTCGACTCGGATAACGTATCTTCGAATAAATAATGATTATCGAAACAAAACAGACTATTGATCACATTAAATAATACGACAGGAATTGATTGATTTGATTTAATCAAATCACAAATATCCAGAAATTACCGAGAAATCGTCTTCGAAAGATTGACGAAGAATCCGACGAAATCCCGAAATTTCCAACTTTTCCTTTTTTTTTCTTCTTTTTCCTTTTTTTTTCTTCCCCTTTTTTCTTTTTTTTTCTCTTTTCTTTTCTTTTCTTTTCTCCTTCTTCCTTCCTGGCTTCTTCTTCCTGGTTCTCTTCGGCTGGCTCTGCTTGCTTGCTTCTTCTTACAGCGCAGAGGCACGACGGCCGGCGACGGACGGTGGCGCACGGCGGCTCGGCAACGCGCAGCGGCGCCGGCAGCAGCAGCAGCGCAGGCACGCGGCGCACGGCGGCTCGGCAACGCGCGGCGCGGCGGCGGGAACTCGGCCGGTGCACGGCGGCGAGCGCGACGGCGACAGCAGGGGCGCGACAGCCGGAGCAAGCAGGTCGGCCGGCGAGCAGCCCAGCGCAGAACACGCACCGTGGAAGCTCGGCGCCGACAGAAAGAGAGAGACGCGTGCGAGAGAGAGAGAAACGCGAAGCACGGGTGCTGGAAAGTCTGGATGGATCGGCCGATACTTATCTTCTTTCTTTTTTTTATTTTTTTTTTCAAAACAACGAACGGTCTAAATTTATTGGGCTCACTACGGGTCTCAAAATGCCCGGAACGGACATATGAATAGCAAAATGGGTTCGTCTCGACGAGATGAACGCAACCACGGTCTCCGATCGTCCATACGAGCAACGGATCAAAAAGTCAAATTTTGGTCAAATCTCTCCTTTTTTTTTCTCTCTCAAAAATTTGGTATTACATATAACCACTTGAGGGACGGTGGTAGGTTTGAAAGTGCTACCAACTTATGACAACCCCATATGCGTAGATGTTCTAGGCGTGGTGGAGGATGATTTGGTGGTGATGATGATTGCTCTGGCACATGGCTGGTGGATGCTTCGTCGTTGCTTGGTGGATGTGTGGTCGTTGTACGTGTCCCAAACTGTTCCTCCTTCCCCCATATGGACTCAAGATTACGGCAGAAATCAATGTCAATACGTCTGAGGGACGGGGGAAGGATGAAGAGCTCGACCAAGCTTTCACATCCGAAAATAAATATTGAGTTTAGATGTGGCAGGACCTGATCCGTTGTTTGTGTTGGTTCAGCCCTCAGCTGTGTTGGCCCTATTAGCTTATTACATCTATAAATCTCCAATTGCTTCAAGGATACCAAGTTTCTGAACACTTCGTCCGGCCAGTAGATAAGTACATCGCAATTATTGATTTCCAAATCTACGAGTTTTCCAAACCATTTCCAAACCCCAGTTGATGCTGGTGATGGACTTGAGGGGAAGAAAAAGTTGCAGCCATCCAAGCTCAGTTCTGACAGAGATGATTCGTCATTCTCAAAATCCAGTTGAGGTGTTGTTTCTCTACTTCGAACAATTAGTGTTAGCTTGGACAGGAGCGACATATAGGATGATCTAACTATTGCTAAGGACAGCTCCGGATTCCCTTCATCCACCTCGACGACCTTGAGCTTTGGTGCTTCAGGCAGAGTTGCCAACTTTGGACAGTTATGAATGCATACCTTCTCAAGCTGAGGACATCTCAGTTCTTCTCCCCCTGTCCCTTCTGTTTCCACCCATCTCTCCAAGCTCGCCAAATGGCGTAACTCGAGTTCAATTAGTGCTGGAAATGTCATGGATGCTTCAAGCAGAGTTGCCAACTTTGGACAGTTACGAATGCATACCTTCTGAAGCTGAGGACATCTCAGTTCTTCTCCCCCTGTTCCTTCAGTTGCCACCCATCTCTCTAAGCTGTTCAGATCACGTAACTCGAGTTCAATTAGTGCTGGAAATGTCATGGATGCCATATCGCTACATAGGCTCTGCAATTTGTCCAAATTTTCCAAATAAAGAACTCGAAGACCATTTAAATGACAGAATTGAGGGAATTCCTCACACATTGTACACCCAACTAAACGGAGCTCAGTCAAGTGCTGCAACAAACTTGGATCTATCATCCAGGCTGGCAAACTAGTGCCTTTGTAGTTAACTATCCTTAGCATCTCCAGCCCACTATGAGGTTTGAGAGCATCTAGCACATTTTTATGACAAGCCTGTACGGATTCTTTGCGGCCTTCACCAGACCATTGAAGAGACAAATGCGTCAATTTCTCTTTATTCTGAAGACCGGCTGCTATTGCATGAGCTTCAGTAACATTTTCTAGGCCATGCAATGCTAATTCGCCACAAAGGTTTAACTTCTGCAGTTCTCCCACATTACTGCAACCAGAGCTAGCACCGACCACAAAATAAGTTAGAGTCTGCAGAGAAGTGAGTTGCCTGAGGTCTGGAGGCATGGACTTCAGTGATTCACACCCATTAGTATAGAGATGTCTGAGGCTTGTCATATATTTCATACCCTTTGGAAGTTGACCAAGATGGATGCAATGAGAAAGGTCCAAAGTCTGTAGATTATACAATGTGCTTATTTCTTCAGGAAGTTCTCTGATCTTCGAATTATTTTCAAGACTAAGGTATCTTAGGTGTTGTAAGTGCCTTGGCCCAAGTGGATGTTCTCGCAATCGAAATAGCTTTAGTACTCGTAGAGAATTGTACTTTGATAAATGTGGTGCTGAGCCACCAATGTACGTATCTGTATACAACAATGTCCGGAGTGTTGAAGATTGTTTCTTCAGAAAATGATCCAAAACTGGTGTATGGTCTGATCATGAGAACAGTATCGCTCGACAACAACTTCTCTTGATTGCTTGAATTAGTTAAAGTGACACATTCCTTTCCCATAACAGAGAGTGCTATGTCATGCATAAGATCATGTATCTTGCATATGGTTCTGCTACGAAACCGCTCCTTTGTTCCATACTCTTCCGGAGAGGTTTGTTTCACATCTTGAAAGAATGACCTCCAAGTTAGCTCCATGAAAGTTTCTCTGCCGGCCGTTTCAGGACGGTCTTCTGCCTGTGCTGGTATGAAGTCATGTGCCATCCATAATTGGATCAAAGTGTCCACATCAATCTCATAATCTTTGGGAAACAAAGCACAAAAGGCAAAGCACTGCTTCATGTGTGAAGGTAGGTCATCATAACTAAGCTTGAGTATTGGTAAAATTTCAGTCTTCTGATTACAGATTATGCTCGTGGATAATATATCGTTCCATTCTTGCACGCTGGTCTTGGTTCTCAAAATAGAGCCAAAGGCTTTGGCAGCTAGAGGAGAGCCAACACATCTGTCCACAATCTTATCAAGAATACCATCTAGATCATCACTGTTAGGCTTTTGCAAACTGAATGCTCTTCTCTGAATAATTTCCTTGAGAAAGCTGTGACCTAACTTCTCAAGATCATGGGCTTCAACCATACCCATGGTCATAATTCGAGCCACTTCTGAATCACGAGTTGTCATCAATATTGCACTGCCATTGCCACCACGCTGAAGGCAGCTCTTCAGTTTTCCCCACTTATCAGGATCCCGATTCCATACATCATCCAGAACAATGAGATACCTCTTTCCACTTACTTCATTCTGAAGATCCTGCAATGCTTTCTCACGATCTTGCTCATTGGTATTGCAAATGCTTCTGGCAATTTTGATAACATCAAAATCATCTGACACGCACAGCCACTTTCGGAGCTAGAAAAAATGCTTCTCAATTTCAGGGTCATTGTAAATGAGCTGCGCAAGTATAGTCTTCCCACTCCAACAATGGGGACGACAACGAGATCCCTGTTGTTAGCTTCGTCAAGCAGTATCTTCACAGTTTCCTGCTTCTCTTTATGTCTAGATTTGAGGACAATATCCTCCTCAGAGTTGATCATTATGGAATCTGTCTGACGCCACTGCTTTGACAGTGGTGCTTCCTGCCGGTGTGGAGTCAACGCAAATGCATTCATATCTGCGACAAGGACCTCGATGGTCTGCACAATCCTGCGCAGCTTCTTGCCCATCCTGCAACGGAACATGATGGGGTTATAAGTGGGGAAGAGGCTTACAACATCCATGCCAAGCATGCTGTAGTGCCCCTTCTTCTTGGCATCGCGCCGGAGTGCCTCGTACTTGAACTCGTCAAAGACGTCATTTGCTTCATAGGAGACCTTCTTGAGTGCTTTGAGCCAGGCACTTACTCCAGCCTGGTAAGCACCCTTGTCCTCGCGCTGCTCCTCCATTGCCTTCCATCACCTTGTACTGGTCCAGGAGGTAGCTGGAGGCTTTCTCCCTTACCATGGCGATTAGCGGCCCGACCATAAGCTCAGCCATGGTTGCTCTCACTACTCACAAGAACACACGCACAGAACAGCAGCAAACGCAAGTCCAGAGGAGAGATCATATGGTCGATTCTTGGGATTTCACAAAGAAACGGGCAGTAGTTAGCTGTGAGGCCACACAATTATTGGTCAAACCAGCATATAACTTAACTGTGTGAACATGCAGAGTACTAGACTGATTCCTCAGAACAAGTTGATGCAAACAAATTTGCCGGTGCACGTCAGAGCACGTCGGTTGATGTAAACGAAATTTGCCGCTGTCTTGGTGTCAGGCTGTGCGTAGAGGTGCCATTGGGTTGTGTAGGGTTGGGTACATCGTATACAATTAAGTGACTTATACTTGGTTGTTCACAAAACTCATTTACATGTATGGTTGACTTCAACTGTTTCATTTGGCTGCCTCGTCTCTTCATTAGAGTAGACAGATTCACATAAGCAATGCTTCCTCAATTTACTTCATGGCCTGTCCTAGGCAAATTGGTCATTTGTTCGCATTGACTAATTCAACTCATGAACCCGTTGAATAATTTAAATTCTCTTGATTATTCCATCTTATGTTCAGTTCCTACAAGAGGACCTCATTCACAATTTCCAACTATAAATTAGTCCAGGAATGCTCGAACTGTTCCTTGAACATTATGTTTCTTTCAAGTGCTACTCGATGTGATGTTTGTCCCCTAAGCCATTCTCAGTGGATGAAATGCCAATTGCAACAAGCCAAGGTAAAACTCTATGCCCCTTCCTACACAAATCCTCTACGATTGTCAAAATCCAGTTGGTGGTGATGGACTGTAGGGGAAGAAAAAGTTGCAGCCATCCAACCTCAGTTCTGCGAGAGATGATTCATGATTCTCAAAATCCATTGGAGGTGTTGTTTCACTAACTTTAACAGTCAGTGTTAGCTTGGACAGGAAAAACAAGTATCTTGATCTAACTATTGCTAAGGACAGCTCCGGATTCTCTTCATGCACCTCGACAACCTTGAGCTTCGGTACTTAATGTAGAGTTGCCAACTTTTTTTTTTCTCAAACAATGTAGAAGAGTTGCGTATCATTTCATTAATAGAAGGAATAAATGTAGTACAGAAAAACCCTGGTCAAGACCGGGAGAAACGAAAAAAAAGGCGTACACATGCGCACCACAAGCAAAAGGAAGAAACGACCTAAGGCAAAACAAGCTAGCTTGCCAAAAGCTTTCTCAACTCATGGGCACCGGCGGCACACCAAAGAGCCCCCTCATCAGCTACAGCTCGTAGGACAATGTTCACATCCGGGGACCCTCCATTAAACATGCAAACATTGCGGTGCTTCCAGAGTTCCCAAGCACCTAGGATCACCAGGGTATTGAATCCTTTTCTCAGCTGTTTTTCGATCCTTTTTAGTGTGCTACACCACTAGCTAGAGAAAGAGTGAGCATCAGGTTGTGGCGCGACAGCTTGGAGGTCCACTCGCTGTAGCAAAGCAAGCCAAACCTGTCTGGCAACCACACACGACACTAGCAGATGTTGGATTGTCTCGTCATCCTGATCACAAAGTGGACATCCCGCCGGGTGCAGCAATCCCCGCTTGGCTAGTCGCTCTGCCGTCCAACACCAGTTGAGCACTGCAAGCCACAAGAAGAATTTTGCAGCGCAAAGGTGCCCATGATTTCCATATATGTTTCCACGACGCGAACCTGATGGACCCTACAAAACAAGCTTTATAGGCCGATTTAGTGGAGTAGACCCCCGATGCTGAAAGCTTCCAAACATGGTGGTCCTCTGTCCCTTCGTGTAGTTGCACCGCTTCCACCAGGTCCCAAAGTAGCAAGTACTCATCCAAAGCCAACACCGAAAGCATGCCTCTGATATCACTTACCCAATGTCGATCTAGCAATGCCTTGCCCATAGTCCGTCGGTTGAAAATTTGACACAGGACTAGTGCTGCAAGATGTGGCGTGCACTTTGAAATAGATCTTCCATGCAACCACTGGTCGGACCAAAACTTTGTGTTTTCTCCATCTTCGACTAGTGTCGCAGTAGCCATAGCAAATAGTGCCCCGACGTTGTGATGTACTGGCACCTGCAGACCTACCCAAGGGCGCGAAGGATCAGTTTTTTGTAACCAGAGCCAACGGACGCGAAGAGCCCAGCCTAGGGGGGGAAGATCATGGATACCTAGACCCCCATATTGAAGTGGCCTGCACACACAAGGCCGCAAAACCAGACAGTGCCCTCCATTCACATTCTCTCGACCCTTCCACAAGAAAGACCGCCTTCGTTTGTCAATCTCTTTCAGAACCCATTTAGGAAGGTCCATCACAATCATTTGGTAGATAGGAGTCGCTGAAAGGACAACACATATCAAAGTCAATCTTCCGGCACGGTTCAGTAGGTCAGCGATCTTGTCAAAAAGTGACTGAATATCCACCTTTGTCAGTTTCTTGAGCGACAATGGGAGCCCAAGATTAGTGGATGGGAAGCTGTTAAGCTCACAGGGTAGCTAGTCCTGCACGGTCCCCATATCGTCCTCCTCACATTGTATTGGTATAACCGAGCTTTTCAAAATATTCTTCTTGAGGTCAGATGCTTTTCCAAAAAACTTCAAGCACTCACTTGATAAGACTTAATTCCTCCGTAATGGGCCGGATGAACAGCACCACGTCATCGGCATAAAGGGACATGCGATGTTGTAGTCCACAACCTGTGAGGGAATGTAGCAATCCATCTTGGCATGCCTTGTTGACTAGAGAATTCAGCACGTCCATCACAAGAATAAACAACATGGGTATAGTGGATCGCCTTGTTGGAGCCCTCGATGGTGAGCAATCTCTTCTCCTGGCCCTCCGTTCATAAGGACCCAGGTGGAAGACGTAGAAAGGAGGCTGCAAAGCAAGTTGCACCATTGCCGACCAAACCCGAGGTGTTGGAGAACTTCTAGTAAGAAAGGCCGAGAAACCATGTCGAAAGCTTTTGAAATACCCAGTTTAAGAAGGATACTCTTTTCTTTTTGCCTATGGAGGTGCCGGGCTGTTTGCTGAACGAGAAGGAAATTATCCTGTACAGAACACCCCGGATAAAAAGCGCTTTGGTTGATAGAGACCATAGAAGGTAGTGATGGTGCCAATCTGTTGGCCATTAGCTTGGTCACCAACCTCGCAAAGCTATGAATTAGACTTATTGGGCGGTAATCTTTCACTTGGACAACATCAACTTTCTTTGGGATCAAAGTGAGGAATGTTGTGTTTAGTAATCGAAACTTCATTTTTCGTCCCTCCTGTACAGTTAGCAATTCCCGCATGAGTTCTTCCTTTATTATGAACTAGCAAGATTTGTAGAAATGCCCGGTGAACCCATCGAGACCCGGTGCTTTATCTTGGGGGAGAGTCTTAATCGTCGCCGTCACCTCCTCTTCGGTAAACAACTCTTCCAAGGAGCTGTGATCATGGTCATGGTGATGGAAAGAGCTCAGGTTCAGCGTGGTGTTCCTTAGCTCATCCAAACCCAATAAATCATCATAGAACTTGAAAACTGCTTCCTGCTTTTCCTGTTGAGAAGTGAGTAGATGATCACCAACTGGAAGTTTTGATATAAAGTTTTCCCTTTTCCTATGCTGAGCATGTAGATGGAAAAAGGATGTGTTTGCATCACCCTCCCATAGCCACAAAATGCAAGAATGCAAGCGTGCTATAGTGCGTTCGAGGGAGGCCAAACCTAGACAATGCCTCTTCAACCTCTTACATAGCCATTCCTCTCCCTCCGTGAGCTACCGGGAGTCTTGAGCTATTTCCAGGTGATGCAATAATTCCTTTGTCATAGAAAGCTAGAGTTTGATATTACCTACACTTTTCTCGTTCCAGCTTTGCAAACCCTTGCTTAGCCGCATCATTTTGAAGTATAGGAGCTTGACTGGGCACGTAGCTGAAACAGGTGTATTCCAATTCTCCTATACAAAATAATGAAAACCATCGAGAGATGGCCAAAAGCTCTGGAAATGAAAGATGCGCTTTCCTCGGATGTTTATCTTGAGCCCAAGGAGAAGCGGGCAATGATCGAACACGCCCGACGCTGCTCTTTGTAACAAAGAATCTGGAAAGAGCACTTCCCAATCCACTGAACAAAAGGCATGATCCAATCTCACAAGGGTTGGCGATTCTCGTTCGTTGGACCATGTGTACTTGCAACCAAGCAGGGTGATTTCCTTCAGCTCAACATCATCAAGCAGTCGGCGGAATCTCCCCATCATAGCACGATTAACATTGGTGTTATTCTCGTTTGCAGCCTGATAGATCAAGTTAAAATCGCCCACCACTAGCCACGGCCTGTTGCAAAGTGCGCACACATCATGCAACTCTTGGAGGAACAACAACTTTTCAGCATCAAGTTGTGGGCCGTATACCCCTGTGAACCACCAACTGTGGCCTTCTTGGTTGGAAAATTGCATCAAGGCGGAGGAGTCCACTCTAGTGCCAATAGCCTCACAAATGATCGCTTTCCAAATGATCAGTATACCTCCTCTTGTACCGTCAGCCGGGAGAGTGACGTACTAGTCATAGTCTGACCCAAACACCGAGAGAAGAAGATGAGGCAAAATAGTGGCCACTTTCGTCTCTTGTAGACAAATGATGTCTGCCTTGGATGATAGAACCACATCACGGACAGCATTACGCCGGGCCTATCATTGAGACCCCGCACGTTCCAAACCAAGATAGAAGAGGCATCCATAGAGAAAATTATCAAAGAACAACCACTGTAAGCTTTGTATAGTCAAGCGATTGTCACTAGTTCATTCGTGATCCTAACCTAATCAGTGTGATTAGAGGACCAGCCGAAAATAGCATTCTACACCATCAAATGAGCAAGGGATAACGGCTACTAAAAGAGGCGACTATATGCATCTTGTGCTTGCTGATGAACCTGTTCTTGGCCTGAAATTATTCCTAGCTCCTTCATGATGTTGCACCTTGCTCGATGGTCCAAATTGCTTGGAGGCCAAGGTCCCACACCGACTTGCCTCCTACTGTGCCAGGGAACTTGGCCCAATGGGGGTGCGTTCCTTCGTCTCTTCAAGACTTTGGGCGGAGGGAGAACCCCCTTGACGGGCTCAGAAATGTTGGAGATGAAGATATTCGAGCGCGTAGGGTAGGATTCTGGTGCCTGCAATGCATCATGGTCGCCATTTTGATTCAAGTCCAGTGAGGCGACGGCTATAGCAAATGGCATGTCTCGCTCGTTGCCTGGGCACAATGAAGGTGGTATGGGCGTGGAAAGCATTGTGGACACAGTAGCAGAAACACTTCTCACATGATGTCGTTGCCTGGAGTACACCTATAGAGGTTCAATAACCCATGGAATGGCATCTCCAGAACTGGTAATGATAGCATTAGGTTCAGCGGACAACGCACATTTGTTTTCAGCAAAGATTGTGACCGGAACGAGAGGCAGAGGCCCAACCGACGAGTCAGGGATAGGCGTAGGTGGTCTTTTAATAAGACCAAGTGGAGGAAGAGGATCTCTAGAAATATACACCTACAGGCCACAACGTTCACCCGCCACAGGACCAATAGTAGCCTCCAGTGAATAGGGTGGTGGGGATGCAGCGCCAACGGCGATGTGGCTAGTGCTTCCTCGTAGACCCCTATTAAACATGGAGTCATGGGCACCGCCAGTAGCTTCCTTCTTCGTGTAGTCCACGCCTCCATGGTTCTGGGGGTGAAGTCCCTCTCTGGATGCTCGGGGCGTCCATGCACTTCAGCATGGCCTTGGTCTTCTTTGAGCTCCTAGAGAGCAGCTTGGTTGTGTGTGTACACTACGGATTCGACTGAGGTCGCGTTGAAACCATTGGGTGGCTCTTCCTGTGCTTCGGGAAAGAGCAAGTTATTAGAAAACTCCTGTAGCATAGGTTCACAGTATGTTGTAAGCAGCTGCAGCACTATGCCTTCCTTCAATTGAACCACTTATAAACTGTAGTCTGCCTTGCATTTCTTAAATTGCATCTGCCATTGGTCTTTGTGCTCCTCTCTCGGGATGAGGACCCAGACCATCTTCTTTGGTTTGTGCTTGGTGTTCTGCCATGGCACTTCTTCTTTGGCAAGCGCACGTCCGAGTGCCACCTCCTACCTGTGGCCTAAGCACTTGCACGACCTCAGAGTGTCAAACGATGCATGGAGGTAGGAGCAGAGCTGGCTCCTTCCACGCATCTCCTCATCATCATTGGTCCTGCCACCTTCAACTATGTTGCTTCTGCTCCCTGTCACACGCGACGAGATTGAAGTGGCCTAGTGTCGACGAGGACCCTATCTATCTTCTCTATCACTGCCATGGTCATCATCTCTGCAGGCCCGATCTTCACTTATCTGTTTGCAGGCGTGTGGTGGGTGAATCTCATAGATCTCTCTCTCTCTCTCTCTCTCTCTCTCCATCCGGCACACCCATGTGCCAGACGAACTCCCAATGCCAACGTCAGCTGGGGTCCCAGCTGCTTGCCTGGCTCACATCAGGCGTACGATTCTCCTTGTTGATGACTTCTATGCTCTGTTCAAGCACTTGTTTCTACCTTATGCCCTTGTGTAGCTTTGCATGCATATTGTTGTTGATCTCTCTCAGCTTCTTAGAGTGTAAGCCCATGCCATGCTACTCCGGCACCGGGCCATACTTGTTTTTGCCCTTGTTGTTCAACGTGATGTTGTACTCCTCCTTCAGTGGCTTTGGCCCCTGCCCATCTCCTGTGCCCCCCATTACAAATGCCACCAGCGAGGCGAAGGTTACACGCCTGCTTGTCCTCAGGTCCTCTGCCAAATGCTCACCTGTATCAATGGATTGTGGCACATGGATGTGAACCCACTTGCGCGACGGTGGGCTACTGTGCGACGGTGGGCTAGTATGTGCTTGACACCTTCCGTGGTCCCAATGTAACGGCCTCTCTCACTCCTCTCTTCGTGGTGCAGCGTACCTGGGTCACGGCGAGTGACACGCGACTAGGGTGATGTGCTCCTACACTGTCGTGCCCACCTCCTATCATCATCTATGTCTTCATCGTCTCTGTTCCAGTCCTAGCATGCCTCCGGCTGTCTGCCGAAATGTTAGACAGGCGGCCTAGGTGTTTGGCCCCCTGCATCCTGTACCATCAACTTCTTGCTCTCAGCTGAAGGGACATTCGGGAACAGTGCAATCATCTTCTTGCTCTTCTTTGTTGCAGCTGGGACCTTACTTGGGTCTTCTCCGTCATGGTTGGGTTGGTGCAGGTTGTTTAGAAGTGCCTGGAGGTATGAATGATTTGCAGAAGCAAAGCTGTAGTTGGCTGATGGTGAGTGTGAGGTAGGGTGAAGCTTTGGAGAATCTTGAGGAAGTAGTGTATTGGAACGCTCTATGACCAGAACCCCAACACCTCCAGCATCGAGTGGGTTCTCTGCAAGCTGCTACCTTATGATATTTTCCTAGACAATTGAAACATTTACCTTGCATTTTTCTCTTGTAGCTCTCTTTCCTCTGCTGGGAACTAGCAGACGGTTAGGAAGTAAAAGTGGTCCTTGGCTAAGGTTCCTTCCTCCACCAGTATCTACCTTTCACCGTACATCATCCTTCATCACGCAAAATCTCCCCATGATCATCTCTAGCCCTGAGCTCTAAAGCGGATGATGCCCTTGGAGTTGCTGCACAAGCGTGTAGCTCGGTTGGTGAACGCATTGACGCCTGGATCTCCCGCTCACACGACTGACTGCAATGTGTAGCAGAGAGTGCCTCTGTTTTCTTTGGACTATGCATCTCCATGGCTTGAATGCAGTGTGAGTGACCCTGAGCAAAAGAGGAGTTGCGGTGTTCACCTGCCAGTGAAGAAAGCTCGGCGCTGCAGTGAGCCTGAGATTAGAGATTCTGCTGTTTCAACAGACTAGGGGAGGGGCGCCGACCAAGAGCAGCTCCATCCTTTATTGAAACTTCCTTTCTCGTGTCACCTTGCTCCATCAAGTGCAGTTCAGACAAAACAGTGGCCCGACAAGATGGCCAAAGCTTAGTGCATCCGAAGCCTGCGTACTGAGCCAATCGCCATTGGAGGTCTTGCGCTAGAGGATCCCGGGGGGGGGGGGGAGCACCTGGTAGCCCCAAGACCCACCTGAGAGCAAAGTGGCCACTGCCGCCCGCGAATACACCAGAACCTGACCAGACTAGTTTCTAGAAACAGCAATGACCCTCTGAAGCAGTGGATCTAGCAAAGAGTACTCTAGGATTTGCTGGATATGACCCCTCTCAAGCTGCAGATCTGGGGTCTTTGGAACTATCTCTTCCTCATCATGGGCGAGAAGAACTAGATCTAATGGGTTCTGAGGTGAAAGCAAGGAAGGGAAAGATGCGGAGACACGGATTGAGGGTGGGCAAGCAGGATTTGTTGTTGGGATTGGTGGATCTCAGTGGATCTTGGTGGGAGGAGGCAAGCAATTGCTAGGTCGCGAGAGCCCTCCTAACGGCTCCATCTATCTAACACAGTTTAAGTGAGTTGCCAACTTTGGACACAAGAAAATACGTACCTTCTTAATCTGAGGACATCTCAGTCCTCCTCCTGTCGCTTTTGTTGCCACCCATCTCTCCAAGCTCTTCATGTTGGATTGTGATCCGAATTATTGTTGGGCCATCCAAGGGACGCCTTCGGCCCATGTTCCGGAACAGTCCGTATTAGACTCGAGTCGTATGTGTCCACCCTTATAAATATATCTTATAAGTTGCAAGGAGAGTTGAGACACTCATTTAATCTCTTGCATTGTACACATCCCTGATATAGTGAAGATTATCGATTGGCGCCTGTGATTTTTTCCCGCGAGGGTTTTCCACGTAAAAATCGTGTCTTGTGTTCGATCCTATCATGCTTGATTTCTTACAAGTGGTACCAGAGCAGGATTGGGTCTACACAAGAAACACTAGAAAAAAATAGATAGGTTTCTTTTTCTCGTCGCCTCGGATTCTTCTCGTCGAGTCGACCGAAGCCATCTCTGATTTTCACTGACGTACCCCACTAGCTGCACGGACGGCTGGATCTCCCTTTTTTTACGATTTTGCTATGTGCACCCTAGACCAAACATTGCCATTGATAAGAAAACTCCAATTGAGGTATGGTCTGGTTCTCCAGTTGATTATTCAAAATTGAGAGTTTTCGATTGTCCTACTTATACTCACGTTGATAATGGTAAATTATAGCCTAGAGCTATTAAGTACATCTTTCTTGGTTATAAATTTGGTGTTAAATGTTATAAATTGTGGAATTCTGCAACACAAAAGGTGGTGATTAGTAGGAATGTTATCTTTAATGAATTTGCTATGTTGCCTAATGCTCTTGTTCAGAGTCAGCAGAGTTCAGTGTGCAGGTGGAGCATTTTATTAATGCAGAAAGTACACCAGATGCTGCTGTCCAAGATGCACCTATTGCTAAAAATTTATTTATTAACCATGATTCGTCTAGTGTTCCACCTTCTTCTTCCGTTGTGCAGCCTACACAATATTCTATTGCAGTTGACAGGCCTATAAGACAAATTAATCCACCCAAGAGGTTAATTGAGGAGTGTAATATTGTTGCCTATGCTTTGAGTTGTGCAGAAGAAGTTGAAGGTAATACAGAACCTTCTAATTATAATGAGGCTATTACTTCATCTGATTGCAATAATTGGATGACTGCAATACAAGATGAAATGGAGTCACTTGAAAAGAATGGTACTTGGAATTTAGTCAAATTACCAAAAGAAAATAAGCCTGTTCGTTGCAAGTAGATTTTCAAAAGAAAGAAGGGTATTTCTCCTAATGAAACAGCAAGGTATAAAGCAAAGTTGGTTGCTAAAGGCTATAGCCAGATTCCAGGGATTGATTATAATGATGTCTTCTCCCCTATTGTGAAGCATAATTCTATTCACACTTTACTAAGTATTGTTGCTATGCGTGATTATAAACTTGAGCAATTAGATGTTAAAACTGCATTTTTACATGGGGAGTTAGATGAAGATATTTATATGGATCAACCCGAAGGTTTTATTATTCCTGGAAAAGAAGACCTTATCTGTAAATTAAAGAAATCTCTTTATGGTTTGAAGCAATCCCCTAGACAGTGGTACAAGAGGTTTGACTCATTTATGCTCTCTAATGGTTTTAAGCATTCTGATTATGATAGTTGTGTCTATTTGAAGATTGTTAATGGTTCAGCTATTTATTTGCTTCTCTATATTGATGTGTTGATTGCTGCAAAGGATAAATAAAAAATAGCTAAATTGAAATCACAATTGAGTAGTGAATTTGAGATGATGGATTTAGGTGCAGAAAAGAAAATTCTTGGCATGGAGATCATTAGAGATAGGAAAGTTGGCAAGTTATATCTTAGTCAACAAGACTATATTGAGAAGGTCCTTCGTTGTTTTAATATGCATGATGAAAAACCAATGAGTACTCCGTTAGCTGTACATTTCAAATTATCTTCAGCGTTATGTCCTGAGTCAGATTATGATGTTGAGTCCATGTTTGGAGTTTCATATTCAAGTGCAGTTGATTCACTTATGTATACTATGGTCTGTTCTCATCCTGATTTATCTCATGCACTAAGTCTTGTTAGTAGATTCATGGCTAATCCTGGAAAAGAGCATTGGAAAGCTGTTATGTGGATTTTTAGATATCTGCGTGGTACTTTTAATGCTTGTTTGCAGTTTGGGAAATCTGGAGATGGACTTGTTGGTTATGTTGACTCAGATCATGCTGGTGATTTGGACAAGAGTAGATCTCTCATAGGTTATGTTTTCACCATTGATGGTTGTGCTGTTAGTTGGAAAGCATGTTTGCAGGGTACTGTTGCTTTATCAACTAGTAAAGCGGAATATATGGCTATTTCTGAAGCATGCAAAGAAGCTGTTTGGCTGAAAGGTTGTATACTGAGCTTTATAGAGATAATTCTTGTATTAATATTTTCTGTAATAGTCAGAGTGCTATTTGCCTTACAAAGGATCAAATGTTTCATGAAAGAACAAAGCATATGGATGTGAGGTATCATTATATTTGAGATGTCATTGCTCAATGTGATATCAAAATATGTAAGATAAGCACTCATGATAATCTTGCTGATATGATGACAAAACCAGTTTCTGCTATTAAATTTGAGCTATGCTCAAGTTTAGTTGGTGTTACAGTTTGAGTCTTAGAGGCTTTTGGCGTCGGTGATATTTATTATTGAAGGGAGTTCATTGATGATTCTTTATTTGCTACAAGATGGAATTTGTCTCAAGATGGAGTTTGTTGGATTGTGATCCGAATTCTTGTTGGGCCATAAAAGGGACACCTTCGGCCTATGTTCAGGAATAGTCCGTATTAGACTTGAGTTGCATGTGTCCATCCCTATAAATATATCTTGTAAGCTGCAAGTAGAGTTGAGATGCTCATTGTAATCCCCTGCATTGTACACATCCCTGATATAGTGAAGATCGCCGATTGGCGTCCGTGGTTTTTTCCCGCAAGGGTTTTCCACGTAAAAATCATGTCTCATGTCCGATCCTGTCGTGCTTGATTTCTTACACTTCAGATCACGTAACTCGAGTTCATCTAGTGCTGGAAGTGTCATGGATGCCATATCGCTACATAAGCTCCGCAATTTGTCCAAACATTCCGGATAAAGAACTTGAAGAGCATTCAAATGACAGAATTGTTTTCCTGCGTATTCAAGAAAAAAAAGAAATTCCTCACACATTGTACAACCAACTAAATGGAGTTTAGTCAAGTGCTGCAAGAAACTAAGATCTGTCATCCAAGTTGCCAAACTAGTGCCTTTGTAGCTAACTATCCCTATCATCTCCAGCCCACTGTGAGGTTTGAGAGCATCTAGCGCATTTTTATGACAAGCTTTACCTCGAGGACATAACTATTCCAATTCAGAGATAAGTGAGTGAGTTTCTCTTTCACTCCAAGACTGACTGCTGTTACATGACCTTCATTTACATATTCTAGGCCATGTAAGACTAACTCTCTTGCAACCAGATCTAGCACTCACCACAAAATAAGTTAGTCTGCAGAGTTGTCTTAGGTCTGGAGGCATGGACTTCAGTGATTCACACCCATTAGTATAGAGATGTCTGAGGCTCGTCATATATTTCATACCTTTTGGAAGTTGACCAAGCCGACTGCAATGAGAAAGGTCCAAAGTCTGTAGATTATACAATATCCTTATTTCTTCAGGAAGTTCTCTGATCTTGCTATTATTTGCGAAACTAAGATACCTTAGGTGTTGTAAGTGCCTTGGTCCAAGTGGAAGTTCAAGCAATTCAAAGAGCTGTAGTACTCGTAGAGAATCATACTTTGATAAGTGTGGCGCTGAAACATTAGAGACCTTAAATTGATACAACAATGTCCGGAGTGTTGAAGATTGTTTCTTCAGAAAATGATCCAAAATTCGTCTATGGTATGACGAGAACAAGTGGCGTGCATCACTCGACAACAACTTCATTTGATTGGATTACTCTTATAGTGACGCATTCCTTTCCCATAACAGAGAGTGCTATGTCATGCATAAGATCATGTATTTTGTATGTGGTTCTTCTACGAAGCTGCTTCCTTTGTCCGTACTGTATCAGAGAAGTTTGTTTCACATCTTGAAAGAAAGACCTCCAAGTTAGCTCTGTGAAAGTTTCTGCCAACCGTTTCAGGACGGTCTTCTTTTTTATACAAACACACACGCACACCCTACCACAAATCTGTAGAGAATGCTACACGTCATGTTCCTCTAATCCTCTGTAATACTTTGTTTGATGATATTTTGTTCATAACCTTGGGATATATTCTATCATCAGTGTATATGTCAAAGATGATATGCATATTCACATGTGTGCTATCCAAGAAGCAAGGAAAAAGAAAGCAAGAAAGCAAGCGCCTGCATGGGCATTGACGTACATGCATGATAAAGAGTGCATGCATTCACAAACCATGTTCTTTTTTTTTCTTTCTCTCTCTCCAAAATACATACATGAATACATACAGCGTGGCCGGAGCGCGAGTTAACCTGCGCACGATTGCACGTACGTACAATACAGGATCGACGAACCTATCAACTTATCGATATACGGAGCCCTCGACAAAAGTATAATCATATATTTTGATATGAGCTCATACATGCTACTCAGGAAGTAAGGAGAAGGAAAAAAAAAAGAAAGCAAGGCAACTTCATGCATGGGACATGCACGTACACATGCCAAATAAATCTAGAGTGCATGCACGTACATGCCCTCACCAAAGGCTCTCCAAAATACGTACTCTTATGTGTATAGCTCGGCGAGAGACGTGGGATGGCACCTGTTCTTCACACGCAAGTTAGCCGCCGCGCGGCTGCGCGTACATGCAATATGGGATTGACGAATCCGATATACAGAGCGCTCGATGAAGATTCTGCAAGCTCACGTATCTGAGGCTGGACCTCTTCTTATCTAGCCATGGCATGGTTTTGACAGACCCAAGTCAAGGAGCGACGTTCTCATCCAACGGAGCAGCTCAACTACCTTCGAGAATCGCGCGCATGCTGAACAGAATAGCGGCGGCGCTCCCTCGCGATGCCTTCTCTCCACTGGCTGTCCTAGCTACTGACTATAAAAGGACCTACAGAGGACAGAGGAAGGGCATCGACAACACATATATACACATGGTCAGGAGAGAAACAGATCGACGATCAAACACCCGTCGCCATTCACATCTACACGCATACAGTCGTCTTGCCACAACCACGTCGCACGCCGTCGGGAGCCCGTTGATCTTCTGCTAGCCGACGTCCCCGACGGTCGATCAACGACTACACAGGCGTGCGGACTGTCTGCCGGGGCTTGGAGGTCGATTTGCCAAGGACCGGAAAGCAGAGAAACCATCTACTAGCACAACGTGAAGAAAAGCACAAGCCAGGAGGGAGATGGAGGTCACGTCGGCCATGGGTAAGAATGCATTTTGATGTTTTCTATCTCTCTTTCTGCTCAGAACACATGCATGGAGCCATGGCTTGCCCTTCGCCACCATGGACGCCGTAGCCGAGAATGCCAAGCCCACCACAGAGGATGCCGATGAGATCCTGAGCTGCACCGACATTCAGATGGCCGCCCTCCTAGTGAAGGACGTCGTTGTACTCGCGGCTCGGGCCACTGCAATCGTCCCTAGAGGTGCTACTGGAGTTCGTCCTCGTGCTGCCCATAATGGAGCCCTTCACTACTGCGACCTGTTCGTCATACGAGACGTCAACATTCGCTGTCCAATCTGCCGCGTTCATCGCCAAGTACAAGATGGTGCCACCCGGCGAAACAGCCGACTTCACCAAGAGCGCCTCCAGGAGATCGCCGAGATCGGCGTTGAGGCCACCAAAGATGTCACCAAGGCCGTCGAGATTATCTACGAGTCGACGATGATGGCGCTGAAACCACAGAGTTCAGTGTGTGTGCCACAGTGGAGGGGCTGGTGTCGCCGATGCCAAGGTTGTCGAAGTGCCGCGCTATCGCATGGATTCTCGACGTCACCATGATGGCCTTCAGAGTCATCACGAGCAAATGGGAGACCAAATAACATACGTACATGAATTAGTGCATGCATGTGTACATGCGTGTATCTGCATTAATGAACATGTACATGCGCATGTGCTACTGCATACAAGTAAATTGAAGTGTAGCACTTGGGTCTAAAGGCACCGCGGATGGAGTTCCCCGGTTTACACGCGTCCACTTCCCGACGTCCGTCTCCACCATTTCCTTTCTCCTACTTCTGACCTCGACCACGCTGCCAAGTCATCGAATCAGACAAGCCGAGCACTACCATGGACGTTCTCCCATCTACTACAATGACTACGTGACGTTTGCGACCGACGAGGCCAGACGACCAGGGCAGGTGCAGCTAACGCATTAGCTGCGCTACCATCAGCTCATGGACCTACGAGGCCATGGATGACGCTGACGCCCTCATCTACACCAACCACATCATCACATGCATGGAGAACGCAAAGCGAAGACTGAAGAAGACGACCACGTACACAGCTTAATCAGAGGTGTTCTGTGAGCTCGACTCGCGGATGTAATTAACTAGGAGTCTTTTGAGGCCCTGGGAACTAGAGGACAACGTCGCCCAAGTCAGATTGCCGTCAGCAGGCTATGGAGCACGCACACATATATGGGAACCTATATTTATATTATCTAATATGAATAAAATGTGTTCCCTAACTTTTGTCTTTTGTCTATTTATTTTGTGTACTTAGGTACACTGGCACGCCCGCACCCTTATGCCTAGGGCCGATAAATTCTAGATGGATTTCTCGCATCCAAACATACTTCTAGCTTATTCAGACTGACAAACTATAGTCCAAGTGCAATAGTAGATTATCACGACTGTACTTACTCATGCGTCAACACTACAAGAGTACTTATTCATAGTAGAATAGCTTTGAAACAAAGAGCACAATTCCATGACAGCGTTATACAAGAATAATGGAAACAAAAGGGTACCACACGTCTACAAGAGTACTTATTTTGCAGAGCTTCTCCAGTTGTGCAACTTGGATTATATTTTGTCAACATTTGTCTTGTTGCGGCCTCCCATTCCACATCTTGCATTCTATATTTCAGATTTCAGGACAAACATTGGGTCTCTGTTCAGGAATTCTCGTCGCTCCAGATTGCTCGATCTTTACACCAAGGGATAGCATATTTCCACGTTTTTGGGTCCCGTAGTTTAGGCCCTGTAGATAGATAAGGAAAATGGTGTAACAATTTACCTATGTACGTTAGCTGCACCTAAATCTCTACTACTTAAAATATTAAAAAATACGAAATGATTCCTGAAGCGTTCACGTGATCTGCCCTCCCCTCCCACACCCTCCTGTGTTAGCGCTGCGCGTGCGGGCACCCTCCCACATGTGTCCCGCACACTCTCGCGTCTGACGTGCAAAGCACGTGCAGCCAACTAGTAAAACAAATAACCTAATAAACTACGATATGGGGTCACCAATCACAACGAATTATGGATAGGATAGGAAAACATTTCCATGATATTGACAGTCCTAATATATATATTTTTTTGAAAAATAGACAGTAACTAAATCATTGTAGAGTATTGAGAAAAATAGATTCAGGAAATCAAGGACATCACAAGTCACAACTAATGTATAGCTATAGGTGTACTCTAGCCCGTTTCGATCGATAATGTAATTTAAGTTGTTGTACTGAAACAAAATAATCATTGAAGATATAGCTAGTGCAAATCATTAATAGCATATGCCTTTCGATGGGTTGCCTTCCTCCGACCTATCCACCAGACTACCCGTCCATAAAGAAAGGTACGGTATAAAGAGGAATTTCTATAGGAAAAATAAAAGTTCATAAACTTGAGTCTTAATGTCTGTTTAGCACAGCTCTAGATTCGAGATCCATACTGAATCTGGAGTTTGTATAATAAAATAAAGTGATTTAAACATTTATTTTTTTCCAAAATAAAAACCAAATAACTCAACTAAATACCCTTAATCTACATACAGTTCTAGACATTAGATTTCTTAGAGCTCGATATGACCAGCTTTAAAAAAATCTAGGATTTGGATCCGTGCCAAACGACCCAGCAAATAAATTTCTATAAGAAAAATATACAAGGTAATGTGATTAAAATTTTCAAGTTCAGACCACAAGGTGTGGATTTATAGCATGTAGGAAAACAAGAAAATGAAATTGAAATGTACCTTCACGTGGATGGCTTGAATGAGCATGTGATAAGTCTCTGCGTTCAAGGTTGTTGAGCCGCTCTTGATGGTATTTGTAAAGTGGCTTCATATCTATGGCTGGGCAATATATGATCGTAAGTTCCCGAAGACCAGAGCAACTCTCAAGGCCACCAGGTAAGGATGTCAGGCGCTTGCAGCGAAAAAGACTGAGCCGTTCTAATGATCGCAGGCCTCCCAAGGAATCAAGTGACTGCAATTTATTGCAGCCATAAATGTATAAAGCAACAAGTGCATCCAGCTGTCCTGACATCGAACAGAGCTCCAGGCAGTCATCAATAAATAACCACTTGAGGGACGGTGGTAGGTTTGGAAGTGCTACCAACTTATGACAACCCAATATGTGTAGACTTTCTAGGCATGGTGGAGGATGATTTGGTGGTGATGATGATTGCTCTGGCACGTGGCTGGTGGATGCTTCGTCGTTGCTTGGTGGATGTGTGGTCGTTGTACATGGCCCAAACTGTTCCTCCTTCCTCCATATGGACTCAAGATTAGGGCAGCAAGAAATGTCAATACTTGTGAGGGACGGGGGAAGGATGAAGAGCTCGACCAAGCTTTCACATCCGAAAATAAATATTGAGTTTAGATGTGGCAGCACCTGATCCGTTGTTTGTGTTGGTTCAGCCGTCAGCTGTGTTGGCCCTATTAGCTTATTACAGCTATAAATCTGCAATTGCTTCAAGGATACCAAGTTTCTGAACACTTCCTCCGGCCAGTAGATAAGTACATCACAATTATGGATTGTCAAATCTATGAGTTTTCCAAACCATTTCCATACCCCAGTTGATGGTGGTGATGGACTTGAGGGGAAGAAAAAGTTGCAGCCATCCAATCTCAGTTCTGACACAGATGATTCATCATTCTCAAAATCCAGCTGAGGTGTTGTTTCTCTACTTCGAACAGCTAGTGTTAGCTTGGACAGGAGCGACATATAGGATGATCTAACTATTGCTAAGGACAGCTTCGGTTTCTCTTCATTCACCTCGACGACCTTGAGCTTTGCTGCATCAGGCAGAGTTGCCAACTTTGGACAGTTATGAATGCATACCTTCTCAAGCAGAGGACATCTCAGTTCTTCTCCGCCTGTTCCTTCTGTTGCCACCCATCTCTCCAAGCTGTTCAGATCACGTAACTCGAGTTCAATTAGTGCTGGAAATGTCATGGATGACATATCACTACATAGGCTCTGCAATTTGTCCAAATTTTCCAAATAAAGAACTTGAAGAGCATTCAAATGACAGAATTGAGGGAATTCCTCACACATTGTACACCCAACTAAATGGAGCTCAGTCAAGTGCTGCAACAAACTTGGATCTGTAATCCAGGCTGGCAAACTAAAGCCTTTGTAGTTAACTATCCTTAGCATCTCCAGCCCACTATGAGGTTTGAGAGCATCTAGCACATTTTTATGACAAGTCTGTACGGATTCTTCGCGGCCTTCACCAGACCATTGAAGAGACAAATGCGTCAATTTCTCTTTATTCCGAAGACCGGCTGCTATTGCATGAGCTTCAGTAACATTTTCTAGGCCATGCAATGCTAATTCGCCACAAAGGTTTAACTTCTGCAGTTCTCCCACATTACTGCAACCAGAGCTAGCACCGACCACAAAATAAGTTAGAGTCTGCAGAGAAGTCAGTTGCCTGAGGTCTGGAGGCATGGACTTCAGTGATGCACACCCATTAGTATAGAGATGTCTGAGGCTTGTCATATATTTCATACCCTTTGGAAGTTGACCAAGATGCTTGCAATGAGAAAGGTCCAAAGTCTGTAGATTATACAATGTGCTTATTTGCTCAGGAAGTTCCCTGATCTTCCAATTATTTGCGAAACTAAGATACCTTAGGTGTTGTAAGTGCCTTGGCTCAAGTGGAAGTTCTCGCAATTCAAAGAACTGTAGTACTCGTAGAGAATTATACTTTGATAAATGTGGCGCTGAGCCACGAGTGTACTTATCTGGATACAACAATGTCCGGAGTGTTGAAGATTGTTTCTTCAGAAAATGATCCAAAACTGGTGTGTGGTCTGATGATGAGAACAAGTGGCGAGCATCGCTCGACAACAACTTCTCTTGATTGCTTGGATTATTTAAAGTGACACATTCCTTTCCCATAACAGAGAGTGCTATGTCATGCATAAGATCATGTATTTTGCATGTGGTTCTTCTACGAAGCTGCTTCCTTATTCCATACTCTATCGGAGAAGTTGGTTTCACGTCTTGAAAGAATGACCTCCAAGTTAGTTCCATGAAAGTTTCTCTACCAACCGTTTCAGGACGGTCTTCTGCCTGTGTCGGTATGAAGTCATGTGCCATCCATAATTGGATCAAAGTATCCACATAAATCTCATAATCTTTGGGAAACACAGCACAAAATGCAAAGCACAGCTTCATGTGAGATGGTAGGTCGTCATAGCTGAGCTTGAGTATAGGTAAAATTCCGTTCTTCTCATTGCAAATGTTGCTTTTGGTTAATATATCATTCCATTCTTGTATACTAGTCTTAGTACTCAATGTGGAGCCAACAGCTTTGGCTGCTAAAGGAGAGCCATCACACCTATCCACAATCTTGTCAACAATATCATCTAGCTGATCACAATTTGGCTTCTGCAAACTAAAAGCTCTACTCTCGATCATTTCCTTTAGATACTTCTTACCCAACTTTTGAAGATTATAAGCTTCAACTACACCTGCGGTCATAATTCGTGCTACTTCTGCATCACGAGTCGTGGCCAGTACTGCACTACCCTTACCACCCTGCTTAAGGCAAGTCTTAAGTTTTCCCCACTTATCAGCATCCCGATTCCATATATCATCCAACACAATGAGGTACCTTTTCCCACTTACTTCTTTCTGGAGATCCTGTAGTGCTTTATCACGATCATTCGCCTTGGTGTTGCAGATGTTATTTGCAATATTACCAACATCAAAATTATCTGACACACAGCACCACTTTCGCAGCTCAAAATGCTTCTCAATTTCTGGATCATTGTAAATAAGCTGCACAAAGGTAGTCTTGCCTATCCCACCGACCCCAACAATGGGAAGGACCATGAGATCTTCGTTGTTGCCAGGATCTCGCAATATTTTTGAAATCTTCTTCCTCTCCTCATCTCTGGATTTGCTAATAATATCCCTCTCGGAGTCGACCATTATGGAATCTGTTTGTCGCCACTGCTTTGACGGTGGTGCTTCCAGCTGGTGTGGAGTGAACGCAAATGCATTCATCTCTGCGACAAGGACATCGATGATATGCACAATCCTGCGCAGCTTCTTGCCCATCCTGTAGCGGAAAATGATGGGGTTATAAGTGGGGAAGAGGCTTACAACATCCATGCCAAGCATGCTGTAGTGGCCCTTCTTCTTGGCGTCGCGCCGGAGCGCCTCGTACTTGAACTCGTCGAAGACATCACTAGCCTCATAGGAGACCTTCTTGAGTGCTTCAAGCCAGGCACTTACTCCAGCCCGGTAAGCACCCTTCTCCTCTGCATCACTGATGACGTCCAGGATGGCTGGCAGCCTGCGCTTCAGGATCTCGCGCTGCTCCTCCATGCCTTCCATCACCTTGTACTGGTCCAGGAGGTAGCTGGACGCCTTCTCCCTTACCATGGCGATTAGCGGCCCGACCACAAGCTCAGCCATGCTTGCTCTCACAACTCACAAGAACACACGCACAGAACAGCAGCAAACGCAAGTGCAGAGGAGAAATGATATGGTGGAGCGATTCTTGGGAATTCACATAAGAATCGCATTCGCGTGAAAAGCACGCAAGATAAAGTTATTCGCGTGAAAAGCATGCAGGATAAAGTCATTCAGGACAGCAATAATGCAAACCACCTTGTCATGGGCCAGGATAGAAAGAACTAGCACTAGTTTGAGGAGCCGATAGATCAAAGAAAAAGCAAGATGTTTTTTTTATCCATCATCAGTCTACTAAGCTCAGAAATAGTACTCAATTTGACAAATCTTGCATCAGCTCGCACATTATCAATGTAAATATGAAGCTCACGACTAAGATCTTTCAGTTGCCTTAATTAAAATTATCAGGGTACGACTTAGCCAATTCCATCAAACTCTCAAATTCGAAAGCATCAAAAGAATTCTTGGGATTAAAATCAACAATGTGGGTAAGCAATTCAGAATTTATCTCATTGAAACAGTCACTAAATTATGTAAGCTGCAAGTCAATAACTGGGTTTAAGCAATCATAACTGGGTTTAAGTAAATTTTATAACGCTCGGTCTTACGTGTAAACCCTCATCAGGTGTCGACACATGTTTTCCACCACGCAGACACATACGCACATAAGTCGTTGAACTAAAAGTAAATGGTGTGAATGAAGATCTTGCTAGAGTCTTAAAAAGATTTTATAAAATATGCTTCCTTCAAACACAACACAACGTGTTCGTAGGCCGGCACGGCATCCTACCAAAATAACACCAGAGTATCCTCCTCTCACCACAGCCCCTGCCACCCTCGACCTCAACCCCGGCAAGGACAGTGTCATCATTCGCAACCTCAGACAAATTTGACACACCAACCGTCTCACAGCGGGACACCACTGCCGCGAGCAAACACGCATAAGAAATCGCAGCCTCTAGCATCGGCCCACGGGCATGCGCTAATCATCTAACAGACAAACGGGACCCACAACGCACACACGAGCAGACACAGTTAGCTCAAAATGACGCCGAGAAACTATCTAAAGAAAACACCAGCTAGATCCAATGTGAATGGACGAACATGTAGAGCAGAACGTAGGCAAAGGAAGCATACATGGCGCCGTCGGAGGCATAGACAACGACTGGTAAGCAGACGACTATGAGCAGCCTATTAGGAAACACAAACATGCCACAAGAACAGAGAGGGAAAAAAACAGTCACCAAACCGATGAGGAATCGAAAGAGTATCATGCACCATCAACAGAGAGAAACAAACACAGATGCCGCGCTAAAAACAGGAAACATCGGAGAGCGAAAAGCACCTGGACCAGAGCAGCAGCACTGCTCGAGCAACCGAACAGCCATATCAAGCAGGTTGGGCGGCAAGAGCGGGAATCACCGAAAGCAGCACGCAATAGAGGAACCCGTCAAGAAAATAGGAGGTGGAACGCACGCAACATCTACGGGAGAGCAAACAAATAGGGGGAAGGTATGGAAACTCACAAGACCAACAATTAACCCAAGAAAAACAACAAAGAATCATGAACAAAGATGGATTTTTTTAATAATATTGATTTGTATGGAAATTTTAGAAAAATTGCACAAATTTGAGAAATTACATAAATAACCTATTGTCGCTCATCCAAAGAGCGAAATCTATTTTCGCTCTTTCAAAGAGCGAAAATATTTTCTATTATCGAGATTTCGCTCCACCAGTGTGCGAAAATACCTTTTTTTGTTGGGGGGAGGGGGGACTGTAGAGCAAAAACAAATTTGCTGTGGACCGTTGTGTGAAAAATCCAAGTTTTCGTTCTTTGGGAGAGCAAAAACTGCCCACTGTTGGCTCGTGTGTGCGCACCTCGTCTTTAGTCTGGCTGTCGGTCGTGCTCGCCCGCCACCAGTACGCATTCGGCCAACTTGGGAGAGCAGAGGAAGAAGAGGAAAGAAGAGGGAAGAAGAAGAGAAGGAAGAAGAAGAAGGAGAGGAAAGAGAAGGAAGGAGGGAGAAGGGAGAAGGGAGAAGGAGAGGAAGGAGGAGCAAAGAGGAGGAAGAGGAAGGAGAAGGTAAAAAAAAAATTAGCATGTTTTTGTTAGTTTAGTTTTTTGTTTAGGTTATGTAATTTTAATTAGATATTTGTTTGTTTTAGATGTATGTAGCAATATTTGTTAGTTTTAGAAGTATGTAGAAATAATTTGTATAAGGATAATTGAGTAGGTGTGACGTCCGTTCTTTTTCGCGGCCCAGCCCAACCAATCGAATTCGGCCCAGCTAGCGCAGCCCAGCTCGACTCTTCCCTCACTCCCGCTGACCGCCGGGCCCCACCTGTCGGCGCCTTCATCTTCACCGCGCCGCGCCGCATGCCCGCGCAACGGCACCGCTCGCCCCTCGCCTATTTAGCCCCCCTACAGTGCGCCGCCATCCCACTCCTCATCTCACCGAGAAAACCCGAGCGCCAGCGCCGCCGAGCTCGCCGAGCACGCCGCCGAGCTCGCCGAGCACTCCGCCGCACCCAAGCTCCGACCGCCGCATCAGAGAGCACCGCCAGCGTCGTCGGAGCGTGTGGAGTCCGTTTTGCTGCTCGCCGAAGCCCCTTCGCCGCCAGAACCGTGCTCGCGCCGACCGTCGGTAAGCTCCGCCGCCCCCTCGCCGTCGTCACCCCTTTTCCGAAGCTCCCCGCGGTCAATTGACGCCCCCTCTATCTCCACATGCCCGCCAGGAAGCCGTCCCGACTGCCAATTGAGCCGTTCCGTCGTCGCAGCCGTGAATTCACCGAGCTCCGACCGTTGCCGTCTGCCATTTCCATCGCCGACCACCGTCAGGACCTCCCCGGCCGTCGACAAGCTCTCGGTGAGACTCCCCGTTCCCTCCCCGTTCGTTTGCGCCGTTTCCCATAGTGAATGGTAGCCCGTAGCACGATCTAGAGCATCTCCGGCGAAATTCCGGCGAAGTCCGAGGCGGCGCCGCCGTTCTCCGGTAGCCGTCGGCCTTGTCCCCCCCCCCCCCCCCGATCAGCCTCGGTCGTCCGATCTGAGATGAGCGCCCGAGATTAGAAATTCCCGTACCCCTTCGCTAGCCAGTTAGAAGCCGCCACGTGTTTTCTTTAATCCAATCTGCAAGCCGAGCCTCGTCAGCGCACCACGTGGGCGTTCCGGTCCTACGTGGCAAGCCACGTCAGCCCTTGAGCCCAGTCAGCCGCGTTGTTCGCCAGTGACGTCAGCATTGCGCAATAAATAGGGTTTTCAGTACAAAAATAAATCAAGTTATTCTCTGAAATTAGGTAAACTTGCAAATAGACCCTTAGACTTTACTGTTTTCACAAAAATGGCCTTAGATAGTGCTATTTTATGCATTTAGGCCCCTGAACTTTAGGATAATTATAGTTAGGTCCTTGAACTTTACACTTAAGCCCCTAGAACCTTATGTATTCACAAATTAGTCCATGTAACCTTTCAGAAAAGCCCCTGTAGAGTAAAACTAGCATAACTTTTTCATACGAGCTCCGATTTAGGTGTTTTTTGCGCTCCCGAGATCGTAGCGTCGTGTACTTTCCATTAGTAGCATTTTTAGAGATTTTTGCCCCTATTTTGTGTGCTGTACTTAGCTGTTTGTTTGTTGCTTTCCGGTGTGTGCTTTGGCTTTAGGAGATGAGCAGAGTGTCAGTGTTCAAGACCAAGCTTTTGAAGATTTTGAGCAGCCTGCATTTGAAGGCAAGTGTTCTTGACCACTTTGATGCCATTATAGGACATTATAGTTTTATTTTCCTTAGCTACATGCTTGTTTAAATATGGAATCCCATGAATAGGGTTTTACTAGAATTTGTGTGACAATTCCTTGTAGCCTCTTTTGGGTCTTGGGACATGAAATGGGTAGTCATGCTAGTGCAGTCAGGGATTGGAGTATTTATGAATTTTGACTAATGCTTATGAAACAAGTATTTGGGGAATGGTAATCTTGTAGTAACTTGAACTAGGGATCCCAACTAGATGGCTAGTATGAGGTGGAGCTACACAGCAGGGATTGTGTACGTTCTTGTGTGGGATCCTAAGGACTGGTTTGTGAAGCCTGTTACCTGGCATAACACCACAACCATGAGGCCTATATGGGTACGGCCTGGCCAAGTAATTAGTGCCCTTCATATTCTGTACGCACCAATGGTCGGTTAAGTGGCACAAGAGGGGGGCTCTGCAGTGGATGGAATCCCTGTTAGCGGTGAAACCTTAGTGGGTGCTTATAGATGTGGAGGTACTTTGTAACGGCCTTGTAGTGAGACCCCGGCTCTACACCCTGGAAGTGTAAAGCAAAACGGGAATCACGACTCATGGGTAAAGTGTGCAAACTCTGCAGAGTAATAAAACTGATCGATCAGCCGTGCTCGCGGTTATGAGCGGGCTTGGACTTCTTCATGATTAGATGGGAATTCTAAGGGTTGGTTTGGGTAGTTGGGTGGTGGAACTCCCGATGAGTCGGTAGTCAGATATGGAATATCTGGTGAGACTGGTAGTCGGATGGAATCTGATGAGCTATGTTCTTTATTTGTTGGAGTTTAATCTAGTAAATAGGTTGCTAGGTTATTTGAGTCTTGTTTAGTTGGGCTTAGTCGCAGTTATCCCCAAGTCAAGCTTTTCCTTGTCAATAGCCTGTATGTCATACTTTTCCCCCACTTGCTGAGTACTCTGTGTACTCACGCTTGCCTTCTCCCAAACTTCCGGATGCTGCTCAGAAGGTGAAGCTTTCGAAGATTTCCCGGACGATGGTGCTGAATTCTAGAAGGAAGAAGGCGTCGTTTGAAGGCCATATCCTAGGCTGGTGTTTCCCCCGGACAATGCCTGTGGATGGATGGGAGTTCTGCTGCCGTTTGAAGATCTCTTAGTATTTTCTTTCAGACCTTCGGGTCCTTTTGTAAGGAATGTTTTCGTTATTTAAGACACAGTTTATGTTATCACTAATGATGTCGCTACATGTATGTAAAACTTGATCCTGGCATACATGTGGAATACATCTGGTTTATCTCCTTTAAAACCGGGTGTGACAGTAGGGGAAGAAATTTAGATGTATATAGAAATTATATTAGATGTATGTAGAAATATTTGTTAATTTTAGATGTATGTAGAAATAATTTATATCATGATGCAATATTTAATTTACAAAAAAGAAAATGAGTTTTAGCATTTTAAAAAATAGCAAAATTCGCTCCAAATTAAAACTTTTTCTAATTATTAAACTAGTATAAAATCAAGGAAATATATATTTGAATATGTATCTACTTATATGTGTGTATTTAAATATATTATTCTGGCTAAGTATTCCAGAAAGCACCAAGTTAGTTTCTAAATTAATCGTTGCAATCAATTGATCATATGCATTTTGGTTTATTGGTTCTTATGGTTCTTTGCGTGGCGATTCGAATTGAATGCTTCTCAATTCGAATTGTTCTAGTTACTTTCGGTAATTCTTCCTAATCCTAAATATCTCAAATTTTGATTCATTCAAATCATCGTCGATTTCGTATTCAAATGCAATTCGAATCATTCGAGTTATAATCCAATTCAAATTCTCAATTCATTCATTGATTGACCCAAATCCCATTTCCATTCCAATTCATTCTTTTGAATCATCACTGATTTTATATTCAAATGCAAATTCGATCATCCGAGATATATTCAATTCTTCTAGTTCAATCACTTCGCAACTCAATTCAGTCGGTTCGAATCTTGGTTCAAGTTTGAATCTCGTATTTCAAAACCTCATTCTAAATCAATTCGAATCCAAACCATTCACTGATTTATTCATTCCAAGATCAATTCCTAATTCAAATCATTCAATTTGAATCATTCAAATCCAATTACAATTTCAAGTCATTCATCAAATCATCATACATTCGTTTTCATATTCGAATACATTCCTTTGAATCATCCAATTTCAAATCCAATACAATTCAATTGAATCATCACGTATTCGAATTCAAAATTCGATACATTCATTCAATCATCATATATCTCAATTCAAATACGTATATTGAATTGTCACACATCCATTTCACAAATATCTCATCTCTCTATCCTCTCTCATCTCTCTCTGTTCTCTCTCCCTCTAAGGACTCTCTCTCTCTCTCTGTTCACCATGGCACAAAAGTCCTCTCTCTCTTTCTCTCTCATCTTTTTCTTCTCTCTACCCTGCTTTCTCTCTCTCTAGACAGCAAAAGATCTCACCGGCCAGCACCTCCCCTCCAACCCATGCCTCACTGATCTTTTAACTAAGGATGGCAAAATCCATTTGCTCTTCTCCTCTCAAGGTTCACCTGCAAGCATTCATACACACGGCATACATACACCGAGCAGCAGCGCCGGCACCCTCCTCAGCTCTCCTCTCTTCCTTGCTGCTCCTCTCTGACCATGCACCGCACACACACAAGCGCACGCACATGCATACAAGCACAACAGCTCCATCGTGCCGTCGGCTCATGGCAACATTGCCCACGCTACCGTTGAGCCGCCGTCACTGTGCGTGCTACTACCGAGGCACCACCACCGTGCATGTCGACGTCGCCACATCCACACGTCCTCCCGCTGTAGCGCCGAGCTGCCCTACGCTGCCGTGCTCACCGTTGCCGTGCTCGCCACCGTTGTCGCTCAACACCTCGGTGAGCCTCCCTCTTCCCATCTCCCGGCACCCATTCCTCCCTCCTCCCTTTGCTCGGCCACCGCCCAGCGCAGCTACCGTGCTGCCACCTCCCGCAGCTGGCCCGCTCGTGCCGTGTATGGCCGCCATTCCTTCATGGCCGAGCCGTCATCCGCGCCACGCTCTTTGCCTCCCGCGCGCGCCAGCCGCATATTGATTTTGATGAACCAGGGGAAGAATGGACTGCTGTAACCTATCTGCCAGGATTTTGGTAATAATTTTTATTGAGCAATTCAGTAAGGAAATAGGTCGGAAGTCGCATACCAACAATGGGTTATCCTTCTTTGGGACAAGAGTGGTATGAGAGCTATTTATACTTTGAGTGCAGATATTGTTGTCACAAAAGGCTTGGCATAGGTCATAAAAATCTTGGGCGATGATGGGCCAGCATTTTTTCAAGAAATCAGAGTTAAATCCATCTGGCCCTGGAGATTTGTAAGAGGGAGAGCTTGTAACCACTGTATCAATTTCTTCTTTGGTGAAATCTGCTTCAAGCCAAACCAAATTAGTTACAGGCTCCAGAAGGCTTGATAAATTGAAGTGCATGGCCTGATAGTGTGATGTACCAAGTCTCTGCCTATATGCCTCCCAAAGAATAGATGCCTTTTCCTCATGTGAAGAATGAATAAGACCATTGTTGTAAGTGAGGCTTGTGATTAATTTCTTTTGATATTTTACAGTAGCATTTGCATGAAAGAAATTTGTCCCTTTGTCACCAAATTTCACCCATTTGATTGTGCCCCATTGCTTCCAATATTTTTGTTTTTGTTTTTGAAGGAGAGTAGCCAAGTGGCATTGCAATATATTCCTGAAGTTCCATTCTTCAAGGCTCAGATCTCTAGCCTCTTCAAAGGTATCAAAGAGAAGGATGATCAACTTTGTATTTAAAATAACTATTTTCAAGTTGGAGAGACTATGCTGCCAAGCTCTAAGCACTCTCCTTAGATTTTTCAGTTTGGCCCCAATTCTCTTGGCCATATCAACCTGATGCACTGGGATGGACCAAGCGTGCTGGACCACCAGAGGAAAGTCCTCATGCTCCATCCAAAAATTTTCAAACTGAAAAACTTTGGCCTTTGGGATATTTGTAGTAATAGATACTAGACATGGCACATGATCTGAAGTATCTCGTGAGAGAGGCGTGAAAAAAGTACCAGGATAGTTGAGTGTCCAAGAATTTGAAGAAAAGAACTAATCAAGCCTTTCTAAAAGAGGGACACGCTGCTTATTGGACCGGGTGAAGGATCTGCCCTTGAGAGGTAGTTCAACTAGCCCCAGACTGCTTATATCATCATTGAACAAAAACATTTCATTAACATTGGCCCCTGGTTTATTTCTATCTGCTGGAGAACGGATAAGGTTAAATTCGCCAAGAATAAGCCAATCCACATTGTCATCCATTACAATATTTTTAAGCCAGTCAAGAAAGATGAGTTTCCTGTCAGGAGTGCAAGGCCCATATATATTGGTTAAGGTCCACCTAGCTCCCGAGGCAGTTGAAATGAATTCCATTGAAAGAGAGAAGTCATTTTGGAAACAAAGCTGTCCGGAGAATTTTTGGCTTTTCCAAACTGTGAGAATTCCACCAGAGGCACCGATAGAAGGCAAATATTCAAAGCAATCAAATTGAGAAGGATAGAAGTTCTTGATATAAGAACTGTCAAAAGTAGTTCTTTTTGTTTCTTGCAGGCATAGGATATCACAGCCTGTCTCAATAACTTTGCTCTTGATAGCATCCCATTTATTTTCTGCATTGAGCCCTCTAATATTCCAGCAAAGCACTTTCGAATAAAGATGTTAGCATGTTGCATATCCAAGAAAACAAAGTAAGGGATTTTGAGAAACCCAAATATGAAATAAATGGGTCTGAAACCAGAGCACATGAAAAGAGCCAAGAAAAAAGGAACTGAACGCGGAATACCCAGAGGGGAAGGGGCCATAAAGGACTTAAGTATTTTAATACTACAACTGAGTTAAGGCTTTCAAAAGTAAACTGAAGATTAAAAAGGAGCAGCTGCCAAAAGAGGCCAACCAAGGCAGGCTCCAGAACCCCCCATTGACCTTCATTTCTTGGCTTTCTTGTTGGGCTTATCATCATTACTGGGCTTCTTTCTTCAAATTGCCGTTTGCCGCCAATTTATCATCAGAGAGGAGCTCTGCTTTAATCTGACAGAAAGACTACCCAAGGTTCTTAATCACTTTGCTAGGGATGACTGGAGGTGTGGCATTGCAAGCATAGCAGTGTTTGTCCTTGTAGGTGTTGTTTTTAAAGCCTCCATTCTTTTCTTTGTTCCTCATGCTTCTTCTGACTTCAGTGTCTACTAAAGGGGGAGGGCAATTAGAAAGCAAGCCCTATTTTGGAGGAGTGGGGGGGGGGGGGATGTAGCATTCTGGGATTCTTGGTCCAAGCTATCATCATTAGTTGCCTGAATACACTGCAGATTGAAGCTTTTGAGGCACTCTGAAGGGAGAGGAAACTGAAAAAAATGATCCTGATTTAGTTTGCGGGGCTATGATTGGCCATGCTTTTGAGCTCAGAAAAGATTTAGCCTAGGCAAAATGAGCTGGAGATAGCAACATCCTGGCGAAGAAGGGAGCCCAAATAGTTGGCACAGCAATAGGAAAACTAGGATTAGAAGAAGAACTGAGGAAAGCATTCCACATAAACTGAGATTATATATTGGTCTTGGGGAAGCTCGACCAATTATCTTGCTGCCAAAAATTCTAAAAAACTGGATCAACAACTTGATCATTCTGGGGAGCATAAAACCAACTTGTAGATTCATGTCATCAGCTTGAGCAGCTGGACCTGCATTATTCAGTAGCAGATTATCTCAGACATTCAAGTCAACTTCCATCAGCTCATTTTCATGGACCTCATGAGGGAGAAAAATTTCAGGTTCAACATTGATCACAGGGGGGGCTGGAGCCAGGCCAAGCACGAGGTCAGGAGCCTGTAAGAGATTAAGATCAGGAACCTGTTGACCAAACCTATCCGATGAAACTGAGCCCATAGAGTTTCTAGAGATAGAGAGACTAATTTGAGCATCATTCTGGGGTGGGTCAGGCTCTGGCCAATCAGGGTCATCTTCAACAAATTCCTCTTCAATATTGGAATCTCCCTCTTCTAAAACATTTGCTGCCTCTTCCACAGGGATATTGAGGTCAAGGATTCCTTCTAGATGATTATTTTGATTCATGGCAATCTCATTGTTCTCCTCTTCCCAATTGTCCCAGTTCAGATCAAAATTGCCACTGTTTCCAAGCCCATTTTGAGGAGCAGGAAGAGGCTGTGGTGGGCCCACTTGCCCAAAGCCAAAGAAATCAAAAGCACCATTAACAACATTTGGCTTAGGAATAGGGTCTTCATCTAGAGGTAAGACTCCAAGCAAATGCTACTCAATGATCTCACATTGTAGTGTCCAGCTTTGTCCCTGAAAAGTATCCCCTTCTGAGAGTAGTATAAATTGCGGGACTGATTCCAAATCAACTACTCTAACTTTCAAAATCACTCTAGCCAGAAAGTGATCTTCTTGCTCCTAGACTACAAGACGCCCAAAAGAGCTAATGGTAGCTTCAATGTAACGCTTACTCATGTAATCCAGGGGAAAACCTAAGAGCATTAACTAGCATTCCCTATTAAAGTTTAAAGCTCTCCAATTAGGTCCCTGATCATGCTTGGTAAGAGTGAAATTCAAATGACCATAATGGTGGGGTGAGCTGTTTATCAGCCGTTCACAGTCAAATATGCACGCAAACTTGACATAGGCCTGAGCGAAAGGATAGGGCTGGATGTCAAGCACTTGAACGCGCTTATGCTGGAAGAACCTCTCTAACAGCTGAGAAAAGCACCTGATGAGCAGGCATTCGGTCGATACTCAGGATTGCCATCTCTTCATTGCTTGGAGCAACTCTTCCCACCATTAGCCGCGTCTTCAGCTCATGGCCTGGAATTTCATGACGGACAAATCCATGTGGAATGAAGGGCTGGGGATTCGCACGGCGAAACATTTGTGAAGGTGCGCTAGCTTCGGGAGAGGGAGAGGAGCTGATTGGAATATTAGGGTGAGCAGGGGAAAAACCTCCTTGCCCAAGGTTAGGGAAGTATCGACCTGGGAAGAAGGCGAAGGGGCTTGTCGCTGAAAAGGGAGCTCCAAAAATTTCGCCCCAAAATCACTTAAGTTGCTAAAAAACTGGGGGGAGGTAAGCCTAACCGAGCCTGAAGATGGCCCTCTAAACCAGGCTGCTATATCAAAAAAGGCCCATTTGGAAGCGTCAACATAGGAGGAGAAAGCGCTAGGATTTTGCGCTCTGAAAGCACAGAGAAGCTTAGACTTATTGCAATGCAGGGAAACATGGCCCCAACCAAGGCAAGTAAGGCATCTGATTTTATTCCTGCAATCCCGCCTAACGTGATTGTGCATTAAGCAACGGGAACAAGAGAGGAAACCGACCTTAAAATGAGAGTTAATACGGCCATTATGAGGTGAAGAATCCCGCTGGAATTTCTCAAAAATGGAATTTGAAAATAAAGGCTGATTTGAAACAAGATCAAGCTTGTTCAATCTTTGAAACACTGATTTGCAAGGAAAAACCAACCGATCAAAGACTGAGGAACGACGATAAGCTGAAGGATGACCCAATTTCTCGGGAGATGATTGATGATCCTTTAGGCGGGGATTGAGAGGGGTAGCATTGGCTCCCGTGAGAGGAACAGCTTTAGACGTACCTTCTTGCAAAGGATGTGAAGAACTTGAAGCCAAAAGAGCAGGAGGTACTTCTTTTCGGACCATATCCGCATAGGAGATTTTCTTATTTGACTTTTTCCTTGTAACAGTGGTCCATTCAGACTGCTGCTCTCGAGTCCAATCAGAAACTTCTTTGACCCAACGAGGGCCTCCTTCACGCCAGAGGTGGAAGAAGACGTTGAAATCTCCACACTCAAACCAACGTTGATGAAAGATAAAAATGCCCACTTGCTTTGAAGAAATTGAGAACCTGAAAGATCGAGCACCAACCTGGAGGATATTGAAAGAAGATGCATGACCTCCCAGACAAGATTGAAGAAGCAAACCAACAGAATCTTCTGAGAGCCAAAACTTGCATCGACCAAAAGCTGCCAGGAGAAAGAACTCCTTATGCCACTGATCCAGAGAGAATGCCACAGGAAGACCAAAATATGACTTGATGGAATCCTGAAACTTCAAGCCCACACAAAAATCCAATTGAGAGAAATCCATAGCCAAGGGAGGGCTGGTGAGACATGGTTAGGGAAAACGGAGGGAGGCGAGCCAAGTAGGAGCCGACGGACGCATCTCCTGCCCCCAACCCGTTGCCTCACTGCGGCCGTAGAAGGGGTGCCACCGCTAGGAGGACGGTGAAGGAGGAGGGTCCTTGATAGCCACCTACTCCAGATCCGGCCACCGGGAGGCAGCGGGGCGGCAGAGCAGCGAGTGCGAGGGGCGGCACGGTGGTTCCTCTGTGAGTTGTCTATTGTAAGCGAGATGTTTGATGAGGGGCCTAATTTCTGGAAATTGACTTTTTTATCATAACTCTGCTCAAAAATTGGATGTCAGAAGTCAGAAATGAGTAGCTACAAGTTTTTTTGTGACGGATTTCGACTTACCAAAGGTACTCGGGCTTGAACTGGTCCGGCTCGGCCAGTAACAAAGCTGACACCTACTCGATGCCTCCGACCACAAGTCGGTCCAAGAACTACACGGTAGCTACTTGACGCTTGTGCCCTCATTAATTGAGTAGGGTATAAATAAATATAGGGTATGTACCGATAAGGTGTATACAAAAATAATTAGGCATATATCTTTTCTATAAGTAGAAATTCCGGGTATTGCAGGCTCACACCGGAGGGATATGATATGTCTGGATACCGGTCCATACGACATTAGGAAAGCTAACAATCGGATGGTTGTCAGACGGTATCGGATCCATGTACAACTAGTGCTTATATGCCATCAGACTACACAACCTTAACAGACAAGGAATGGGATTCCGATGAGAGCATGACCAAGGTTAAGATGGTGGCCGACTCGAGAAGATCCCTACGGCAGGCGGAGGAAAGTAGAAGAGGAAGAACTCAAACAAGCCGTCAAAAGCCGATATAATACTCGATCCGAGCCCAATCTCTACGAGTTCTTTAGTTTATCCTTAGAATACAGATCCAAATCCTTGTAACTAGGTTAGAGACCATATATTGTACTCGGCGACATCTGGTGGAATATAAACATCTCACACGATACGTACGGTATTATCCAATCGGGGTTTGAACCTGTATAAATCTCGTGTGCCATCATGTTAACGTGATGATCCTGATCTCGAAGGTTACCTCTGCCAATCACAAATATCATTGTCGATTTCTAACCCTCGACAAAACCAATTCCGATATACAAATATCAGGATCAGTCGGTAATAACTGATTCTGCGACACTTGACTCAATTCTGAAAGGTCATTCTGTGGTAGTGGTTTAAGGTTAGCCTTGCACCTGTTTGTGGCAACAAAATTTACCACCAAAATTTAGGCAAAGTTTGGCAAAAAACTTCTCCCTATAACAAGTGGACTATGTGGCTAATAAGTTAGGCAAGTTGTAGTTATGGCAACAACGAAACACTGATTACTATAATTATGGCTGTCTAAGTTTAGGGGCAGGTTGCAATCCAAGCATGACTTGTTAAATTCCTTTTTGGAGCCCAACAAAAAAATAGAGGCCTTTTGGGGGCCAAGGTCAAACTCTATCCGCTGTGCAGTCCATGTTTGGACGGAGCAAAGTTGGTCCAATGGGCCAAACCCAAGTTGGACCAAGCATTAGGAGTTGTGGGTCGAACTAATGAGATCCCAAGCCATAATTTGAGAGTCATGCCCATCAGCTCCGAATCGCCTGGGCACGTTAACAGCATCAAGAGCTTCGTTGGTCTTCTAGATGCATGATGGCGTGCTCAATTTGTTTTTTCTCTTTTTCACTAAGATTCAACGATGGATTTAAAGCAACCCTTGACATGCTATCAAATATTTCAAAAATATTACCTCAAGGTACTAATTACCTGCATGTGGAACTCACCTCATAACAATAATGGTATAGCTACAGCTAACAGCTATTTATACATATAAGGTTTTAAATGTGTGCTCACTGTTGCATTGATATGTGGTAGTAGACTCTAGCTTATTGTTTTATGTTGCAGGAACACCAGGTAGGTGACGATCAAGAGCTTCTGGATTGTTGCATTGGCATGGGCGATTTCCCCGTCTCCCCGGCCGTCGCGTCGCCACCAGCCTCCCTAGTGCCCTTCACATCATGGCAGCGTGTGGCCGTCCCTTGATCTGGAGTGAAGGTAGGACTTAACTACCAAACCACGCTAGTGTGAGCTGCTTAATTTAGCTACTTTTTTCTACCGGACTTTAACTGCCTTTGTGCTCATACATGGTACATACATGTAACTAGCTAGATAGCGACGTCCGAGTGTTATTAGTCCTTTTTCAATCATGTTCCAACTGTACAACTAGTTATTTTCCATCTAAATATCATATCATGTCCAAAGCAACCCTTTTTTTCCGGCTGAGGTTGGGAACTTGCCCACGCTACTTATAGAACCGGTCTTAAATACCGGCTTATTACTATCGGTTCGTGATGAGAAATTACTACCGGTTCATAAACTGAGCTTGAAGATTCAGTTATCGTGGCTTACGAGCCAGCAATGATAAGGGGCATCACTGTCGGTCGATGGCTTAAGCCGGTACTGATGCCCAGATCCATCATCATTATCGGCTGAAGTCACCAAACGGCAGTAATATAAGGACATCACTACCGGCTGGTTGTATGAGCCACTGATGTCTCCCAGTGGCCCTCCCCATCCCCACCTTTTTCTAACTCGAGCTAACAGACCAGTTTTTGCTTTCTCTCCTTGACAAACTCTCACATGGCAACAACCACTTCATCCCTTGTCCCCCATTGATTCCCCCACCACTAAAGCTCAATTTTGATCAAGAAGAAGGTCTAGATGAGCTCTCTCTAACTATCCAAACAAAATCCCCTCTGTCCTCTCCATTTGCTCATTTGTCTTTTCTTCATTTTTAGGGCAAGTGAACCCCTATAGTTTTCTCCAACAGCAAGCAAGCTTCTAGGAGCCTCTTGAGTTCAAGTAAGTTGAAAACCCTAAGTTAAATCCTATATTTAGCATTTTAACTCAAAATGTTAGCTTAAAAACCAAAGTTGATCTTATTCCTATGAAGACCCTAGGCAAATCTTCAATGCATATCAAAATCAACCATAGGAATGAATTTAGAAGTCTATAATGACCTTTTGGATAGCTTAAGATTGTTGGAAATCAAGTTGGAAATCAAACCACATTGATTTTACTCTCTGTCGACTTATTCCATCTAGGAAAATTATTGTCACATAGGTTTCCCATGTAATTTGACCCCAGACACTATCTAATGGCTTATGGTGGAAAGTGTCTTTATTATTGATTTACATTAGCTCTATGTATGAGCATATTTATTTTTTATTTTTAATGAATTGGAAAAATTAGCGATAAAATTAAGGTATATAGCAAGCTCCAATTATATTTTTTATATTTTAATTAATTAGCAAGCTCCAATATCAAAACTTTAGGCATGAGCATATTTATTTTTTATTTTTACTTAATTAGTCCTACATAAGGGTTGATTAATAATTAAAAATTCTAGGATGGCACCAATAAACATTCGTCGGAAGCGGATGCGAAAGCATACAACCAGGACCAATTGCCGGTAGGAGATGGCAAGGTAATTTATTTGTTGGTGATTGTAATTTTTTTAGATATTATGAATATGGATTTACAATAATGATATAATTGTAGATGGACTGAAGATGGATGTATGATGCGAGCCGTGTGAGCACAGAGTATAAGAACACCATGGAGTATTTCCTGGTAGCAGCCACGGTGAACAAGTCAAATACACAGTCTCAATACATGTCACTACGTAAGGAACCATCAAAGAAGACACGTCATTAGTGAGGGCTCCTCAGTACGCGTCAGTAATGCACTATTAGTGACGGGTCCAGTGACAACCCGTCACTAATGTGTGGCCGGGCCGGATGCAGTCACGACCCGTCACTAATGAGGGTTCATTAGTGACGGCGAGCGAACGACACGTTACTAAAGATATTAGTGATGAGTCACATTAATATCTGTCACTAATAATTCAGTCATTAGTGACGGGTATATGGGGCACACGTCACTAAATGTAGCCTACTCATTAGTGACGGGTCGTTATGATACCCGTCACTAATATTAAAGTAATTAGTGACAGGTCGTAGTTGTTACCGTCACTAATGACTAACTCATTTGTGACGGGTGTCCTTATCACCTGCTACTAATTTCTTCGCCGACTACTACTATCTGCTTGACCAGTCTTATCCACCTTTCTTTGTCTCGCCTACTCTCATCTCCACTCACATCCACTCGCCTCCTCCTGCCACCGCCGCCGTTCACACCTCGCCGCTGATGCTGCCGCCATCCTCCCCCCTCCACCACAACTCGACGTATGCCGTTGCCCCTCTACCTGCTAGGGTTAGGGCGATGAATCAAGGTAGTGACGGGGGCCGTTACCGTTACCGTGGCGGACTTGGATGGATCCCGACAACTCCTCCATTGGCTTGCTCACCAGGCGTACACTACCCTTCAGGCATTCCCCCATCGATGTTCCCCCACCGGTCACGATCTAGACCGATCATAGTAATCTCTTTTCTTTTTCTCCCTCATTGTTAGGCTCATAGTAACACTAATTAGAACATAACAATTTAATTGAGTTTATAGTACGTTAGGCTCAATTCATATCATCCTATCATGTAGGTGTTGAAACTGATCGTATGGCTCAAAGAGGTAATCCCTGCTATAGGTGCTACTGTACCTTTGGTGCAATCTACTCTAGATGGAAGGAATTTTGTGAAGCTATCTATCTCTTTTGACATAAGTTCAAGGGGAGAGAGTAGTGGGGATATCACTATTAGGGCCTGTGTCAATGCATCATCGATTTCGTTGCATTCTGGAAAAACCGTCGTTGAAGGTGCCTGAAAGTGCTTGAGGAGCATGGGTTCTTTTTGCCTGACTACAACTATTTTCGAATAAAAGCGCTTGAGGAGGGCGAAGAGGATTTGGCTTCGATCAGTGAGAGGCTTGCTCAGTTCAATGAATATGATATGGTACAATAATATGTAATTCAGTTGTTTTGATATACATGACTGTTAGCGTATATTATTTTCATAATTTTATTTTCTTTGCTTGTAGGATATTTTTGGTGACACGTTTGCGGTATTTAGCTTTCATGCTATCTTAGATTAAGCCATGGAGCATCTTGGATTAAGCTTTTATGGACCCGGAGTAGACTTCACTTCTGAAGGAAACTACCAGGCTGATATAAGGTTTCATTTAAGTGGAAATGAATTAGCTAATAAGATATTATTTACTATCTATGGTAAAGCATCGGGTCGTTCATGTGAAGCGAAAGAGAGTGCACTAATTCATGCGTTAATGTATGTTGATGAAGTACTAGGATACAATATTCTAGATTTCAACTATATTAAATATCAGAGGTTACGTGCTCCAGTAAATTCTCAAGTGTAATGATGTATGGATATTTAGATAAGTACGTAATCTATGCATAACTATATTGTATGACTGACTTGAGTTAAATTCAAGTTTCTCAATGTATATCTGTGTTCTTGAAGTACTCTTTGTTCTGTTCTGTTGAATGGGATCTGTTGAAGTACTCTCTGTTTGCATGCATGCCTCTGATCCGAAATTCGATCTCTTCTTGTAGAAGTCATTAGTGACGGGTCTTAGTTTTCACCGGTCACTAATGTTTCATTAGTGACGGATGTTCTTATCACCCGTCATTATTGTTAAATCATTAGTGACGGGTGTCTATAGCCTTGGAGGTTCACTGCCGAGGCCACTCATTACTGATGGGTTGTGATGAGACCAGTCACTAATGGCACACTCATTAGTGACGGGTGATAAGAACACCCATCACTAATGAGTGATGTTTACTATTATTTTCTTCACCGAGCAGCACGACCAGACAATGTTGTCTGCCACGGTAGCTCGGCAAAGGGGTGATTTTTTGGCGATTTTGTTGAGGCCAAATCAAATATTGGTGATTTGAAGTTGGTGTCTGTCCCTGGCCTTTGAAGGTTTACCTCCTCCCTCTCCTCCTCCTCTTGCTCATATATGCATGGTGGATTCTAGGGTTTGAGTTGGAATCAACAATTTTTCTACTTCTCCCAAATCTTGATATATGTGGATTGTCCCCCTTAGTGTACATGCATACATAACCTACGTCTCCCGTTCAGGAGTGTTTGATTATAAATATGACTTGGTAAGTCATCATATTTATAAGAAGATTCTCTTGAATTGTCCACGTACTTTGGCAAATCCACTCGTCACTGTGACCTGATCATTAGTGATGGGTGGTAAGTTCACCCATCACTATGATCTAAACATTAGAGACGGTTGGTAAATTTACTCGTCACTAATGATATGTTTATAAATAGCGGGCCTAGGAACCCTAGCCTCCAATTTTGCCTAAGTCCCGCCGCGCCCGCGGCCCATTCCACCTCGCCTCCTTCTCCCGGTCATCCCCGAGGCCACCGCTGTCTCCTTGCTGTCCCCATCCCTCTCCCAGACGCCATCTTCCACTACGACCTCGTCCCCGACTACCCCGACACCGAGGATCCCACACCGCCGTCGCCTCCTCCCTGATGAGCACCTCGACACCGAGGAGCCCACACCATTGTGCTCTGCACCGCCATCGTCCTCATCCGTCGAGATAGGCCTCCCGCTGTCCCCTCCTCACCGATGCCTGCCACCATCATCCTCACCGAGTGTAAGTCCATGTCCACCAACTTGTGTGGTTAGCAAAAATATTGGAGCTACAGGACCCTTTGGAAGTCCTGGAGAATGCAAATGCAGGTGGCTATACTTTATCCCAAAGGGTTCCTATTGTTGTATAAATCCACTTCAGAAAACTCCTATTTTAGTTAAATTTATGTTTCATTTAAGCTATTGTTTGCTACTATTTCAGTTAAGTTTAAATTTCAGTTAAGCTACTGTTTGCTTGTCCTTCTTTTTTCATCTCTACCTATTTTTGAGCATACCTGTTTGCTTGAATGTTTTTTGGTCTGAAGTGATGCATAAGCTTAAATGTAGTTATAAGTAGCCAAAACAATATGATCGATTCATATGCTTCCAGTAGTAATCATATATGCTTCTTCCAGTCCTATTTACCTATATGCAAGTTCTAGTCATTTTATTCAAGTTTATATGTATGCATATTGCTTTGATGATGACATTTAGGAAATGAAAACTAAATTTGTAAGAAAATCCCAAAAATGAATTTAGGTTGCATAACCTATTACGTCGTCTTCCGTTTGAGAGTGTTTGATTATAAATATGACTTGGCAACTCATCATATTTATAAGAAGATGCTCCCGAATTGTCCCCGTACTTTGGACAGTTCGAGGATATGTGACTCGAGTAGTAGGTTTATGTGCTCTTGTATGGTTCTAGAGAGAATTTCGGTGGCCTCTCTCTATTGTTCTCCAGATACACACCCTCTCGGCTCATTGTCGAGACGTGTATTTGGAGAACAGTGGGGAGGTGCTGTCAAAATTTTCTCCAGAACCATACAAGAGCATGGAAACCTACTCGGGCCACATATCCTCGAATGGGATTATGACCTATCTTTGCCTATTAGAAATTAGTTAGGATCCTTCGCTTTAGATTAGAAATACATCATATTTTAATAAATTCGTATAAAAGTGAATATAGTTACTAAGACTTATACAATTGTATCTGCGTATTCGTATCTACTAGATGTCTGCCAACGAGTCATCGGGATCCTCTGACAAAGAACAAGCTCCCTGTCAGACTTCTGTGCAACCACGTCCCAGTGGAGCAACAATACGAAAGCTAAGGGCACAAGCAAAGTGGCTGACTGAAAAGATTATCGTGACATAAATTAATGATGACGGTGTGCCTACGAAAAAGGCCCTGCATATGTTGCGGAAGCTCGCAGACCTTAATTCTCAGGAGAGGGTGCCATTGACCCTTCTGAAGTTCAATGACCTCACTATGGATCAAAATAACACCTTGTTCAATGATGGTGTCAATACGTTTCTGGAGTTCGCGGAGAACATGAAAGCGAAGGCTTACAGGGCTGCTATGAAAATGATCGCCAAACTTTGCAGAAACCACAAGAGCAAGCTTGTGAACGAGTATATGGCAAAAGAGTTGGAGCCCTTCAACAAGTACCCATATATTAAAAGAGAGGATTGGGAATCTTTTGTGGCGTTGAAGAGCTCTGAGACGTTCCATAATGATAGTTCAGCAAAGAAGCAGCTTCGGGCAAAGAAGAAGCAGAATCACAACCTGGGAACAGGCGGGTACGTGGGGGAAAGGGATAAATGGCAGGTGGAGGATGCAATGTTAGCCAATGAAGGCCGCGAGAATCCTTGGTTGCAATTCTCGGAATGATTGCAATCATATTTGCGCGCGAGGGGTACACTGTCAGATAGTGGAGAAATCACCTTCAAATCTAGTGAAACCGAGTCAGTTGCTCAAAAGGTGAAAGAAATAGCTACCCACTCCTCCGAAGGTTCATTCGCCGGTGTCAGGGAACATGACGTGCTCTCCATTGCGTTGGGAAATCCTGAGCACCCAGGTCACGTTCGAGGCATGTCTAGTTCCCAGGGCTGGAAGTTAGGCTTCCCCGAACACCCGGGATTTATAAGAAGAGGAAGAGGTCGGTCCCAATAGATGTGGAAGCATCGACCCAGTCAACCAGGGAGATCGTTTATCAAGACGTCCTATAAAGGTTTGCGGCACAGGGAGTCGTAATTCCTAGCGCACCAGTGGGTGGTAGCCTCATTGCTGGACACAAGAGTAGTCAAGCCTCCAGGGAGGTTGAACAACCTGCCTTCTCTCCATCTATGGAGCTCGATACCATAGACCTTCTCGATGGGCCCACGCCGTGCTTGCTGGTCATAAGACCCGGAGGCTACTATATTGAGGTTGCAAAGGGCTAGGTGCATCCAAATGTCCAGGTGTTACATACGGCCCCGATACGTCCTAGTTATGCCGTGGTCTTCTCAGGTCAAAGGATTCTGTAGGTACACCATTTGAGATAACAACTGATGGCACATTAAAAATAACAATCCCAGCAGTATCTCAGGGTGGGTCTATCCAACATCATGTTCTCTAACATGTGTCCACATTACTGATTTGATATCTCCATATCTATGATCCGTGAAACATGATCATCATTCAGTCAAATGTGCTAATCTATAAATCATTATTGTCCCACACAATGATATGAGATTAGGGACTATTTAGAATAACATCATAAAAACAAAGAGTTTCACAAACAAGTCACATACTTGCTGATCAATGTAAATGATAATTATTCATGGAACCAGATAACAATTATCCAAAAGTACATTAGCATAGACAGAACACATTCTCTCACATGCACTAGAGTCTATCCCGCAAGTATCTAATACCCATAGAGCTCAAGTGTGCCTCATGCTTGGGCTGTGAGAGAGGCTTCGTCAACGGATCAGCAATATTCGAATCCGTGTGCACCTTGCATATTTTTACATCACCTCTATCAATAATCTCTCGAATGAGGTGATAGCGCCGAAGTATGTGATTGGACTTCTGGTGCGACCTAGGCTCCTTGGATTGTGCAATGGCACCACTATTGTCACAATAGAGGTCCATTGGACTGGACGTACTAGGGACCACACCCAACTCAGAAACAAATTTTCTGATCCAAACAGCCTCTTTTGCAGCTTCCGAAGCTGGATATACTCGGCCTCCGTCGTGGAATCAGCAACCGTTTCTTGCTTGGAACTCTTCCAACTCACCGCACCTCCATTAAGGCAAAACACAAAACCAGACTGCGATCTCGAGTCGTCCTTGTCGGTTTGGAAGCTAGCATCGGTGTAACCATTTACAACGAGCTCCTCCTCACCTCCATAGACTAGGAACATATCCTTAGTTCTTCTCATGTACTTGAGGATACTCTTTACTATAGCCCAGTGACATTCACCTGGGTTCGATTGATATCTGCTCGTAACACTTAGAGCATAGGAGACATCTGGGCGTGTACAAAACATAGCATACATGATGGACCCGATAGCAGAAGCATACGGGATCGCACTCATCCTCTCGAGCTCATCAGATGTCTTAGGACATTGATTCTTGCTGAGAGTGATGCCATGTGACATTGGCAAGAAACCTTTCTTGGAATCCTGCATATTGAACCGATTCAATACCTTGTCAATGTACGTGCTCTGGCTTAATCCGATTAGTCTTTTCGACCTATCTCTATAGATCTTTATGCCCAATATGTATGCTGCCTCTTCTAAATCTTTCATTGAAAAACTCTTTTGCAATGAAGATTTGACAGCATCGAGCATTGGAATATTATTTCCGATCAATAATATGTCATCCACATATAAGACCAGAAACACAAGTGCGCTCCCACTAGTCCTTTTGTAAACACAAGGCTCTTCTTCATTCTTGATGAAACCAAACCCTTTGATCACTTCATCAAAACGAAGATTCCAACTCCGAGAAGCTTGCTTTAGTCCATAGATGGACTTTTGCAGCTTGCAAATCTTCCCAGCATTTTTCGGATTGACAAAACCTTCAGGCTGTGTCATGTACACATCCTCACTTAGGTTTCCATTAAGGAAAGCCGTTTTGACATCCATTTGCCATATCTCGTAGTCGAAATATGCAGCAATTGCTAGGAGAATCCGAATAGACTTTAGCATTGCGACGGGCGAAAACGTTTCATCATAATCAACACCTTGAATTTGCCTGAAACCTTTCGCCACCAATCGTGCCTTATAGATGTGAACATTTCCATCAACGCCTATCTTTTTCTTAAAAACCCATTTACACTCGATAGTTTTCACACCATCAGGTGGATCGACCAAGTTCCAAACTTGGTTTTCTCGCATGGATTCTAACTCGGATCTCATGGCTCCAAGCCATTTTTCGGAGTCTGGTCCCACCATTGCTTCCGAGTAAGTCTTAGGTTCATCATTGTCCAACAATAATATGTCGCGCTGCCCCGTGGTTAGGAACATAAACCGCTCGGGTGCACGACTGAACCTTTCCGACCGACGTGGGGCTGGTGTCTCGACAACAGGTTCTGCAACATCTTGCATACTGAGTTATGGTTCAATAGGAGCTGAAACACTTTCAAGTGGTTCCCGAATTTCTTCGAGTTGCACCATGCTCCCACTAACTCTCTTCACGAGAAACTCTTTCTCAAGAAAGACACCATTCCGGGCGACAAACACTTTGCCTTCTTCCCGGTTATAGAAATAATATCCTTTGGTTTCCCTAGGATACCCCACAAAGAAGCATTTATCAGATTTGGGAGTGAGCTTATCAGACGACAAACGTTTTACATAAGCCTCACAACCCCATATCTTAAGGAAAGACAATCCGGGACGCTTCCCGGTCCATATCTCATATGGTGTCCTCTCTACAGCCTTAGATGGAACCCTGTTTAACGTGAAAGCAGCAGTTTCTAGAGCGTATCTCCAGAAGGACAATGGAAGATCAGATTGGCTCATCATCGACCGGACCATGTCTAACAAAGTTCGGTTCCTCCGCTCGGACACCCCATTCCATTGTGGCGTACCCGATGGAGTCAATTGTGGAACGATTCCACATTGCCTTAGATGATCACCAAATTCATGGCTCAAATATTCACCTCCACGATCTGATCGCAGAAATTTAATTGTCTTGCCTATATGATTTTGTACTTCATTCTGGAACTCCTTGAACTTTTCAAAGGATTTAGACTTGTGCCTCATTAGGTAGATGTAACCATATCTACTAAAGTCATCGGTGAAAGTAATGAAATACTAAAAACCACCTCTAGCTGTAGAACTCATCGGTCCACATACATCTGTATGTACTAGGGCCAATAATTCATTTGTCCTCTCACTTCGACCAGTGAAAGGCGTCTTAGTCATCTTGCCAAGTAAACAAGACTCGCATGTATCAAATGATTCGAAATCAAATGAATGTAGAAGACCATCTTTATGGAGCTTCTGCATACGCTTCTCATTTATATGACCTAATCGACAATGCCAAACAAAAGTGGGATTCAAATCATTAAGCCGAGGCTTCTTTGTATCAATGTTATAGATAGTTATATCCTCAAGATCCAATATATATAATCCATTTACTAATGGACAATTACCATAGAGCATACCATTCAAAAATATCGAACAACACTTGTTCTTTATTATGAATTCATAACCATCTTCTTCCAAACATGAAGAAGAGATAATGTTTTTACCCAAGGCAGGAATATAATAACAATTATTTAATTCCAAAACTAATCCTGAGGGTAGCGATAAGGAGTAAACGCCAACGGCTAGCGCAGCAACTTTTGCACCATTACCGACGCGAGCATCCAATTCGCCTCTTGCACACTTCCTAGTCCTTTTCAGTCCCTGCAACGATTTGCAAGTATGAATCATTGATCCGGTATCAAATACCCATGAATCATCAGGACGAGTAGCAAGATTAATTTCAATAACATTTATACCTGAAGAGGAAGTCTTACTTCCCTACTTCTTTTTGAGTTCTTCCAAGTACAATTTGCAGTTCCTCCGCCAATGACCAGTCTTATGGCAGTGGTGGCAAGTGTCAGAAGCGGCAGGGCTAGCCTTGGGCTTTCCAACAGGTTTAGGCTTAGAACTCGAGATCTCATCCAAAGTTTTAGCCTTGCCCTTGCGCTTTCTCTTCTTGCTATCCTTTTGAACCATCATCACATGACTAGAGCTCTTCTTAATGCTTTCCTCAGCAGTTTTTAGCATCCAATGCAATTCAGCCATGCTTTTCTCCATGCTGTTCATATGAAAGTTCAAAATGAACGGCTCGAAGCTCATAGGGAGCGACTGGAGAATTACATCCGTAGCCAACTCAGGGCTAAGGGGAAAACCAAGTTTTTCCAGGCTCTCAATGTAACCAATCATTTTGATCATATGAGGACTGACTGGACTGCCTTCTGTTAACCTACACGCAAACAAGGACTTTGAGGTGTTGTACCTCTCGGCCCGAGCTTGGTTCTCAAACATGCCTCGGAGTCCCACAATCATATCATGGGCATCCCTGTTCTCATATTGCTTCTGAAGCTCAGAGGACATACATGCAAGCATGAGACAGCTAACATCCAGTGAATCATTGGTGTGCTTCTCATAAGCCCTCCGATCCATGGCAAGAGCATTATCAGCTAGTTCATCAGGATAGGGGACCTCTAGAACATATTCCTTTTTCTCTTGTTTGAGAACAATTCTCAGATTTCTATACCAATCAATAAAGTTTGTTCCAGAAAGCTTCTCTTTTTCAAGAATCGATCGCAAATTAAAACTGGAAGTGTTACTAGCGGCCGGTGCCATAATCTACAACAGAAAATGCAGGTTCAGCACTATGCCTATGTGAATCTTCTATTAAACAATTTAACAAAAGATACTCCACTATATGTGTTTTCCCTCTAACAACATATAGAGGATCAAGATCCATATTCAACTAAGTTCTAGTGAGCTTTGGCATCACTGCTAGAAACTTAGTGACATAGGTAAGCAACGCCTTGCTAATCACATCCCTATGTGACTCTTGTTTGCTGGGTGGCATCGAATGCCCCGGCGCCCAACACCATGCCCCAAAGCCCAAAACCGTTTTGATAGCTTTATCAAGTAAACCAATACTATACGTGTGGATGTCCGACATCCACTCTAACTGGTTAAGATAAATGATGGCACCCTGCTTTGGCAGACCTACCACACAATGATCAAAACCTTTGTAGGTGCAGCTATTGGAAGGGCATCAATTATCTTGATTTTTCTGAGGGAAACTACTCTATCATGAAAATCATATCCACCACATATAAAACATGAAAGAATAGTATGACAGGAACATAAAAACATCACAGGCAATCATATTAACTGTGACATAGTATGACCCCTTCACATGGTGATCTTCATCGCCACGGTTCCTGTCCTCCGGGTCATCATGCTTCAAATCTCCATGATCTTGTTCTAGTCTATTACACCTAATAGCACTAGATAAATTACATGAGAAGAAGCATCACAAGTCGACACGCAGGCCGTTATACAATAACATGACAGCCTTGGGCTGCAATTAACCATGACACGCAGGCCATGAAAAATTACACACATGCATCACATATCACAAGGCCATACCAGTCACAACATTCTCTGCAAAAACGAGTTAAGCGTAGAATCGAATTCTAATGTCGTGATGGGATCATGTTATTACAACAATCTATGCGTGTACGCGACGGAGGTCCCTGAAAACCTCTCGGAAATACATAGATCGCATCTATGAAATCGCTATGAAAATCTCATCGGATCGATCGTATCGAGCCAATTCCGAGTCATTCATAATGCCTCAATTTCCATTAGATCAATCCCATTGATCATCGCGTGAGGTTTTTCCAGAAACGATGACAGCACACATGACCTCGATCTGCTGTTCTCCCGACCATGTCGCGATGCACGCAGTTAGCCCCTATGGTGATTCCAGCCGGTAGGGGCAAGTCGCACGCAAAACCAGGTGGGAGATCGAGCTAATCTTTTTGGCTATGTGGTTTCATCGACTGGCATCTCATCCGATCTCTAATTCACCAAACCAACCGTGCATTGATCAATCCATCATATGAACTGATCAAAAACAATAGATCTAATCTATTTCTATCACATATCTTCTATATGTGACTGATCCAGATCAAAAACTACGCAGGATGGCTCTGATACCACTGAAGGGATGCGGATAGGCTACGCTAGCACAAAATAAATGTTCTCTACCGCATTCAACCAGGAAGCCATGCGAGTAGGGGATCATGAATCGTTACCACTTGACGAGCAGTGCAGCGGAAGAAGAGTTGGAGCAGACCAATCCAATGTCGTGCGCGTCAAGTAGTCGATCGTCAACCTCGTCCCGAGCACGTCCCGAGCACCTTCCGAGTACTCGCGGGTACATCCTGAGTACTCCCGAGCAGATCAGCACCGCAATAGTAGCAGCGCCTCTACGGTATCCACACGTACAAGGATGAAATCTGATGAGGATATCACTCCCTCGGATACATACAATGATCCTCCATTGAACTTTCAAGGTCCAATCACAAGAGCTCGCGCACGACAATTAAATTTAGAGGTGAGCTCGTTCCTAAGCAACTCTTTATATAATTTTGAGAATAGATTACTACCTAATGATTATGTGTTGCTTAGGAATCATGGAGAGGACAAGGAGACACATAGAGGAAGGCTTGGAGGCATGGAGGAGCAGCTAGGACGTCCAACAACAGCAGGAGGTCCAGTCCAACTCGAGTCCGAATCAGCCTCGACCTCCAGGACCAGCGAGCAGTAAAACGGACGCCCAGGACGCATCCGGACTCCGTTTTCGACGATTCACATATGGTTGTAAAGATAATTTCATAAGGAAACCAATGGCGTTGGTTTGAGGTCCAAATTCATTCTGAGTCAACGGGAAACGTCGAAACAAGTCAGTGTCCAGAATCTGTCCCGGTGCTGCGTCACCGTTTTTGGTCCGTTGGGCCATGTATCGTGTTGGAGTCCATTAGGGACGCGTCCAGGGGTCCTTGGCCGACCCTAATCCTTTATATACAGTAGCCGCCACCCTAATTAGGGTTGGGTTTTGCTTAGATTATTCTGTCAAGATCAGTTTCGCCGTTTCGTCGGTTTGTGAGACCCCAACTCGTGAGATTAATCATTCATCTGCAATTTGGTTGCATTCTTTCTTGTTCTTGCTTGTGTTCTTCGATTCGCAGGCAAGGATTTTAGCCTTCTTGGCGAGGTCAACCGTGCAACGCCGGTTGATAACCAGAGGAGACGTGGTGCTGCGATTGCGGGGTTTCGGATCGTGTTGTTCGGAAGCCGGATCGACTTGTGTCTCGTTTCCACCAAATCGGGAGTTACCAGAACCTTTCGGAAGATCGGGAACCCTTGTTCATATTAAGTGGTATTCAGAGCTTCAGGTATACCGTCAGGTTCATATCTACCCTTAGTTTCGAGTGTTTTCGCCTTCGTTCCATAGTCCACTGCCATATCGTTTTTTTTTCCTGTCCTACAACCCTTCCGCGCCTTTAGCTTTTGCATATTTCAGTTTCAGAGTTCGTCGTGTTAAGTTTGTGTCCTGGTCAAGGTCTTGTTGCTGGTTAGGTCGTGTTAGAGTCCAGTTCGTGTGTTTTCCCCCACCGTTTCCATCAAACCCTAGCCTCCGTCGCATATTTTCCCCACTTTCTTCCCGTTTTGTCCTCTAATTCGGAGTCGTTTCTCAAATCGGGCATAACTTTCGCATACGAACTCCGTTTTCAGAAAAGTCATAGAGTTTTTCGCATCGAAACAGCGTTTCGGATCCGTTCGTCCCCCGCTTTGCCAGGTTTGGCGAAATCAGAATTCTCAAATTCGCCTCCGAAGTTTGAGTTTTCAATTTCCAAATATTTTTCTCATTTTACGGCTGAACTTCAGAAAATTCTACAGGCCACGTCTTTCACTTGTTTAAGCTCAAATTTTCTGTGGTTCCCTCTTGTGTGCTCCTAAGTGAAAAACAAATATCAAAAAAATAAAAAGAAAAGTCAAATTTTCCGAAAAAAACAACGACAGCCCAAAAAAATAGAAAAAAGAGAGGGGCAAAAGAGGAACAATATCTAGAGGAGCACATAGAGAAGGGCAAAGTGAGCTGTGTTAGCGTGTGCTGTTTAGTTCTTTGTTTCTGTTGCTCTTGCTATCCATCATACTTGTTTCTCCACCTTGTTTCACACACATACTTGGTACTTGCAACACTTTAGGCCAGCAATGAGAACAAGTACTTGGGACTATAATTCAGCATTACTATCTGTTTCTGATTTGTGTTCCACATATACATATTTGTTCTCTTTGTGTGCTTTCCAAGCCCCACAGATTCTTCTGGACAGCACTGGTTTGCATCCCTGCAATCGCTCACACGCCTTCCAGGTATCCTTTGCTTTGCTGGTAAGAACCCTGGTAAGAGCTTGGTAAGGTGTCTACCTTTGCTGATCTTGATTGAGAGGCACCACTCCACCTTTGTAGTACGATTATTAGGGATAACCTTCACTGTTTGTTGTTGTGTTTGTTTCCACAATGTCAGTTGAAGGAGATAAAACGCCAAAGGACTTCAAGGAGTGTGTCAGCCAAGAGCAGTTACAAGCTGTTGTAGACAATGCTCAGAAGGAGATGAGGGAGACAGTCATCAAGGCTGTCACTGAAGCGATAATTGAGATGAAACTCGCAAACGCGGTTGAGCGGGTGGACAAACGGTTATCCGAGCTCACCGACAGGGTAAATGCTTTGGAAAACCGTCCTGTGCACAACGAAGATGTGAATGGAAGCAACACCGGTGATGAGTTGTATGATGACGATGTTAATGTTGATCCAGCGGCGACATTGCAAAACAGATTACGGCGTCGTCTTCACACTAACACCACAGGTATGGGTGGCGTTCCACATCACCACCACCATCGAGGTATGTATAATCGAGCTCCTGAAGATCCTTATGCTAAGGTTAAATTTACTATACCTTCTTTTTCGGGACATTATGATGCTGAGGGATATCTTGATTGGGAGATGACAGTAGAGCAAAAATTTAGTGCCCATCAAGTACCTGAACAACATAGAGTTAGACAAGCCACTAGTGAGTTTAAAGATTTTGCTATTATTTGGTGGACTGGTTTAGCTGCAGATGGTGCCACACCTCGTACATGGGAAGAGCTTAAGGTTGCTATGCGTGATAGATTTGTTCCCCCATCTTATCATTGAGACTTGCGTAAGAAATTGATGCGCTTAGAACAGGGAGATAAATCTGTGCAGGATTATTATGGTGAGCTTCAAAAGGGCTTGATGCGTTGTGGCATAGTAGAGGGAAACGAAGATTCTATTTGTCGATTTTATTCGGGTTTGAGACGTGAAATCCAGGATATTATTGATTATAAAGAATTTAACAATGTCAACCAGTTGTTTCAGTTTGCTATGCTTGCAGAGAAGGAGTTGCAGGGGCGTGAGCAGCAGGGCAAGTACAAGGCCAGCACCACATACACGCCGCGCACAGGACCATCCTTTGGGCTGTCCAAACCATCCACTTACAGGGCTCCCTCACCAGCGAGCAAGCAACAAGCAGCTACGGCACCAAATCCTGTCACTACACGACCTTCGGGCTCAGGTAAAAATTCTGTTTTGCAGGGACCTTCCAAGAGTGCTTCCTCTATTGCATCAACGGGACGCACCTCTGGCATTCAATGCCGTCGCTGCCATGGATTCGGTCATGTGCAAAAGGATTGCCCAAGTCAACGGGCATACATTGCAACGGAAGATGGGTACATCAGCGCCTCTGACATTGAAGAAGAAGAAGAACCAGTTGTTAAGGAGAGCAACGAAATCTTGGGCAGTGATGACACAGCGACCTATAGGAGCATCATTGTGCAGCGGGCGCTCAGCACAAAGGTACAACAACCAGAGAAGCTGCAACGCCATAACTTGTTCCAGATTTTCTTCGTCATCCAAAATCGGCGAGCACGTGTCATCATCGATGGAGGTAGTTGTAATAATTTGGTGAGTTCAGATTTGGTCAAGAAGCTTGGCTTGACCACACGCCAACACCCCCATCCATATAATCTTCAGTGGTTTAATGATGCTGGAAAAGCTAAGGTAACACAAACTTGCAGAGTTTCTTTTTCCATTGGTTCCTATGCTGATTATGTTGACTGTGATGTGGTACCTATGGAAGCTTGCTCACTTTTATTGGGTCGACCTTGGGAATTTGATAGTGATGCTATACACCATGGTAGAAGTAATACATATACTTTTATGCATAAAGGAAAGAAAATTACTTTGGTTCCTATGACCCCTGCTGAAATTGTACAAGCTGATAAAGAACGAGCTGCTAATTTGCGTGATACTAAATCTGAAAATCAGCAAGTTGCTAATTCTCTTTACCCACCTAAAAAGGATAAGTCTGCACCTAGTTCTAAGGTAGAGGGCATAAAATTGAAGGGTGGTGTTATGCTTGCACTAAAAAGTGACCTTGCTGAAATTTCTAATAATGATATTTGCTACACCTTGGTTTGCAAACGAGTTTTGTATTCGCTTGATGATGTTATTAGTTCGATACCTCCTGCTGCCACTAACTTTTTGCAGGAGTATGAGGATGTTTTCCCAGCTGAGATACCCCCGGGACTGCCACCTATGAGAGGGATAGAGCATCAAATCGATTTGATCCCGGGAGCAACATTGCCAAATCGTGCTGCGTATCGAACCAATCCCGAGGAGACTAAGGAAATTCAGCAGCAAGTCCAAGAGCTTTTGGACCGCGGGTATGTACGTGAGAGCCTTAGTCCTTGTGCTGTTCCTGTGATTTTGGTTCCTAAGAAAGATGGTACTTGGCGTATGTGTGTTGATTGTAGAGCCATCAATAACATTACTATTCGATATCGCCATCCTATTCCTAGACTTGATGATATGCTTGATGAGTTGTGTGGCTCTGTAATTTTTACAAAGATCGACTTGCGTAGTGGTTACCACCAAATTAGAATGAAACTTGGAGATGAATGGAAAACAGCTTTCAAAACTAAATTCGGATTATATGAGTGGTTAGTAATGCCTTTTGGTTTAACTAATGCACCTAGCACTTTCATGCGTTTGATGAATGAGGTTTTAAGAGCTTTTATTGGACGATTTGTGGTGGTTTACTTTGATGACATATTGATTTATAGCAAGTCTTTGGATGAACATATGGATCACTTACGTGCTGTTTTTAATGCTTTACGTGATGCACGTTTATTTGGTAACCTTGAGAAGTGCATCTTTTGCACGGATCGAGTCTCTTTTCTTGGCTATGTTATTACTCCACAGGGAATTGAGGTGGATGAGATGAAAATTAAAGCCATAAAGAGTTGGCCGGTGCCCCAAAACATCAAACAGGTGAGAAGTTTTCTTGGACTTGCAGGTTTTTATCATCGTTTCGTGAAGGATTTCAGCGCCATTGCTGCCCCCTTACACGAGTTGACAAAGAAAGGTGTGGTGTTCCATTGGGGAAAGGCACAAGAGGAGTCCTTTGACACTTTGAAGGACAAGCTTACGCACGCGCCATTGCTGCAACTTCCAAATTTTGGTAAGACCTTTGAGCTAGAATGTGATGCTAGTGGAGTTGGCATTGGAGGTGTTTTGATGCAAGAAGGTAAGCCCGTTGCATACTTTAGCGAAAAATTGCATGGCCCTGTTCTTAATTACTCTACGTATGATAAGGAATTGTATGCACTTGTACGTTCTTTAGAGACGTGTCGTCATTATTTGTGGCCTAAAGAATTTGTTATACATTCAGATCATGAATCGCTTAAGTATCTTCGTTCTCAACATAATCTGAATCGTAGACATGCTAAGTGGGTTGAATTTATTGAATCTTTTCCTTATGTTATCAAACACAAGAAAGGGAAGGATAATATAATTGCTGATGCTTTGTCTAGACGATATGCTTTGTTGTCCCAACTTGATTATAGAATTTTTGGACTTGACTCAATAAAAGAACAATATGTGCTTGATCCTGATTTTAAAGATGTATTGCTGAACTGTAAAGAGGGACGTACTTGGAACAAGTTTGTGATCAATGATGGATTTGTGTTTAGAGCTAACCGTCTATGCATTCCAGTTGGTTCCGTTCGTCTTTTGTTGTTGCAGGAAGCACATGGAGGAGGATTGATGGGACATTTTGGTGCTAAGAAGACGGAGGATATGTTGGCCACACATTTCTTTTGGCCAAAGATGAGGAGAGATGTTGAGCGGTTCGTGGCACGCTGTACCACATGTCAAAAGGCTAAGTCTCGCTTGAATCCACATGGTTTGTATATGCCTCTTCCTGTTCCTTCTATTCCTTGGGCAGATATTTCGATGGACTTTGTTTTGGGATTGCCTAGGACTAAGAGGGGGAGGGATAGCATTTTTGTTGTTGTGGATCGTTTTTCTAAGATGGCACATTTTATACCTTGTCATAAAAGTGATGATGCCACTTATATTGCTGACCTCTTTTTCAAAGAGATTGTTCGCTTGCATGGTATGCCTTCTACTATTGTTTCAGATCGCAACGCTAAATTTTTGAGTCACTTTTGGCGCACTCTATGGAATAAGTTGGGTACAAAACTATTGTTTTCTACTACTTGCCACCCACAAACTGATGGCCAAACGGAGGTAGTGAACCGCACTTTGGGTACCATGTTGAGAGCTATTTTGAAGAAAAATTTGAAGATGTGGGAAGAATGTTTGCCCCACGTGGAGTTTGCTTATAATCGGGCAACACATTCTACCACCAAGGTAAGTCCTTTTCAGGTAGTGTATGGTTTTACCCCTCGCGCTCCTATTGATCTTTTGCCTTTACCTACCACTGAAAGAACACATAGTGATGCTAGTGCACGTGCTGATTTTATTCGTAAGTTGCATGAAACAACTAAAATAAATATCGAAAAGATGAATGAAAAGTATAGAATTGCTGGTAGTGAAGGTAGGAAAGAAGTCAAACTTGAACCGGGTGATTTAGTGTGGTTACATTTAAGAAAAGATAGGTTTTCAGAGCTGCGTAAGTCTAAATTAATGCCAAGAGCTGCTGGTCCTTATAAGATAATTGAGAAAATAAATGATAATGCATATAAACTTGAGTTGCCACCCGAGTTCGGGGTTAGTCCTTCTTTTAACATTGCAGATTTGAAACCTTACTTGGGAGACGATGATGAGCTTGAGTCGAGGACGACTCCAATTCAAGAGGGGGAGGATGATGAGGACATCACTCCCTCGGATACATACAATGATCCTCCATTGAACTTTCAAGGTCCAATCACAAGAGCTCGCGCACGACAATTAAATTTAGAGGTGAGCTCGTTCCTAAGCAACTCTTTATATAATTTTGAGAATAGATTACTACCTAATGATTATGTGTTGCTTAGGAATCATGGAGAGGACAAGGAGACACATAGAGGAAGGCTTGGAGGCGTGGAGGAGCAGCTAGGACGTCCAACAACAGCAGGAGGTCCAGTCCAACTCGAGTCCGAATCAGCCTCGACCTCCAGGACCAGCGAGCAGTAAAACGGACGCCCAGGACGCATCCGGACTCCGTTTTCGACGATTCACATATGGTTGGAAAGATAATTTCATAAGGAAACCAATGGCGTTGGTTTGAGGTCCAAATTCCTTCTGAGTCAATGGGAAACGTCGAAACAAGTTAGTGTCCAGAATCTGTCCCGGTGCTGCGTCACCGTTTTTGGTCTGTTGGGCCATGTATCGTGTTGGAGTCCATTAGGGACGCGTCCAGGGGTCCTTGGCCGACCCTAATCCTTTATATACAGTAGCCGCCGCCCTAATTAGGGTTGGGTTTTGCTTAGATTATTCTGTCAAGAACAGTTTCGCCGTTTCGTCGGTTTGTGAGACCCCAACTCGTGAGATTAATCATTCATCTGCAATTTGGTTGCATTCTTTCTTGTTCTTGCTTGTGTTCTTCGATTCGCAGGCAAGGATTTTAGCCTTCTTGGCGAGGTCAACCGTGCAACGCCGGTTGATAACCAGAGGAGACGTGGTGCTGCGATTGCGGGGTTTCGGATCGTGTTGTTCGGAAGCTGGATCGACTTGTGTCTCGTTTCCACCAAATCGGGAGTTACCAGAACCTTTCGGAAGATCGGGAACCCTTGTTCATATTAGAATCGCCATGCGCCGGTGTGCTAGCACCGCGCGCCCGGCTAGGGTTTCGAAGGGAGTTCGGGAATAGGAGGCGGCCAGGGTTTCTAAAAAACTCAATGCGCCTTGGCCCCTGCCTATTCTTATATAGAGCACGCTAATGGGCCTTTAATCAACATTAAAGCCTATTATGACTCTAAACCCTAATGGTCCTTTAATCAACATTAAAGCCCATTAGCAGATCCAATCCGCAAACTCGATCGCCTCTAGGGCATATTACCAACAAGAGGATCATCCGGTGAGTTGAATTTTCGCTGAATTTATCTAATTCAAACAATCTTGAGTTCTAACTTCTTGGACACTGAACCAAAAGCTTGTATGACCAACCTAGCTCTAGAAATTCACAAGTGTGCATCAACTATGTCTAGACTCACCTAGGTCAAGCTACAACTCTTAACCCCCTTTATAGTACGGTCAAAAGACTAAAAAGAAATAGAACCTATACTACTCTAAGTGTCCTTCATCTCCTTGTGACACTTAGAACTAGAAGATCCTTAATCTTCATGCACCGGTCCTTTGATCGTCCATATAAGCGCTTAAAGGGCCAAGAGTATCAAAGCATCATTGTGAACTAAGTTTTTCTTTTTCTTTGATACTGTTCAAAACGCATACGTTAGTCACAATGATACGGTTGTCATTAATCACCGAAACTCTTACCTCTTACCTAGGGGCCTAGATGCTACACTTGCACTACTTGTGAAAGTACACACAAGGGAGTACTCGTGTCAACAAAACATACTCGGAACCACCCACTTGCAATGCCCATATGGTACCGGGGTTACCGCGAGCGTGTTCCGAACACCTCCAGCTCCCCACCACCTTGCTTCTCCTTTTCTTTTTCTCTTACGCGTCATAGAGCCGCAGACAAGTATCGGCACGGCATATGATAATCGGCTTACCTTACCATTAGATCAGCATATGGTGAGTACGGAAAGTGCTAGGGCCAACTGTACCGATAGACGACCTTACTACTACATTTTTTCCTTTCGAACTGACAGTTTTTCCCTCTCCAGTGCCACCAATAACCACCAAGCAACTCCTGCAGATTCTACGTTGCGCATCACATGCGTCTTTTCATTGCTACTTTTATTCATTACAAATATCTGATGATAAAATGATTTTGCTCATGCCAATTGCATACATTTTCCATAACTATTTTCATTAAGCAAGAATTCAGCATATCGGATGGCGACATCGAGGAGTTTGCACTCTCCAACATTCGAGCACGGATCGCCTCGTTCTTAATGACCAAAGTCGTCTCTTGGAAAGGCGAGTTCTATTGTAGGGAGGCAGGGCTCTAACTTATGTAATTTTTGGTTGCACTTTTATCTTATGTAATTTGTAACTATCTTGATGTGGACTTCCGCCGTTGTACGTTTCGATGACTTTTGATTATGTAATTTGTGGTTGCATATCTCGTGACTTTGTCCCTACAATGTGGGTCATATCTGGATGTCCCTACAATGTGATTATGTAATTTGTGGTTACATTTGTATCTGGATGTGTCTTATTTGTAGGAGAATACGGCTGCCAAATCCCGACATTGCTTTAGGATGTAGCCAGGAAATAGATAAATCCCTTCAGGGGATGAGAACATTAGTGACGGGTGGTAAATTCACCGGTCACTGATGACCAAGTCCCAGTGATGGGTAGCTTTCCAACCCATCTATGGGACTCCATCATTAGTGATGGTTGGTAAATACACCCGTCACTAATGACTCATAAACAGTGACGGGTGGTAACACCCCGTCGCTGATGACTCGGTCACCAGTGACGGGTTGTAGCTACCCGTCACTAGTTCTAGATAATTAGTGACGAGTGGTAAATATACCCGTCACTAATGACTCGGTCACTAGTGACTGGTTGTTGTTAGCACCCGTCACTAATGACAGAGTCTTAGAGATGGGTTGGAAATCTACCCGACACTAATGAATCAGTCACCAGTGACGGGTTGTGGTTAGAACCCGTCACTAATTACCAAGTACCAGAGACGGGTTGGAAAGGCCCGTCACTGGGAATCAATTATTAGTGACGGGTGTATCTTACACCCATCACTAATGACAGTCACAGTGATGGGCAACAGGCCTTCTCAAGCCATAGGAGACGTATTTTAGTGACGGGTTTCAATTATGACCCATCACTGGTTTCTGTCATTAGTTATGGGTCCCAACCCATCACTAATGTTTTATCATTAGTGACGCAATAAGAGTGATGAGTGCGGTAACCATCACTAATGACGGTTATCACCCATCACTAATGTGCTGTTCTAGCATAGTGTGTGATGTCCATGTGTCGATTGCGAGAATAAGAAGCAGTTTTATATCACCCAGCGGATACATTCCCACTTGATGCCAAGGGGCTTTCTGCATGGCTATACCCATTGGACCAAGCACGGTGAAGCTGAGATCGTATAGGAAGGGAAACACATTAGCAGAGAAGACAAAGACTTGTGCACCAATATGTTGGCTGACGAATACACCTATATGCCGCCTGCCGGAGATACGTTGGTCAATAATGATCTAGAGCAGATGTTGGCTGACAACAATGGCAATGATCTGGAGCAGATGTTGTGCGATGGGGAGGGGAACTTCACCAATGAAAGAGAGTTTCAAAAGTTTCAGCGTATGGTAGAGGACTCTAAAACACAATTGTTCCCTAGCTGCAAGAAGGAGCACACGAAGTTGCATATCGTGCTTTCACTGCTACAATTGACGGCAAGCAATGGGTGTTCTTATACAAGCTTCACAGAGTTGTTACTGTTCTTAAAGAAATTGTTTTCAAAGGGAAATGTGCTGCCAGAAAACACGTACCAGGCCAAGTAGGTTGTGTTCCCATTGGTGTTGGAAGTACAGAAAATACATGCATGTCTAAATGATTGCATGTTGTATCGTGAAGAGCATGTAGACTTGTAAGCGTGTCTCGTTTGTAGTGTAGCATAGTACAAGCATGACGGTGATTATATCGATGGTGAAGGAAAGAAGAAAAGACCTCCCGTCAAGATGATATGGTAGTTTCCTATAGTCCCCTGTTTGAACCATTTATTCGTGAACAAAAGGCATGCCGAATTGATGCGATAACACGCCGAGGAGCGCAAGGATGATGGAATGCTGAGACACTTCGTTGATTCTACGCTGTAGAGAAACATCAATAGGAAATACAAGAAGCCCTTTACAGAAGATGTGAGAAATATAAGATTTGGGTTGAGTATGGATGGGATGAATCTATTCGACAACATGAGCAGTAGTCATGGCACTTGGTCTATGACTCTATGTATCTACAACCTTCCTCCTTGGTTGTGTGTGAAGCGGAAGTATATTATGATGTCGGTGATGGTACAAGGGCCGAGGCAACCTGGCAATGATATTGATGTAACACTGTGGAATGATGGTGTGCGGGTATGGGATGAATACAAACGAGAGAAATTCACCCTACGCACAATGTTGTTTGTAACAATCCATGATTGGCTAGCCCTTGGTAACTTATCGAGCCAGATTGTCAAAGGCTAATGTGCATGTGTGCATTGCTTGGATGAAACAGAGAGCATGTGGCTGAAGAACTACCAAAAATAGTGTACCTAGGTCATCGTAAATTTCTTCGAAAGGATCACTCGTATAGTAGCAATAGGAGAGCTTTTGATGGGAAAGTTGAGACTCGATCACCTCCTAAGTATCGCACTGGGAGACAAGTATATGAGATGGTAAAGGGACTTAGGGTTATCCTTGGAAAGGGACGCAGGAGTACACCGGTTCTGAAATCTAATCTTAGAGCTTCTATGTTCAAAAAGAAATATATTTTTTATGACTTAGCTTATTGGCAAGATTTGGTGGTTTAGCACGCAATTGATGTCATACACATTGTGTGTGATAGCTTGATTGGTATGTTACTAGTCATACCAGGCAAAACAAAGGATACACTCCAAGCATGGAAGGACCTAAAACGTTTGAAACTCAAAAAAGGTCTGCATCCCGAAGATATGGAAGAAGACGACAAATATTTTGGTCCCGCTAGCTATAATCTGAGCAAGGCAAAGAAAATTGCAATGTACAAGTGCTTTCATGGAATCAAAGTTCCATCAGGTTACTGCCATGAAGTCTCATGAAAGATTTGAAATTAACTGGCATGAAGTCTCATGATTGTCATGTGATGACGACACAGATGCTTCCAATTATAATTAGAGGTATTCTGCTACCGAAGGTCCAAAATCCAATCATAAATCTATGTTCATTCTTCAACGTGATATCACAGAAGGCCATCTATCCGACCAAGCTAGATAAGTTGCAGGAAGACATGGTCGAGACTCTATGCCAGCTTGAGGCATGTTTCCCTCCATTGTGTTTAGATATCATGGTGCATCTCATTGTTGGCCCCGTGTTTCTATATCATATGTACCCTTTCGAGAGGTTCATGGGAGTTCTGAAGAAATATGTTCGTAACCAAAATCAGTCAGAAGGCTGCATGGCCGAGGACTGGGAACCGAGAAAGTCATTGATTTTTGTGTTGACTACATGAATCTCAAATTGATTGGTGTGCCTTTATCTCACCATGAGGGGAGGCTACAGGGGAAAGGGACGATAAGTGAAAACTCATTCCACATTAACGACCCCGTTTCATTCACGCAAGCATATTTTGTAGTTTTGCAACAATCAGTTGCAGTGGACCCGTATGTCGAAGAACACCAGAAGATGCTACGTACCAAAAACCCAAGAAAGTCCGATGTTTGGATCACGCTAGAGCACCGAGATCATTTTGGTGCTGGTTACATAGATATGTGATAGATAAGCAGATATAGTGTGCTCAGTTGAATGTGTTAGCTCATGGACCGTCAACTACAATCCTCACATTCCAAGGATATGACATAAATGGCTTTACACATTATATGAGAACTAAAGATAATAAGAGTGCCAACCAGAACAGTGGTGTCCATATAGATGCATACGACTGCAGTGGTAATAGGGAGACCTACTATAGATTCATAGAGGAAATCTGGGAGCTCGACTATGGAGTGTTAAATGTTCCTCTTTTCTAGTGCGAATGGGTCAAACTCCCAGGTGGCGTAAAGATCGACATGTACGGTATGACTATAGTGGACCAAAAACTCGTTGGATATAGAGAAAAAACTATTCGTACTTGCAAAAGATGTTATGCAAGTCTTCGATGTAAAGGACCCGGATCCGGCTAACAAGGAGGAACGTCACGTGGTTCTTCAAGAAAAAAGAAGGATTGTCGGAGTGGAGAATGTCATTGATGAGGAAGACTACAATTAATTCGATGCACTACCTCCTTTTGGAGAGGACATTGACCTTGGTCTCATGGAAGACACCGACTAAGCTCCCTGCGTACGCCGCGATCATAGTGAAGGGCGAATCGTTAAGCCAGATTAAGTAACTTTATTTGCATATTAATGAATGACATGAATTACTATGTATTAATGAAAGACATGAATTAGTATGTATTAATGAAGATAAATTTATTATTGATTTAAATTAGCTATAGGTATGAGCATATTTATTTTTGATTTTTAATGAATTAGAAAATTTAACCATGAAATTTAGGTATATAGCAAGCTCCAATTATTATTTTTATTTAATTTGTAGGCTCCAATATAGAAATCAAGATATGATCATATTTCTTTTCCATTTTTAATGAATTAAAAAAATTATCCATAAAATTTAGGTATATAGCAAGCTCCATGGTTGATGAACTGACCATCATGAAAAGATTTTCACTGCCGGTGGACCTCATGAGCCGGCAGTGAATCCCTCCTCCTATAAAAGCCCAACACCTCCTGCCAACACACAGAAATTTTTTGATCCTTCATTCTTGCTACTGCCTCCTCTCGCCTGTTTGTGCCGCCGCCGCCAATGAGGACCACAACGCTGTCTTCCTCCACCACAATGACGAGCACCCACTATGTGAAAAATAGACATGGGTGACGGGTCAAACCCGTCATGGGTGATGGGTCCCATACCCGCCATCCCGAACGTGTCACTTATGACTAGTCATTGATGATGGGTAAGGACCCGTCACCAATGAGGTCATCGGTGATGGGTCATAACCTCGACACATCACCTTTGAGTGTCTCCCATGTGCTTTTGTGGCAGACATAAGTGACGGGTAAACTCTTCACCCATCACTTATGTCCCAATATAGGTGACGGGTAACTAGGTTACCCGTCACTTAAGTCTGTCACCCATGTGCTGGGGGGAATACATAAGTGACGGGTAACCCAAGTTACTCATCACTTATATTTAACCGTCACTTATGTTTATGTTGTTCTGCTGGATTGGTCTGCTTCCTGGCTCCGTCCTGGAGCGTAGTCAGGATTTGGTAGCCGTCTTCTCCCTGCAAACAACAGCAACGCATCCAAATTCATAGCGAAAAACACACTTATATAAGAACTCACTTCATCACAGAATCGCAAAGGTTACAAAATTCCAATCTATTCATTACAGAATCACAAATGTTAAAAAGTTCCGATCAACTCATATAACACAAGACATCATAACCTAGGGATTCTATAATGAAACTCATCGTGTGGGTTGATGACTTCAGACATCATGAACTCGGCGATCCGTTGTCGAATCTCCGGGAGTGCACCGTTGTTGAAAAAAAAGAGCGTCAAATCCTAGCATAATTTGACACGTAACCAATATCATGTTACCATAGAATTAAACTAACTACTGAAATTAGTTACGAATTATCTCTTATTGAACTTACATCGGGGGATTTGAGATCCTTCATGCAGAGCGTGAGGAGCATGTTCCATGCAACATAGAATCCACAGGCATTGCCCGATGGTTGTTGGTGGCACTACTGAACAGAAAATTTAGTGTTAGATCAAATGGGAAAAAAACAGCAATAGAGAGCATTTGCTAATCTGTTAGGTAGCACTTACCGTGAACCCGGTATTTTGTGTCAGTCTGCGGCTGTCTTTTTCGTTGTAGTCAGGTTGAGCTCGAAGGTACTTGTCAAAAGCCCTGCATAAAGGGAGATCGATTAGGGAGCATTGAAATGTTAGAAAAGTTAAATATGTAAACTAAGCCAGACAGAACTTACGTGTCAAGGAGTCCTTTTATAGCGATGTAATCACGCTTTCCATGTTTGCCTTTTTGTCCTACTGGTCTTGACGAGTCGAGGTACCACACAAAGTTCCACTTGAGGAAAATAACCAGTAAGATCCAATGGCCACCGGAGTTGTGGGCGCCCAACAGGTAGTGCATTTTGGAATATTGTTGCATTGCCATGGCCACTTGGTCCACAACGAAGTCGGGGTGAAGTTGGATGACCGATATTGTAAAGGCCTCAGGGTCAAGAAATACGATAGAGTCCTTGTTCTTCTTTATTTCTTTCATCAAGTGTATACAGATAAGAACAAAGTTAGATTCAAGACTTAGTTATATTAATGAATGAATATCCTGTTTCAAGGGATTTACAATGTGAAGACCCGTAATAACAATATGTCTAGGCAATCAAGGATGAAGAGGTCGTATAAATCATTGAAACCCACAATGAAATAGCCGTCGTCTTTACTTAAGAAGTGTCATCGTTTGTACTGTACAACTATGGATGTGGCATTACTGTCTCTACAAGCCTGCATGTAGTAATTATGCAGGTTGACACATGCTTGTCCAGCCATTGCTAGGCCATCTACCGTCATCATGGGCTTACCATATTTGAATTTCGTGTTGGCACTAGTCCACGCTGCTCCAATGTCTGTGGCCTTCTTTGCCAGTACAATGGCTTTCGACATATCCGGTACGTGCTTCTTAGAGCCTTTCTTCTTGACCTACTTTTTGTTCTTCTTTGGGCTCTCTGGGTGAGACGGAATTGGATCTGAAAGCGAGGCTGTCAGATGCGGAGGAGAAGGCAGTGACACCGGCTTCTTTGCAGGAGGAGATGGCAGTGAAGCTACCTTCTCCGGAAGTGAGGGGTGCGGCCACGGTGCACTTGGAGCTCGCCCAAACTGGGATGCACTGGAGACCACGATGTCACCCCTCTTCCACTGGATCCTTTGACGAAGAGCTTCACCTAGAGGTGTGACTTCATCATTGGGGCGGGGGGGGGGGGGGGAGCTTCAACACGTGATCAGTGGCATTGCTATGTACCATGTCCACTGTAACCATGGCATAGCCTGCATGTATCAGGACCGTATGTAACATACAGACGCATGGAAGCACCTGGCCTCTTGCAACCTCGATGTGATACCCGCCAGGCCTGATTACAAGGCTGTAGGGTGTGGGCCCTTCTAGTAGGTCAATCGTATCTGGCTTAGTCACGGCTGTAGCTACTTGTTGCTCAACCTCTTTGGAGGTGCAGCTACTCTTCCCTGCAGCTCTGGGGCTAGTTTTCGATGGCATGGAAATCAGTATTCCCTGTGATGCAAAGTTGCCCCATGATGCTTGCATAAAATTTCTAGGTGATGTCCCGTGTAATTGCATCCACATCCACTACATACCTCTTCCTCTTCTTGTACATCCCGTTGTCTTCGCGAAAGCCGTATTTCCAGCCTTGGGTACTTGATACTCCTTGCACTCAACCTGGGTGCTCCGGGTTTCCTAGCGCCGTTGTGAGAACATCATGTTCCCTGACCGCGGTGAAAGAACCTTGCCTCGCTGCGGCTACCTTTTCTTTGACTTTTTCTGTGACTACGTGGGTTTCGCTGTTTCTAAATGTGATTTCCTCGCTTTCGGGCAGCTCACCCCTTGCACGCAAATATGAATGCGATCATCCCAGGAATTGGAACCAAGGATTCTCGCGGCCTTCTATGGCTATTTTTTCATCCTTTGCCTACCATTTTGCCCTTTTTCCCAGCGTACCCAGTTGTGCCGGTCATGTGGTTATGCTTGTTCTTAGCTCGAAGCTGCTTATTCTCCTCACCCTCCATTTTGAACTGCTCAAAGTTCTTCATCTGCACAAAAGTGTCCCAATCTTCCTCTTTCAAGTGCTTGTAGCTCTTGAACGGTGCCACCCCTTTAGCCAGGTACCAATTCACAAGCTTGCTCTTTAATCTTCGGTGAAGTTTCGTGATCGTTTTCATTGCTACATTGGCCGTGGCGATCGTTTGATGCTCACTCATGTTTCCAGGGTACTCCAGATACTCCTTTACAACACTATCGAACAAGTCCCTCTTCGCTTCGTCACTGAGGTCATTGAACTTAGTCCTTATCGGCACCCTCTCCCGAGCAACGAGCCCTGCGACCCTCCGAAATCTATTCAGGATCTTTTCATCCATAGGCAGCTCAGCAACATCGATTCCCGTGATGGTAACCTTGTCTGTCAGCCACTGTGTTTGTGTCCTTGGCTTTCAGGCTCATGCACCACTACCAGCTGTCTGGCTTGGAGACCGTGCTTCCGCGGTCTAGAGAGAAAACAAGGGGAGTTGACATAAACAAAAAATATTCCTCCATTCAACAAGTATAAAATGCATTGACTCATATCAGCACCTCTTCGGCGGGATTGTATTCTTCGTCACTTGCCCGACATCGGCTCTCCCGCTCACACGGAAAAGGGCTCGGTTTTGATACTGTATTTCGCTGCTACCGGAGGAGGACGACGTGTGCGGGCTTGGGCTCCTATCTGCCCCATCTTGTGCGACGGCAGCCTCTAATGCTAGCATCATCTGTGCTTTTATTTTCTTAGGGGTGACAATCCTCTTCTGCCCCATGGAAATCAAGTGTAGTATATTGTGTTCTCAATGGAGGAAAGAAAAGGAATCAAGGTTACTACAAACTACTTATATTGCTATAAACTTGCACCTTAAGATGTCATTACTCAAAAGAGGTGGCAGAAAAACACAATCAGATAAGCTGAATCAAGAAGTTATGGTCTTTGCAGTCTTGCTATCCTAAGAATCGTCGTGGTTGGGCCATGCCATGGTAATTCAGAGATTAACTATCATAGGTAGCCAGATGAGAGTTCATATATATATATACATATATATACATATATATATACATATATATACATATATATATACATATATCAACAAACTTTTACTCCAGCTTCTAATTTCTCCATATAGTGCTTGAACCTCATGTTGTATAAATAAAAAAATTGAAAGAAAATCTTAAAGGTGATATGCCCTAGAGGCAATCATAAATATGATTGTATCACACGTCTATATTAATGTACTTCTGAATAATGTGTGATTTAAAAAATGACTACCTTTTACATTGATTGGCAAGTATGTGACTTGTTCATGAAACTCTTTGTTTATATCGTGATGTTATTCTTAGTCGATCCTGGTCGCATATCATTGTGATGATACATAAGACCAGTATATGTATTGATTGATGATCACGTTTCATGGATCATAGGTATAGAGATACAAAGTCAATAATGTGGACATTTATGTTAGAGAATATGATGTTGGATAGACTCACCTTGAGATACTGCTGGGATTGTTATTTATGATGTGCCATCAATTATTATCTCAAATGGTGCACCTGCAGGATACTTAGACCTGAGATCGTCATTGATTCCCCGATTGTGTAGTGGAATACTTTGAGGCTGCCAAACGCTATTCCATAACTGGGTAGTTATAAAGATAGTTTTTGGGCTTGTCATGAAACATGTCATGGGGTGTGAGCGATTAAGATGGAATTTTCCCCTCCTTGATAACAGGAGAGATATCTCTGGGCCCCTCGAGGTAGTTGGATTGACAAAGTGCATGGCCATGCAAATATAATTAAAGAGTTAATCATAATGAATCCACTAGTTGATCGAATGAATGGTCGAGCTATCACAAGGGTAGCACGTATCTCGCCTTGAGCTTGACTGGTATTATGAGAGGAAGGGATCGGTGCATGTGTATATCAAGGTTCAGCCGATATGATCTTTTGTGTATACTCGGGAGTCAACATGTCCTGCTAGGGACCGCTATTGATTTCTATGCGGGTCGTCATGTTCGCGCGCCCACATAGATACCGTAGGTGCTTTCGGTCGGGTTGGTTGTGCCACCGTTCGCCGTTGGTGCGTCGAATCGTGCAGCCGTATTGCCGTCACTCGCCGCCTTCCGACCATCGCTGTCGGTTCCGTGTGCCTTGAATGGGTCTGTGTGCGTGCACCGATGCTCTTGCTGCCCTCCTCAGGCCGTGGCTCACCGTCGTTCGCTGCCGACAATGTCAACCGAGGTGGTCAGCTGGCAGGGGCGCGGTGCCGCCGGCCTTGTGTTAATTTTGACCCAGGTCAACCCACCAGGCCCCACTGTCAGCCACAGGGGCTAGCCGGCGATGAGTGCAAAAAGGGATTAGGCCCTTTTTATATTCGGTTAAATTCAAAAAATCACGAAATGGATTTATTGTTCAACTATTAAATTGTCTGAAATTTGTAAAATGCATAGAAAAATATATATATAGCTCCTAAAATTGTGAAACCAATTTTGTTAGGTTCATATGATCATTCTCTACATTTTAAAAATGTTCTCAAGCATGAAATATTTAGTGAAATTCATTTAATTAATAAATGTTTTTTAATCCTTAATAATTCATAATTAATTGTTGTTAAGTCCAAAATTGGTGAAACCAATTTTGTAAATATTATTAATTTATGCCCTATTCATTAAAAATAATCAATCTCATGTTGAGTATAATTAATTCTCTATTTAGGATTAAGCTTTGTTTAAACTTAATTAATGCAGGAAAAATAGTAAATGATTAACACTAATCACACTTAAGAAATCATTAATGCATTAACACTCGTGCCATGATGCATTGTATCTCCATTTTGGTCATACACTGTGGAGCATCCTTCATTGCATATCATCATACTCATTATGATGCACTGTCATCTTTATTTAGAAGCTGACGATTCGAAGTGTCGTGTGGTTGAAACCACAAACGATCAACCGGAGTTCTGTGAGTGTTACGTAGAAAGCATCAGGGAAGCACCAGGCAAGCATCTACCATATCTCTCCTATGTTTTGGTAATAGTTGGTCAATTTGTTAGATTTTGCTATATGTCGTAGGTGCATGTTTTAGCGAGTCGATGTTGGGAATCTGGTAGATCCTATTTGTTGTATCGTACCTACCTTGATCAAGTTGTTAATCTTGATCCTTGTAGTCTGGGTATAACGTATCATGGTCTAACGTAAAAGTGATACGATAATTACTTAGCCTTGCATAGGGCATCGGTAAAAGTCGAGCGATGGATGTCACCGTCGTTCGCGAGCTGCATGAATTTCAACTACAATTACAAAGAAATGATATGTTGGGTGATGCGTTGGTGAGATTGAAAAAGAGAGCTGAGCGGTGATAGGGGCAGTTCAGGAGAGGAACCCGAATGACATAGACTGTTTATGAGTTGGAAAAGTTAAGACGAGATGTGGACAATGCAAGGGGTGTTTTCTGCCCCGAAGTGGAGTTCCCCATGATAGGTCAGGAGAGGAGCCCGGGCACTATAGACCGCTTGCATCGTTTAAGCATCGTCCGTTGGTGCCGTTGGCTTAAGCACTTTTCGTACTTACCACAAGTCGAGATAATGGTAAGATAAGCAGAATACTTTTTGTAGCTGTGACCTTTTGGCTTGTTGGCCTATGGTGTCGTGGGCATAATAGGCCTGTAGAGGTAACGTCGTAAAGATGTTGTGGGCATAATAGGCTTGTAGAGGTATTTAGTTTGCTTGAGGAGTGGTTCTAGCTACCTCCACACCTTTAGGCATAACTAAGATGCCCTGGGAGTGGCCTAGTGGACCTCCCACCTATAGGTGCATTTTCAAATGGTCGAGGTTCAACTGGAAAAGGTTGTCACGAGTACCCCCTTATGTGTACTTTAGCGGGTAGCACAAGCTGAATGGTCCTCGTGTCGTGTGGGTAAAGATGTACCCCTACAAGGTGTAAGAACAATTCGAATTGCCGTTCTCTCGGTCATGAGCATGCTTAAGTTTCATCTGCATTAGTTGTAGAGTTTTCGATTCAGTTTGGGAAAATGGAATGGAAAGTATGTGGGCTTATGGGAGAAGCAAGTGTTGATACATATTTGAGATAAGCAAGTTTACTTTATTAAAGATGTTTATTGTTAGTCGATGCTAGTTGTTCATATCAGATTATTTGTTGAAGTACTTTTCGCTGAGTCAACTTAACTTTGTGGCTATTCCTTGCTATTCAACTCAATGCATTATCCTTAGAGTTGGGAATATATATACCCATATTGTGTATTCTTGCGAGTACCTTCGTACTCAGGGTGCTACCCTTAAGTTAATGCAGGTAGCGACAAAGTGGTTTACGGGTACTTTTATCCCGTTGATGCTGGGGATGGCCAGGAGTAGAGATCGAATGTTGAGCTAGTCCCAGTGGTGCCTCATGGGCAATGGTGCCACTGGCCCATTTGTTTATTAATATCTTTCCGCTGCGTATGAAAACTCACATCTAAATAGAAACTGGAACATGGAACAAGGTCTGTAATAAAAGCTAAATCTTTGTACTCTATTCATATCTTGTGATGAAACTATGTTGTAAATGGTATATGATATGATCTTAGACTTTATTAAGCATCTATCGAGTCTGTTGGAATTCTTCCGTTTTAATCGACTTAATTATCGATTAAGCCGGATGTAATTTGGTCGGATCTGACAATAACCTCTTTCACTACCTGTTACCCATTACCGACTCTAAAACCGACAGTGAAGGAGGATTTTGGAGCCGACAGTGATAAAGTTTTCTGTAGTAGTACCATTTCCTACTCACCATTGAGGTACAAAGATGTATTTAGTGTAGCAACCTTTTGATCTGAACTCCCTCAATCGATCCACTGTTAATGCACCCCACTCGGGTGAAGGCGTGCACCTAGTTTCTCGCTGATTTTTCCTTAGAGCTATCACTGGTCAATTAATAACTTCGAAATCCACCTAGGTGTCACCAAACATGAAGAGTAAAGAGTCAAGACGAAACCTTTTTTAATAATGAAAAATAGTTTCCAGCCTTTGCATTTTACAATGCACGTAGCCTGGTTCTTATTACAAAAATCAGCATCACGCTGTGATTATATAGGTGAAAAGGCAATTACAATCTCAATCATTGCAAAGCCTAATATTATTCTTCCACCCGTATTTGGTGAATAGTTCCATGGCGATGACATCCATTGAAAAGCATACCGCACAGACTTCCCCCTTGGCCTCATGCTGCTGCAGCGTCCAGAAGTGCCACCAGTAGATGCCTCTAAAAATAGCCTGCATAAAATAATTTTATATTGTTTTGTTAAAAACCATATGGTTCTAATCAGGGATTTCAATTTCGTTTTACAGTTTTTTCGTTCATCGGCGAAAAGACCGAAATTCGCAAAATTTCACCAAAATTTTGATCATTTTTCGTCTTTTGCTCTGTGGATCTCACATGTCAGTGAAAGAAAATTTCAGAATAAGATATTTCATTTCCCACCGAAATTTACAAAATTTTGTTGAAATTTTAATCCCTTCGAACAACGCTAAATAGCCCAACAAAGTATCACCGATTCAAGACGAATCTACACAAAGCGAAAAAAAAATTTGTAAGAAAAATAAAATATTGTCATACATACTACTTGCCAAATATCCAATGGCTGAGTCACAAAAATGACATCTGCATGGACCAGCTGAAATTTCTAGAGCGAGGACGCTGATGCAGTCATTTCCACAGTGGACACCCTCCCATGCATGTGTTTCTCAGTGGCTACAACTAGATGTCTATTCTATTGTTGAGGACACGCCTCCATCGAATATATACGAGGTGAATTTGTCTCTAATTGTTTATATTTTCTTTGTAAAGAATATAATACTACTAAGTTATTTGTTATTTTTAGAAATATAGAAGAAGTATCACAATCTCTCCCGGACGTTATCACTCGAAGGCCAAGTCTATTCAGAGTTAAAGTCGAGTCTCAGTCGAACTCTAAAGTCGACTCGGAATCCCAAGATATCACGTCAGTAAAACGGGCATAACTCTCACATACAAAGTCTGATTGAGACGATCTTGTACATTCTGAAAAACTTATGACGATCATTTTCCAATGAATCTATGCTCGACCAAATATTCCTTATAGTTTAGTCAGAGTCGAAGGAATAACGTGTCGCGTCACCGTTTTGGACCCCATCGAATGTTATAATCGTGTCGGGGTAGGAATCCAGATTATACACACTCTTTCCACGGCTATACTTCCCTAGGTTGACCCCTCACGTGCCTCATGAAATTTCTAGAGCGAGGACGCTGATGCAGTCATTTCCACAGTGGACACCCTCCCATGCATGTGTTTCTCGGTGGCTACAACTAGATGTCTATCCTATGTCTTTCTACCACAACTTATTTATTAGATGAACAAGTGCGCCATGTGTGTTAAGCCGCCAAAGGCTTTCACACAATGAGTGGGGTTGTTCAGGTTGCCTTTGTGACAGCTCATGCCAAAAGATGCTGCTGGCTACTCTGTTGAACTTGTCACGTCTGGTGATGGATGAACATATCTTAGATATATCACATGGGTTTTGTTTTCTGATGACATTCTCATACATACAAAGTAGAAATCAGCTACAATGTAGTTCTCAGTGGTACGTCACTGGCTAGGGCCACACTGGTCTTTTATTATTGTCGTCAAAGTGGGTTCTCCATTCTCCAAAAAAGACAAGCGATATCGTAGAAATAGATTCTCAGTGTGAAAGCAATGTTTCCTCCAACGTCTATGTAGTGCAAGTTCTTGGTCCTTGGGGGCCTTGGCTTTGACCTTTAAGCAGTGTCCTAGAAATAGTTTCCTTCAAAAAAGCAGACTGCAGGAGGTGTCGGAAGCAGGTGGAAGAGCAAGAGAAGATGCAGGAGGATGTAGAATTGAAGTCTGTGTGCTGCTAGACAGATTGTGGTTGTCGTCTTTCTTAGAGCCTAGATGTGTATGGAGTGGATTTAGATGGCCTCGGACAGGTTTGATTGCTTGGTTTTTGTTTTGTTTTTCCTTGTACAAAAGTTGACTTTTGTGGTCATTTGACTTTACTCAGAAGTTGGGGCCTAATAAAATGCCATGATTTCCAAAAAAAAAGGAAAGCAGACTGCACAATCAACACTAATTAATTGTTAATTTCTTTGCGAGGATAAGTAATTGTTAATTAGTTCTACTACAAGTAATAGGATTTCAAGCTCTGAACAATAAAAAATTGATAACAAAGAAGAAGGTTTAGACATGAAAACCTTGTGCTTTTCGGACTTGAATTCTCGAACGTCGTCGCAATAAAAAATCATAGAATTTTGACCTCCACGAATAATCATAGAACGAGCTCACCTTCTGCACAAGGTTAGCAAAGTAAAAATGACGAGAAACTTGCCAGGGTGGCTAGATGGTTAGCAAAGTAAATTGATGACATGCTGTTTTCCAAACTATAAAAAAGATAATCATAAAAAACTTGTAGGACTTTCAAGTTGGGAGAGTCTGATCTGATCTGTTTGCTGGCCACCGTTGTGCCGTCGACGTCGCCGTCGTCCCCGTCGCGTCGTCACCGTCCGCTGTATCCGGAGTGCCCACCACCACGCGCAGGCCGGCTCACTGTCGCCGTCTCTTGTGTGCAAGATACATGTTCTTTTAATTGCATAAACCCACGTGTTTGAATCGTGTTACAACAAGTACTGTAGTTTTGCTTTTGACGTGAAGGTCAACTAAATTTCTACTTTCGACCTAAATGTCATATCTTGTCCAAGGCGTAACTAAACATAGTATTCATTCAACTACAAATACATATATAAGGTTGTCTGGACACCATTCATTTATGAGTTCAAAACAATTTGTCACAATATTTCACTATTAAATCTCCCCATCTTAATTCCTAATAGTTATTTTGTGAGCCAAAGGTGTGTGTGTGTGTGTGTGTGTGTGTGTATTATGATCAATGGTATTTCTAGTACAATTTGGTAATTTCTAGATGGTGAAACAAATCAGCGACAAAAAAAATTAAAGAAAAAATAACTTCTAACAAGATTATAGCATGTAAAATAAATGTATAGAAAGTATACTGTCTTCGTTATTGTCGCAGGACTGGATTCTCCATTCTCGGAGAAATACAGATGCAATATCCTAGGAAGGATTCCCGGTGTGAAAGCAATTTTTTCTTCAAACGCCATCATCGTAACAGCAATATCCTAGGAAGGATTCCCGATGTGAAAGCAATGTTTCTTCAAACATCGTCATCGTAAGTCGTAACCTAGCTCCGAACCTAATCCTCTTGTTTTTGTTTGGGATATGCAATAAGTTAGTCCATCATCACACCATTCCTCAGAGGCGCATATATGGTTAGTGTAATATATATGAGGAATAGTGACATCCTACAAAAATCTTGGGATGATTCCATCATAGATTACCCCATATAGGATGGGTTCATCCTTCAAAGCAAACACTAACAATAGACCAACCACCAACCGAATTGACCCTAAGCTTGCTTAATTTCACTTTACCACATGACATGATTTTGTTGGCCTTTTTTCTGTAGAAATTTCAAAGTGTTTTATTATCTGGTGATTTCTCAGAATAGTGGAATATGTTGCGAGTTTCAAGATGCCACTCGCCATTGCTGAGCTGCTATGAATTAGTAGTTGACCCAAAAACTTAAGCTTACGAGTAAATGAGATAGTGTAGTTTTTTTTTTATTTGGATTTCTCAGAACAGTTCAACGGTTTTGTGCTGTGAGTTTCCCTATACTTGTCTCCATAGGAGTTCCTTTTGATTACGAATGCGGCATTCGCTATCTGAGTAGTGTTCAAATTCTTCTCACCGCGACACCACCCATATGCCTTTCTGAAAGATGATGAGGATTGGTTAATGTTATCGATGTATTGTATTGAGCCTCAAGGGCTGAATATACAGATTACATATGGCTTGGATATCAAGCAACCCTAGAGATAAGTTGGAAACTAATCATATCTTACGATAACAATCGGATCCTTATGTATCATATACCATATACTCTAACACCCCCCGCAGTCACAGCGGGAGCGTCACAGATGATGAGACTGGAGAGGAAGATGAATGACATCCCCCCCCCCCCCCCCCGAAGTCGAAACAATACGATGTAGATGTTGTGATTGGAGAAACTAATGAGTTGCTCATGCAGATAGTAGCCCTTTATGCATGATGTCGAGGTAGCTAAGAGCAAGGCTAGTTGCCGTGGTCGATAATGCCGTGCGTGAGATAGCCGTGGTCGAGAATGCCGTGCGTGAGATAGCCGTGGTCGACGTAGCTATAGTCGGGTTTGCCGTGGTCGAGGGAGCTGCACATGAAGCCACGGGGCGCAAGAAGGTGCCATGGTGACAGGCGCAGGGAGGCCCGAGGGAAGAAGATGGTGACGCAGACGAGGCAATCATTGAGAAGAAGTCAATACCAAAGTCAACGTAACCGAGACCGTCGAGGATGAGGTGTCCACTGGGTTTGCCAAGCCCGGGAACACGTGGGGGACAAAGGCACGCACCGGTATTGCCAGTACCGGGTGCGAAAAAGTATGGAGCCCAACCATGCGTAAGTGTCTGAGGGACCCGCAGGGAAGGTCTTGACAGTTGTGGTGCACAGAGCGGTGAGAAGGAGAGTGCATATGCAGCCCTTGGTTCTTGGAGTAGACGAAGGAGTCGGGGAGGAGACTATGACATTGGCGATGAGGTTGTGCTGGACGAAGGAGGTAGAGTCAGAACTAGTGGCCTAGAGCGGTGACACCGGTGTCTGAGAGAGCGTGGCGGCAATGCTCGAAGAAGCTGGCGAAGAACACCCTAATAGCATGATGAAGACAAAGAGTGCCGAAGACTAAGGCGATGTCGCGCTGAGAGAGGCAACGTTGATCAGCCAAAGCAGTGTGACGCGTAGGACGGCGATGAAGGGTGACAGTAGGATCCTCCGTTCGGCCGGACCGTGCCAGCAAGGGCGCAACGACGCTATGGAGCTACGGACCACGAGTGGTAGCACTGCGGCCCAAAGGTGATGCAACGGCAGCCTTGATGCTCAGGAAGAGGGTACGCATGTACTCGAGGAGGATAGAAGCTGCTACCGATAGACGAGGAGGAGCTACGCACGATCGGTTGAGCATACCAAGGGCATGCGAGGCAGTCATAGCGGAGGTGTCTTGATTGATGGAGGTGATGATGGATCATCGTGGATCGCCATGCCGATAGGGCAGCCGGGCGCTGCATGCCTAGCCGAGCTGCATGGGTGGAGACGTGGTCGGGCGCCGTGGTCAGAGGATGTGGTTGGACGACGATCTAGCACTTGGACAGGGTCGGTGATGTGGTCAGGCGTGTGGTCGTGTGTGGTCGACGCATCACAGACATGTGGAGGATGGATATGGCTCGTGTGGGAGGAGTCATGGATAGCCCGGGCAGATCCAGACGGAGACACGCAGCGGTGGGGTTCCCGTGTGCAGCATGGACCGGTCGGAGGCATGGAAACGGCGTAGCCCGTGCACATGGAGACATGGATGGCTCATGCGGATCTAGGCGCATAGACACGCAGAGATGGGCTTGCTGTGTGACATGTGGACCGGCGAGAGATGTGAAGGCGACCGACCAGAGGTGCGTGGAGACGTTCGGTGCATGGAGACGGGCGACGGTCTGAGGTGGATCTGGGGCTATGCAGACGGAGTGGCATGGAGATCGATCTCCTAGGGGCACGCGGTGCGGAAGCTGATGGCATCTAGGGTTTGTAGCTTAGGATTAGAATCTAAACTCGTGATATCATGAAAGAGGATGAGGATTGGTTAATGTTATCAATTATTGCATTGAGCCTCAAGGGCCGAATATATAGAGTACATATGGTTTAGATATAAAACAACCCTAGACATAAGATGGAAACCAATCCTATCCTACCGTAACAATCGGATCCATATATATTTTATACCATATACTCTAACACTTCCCCCTTCGCTGGCTATGTGTGATGATAAGAATCCTCTTTGGTTTGCTGCATACAACGCCTTGGTTGAGGAGGGTGTTCACATGTTCGGCTCATCAAGTTCTACTTTGAATATTAAGGCTATAAATTCCGTCTAAATTTCTTCTATAATATTGGTTGGTAGCCAGCACTACGTTAAAAAAACTCATGGGTGACGGATCCCGCACCCGTCACCCCGAACGCGTCATTGTTGACTAGTCATTGGTGACGGATAAGGACCCGTCACCGTTACCCGTCTCCTATGAGCGTCTCCCATGTGCTAGGGTGACAGATATAAGTGACGAGTAACTTCTTCACCTATCACTTATATCCTAACATAAGTGATGGGTAACCTCTTAATCCATCACTTATGTCTGTCACCCATGTGCTGGGAGGACTACATAAGTGATAGGTTAGATAGTTACCCTATGGGAATATCCTGTTTCCAAGCTGCATCCTAAAGCGTAGCTAGGATTTAGCATTCGTCTTCTCCCTGCAAACAACAGCAACACATCCAAATCTATATCAACAAACACGCATATAAGAACTCACTTCATCACATAATCGCAAAGTTAACAAAGTACCAATCAATTCATTACAAAATCACAAATGTTATAAGTTTCGATCAACTTATATTACATATATAAGACCTCATAACCTAGGGATTCTATAGTGGAACTCGCCGTGTGGGCTTATGATTTCAGCCACCAAGAACTCTGTGATCCATCGTTGAATCTCTGAAAGTGCACCGTTGTTGAAAAAAAGAGCATCATATTCCTGAATAATTTGACACGTACCAATGTCATGTTATCATGGAATTAACTAATTACTGAAATTAGTTACGAATAATCTCGTATTGAACTTACATTGGAGGATTTGATATCCTTCATGCGGAGCGTGAGAAGCATGTTCCACGCAACATAGAATCCACATGTGTTGCCCAGTGGTTGTTGGTGGCACTTCTGGAAAGAAAAATTAGTGTTAGATAAAAAGGAAAAAAACAGCAACAATGAGCATTTGGTATTCTGTTAGGTAGCATTTACCGCGAACCCGATCTTATGTGTCAGTCAGTAGCCAGCTTTCGCATCATAGTCAAGTTGAGCTCGAATGTACTTGTCAAAAGCCCCGCATAAGGATGGATCGATTAGGGAGCATTTGAATGTTAGAAAAGTTAAATATGTAAACTAAGTCAGGCAGAACTTACGCATCGAGCATTCCTTTTACAGCGTTGTAATAACACTCTCTAGGTTTGCCTTTTTGTCCTACTGGTCTTGACGAGTCAAGGTAGAACACCAAGTCCTACTTGGGGAAAATGACCAGTAAAATCCAATGACTACCAGTGTTGTGGGCACCCATCTGGTACTATATTTTGGAATATTGTTACATTGCCCTGACCACAAGGTCCATAGCGTAGTCAAGGTGAAGTTGCATGACCAATATTGTAGTGGCCTTAGGGTAAAGACATGCGATGAAATCCTTATTCTTCTTTGTTTCTTTCATCAAGTGTCTACAGATAACAACATAGTTAGATTCGAGATTTAGTGGTATTAATTAATGAATATTCAATTTCAAGGGACTTACAATGTAAAGATCCGTAATAACGAAACATACATGCCATGAAGGTTGAAGTGGTCGTATAAGTCATTGAAACCCACAATTAAGTAGCCGTCGTCATTACTTAAGAGGTGTCGTTGTTTGTACTGTATGACTATGAATGTGGCATTGCTGTCTCTAGAAAACTGCATGTAGTAATTATGAGGTCGACACATACTTGTCTTGCCCTTGCTAGGCTATCTACCTTCATCATGGGCTTCCCATATTGAAATTTCATGTTGGCAATAGTCCACGCTGCCCCAATGTCCGTGGACTTTTTTGCCGTTACAATGCCCTTCAACATCTTCCGTAGGTTCTTCTTAGAGCCGTTATTCTCAGCTCCCTTTTCCTTCTTCTTTGGGCTCTTTGGCGGAGATGGAATTGGTTCTGGAAGCGAGACTACCTGAAGCGGAGGAGAATGCAGTGAAGCTTCCTTCTTTAGAAGTGAGGGGCGCAGCAGTGGTACACTTTGATGAGGACATCACTCTTTCGGATACACACACACTGAGTATTCCCCCAACAATAGGTCCATTGACACGAGCTCGTGCACGTCAACTAAATCATGAGGTGAGCTCGTTCCTTAGTGTTCCTTTATATTTTGATGAGGATGGGATGCTACTGAATAATTGTGATATATTGCTACTTAGGAACACGGGAGAAGAACAGCAAGGGCGCCCAAGCCAAGGTGGACGTCCAATCCAGTTCGAGTCCGTTCCGGAGTACAGGACCAGTCCGTACTAAAATCGTCGCCCAGGACGCATACGGACTCCGTTTCCGACGTTCTGCACATGGTTGGAAAGCTAAGGAGATAAGCTTTCCAACGGGACTAGTCCCATGTCCAAATTCTTTCTGAGTCAACGGGAATAGTCAAAACAAGTGGACTTTCAGAATCTGTCAGGGTGCTGCGCCACCATCTTTTGGGCCGTTGGCCCGTGTATCGTGTTGGAGTCCATTAGGGACGCGTCCAGGGGTCCTTGGCCGACCCTAATCCTTTATATACAGTAGTTGCCGCCCTAATTAGAGTGGGGTTTTGCTTAGACATTGATCTACACATAGTTGTGAGATTTTCGCTCTTGTTCCGGACCGACTAGGCCGCCGCAAGTGTTTGTGGAACCCCGACTTCGAGTGCTTGAATTCAATTCACAATATTTCAGATTGCATCTTCTACGTTCTTGCTTGTGTTCTCGGTACGCTTGCAGAGATTGAGCCTTCTTGGCGAGGTCAACCGCGCGACACGGTTGATAACCATCGGAGCTGTGGTGTAGTGATTGCAAGGGAGACGATCTGTTCGGGTCGAAGCCTTTGGATCATCAACGTCGAGTTCTCCACCCACCGACTTATCACTACCTATCGGAAGATCAGGCCAACATTACTCATCAACTGGTATCAGAGTTTCAGGTTGCCCGTTAGGTAATTTCGTTTTCCCCTTTAGATTAGTCTGTTTTTCATTACCTAGAGTCCAGAAAAAGCCAAAAAAAAATTCCGTCAATTTCCGCTGCCCTAGAACCCTTTGTGCCTTTGCAATTTTTGTTTTCAGTTGCACGTTGTTGAGTTTGTGTCCGTGGTCGAGTCTTGTTGCTGGTTTTAGAGTCGTGTTCTTGGTTTTTAGTCAACGCTCCGTGTTGTTTTGATCACGCCGCTATCCCATCGCCACCATCCCCACCAACAAGTCGAGCCACCACATTACTCGATTTGCCACCACGAGCCGCCTTGTGTTACTTTCCGCCACGCTAACCCTAGATAGGTCGCAAGCCGCCTTGTATCAATTGCCCTGCCACCGCTGCCATCCTTGTTCATCTTGCGATCCTATTGCTTGCAATACCTTAAAGAGGTCAATTTCTGCAAGAGTTGCTTGGAAAAAAACCCTAACTCGACAGGGGTTCAGTAAAACAGCCATAACTTTCTCATACGGACTCGTAATCAGGCAAAAAAAATTTTCACGGACATCTACAGAAAAAGTTACATCCGTTGCTCCCCGCTTTGTTAGGTTCCGCCGAATTTTTTTTCCCAAATTCGGCTTGGAAGATTGAGTATTCGAGCCGCGAAGTTTTCGCACGCTTTTCAGAGAGCGTGCTTGATTTTCTGTAGGCCACATCTTGCATCCGTTTGAGCTGAAAATTTCTGTGGTTGCTGCTTGTGTGCTCCTAGTTCAGAAAAAAATATCAAAAAAATATGAAAAAAAAATTCGTGATTCCTACTAGTGCTAAAAGACAAAAAAAGAGGAGCACATAGAGAACACCCAGATAATTGTGCTGTTTGCTGTGTCTTTCTCTGATCATCCTTTTTACCTTTGTTTCAGCTATTGTGCTAGGACTAGGGACACGTGATAGACCAGCAACTGTGATTCATACTTTGGACACTTATTTAGCTTTGCTCTTCTGATTACAATTATTGCTAATCCTTGCTACCATATTGTGCCTTCCAAGCTCCACCTCCTTTGATCCGAACAGGTTCACTCTTGCAATCATCCCACACTTCCACGGTTGTTCCTCCTTGCTGCGTTGGTAAGAACATTTGTAAGAGCGTGGTAAGACGCTTGAGTTTGTGTGATTCCACCTTCCACAACCTAGTAGTTGATAGGGATAATATTTGTTGTCCTTTGTTTTCTACTAACCATGTCAGGTGATGGCTCTCCGTTGGATTTTAAGGATTGTGTGTCCAAGGAAGAACTCAACAAAGCCTTGCAGGATCATACTAGGCTATTGACAGACATTAGAACAAGCATTGCTAGCCTCGTCACGCGAGTCAACGACCTTGAATTGCGACAGCCACCACAGGATGATGACCATTCACATGATGATGATGATGATGATACTAATGATGGTGACCAAGAAGATGGTGAGGTTTTTGTTGGGCAAGATGCGCGTGCTGAGCAACGTCCTCATGCTGAACAATTACGTCGTGGCCAACAACAACGTCGTCAAGGTAATGGAGGTAATAATGTTAATCGCAACGGTCGCGATGATCCTTATTCTAAGATTAAGTTTTTCATGCCTCCTTTTGATGGTGCATATGATGCTGATGCTTATTTGAATTGGGAAATGACGGTTGATCAAAAGTATAGTTCTCATATGGTACCTGAAATACATATGATGCTGATGCTTATTTGAGTTAGACTAGCCACTTGTGAGTTCACGAATTATGCTATTATTTGGTGGAATGGTCTAGTTTCTAGTGGCTTAGAACCTGAATCATGGCCTAGACTAAAGCGTGCCATGCGCAATAGATTTATTCCTTCTGATTATACACGTGAATTGAAAAAGAAATTGCAGCGCTTAAATCAAGGTTCTAAATCTGTCCATGATTACTATCAAGAGCTTCAAATTGCTATGCTTCGATGTAGTATACAAGAGGATGATGAGGATACCATGATTCGTTTTTACTCCGGGTTGAGACGTGAAATTCAGGACCTTGTTGATTATAAAGATTACAATACTACCAATAGGTTGTTCCATTTTGCTATCTTGGCAGAAAAAGAACTGCAGGGTCGACAACAGGTGCAGAAATTGCGGAACAATTTTGGGAGTACATCTACTTCACGAGTACCACCGGGACAAGCAACAACATTCCCTTCTACATCTACACGATCTGCTGCCCCCTCCTCCAACACTCAGGCGCGTTCAGCAGGAGCACCACAACCATCACGTGAGGTGAGTAAATCTACTGTTTCGCAGGATCCAATGCCACGCTCTTCTTCAGGTGCAGCTACCACGGGTCGTACAACGGGCATTGTGTGCCGTCGCTGCCAAGGTATTGGCCACGTCATGAAGGATTGCCCAAGCCAGCGAGCATACTCCGCAACAGCAGATGGTGGATATGTTAGTCATAGTGATGTCGAGGAAGACTATGCATTTGAAGCTAATCTTGCAGCCGATCATGACATGGATAGTGAGGGGGAGGAGATTAGTGGTACTGCTGCCACGGAGAGTTATGCAGCACGCACCTTCATTGTGAAGCGAATTTTGAGTTCTCAAATGGGGCAAGCGGAGCAGCTACAACGCCATAATCTATTCCAGACATTCCTCATTGTCAAAGATGCACGTGTTCGTACCATAATTGATGGCGGGAGTTGCAATAACCTCTTGAGCTCCGATCTTGTGAAGAATCTTTCTTTGCCAACACGTGCACATCCTCATCCATACTACATTCAGTGGTTCAATAACAGCGGTAAGGTTAAGGTAACACAATCTGCGAGAGTACATTTTTCTATTGGTTCCTACCATGATTATGCTGATTTTGATGTAGTGCCTATGCAAGCATGTTCACTTTTGTTAGGCCGTCCTTGGGAATTTGATACCGATGCTACACACCATGGTAGAAGTAATAAATACTCTCTCATGCACAAGGGAAAGAAAATCTCTTTGCTTCCTTTGACACCTGCTGAAATTGTGCAATGTGATAAAGCTTTAGCTGAAAAAGAAAAGAAAGAACGTGTTTTGGAATCTGAAAATCAGCAAGTAGCTCATTCCGTTTTTCCACCTAAGAAAGAAAAGAACACACCTAGGTCCGAAGGCATTAAGTTAAAGGGTGGTGTTATGCTTGCTACTAAAACTGACCTTGCTGAAATTCAAGATAATAATACTTTGTGCTATGCTTTCGTATGCAAAGAGGTTTTATTTTCAATTGATGATATACCTAGCTCTTTGCCTCCTGCTGTCACTAACCTTTTGCAGGAGTATAAGGATGTCTTTCCAGCTGAGATACCCCCGGGGCTGCCACCATTAAGAGGGATAGAGCACCAAATAGATTTGATCCCGGGAGCTACATTGCCAAACCGCGCTGCATATAGGACCAATCCGGAGGAGACTAAGGAAATTCAGCGACAAGTCCAAGACCTTTTGGACCGTGGGTACGTACGAGAGAGCCTTAGTCCTTGTGCTGTTCCTGTTCTTTTGGTTCCTAAGAAAGATGGCACATGGCGCATGTGTGTTGATTGTAGAGCCATTAATAATATCACAATAAGGTATCGTCACCCTATTCCTAGGCTAGACGACATGCTTGATGAGTTGAGTGGTTCTATTATTTCACAAAGATTGACTTGCGTAGTGGTTACCACCAAATAAGAATGAAATTGGGAGATGAATGGAAAACTGCTTTCAAAACTAAGTTCGGTCTATATGAGTGGTTAGTGATGCCTTTTGGTTTAACTAATGCACCTAGCACTTTCATGAGATTGATGAATGAGGTTTTACGTGCTTTCATAGGAAGATTTGTGGTGGTGTACTTTGATGATATTTTGATCTATAGCAAGTCACATGAAGAACACATTGATCATCTACGTGCTGTTTTTACTGCTTTGAGAGAGGCACGTTTGTTTGCTAACCTTGACAAGTGCACCTTTTGCACGAATAGAGTTGCTTTTCTTGGCTATGTTGTTACTCCACAGGGAATTGAAGTGGATGAAGCTAAAATTGAAGCCATCAAGAGCTGGCCAACCCCTGGGACTATCACACAGGTGAGAAGCTTTCATGGACTTGCAGGGTTCTATCGGCGTTTTGTGAGAGATTTCAGCACCATTGCTGCCCCACTCAATGAGTTGACAAAGAAGGGCGTTCCGTTCCAATGGGGGCCAGCACAAGAACAAGCTTTTAATACGCTGAAAGATAAGCTTACGCATGCACCTCTACTCCAACTTCCGGACTTTAGTAAGACTTTTGAGTTAGAATGTGATGCTAGCGGCATTGGAATTGGAGGAGTGCTACTACAAGGAGGTAAACCCGTTGCTTATTTTAGTGAGAAATTGAATGGGCCATCTCTTAATTATTCGACTTATGATAAGGAGTTGTATGCTTTAGTGCGAGTTTTAGAAACATGGCAACATTATCTTTGGCCTAAGGAGTTTATTATTCATTCTGATCATGAAGCTTTGAAACATATTAGAAGCCAAGCCAAACTGAACAAACGTCATGCTAAATGGGTTGAATTTATAGAGTCTTTTCCTTATATCATTAAACACAAGAAAGGTAAAGACAATGTCATTGCAGATGCGTTATCTAGACGTTATACCATGTTGTCCCAACTCGATCATAAGATTTTTGGTTTAGAAACAATTAAAGGATTATATGCTACTGATTTGGACTTTAAAGATGCTCTCAAACATTGTAAAGAAGGAAGAACTTGGAATAAATATGTGCTGAATGATGGATTGCTATACCGTGCTAACAGGCTATGCATCCCAGCTAGCTCTATTCGCCTATTGTTCTTGCAGGAAGCGCATGGAGGTGGTTTGATGGGACATTTTGGAGTGAAGAAGACCGAGGATGTACTGGCTACTCACTTCTTTTGGCCTAAGATGAGGCGCGACGTCGAGCGCTACGTGGCACGCTGCACTACTTGCAATAAAGCTAAGTCTCGCTTGAACCCACATGGACTTTATATGCCTCTTCCTGTTCCTAGTGTGCCTTGGGAGGATATTTCTATGGATTTTGTTTTAGGATTGCCTAGGACCAAGAGGGGGAGGGATAGTATATTTGTCGTTGTGGACCGTTTTTCAAAAATGGCACATTTTATACCTTGTCACAAGAGCGATGATGCTACAAACATAGCTGATTTGTTTTTCAGGGAAATCATTCGCTTGCATGGAGTGCCTAACACCATTGTTTCGGATCGTGATGCAAAATTTTTAAGCCACTTTTGGAGGACACTTTGGAATAAACTTGGGACAAAGCTGCTGTTTTCGACGACATGTCACCCTCAAACCGACGGACAAACGGAGGTTGTGAACCGCACATTATCCACCATGTTGCGGGCTATTTTGAAGAAAAATTTGAGGATGTGGGAAGAGTGTCTACCCCATATCGAGTTCGCTTACAACAGATCAGTTCACTCCACCACCAAGGTAAGTCCGTTTCAGGTAGTGTATAGTTTTAACCCCCGTGCCCCTATTGATTTACTTCCTTTACCAACATCCGAGAAATTGAATTTTGATGCTAAGACACGTGCTGATTTGATTATGAAAATGCATGAGTTGACTAAGCAAAATATTGAAAAGATGAATGAGAAGTATAGAACTTATGGTAGCCGAGGTCGGAAACATATTACTTTTGAAATTGGTGATCTTGTGTGGTTACATTTGCGCAAAGATAGGTTTCCTGATTTGAGAAAGTCTAAATTGCTGCCTCGAGCTGATGGTCCTTTTAAAATTGTGGAAAAGATCAATAATAATGCATATAAGCTTGAGTTGCCTGCAGATTATGGGGTTAGTCACACATTTAACATTTCAGATTTAAAGCCTTACTTGGGAGAAGAAGATGACATTGCGTCGAGGACGACTCCAATTCAAGAGGAGGAGGATGATGAGGACATCACTCTTTCGGATACACACACACTGAGTATTCCCCCAACAATAGGTCCATTGACACGAGCTCGTGCACGTCAACTAAATCATGAGGTGAGCTCGTTCCTTAGTGTTCCTTTTTATTTTGATGAGGATGGGATGCTACTGAATAATTGTGATATATTGCTACTTAGGAACACGGGAGAAGAACAGCAAGGGCGCCCAAGCCAAGGTGGAGGTCCAATCCAGTTCGAGTCCGTTTCGGAGTACAGGACCAGTCCGCACTAAAATTGTCGCCTAGGACGCATACGGACTCCGTTTCCGACGTTCTGCACATGGTTGGAAAGCTAAGGAGATAAGCTTTCCAAAGGGACTGGTCCCATATCCAAATTCTTTCTGAGTCAACAGGAATCGTCGAAACAAGTGAACGTCCAGAATCTATCAGGGTGCTGCGCCACCATCTTTTGGGCTGTTGGCCCGTGTATCGTGTTGGAGTCCATTAGGGACACGTCCAGGGGTCTTTGGCCGACCCTAATCCTTTATATACAGTAGTCGCCACCCTAATTAGAGTGGGATTTTTCTTAGACATTGATCTACACACAGTTGTGAGATTTTCGCTCTTGTTCCGGACCGACTAGGCCGCCGCAAGTGTTTGTGGAACCCCGACTTCGAGTGCCTTAATTCAATTCGCAATATTTCAGATTGCATCTTCTACGTTCTTGCTTGTGTTCTCGGTACGCTTGCAGGGATTGAGCCTTCTTGGCGAGGTCAACCGCGCGACACGGTTGAGAACCATCGGAGCTGTGGTGTAGTGATTGCAAGGGAGATGATCTGTTCGGGTTGAAGCCTTTGGATCATCAACGTCGAGTTCTCCACCCACCGACTTATCACTACCTATCGGAAGATCAGGCCAACATTACTCATCACACTTGGAGCTTGTCTAGAATGGGATGTCACCCTCTTCCACTAGATCCTTTGATGAAGAGCTTCTCCTAGAGTTGTGACTTCATCATTGGGGGGAGCTACAACATGTGATCGGTGGCATTGCTATGTACCATGTCCACTGTAACCACGGTATAGCCTGCATGTATTGGGACTGTATGTAAGATGCGGACGTCTGGAAGCACCTGAACCCTTGCAACCTCGATGTGATACCCGTCAGGCCTGATTACAAGGCTACAGGGCATGGGCCCTTCTAGTAAGTCAATCGTATCCGGCTAAGTCACAAGAACAACTAATTGTTGATCGACCTCCTTGGAGACGCAACTACTCTTCCCTGCAGCTCTGAGGCTAGCTTCCGCTAGGATGGAAATATCTATTCCCTCTACTGCAAGCTGCTCTATGATGTTTGCGTAAACTTTCCGGGTGGTATCCTGTGTCAATGTCTATGTTAATTCATCCACACCACTGTAGGTCTCTTCCTCTTCGTATACATCCTTAGGTCTTCAGGAAAGCCGTATTTCCAACCCTGGAAACTTGACACACCTCACACTCGACCTGGATGCTCCGGGTTTCCCAGTGCCGCTGAGAGAACATCATGTTCCCTGACCCCGGTGAAAAAACCTTGGCTGGCTTTGGCTGCCTTTTCTTTTACTTTTTCTGCGACTACCTAGGTTTCGGTGTTTCTGAATGTGATTTTCCTGCTCTCGGATAGCTCACCCCTTGCACACAAATATGTCTGCAATCGTCCCATGAATTGGAGCCAATGATTCTCATGGCCTTCTCTGGATAACTTTTTCATCCTCTACCTACCATTTGGCCCTTTTCCCAGCGTACCCGGTTGCGCCGGTCCTAGCTACTTCTTCTCGTCACTCTCCTTTTTGAACTACTCTGAGTTCTTCATCTGCACGAAACATCCCAAATCTTCCTCTTTCAAGTGCTTGTTGCTCTCGAAGGGCGTGACCCTTGTAGCCAAGTACCGATTCACAAGCTTGCTCTTAAAGCTTTGGTGAAGTTTCGCGATCGTTTTCATTGCTGCATTGAGCGCATCGATCGTTTGACACTCGCTCATGTTTCTAGGGTACTCCTTGATGACATTATCGAACAAGTCCCTCTCAGCTTCATCACTGAGGTCTTCGAATTTAGTCATTATCGGCTCCCTCTCTTGAGCAATGAGCCCTGCGACCCTTCAGAATCTAAAATGTGCAAAATGCAATTTGTTTACTACTAAACCAATGAACTATAGTTGTACTAGATGTACGATGATTGATGCCTGATGTGCAGATCACATTGTCACATTGGTTAAGTAAAGTGTTGGCTGAAAAGTGGCCATGATGATAGCAAGCAGCAAGATTTGACATGGAAGCGATCTCGATGGAAATGGAGTACCTTTGGATGAGCCACAGAGTGTTGGAATCGGAGCCGATGATGTTGTAGAGCAGCCAAGGTGGGCAGATGGTCGGCGGCGGACCGCGTCGAGCCAGGATCTGGCTGACTGCGGTTCTCCGAGTGAGGTGGGGCTCCGATGGGATCCGGGCGACGACGGTGCTCTGAGGGTGGTGGAGAGGGCAACAGGCTCGGGGGTGACGGTGGTGACGGGATCGAAAGGCGGCGACGGTGATGGGTTCAGTGGCAACGGTGACTTGCTCGGTGGAGGGCACAGGGAGGCGGTAAACCCTAGCACACGTGAGTAAAATGACTTAGGCAAAATGAGGGGAGTGCGCACGGGGACGACTCGGCCTATATACATATAAGTCATAGGTGACAGGTGATTAATATCACCTGTCACCCATGATTATCACCCGTCACTTATTGTAAATAAAAGGTGACGGGTTAAGAATATCATCCGTCACCTTTTACTTCGACTCGGCCATGTACATATAAGTCATAGGTAACAGGTTAAGAATATTACCCATCACCTATGACTTATTCCACCCGTCACTTTTTACTGAAAGATTTTGCAAATTTGACATTAATATTACAAATTCAAATTTGACATTAATATTACAAAGTTGACATCAATATTACAAATTCAAATTTGGCATTAATATTACAAATTCAAATTTGACATTAATATTACAAATTCAAAATTGACACTAATATTACAAATTCAAATTTGACATTAATATTACAAATTCAAATAACATGAAACCTAAACTTCAAATTTGACATTAATGTTACAAAGTTGACACTAAAATTCAAATTTGCCGTTTTCGTGCTTTCTTGACATGGATCCCTTCGTTGTGGTCGGAGCGCAGGTAAGGAATTTTTTCGCTGGGCGAAAGGCGTGGCACGATTGCAGTAGCAAAATGGGGAATTTCATCGAATTGATTGAACTCCTCCTCATTAACGATGTTTGCAAATCCTATGATGTGTCTTTTCCCAGCGAGAACCACATGGTATTTCTTCTTTGTTGTGTCAATCACATAAAAGACTTAGCAAACATCTTTAGCGAGTATGAAGGGTTCAGACTTGTATCCAACATGTTTGAGATCAACGCTAGTGAATCCATACTTGTCATTAGTGACACCCTTTGCCCCATGTACCCAACAGCAACGAAACATAGCTACCTTGAATCCCAAGTAGTTCAGCTCCCAGATCTCCTCTATTTGACCGTAGTATGTGCCCCGCTGCATGTCGTTGTCATAAGCATCTATACGGACACCACTGTTCTGGTATATGCTCTTCTCATCTTGGGCAACCATGTAAAATGTGTATCTATTTATATCGTACCCTTGATATGTCATAATTGTGTATATAGGGCCCGATGCCAGTTTTTTTTATCAGAGCACTTGTAGGAGTACTCGATTGTCTCATTTGATCTCGGAACCAAGTCGTGAACCTTCGCATACGTTGCCTCGCAACCCAAGCTTCGGTCTGCCCCAGATTCTCTTCAAGTAGCATCTGCTTGTCCTCATGGACGTATGGGCACACTTCACTCATTTGTTGCAGCACGAGAAAATGAGCTTGGTCGTATGCCTTCATATCAGGAGTAATTGCCATCTTCCCCAGACCCCCCACACCTACGAGCCTCCCGTCATGGCAAGACTTAGGCATGCTCATTGGGTTATTTGGGTCAATATAATTAAAAGACCACTCCAATGTCTCCTCCATCGCGTAACCCTGCACGATGCATCCCTCAAGAAAGGCTTGATTCCTTACGTACAACTTGAGAACACCCATATATCTCTCATATGGAAACATGTGATGCAGTAACACAGGACCAAGGTAGTGTATCTCCTTCACAAGGTGAGCAGTGAGATGTACCATGATATCGAAAAGGATGGTGGGAAATATACCTCAAGAAAACATATAGTCTCAAAGTGTCTTCTTTCTAACTCCTCCAGCGAGTCTAGATCAAGCACCTTTTGGTCAATTGCATTGAAGAAAAAGCACAAGCTCAGAATAGCCTCGTGAACATTTATTGGGAGGATGTTCCTAATAGCTACCGCAAGCAGTGACGTCATAATCACATGACAATCATGGGACTTCATCATGGCAAAATTAATTTTTAGCTCTTTCACCGAAACAAGTTTTGCGATGTTGGACGAGTAACCGGAGGTAACTTTCACACTGTGCAAGAACTCACAAAATTCTTTTTTCTTCTTCTTGAAGAGAGTGATAGCTGCTGGGGGTAGGTATTTTCCTTTGTCTGTATCATGTGCATGTAGCTCCATCCTTAAACCCATTTCTTCAAGGTCAGCTCATGCGTTCTCATGATCCTTTCCTTTTCCCTTCATTTGGAACAATGTACTGATCAGACTCTTGCAGATATTCTTCTTTACATGCATATTGTCGATAGAGTGGCGAACATCTAATTTTCCCCAATACTCTAGCTCGAATAGTATTGATTTCATGGTGACAAACAACATGGCATGCAAGGTAAAGTACTCTTGCTTGTACTGATCCCAAACCTCGACACTTTCCGACCAAAGTTTCTTAAGATCATTGACTAAAGGCCTAAGGTACACATCGTTATCTTTGCCAAGTTGTTTCGGTCCTGATATCTAGATTGATAATATAATGTATTTCCGCTTGTTACAAAGCTAGGGTGGAAGGTTGTAGATCGACGATATAACAGGCCAGGTGCTATATGAGGTACTCATGTTACCGAATGGATTCATGCCATCTATGCTCATAGCAAACCTAATATTTCTCAATTCTTCAGTGAACCAACCAAATGTGGAATCAACTAATAATTCACCAGGTGCCGTATCATTGCATCGTTCTTACAACCCTCCTTGTGCCAACGCACCAATTGTGCCTCATTTCTGTTGGCAAACAGACGCTTCAGACAGGGAATTACAGGAAAATACCAGACCACCTTCCTAGGACTACCTTTACTTTTCTTGCCTCCATCCCCGTCACCACCGTCATTTCTACACTTATATCGATGGGTTCCACAAACGGGGCATTGATCCAGCTCTGCATACTCTCCACGAAACAAGATACAATCCTGCTTACATGCATGTATTTTTTTCTATTTCTAGTCCTAAAGGACAAATTATCTTCTTCGCGTTGTAGACACCCTCGGGCACCGGGTTCCCCTCCGATAGTGTGTCCCTTAGCAGATCCAGCAAACCTTTGAAACTCTTATCAGTCCAACCATAGGTTGCCTTCTGCTGTAGAAGCTTTAGGTTCCCAAATATCCGCGTGTACTTCTCCTTACAGTTAGGATAAAGGGGCGTCTTGGAATCCCTCACAAAGTCCTAGAATTTAGCAAACTCATCATTATTATACTCGTCATGCCGCTCGACATCCCACACCATCTGGTCCACATTCTCCACAAAATCCTCGAGATCATTATCATTGAAACTTAATATATCCTCATCCCTGAGATCATGATCCATTTCACCGGATGTAAATCCTTGATCCACACTGTTGGCATGGAGGGCCCGATCCAACTCTCCCTCGCTAAGGCCTTCCTCGCCATATTTGTTCCAACATGTAAAATTCTCTTTAAATCCACGCATGACTAAGTGTGCATGGATATTGTCTGGTTTCGGGAACTTCTTATCATTCTTGTAGCCGCAACATGGCAGCACTCATGAAATGCTTCACCCACTTAGGTACTCTAGACAAGTCCGGGTCTCAAGGTACATCCAACTTCTGTCCATCATCTACAATTATTGTAAAAATATTCATTCTTGATTAACAATTACCTTAATTTTGTGGTTAAGCATGCGATTAAGAATTCCATACAAATACACTAGATCTGCGGCATCTCACGGTAGATCGAGCAAACCTAATATCAAAATCTAACATAAATACAACTCACTTCTACAAAGATTTTGGATAAAGATGCAAAATGGCCGATTACAACTCAAAGAACAAGAAATCTACCAAATAGGGATTGGAGGAGAATCAAAGGAGGAGAAAAGGAGAGATGCAAACCTTGAAAGACCTAGCACCAATTCAAAATTCAAATCAACACGATATTAGAAAATCTCTACCGTAACCGGTGAAAATTGTCAGCACAGTGGCTGGCCAGGTATTAAAACAGATCTAAGTAATAAGTGACTGGTGATAATATTACTCGTCACTTATTAGTTGTTATAAGTGACGGATAATATTATGACCCTTCACTTATAACTGGCCCAGGGAGACCCATTACCTTTGCCAAGTCATAAGTGATGGGTCGTAACATGACTCGTCACTTATGACTGGTGCAGGAAAACCCGTCACTTATATCCAAGTCATAAGTGATGGGATTAGTTATTACCCGTCACTCATGTTATAGGTGACGGGTAATATTACGATCCATCACCTATTATCTGTTATCTGTGATGGGTAAATACCTGGTCCTGACCTGAGACGACATAAGTGACGGGTCATTACATGACCCATCACTTATGTGTGTCTTCTTTGTCTATTTTTCACGTAGTGTTTATGGGTGTCTAAAATAAAACCCGTGCAAGTCAAAGCAACATTCAAACATTATTTACTCTTGTTGCACAAAAAAGAGATAAATTTATTTAATAGTTGAATAAGGTGATTACAGGCCTCCCTAACAAGGTTTGAAATGCAAGAAGAAGGAACGTATGAAATTACGTCGATACTTCCACATATTATGGGTAAAGATCAATTAGTGAGCGACTAGGTCAATACAACTTGTTATCTGAACATTGGGATACGAGTTGGACATTTTGCAAGTTGAGCCAGCTTAAGCGAACCGTCTATTCTCATGACCACAAAACCACACATAACCAATGTTTCATAGTGTCAGTTCCCTTAAAACCAGCACTGCTATCAATGTCGATTCTTAATTGGAACTGACACTAATGTGCCTGCCAGCCTAGAATTGGCACTAATTATCAAAATCAATCTCCATTCCAAATTGAAATCAACACTAATATGGGTTAATTGTGTCAGCTCAAAGCTAAAACCAATATAAATATATATGCTACTAGTAATCTACATCAAAAATAGACAAAAGAGATACTATATAAGTGACGGGTCGCCAGAACCCGTCACTTAAGAGTCATAAGTGATGGGTTCTGTTACGACCCGTCACATATGTAGCCTCGGTTCGGAGCCAAACCATGACCCGTTACTTATGACAGGTCATCAGTGACGGGTCATAAAGTTACCCGTCACTGATAACATTAGTGACGGGTCATCTTAAGTTAGGCATCAGTGATGGGTCTCCCTGAGCCAGTCATAAGTGACGGATGATGACTGATTAAGAGTCATAAGTGATGGGTCATGTTATGACTTGTCACTAATGACTCGACTCTATTATTAGAGCTATTCAGATACTGTTTTTTCTTACTTAATTTGTCCAACTAAAAACTAAATGTATTGTGCAGATCTGAAAAGATATTGTGCAGAAAGGTTACAACCATACTATAGCTCAACATTTACGCATAAAAGCACAAATGTAAACACTAAACTTATAACCATGCTATAGCTAAGATTCAAACCAAAGAGATATGAGACTACAAAATTTGTAGAAAAATGCATCAACAAGTTACAACTTATGTTTAGCCTATTTCATGAATAAAACTGGTGTAGGGTACGAATAAGAATTATTGTACATTTTTGCTCAAGTTTGATGTAAGGGATGGCGGCTGTGGACACAAAGGCGTGTTGCAAAAATGGTGCAGAAACTTCAGGGGGCGAGCACTCAATCTTCCAAGCTGAATTTGACCTTAAAAAATTTGCTGAACTTGACAAAGTGGGGGAGAAACATATGTAAATTTTTCTGTAGATGTCCATAGAGTCATAAAACATCGATATCGGAGTCCGTATGCAAAAATTATGCCCGTTTAATTGAAGGCGCTCCGGATCACCTATTGGCAAAAATAGTCATTTGTGACTGTTCAAGATTACAACCTATCACTGTTGTATAGTCATTAGTGATAGGTCATGATTATGACCTGTTACTAATGACCTTCGGCAGAAAAGGTTAAAATGATAAAATATCTAGCTTCATCAGAATTTATGCGCGCGAGCGGAGGTCGTTGGTTCTATTCCCACAGAACGCAGAGTATTAAAATAGTGTGAAAAATAGGAAGTGACCCGTGGCGAGTGGTAATGGCTCCTACGTTGGGATGGCTCGAGTGAACAAATATTTTTATGACTTTTTTCATGTCCATAAACCATGAAAAACGTTCATCAGTCATTAATGACGGTTCAAGATTACCTTCATCAGTCATTAGTGACGAGTGAAGATTAGTGATCCGTGGCGCAAAACGTTCAGCAGTCATTAGTGACTTATCATAAGTGACAGGTCACGGTTATAACCCGTCACTGATGACCTTCATAAGTGACGTGTCATAGTGACCCGTCACTTATGAAGGTCATTAGTGACGGGTGCGGAACCCGTCACCTATGATGATTATCACCTGTCACTAGTTATCAGTGACGCGTTTGGGGTGATGGGTGTAGGACCCATCACCTATGATGATTATAACCCGTCACTGAAGGCATTATTTTACGTAGTGGTACCAGTTCCATGTTCGTAGTGAGATCTTCGAAAATTCATAGCAAATCCATAATGAATCAAATGGACATGATCTTTGTATAAAGTTGTAGCTCTCGATAAGATGCACAACATAATTTGTAGTTGAAAATATTTTCATTTGATGCAATCTAGATTCCCAAATAAATGTCAAAAAAGGAAAATATAGTTAATATGATAGTGCCCACACACAGCATTGTGTGTGGGCACAAATTAAATATTTTCAACCCCGTCACTAGTGACCTTCATTAGTGATGGGTATCTTTCAACCCCGTCACTAATGTTCTGCCATCAGTGATGTTTGTGTGCAACCGCCCATCACTAATGACATGTCACCTGTGACGGGTTTTTGCCAGAACCCTGTCACTGATGGCATTCTTCAGTGACATGTGATATTGTCACCCGTCACTAATGTGCTGAGCCCCCTGGTTTTCCCTCTTTCCTAGCTACATCCTGAAGCAAAGTCAGGATTTAGCAGCCGTCTTCTCCTGCAAACATAATAACCCTGCATATCCACATATCCACGTCAAGACAAAACATTGAGATCACTCAAGTTTACATAATAACATCAAGATCACAAATTACATAAGTCACCTTGCTTTTTTTAGTTCACTAACAATACCATGCCATAATCAAAACGTACAATGGCACAAGTCCACATCAAGATAGTACAAATACATAAGTCTAAAATAGATCCACAAATTACATAAGATTCAGAACGTTGGGTCCCAACAATGGAACTTGCATCTCGGATAGATGACTTTGGTCATTATGAATGAGGCGATCCTTCCTCGAATGTGGAAGAGTGCAGCATCCTCGATGTTGACGTCCGAAAAACTGTATTCCTATTGAATGGAAGTAGTTATGAAAAAACTATGCAATTAGCTTAAGCAAATTCATTTTATCATCGGATATTAGTAATGAATTAAAGTAGTTATGAAAAAACTATGCAATTATCTTTCATCTTGGGATTTCAAATCCTTTGCTTCAATGGTGTGCAACATGTGACGCGCAACGTAGAAGCCGTAGGCATTGCCCTGTGGTTGTTGATGGTACTGGAGAGGAAAAAAACCCATCGGTTCGAAGGGAAAAAAGAAGAGTAGTAGAGTATTTGCAAATATGTCTCTTCTAGCATTTACCGTGACGAAGCTCTTATGTGTCAGTGTGCGGGGTTCCTTTGGATCGTACTTGGGATCATAACAAATATACGTGTCAAAAGCCTTACATGCAAAGAGGGATCCATTAGTCAACATTTGGAAAAAGTTTGAAAAGTTCAATATTTAACCTAAGTAATGAAGAACTTACTCATCAAGGATTCATTTGACCAAAGTATAGTCACGTTCTCCCTTGTCGCCATTAGGTCCTACTATTGGTCTTACTGAATCAAGGTACCAGACCAAGTTCTATTTGGGGGCAATGACCAGCAAGATCCAATGGCCACTAATGTTGTGGGTGGCCATCAGGTAGCCCTTCTTCGAAAAGTGACTCATTGCCCTAGCCTCATATACCATAATGAATTTCCTATCTTGTTCCATCAACGAAACCATCATAATTAGGGGGTCAAGGAATCCGAAGGGCTCCTTCTTCCTTGTTTCTTGCACCAAGTGTCTACGAATAAGAAGTTAGTTAGATTAGAGAATGTAGTATAATTAATGAACATCTAGTTTGAAAGGGCTTATAATGTGAAACATCGTTGTCACCCCACATCCAGGGCATCGAGGTTGAAGAGGTCGTATAAGTCGTTGAAGCTCACGATGAAGTAGTTGTCCCCATTCAAGAAGTGACAATATTGGTACTGGACGACAATTGAAGTCTTCCTAGCTCTACAGCCTTGCAGGTAGTAATTATGCTTCTCGACACAATATTGTCCTACCCTCTGAAGTGGATTTGCCGGCAGCAAGGGCTTCCCAAATTGGAATTTTGGGTTAGCCTTAGTCCAAGATGCTCCTATCTCGCTCTTCTCTACGATTGAGTCCTTATCTAAGTGCTTGGACTTCTTTGGCAGTTGCTTCTTGGACCCTGCTTGGACTTCTTCTTCTCTAGCCTGGCCTCAGGTTGCCTAGCTGGAGATGGCAAAGTTGGAAAATGCGACATAGCTGGCTCATCTCGAGGTTGAGGTTGGGGTAGGGAATGCGGTGCACTTGAACGTCTAGACTGATCAATCCTAGATTGTTCCAGCTGCACCAAGATGGCCCCCTTCTTTCATTGTATCCTTTGAAGACAAGCTTGACCCAGTTTTTGGATCTCATCATTGGGAGCGGGGGATGGGCAAATCTGTGTCCACGGCATTGTCATGTACAAAATCCACAAAGACCACAGTATAGCCAGGACGTATCGGGACCGTATGTAACACTGGGACCTCTGGATGCACCTGGCCCTTTGCAACCACAATTTGGTACCCACCAGGTCTTATAACTAGCGAGCATGGCGTGGGCCCACCGAGAAGGTCTATTGTATCCGGCTCCATAGATAGACAGAAGGCAGGTTGTTCGACCGTCTTGGAGGCTTCAATACTCTTCATTCCAACAATGGGGCTATCAGTCATTGGTGCACTTAGAATTACGACTCCCTATGATGCAAACCTTTGCAGGAGGTATTGATAAATGTTATCCATGATTGTCTGGGTCAATGCATGCAAATCGATTGTACCTGAACCTCTTCCTCTTCTTGTAAGTCCCAACATGTTAGGGGAATCCTATATACCAGCCCTAGGAACTGGACACGCCTTGCACGCGACCTAGGTGCTCAAGGTTTCCCAAAGTTGTGGAGAGCTTGTCATGTTCGCTGACCTGGTGAATGAACCTTCAGTAGATTCAGCTGCTATTTCTTTCACCTTTTGAGCGACTGACTGGGTTTCGCAGCTTTTGAAGGTGATTGCTCTGCTTTCTGACAGCTGACCCCTCGCTCGCGATCATCCTGAGAATTGCAGCTAAGGATTCTTGTGACCTTCGTTGGCTAACTTTTCATCCTCTGCCTGTTATTTCTCCCTTTTCCCTATGTACCTGGTTGTGCCCAAGTTGTAGTTATGCTTGTTCTTTGCTTGAAGCTGCTTCTTTTCTGAACTCTCCTTTTGGAACGCCTCTAAGCTCTTCAACACCAAAAAAAACTTTCCAATCTTCCCTTTCATATATGGGTACTTGCTGAAGGGCTCCAACCCTTTTGCCATATACTCATTCACAAGCTTGCTCTTGTTGCTTCTCCATAGTTTGACGATCATTTTCATAGCTACCTTGAACCCCTTCGCCTTCATGTTCTCTGGGAACTCCAGAAACGTATTGTCGCCATCATTGAACAAGGTATTCTTTTGATCCACAGTGAGGTCATCGAACTACAGAATGATCAATGACACCCTTTCCTGAGCATTAAGACTTGAGAGCTTCCGCAACCTCTGTAGGGCCTTCTTCTCCATAGGTATGCCATCATCATCAATTTCTATGATGCTAATCTTGTCCGTTAGCCACTTTGTTTGTGTCCCTGGCCTTCGTACTCGAGCACCACTAGCACCTGCTTGTGCAGACATCTGATTGGGAGATTGTCCTTCACCAGAGGATCATGATGAAGACTCGTTGGCAAACATCTAATAGAAACGACATAGTAGATACAATTGACATCCAAATATTAGAAACTATATTCACTTTTAGGATTTTTTATAAATATAAATTAACATCCAAATATAATACATGTTATCTATGGCGAAAGATCCTAATTTCTACATAGGCAAAGATATGTCCTAATCCCATTCCAGTATATGTGGTCCGAGTAGGTTTATATGCTCTTATACAATTCTAGAGAAAATTTCTGCAGCATCTCCCCACTGTTCTCCTATTACATGTCTCGATAATGAGTTAAAAGGGTGTGTATTCGGAGAATAGCAGGGAGATTGCCACCGAAATTCTCTCTAGAATCGTACAACAACACAGAAACCTACTCGGGTCACATATCCTCGAACTGTCCAAAATTCGTGAATAATTCGAAAGTATCTTCTTATAAATATAACATGTTGCCAAGTTATATTTATAATCAAACACTCTCGAACGGGAGACGTATGTGATGCAAACTAAATTCACTTTTAGGATTTTCTTACAAATGTAGTTTTAATTTTCTAAATCTTAACATCAAAGAAAAAATAGATAACACAGCTGATAAGCATGATCTTACAATGATTTAATAACATTTCACACAGATAAACATTGAATATCATGTGTAAAGAAAGAAATGAACATCATGTATGTATAAAAGATAAAATTGCGATAACATGAGCAAATATAATAATATTCTGCAATAAAAAATACATGAGCAAGTATAATAATATTCTGCAATAAAAAATACTTGAGTATATACATACAGTATGAAAAGGGCTCCTACAGGCCAATCCGATAAACACGCGAAACAACGAACGTCACGCTCGGTTAACTGCGGCAATGCTGCTTCTCTTTTTCTTATCTTTTAATCTACACTGGATATGATAGCAAATAATAGCATTTCTGAAAATTGCAGAATGAAAGGTACAACTTCTGTGGAGATGCTACATTTTAATTCCTACTGCAACTGGGCGTAAACGCGACGGAAAACAGAGAACAAAACATTTCTCTGTTTCCAAACCATAACCCATCCTCGGGCCACAACTGACAGAATTGTACTCCAAAAATTCTGAAAGTTTGACACCAGCTAAAAATTCCCATTCTCTACAACTTCCTGAAACTGACCTCGAATAAGGCTGTCTACAAAAACCTGACACAGCAACATAGCAGGCATCCAACATAGAGTACTCTCAAACTACACATCCAAAAATTCTGAAATTTATACAAAAGCTAGGTTTCAGAGTTAGATACAACTTTCTAGTTAACCATTTTCGCGGAAAAAATCATTTAGATAGCTCAAACACACTGAACAGTAGAACTGCCCCGAACGACAGCACACAGAAACCCTGAAAAACATGGCGACGGGTTCCCTAACCTCCCAGTAGATGATCTATGCGCTACAACACTACTACAAGAGGGGGAAAAGATGGGGCTAAACCCTAACCTCAGTTGCACAAGGGGGAACTCACTGGAGACGAAGAAATCACAGTGGCAACCAACTGAACAGCGACCTGGTCGATGATCATCTTCCACTTCCTTCACCGCAGCACCTCCCAGTCTTCACTCCTCGCTGCAATAGCACCACAACACCACCCATACCATGGCAGCCCCCAAAAGATGAGGAAATCAGAGGGGAACAAGCCCATACCATGGGGAAAAATGAGGGGAAGGATGAGCGCAGGTGGGGCGGCTGCCGGCTGAAGGGAGTGGAGGCACGAGCGGGCAAGCTTCTGTTGGCTGGAGGGGCGGGCGGGCTGGTCTGCTTCCGGTTGGAGGCGCGGGTCACCGCCGGCATGGTTGCAACTTGCGATGGCAGCTGGCGCCTAGCAAGATGCGAGAGCCAAGAATGACGGATGTCGTCGGGCGGCAGCGTCAGGAGGACAAGGGCGCTCGGGGGTTAGGCAAAATTGGAAAGGAGAGGTTGGGCGCTAGGGTTCGAGTTGTATATAGACTAGTCATTAGTGACGAATTATAGCTATCACTCATCACTAATGACGTTAACATTAGTGAAGGGTTATAGCTATCACCCGTCACTAATGACTTTTACATTAGTGACGGGTCATAGTTGTCACCCATCACTATTGAGTTGACTACCCGTTACTAATGACTTGGACTATTTTCTTTTAAGAATAGAATTTCTTTTTTTCTTCTGATTTAATTATTTCCTTTATGAATTTATTTACAATTAAAAAATTACGATTATGCACTATTTAATTGCAATATTTTTTGATCATGTGACAAATTCAATTATGAGTGTTAGAAATTAGTTACAGCTAATTAGAAATTAGTATATTAGTTAGCAATTCATCTAAACTTAGATAAATTCATGAAAATTCATCTAAACTCATGAAAATAAAAATTCATCAAAATTCATGAAAATTCATCATAAGTAATCTAAATTCATCACAATATGATAACAAGATACTAACAGATGTCTTAGAATCAAACTTAGGGTTTCAATCCATATGAAATTCAGACTTAACCGAATATTACAAATATTATAAATTTGATACATGTTATCTATGGCGAAGGATCCTAATTTCTACATAGGCAAAGATAGGTCCTAATCCCATTTGAGGATATGTAACCCGAGTAGGTTTATATGCTCTTGTACGATTCTAGAGAAAATTTGGCAGCATCTCCCCGCTGTTCTCCAAACACATGTCTCAACAATGAGCCAAGAGGGTGTGTATCTAGAGAACAACAGAAAAATACCATCGAAATTCTCTCTAGAACCGTACAAGAGCACAAAAACCTATTCGGGCCACATATCCTCGAACTGTCCAAAATTCATGGACAATTCGGGAGCATCTTCTTATAAATATGATATATTTTATAATCAAACACTCTCAAACGGGAGACGTAGGTGACACAAACTAAATTCACTTTTAGGAATATAATTAACATAATTGCGCAATATACATATCAAGATTTGGGAGAAGGAGCACAATTGTTGATTCCAACTCAAACCCTAGAACCCACCAAATAGGAGCAAGAGGAAGAGAAAAGAGGTGGGATTCAAATCTTCAAATGCCATGGGACAATCCACATGTATCAAGATCTGGGAGAAGGAGCAAAATTGTTTATTCCAACTCAAACCCTAGATTCCACCAAATAGGAGCAAGAGGATGAGGAAAGAGGGGTGGGGGATGCAAACCTTCAAAGCCAAGGGACAATCCAAACTTTAAATCACCAAGATTTTGATTGGTCTTCAACCGAATCGCCAAAAAATCGCCCCCTGTGCCAAGCAGCCGGAGGACAGACACTGTCTGGGTAAGCTGCTCGACGCAGCGAAAATAACCATCACTAATGAATCAATCATCAGTGACGGGTGTAGTTATCACCCGTCACTAATGCCAGAGTCTATCTTTTGTGAATGTGCCGTCTCTATCCATCATTAATGAGTCTATCGTTAATGACGGACTTTTATGTGAGCTATCACTGTGGTCTTTAGTGGTGGATGATTTTCTCTCCCGTCACTAATGACATGAGACATGTCTCATGTCATTAGTGACGGGTCTTAGCCGGGTCCTAGCCCGAGGTCACATTAGTGACGGGTCGTCACTGGTCCCATCACTAATATAACATTGGTGAATGTTAATATATGCAATGCTTAATGGGTCATGAAGGCCGTGAAAACAAGTTTCGGTTTCAATTTTGTAGTGAGATCGAAATTCATAACGTATTCATATGGAGTTGGATGGAGACAATATTTATATAGAAATTGTAACTCTCGATGGGATCTATATCTTTGTGGTTGATCATTTTTCCATTTGAAGCATCTTAATACTTAGATAATTGTCAAATAATTTGGACAAGAAGAGTCAAAAGGAATACATATGTCTTTCAAGACAAGAGTCTCACTGACTGTTAGGGGGAGTCGCACGGTGTTGAGAGGTCGTGATTTCAGCTCCTAGGAAGCTCGTGTGAAAAATAGGGTGACTTAGTGACGAGATAGCATGACCATGTCGGGACTATATACTTTTTCCCCCATTTCTTAGCACCTTATTTATTCATTCGGATAGATGTGTCAGTTAAAAAACCAACATTGATGTGGGTTTTGATGGTAGCCTTCACTCCCTCTTAGCTTTGATAACCTTCCTTCGTGACACTTATCCATTTCTTCCACAAGAGTACGATAAATAACCAAGCAGTTCACCTCTTTGGGATCAAGAAGATTTAGTCACGGACTATCAGTGCCGAGTAATCAGTGTCAGATCTAAAACTGATATTGATGAGATTTTGGAACCGATACTGTTCACTTGTTCTGTAGTAGTGAGCTTTTTGAGAGTTTACGGAAACTAGCTTGTACACTTCATACATACAGGTTAATTTACACCACGACAACTTCTAGTAACTTAACAGCAGCCACACATTTAATTGGCTATTTGCATCATCTTCGGATGCAGAGGCCAGGATATTGTTTTATTCAGTTATCTAAAAAACATCAGATCTAGGCATGGACTCCATTTATTTACTTATTGTGTAGTCATATATACTACATCACCATATACTACATCACCATATGTAAACGTCTTCTGCCCAACATAATAAGCATGCACTGATGGGAAACATCGGATGGCCTCTTGCTAGAACACTGCTGGTATGTCAACGCTTCATATCTTGCATCGGTACGGGTGCCGAGGTCATCTTCTGCGAGTTCACTCCCCATCCTTGAAAAAATTGGCAAAAAGAAAAAGAACAACGCATTACATTAGCAATTAAAATTGGCAGGGAAGCTGGAAGGCGCGAAGTAAATCGATGACTTAAAGCCACTTTTAGAAATAGAGGGCTAGTTGATGATCCGGACTTGATGACCACGATCGATCATATAGATGGCCCGGAACATATCTCAGTGGAGGTCGTCGGCGCGACGGAACATAAAGATGAAGGAGACTCTGATCGTCGTCGGTGTTGCCGTCGTCCCCGTCCCGGCTCCCCACCATCCGCTGTCTCTGCAGTGCCGGCCACATGCAGCGCGCCGGCCGGCTTGCCGTCGCCGATCTCTTTGGTGCAATATACATGTTCTTTTAATTTCCATACATGCAGCTACATTAATTTAATACGTGCATCCGTTACAAGGAATACGTATGACCAACCACTTGGAGTCTAGTCCTTTTTGCAATCATCATCTTCTTTTCTTTTTCCCTTGAAACTGCATTTTGCAATCATGTTCTTTTTCTTTCTTTGTTTCGACCCACTTTTCCCAGTCGTATTATAGCAAGTGTAGTTTTCCTTTTGACGTAAAGGTTATCTGACTTTAAACTTTCGATCTAAATGTTACATGTCCAAAGCGGCGTGACTAATATAGTACATACTCCTCCAACTGCAAATCGTCATGTACATGAAAAGAACACGATGCATGCATGCTTACCTGCTGCTGGGTCCACGCCTCTGTTTTTGAGCTCCCGGTACATCTGGGAGAGCGCGCAGGGCTCGCAGCAGAGGTGGACGCAGCCGTCTGCGCAAGGCTCCTCCGGCAGGCCGTACGCCGCCCGGAGCTTGCTTCTGTAGGAGCAGGAGTAGATCCAGGGGAGCAGGCACGGTCCTATGTGCATCAACCCACAGTAGATCGCGCCCGCCAAGCCGCAAGCTGCATCCACGCTTATATCCGTTATACCAGTGTGATAACTTCGGGTCTATTTGGCAGAGCTCTCTCTGATTCAAATTCTCTACGAAGAGTGATTCTTCAGAGGAAGTGATTATGTGGCTGAAAGTGATTCTCTATTGATTCTCTAAAATAAAATATATAGAAAAGTGATTCTCTGCGGGAAGTGAATCAGGAGAAACTGTTTTTTTAGCTTTCAACTTTTAGCTCATTTCATAGAATCACTCCCACAGATTCTACTCAGAGAACTAAAAACTGAAAGCTGCTGTTTGGCAGAACTTCTCTGATTCCAACCGAGAAACTGCTCTGAAAGCTCTACCAAACAGACTTCGCTCCTATTATAAGAGTAGATACAGCGGCATATATGGTAGCAACTTACACGTGTTTCCCCTGTCTACGGTCTCTGCGACCTGTCCGACGACCACGCACGGGCAGAAGAACGCCGGCCAACCTGCACGAATGCCGTAACTCAGGTTTGGATCGCGACAATTTCCGATTAATTGGCCACAATTTAGCTGGTTCTTCTGGATTAGTTTATATAAAAATGGCCAAGTGAGAGTCGATCGGGGGTCCGGGTGAGACGACTCACAGCTCTTGCAATCGCTGAAGCAGCCACACAGGCCTGTGCTCCAGGCTGCAGTTCCCGCCGGCGGCGGCGGAAAACCGCTCATCTTCAACTGCAAGTTTGGTAAGCTAGCTAGGCGAAGTGTTACGACGGAGAGCATAAGCATATATGGCATATTTATAGGCGCGGTCTAGCGAGGGCTAGGGGATGTTTCCACATCCAAAGTTCAAAGTCAAGGAACTATTGTTATTATTTTAATTATACCATGAGTCTTCACGCTCGCTAGATTCTTTTTCTTTTGCAGGTTTCGTTATAATTATCTAAGGGATATGCTTTCTTTAAGGTAGTATCATATTTTGATATGTATTTTATACTCAACCTGCTTTCAAGTTTGACATTCTATATATCAACATGGTCTCTTACATGTAATCTTTTTTAATCTTATGTCACAACAAGAAAAACTCTCATCAATGTCGATTCATAGACCTTTGATAATCAAATAGTGACATTGATAATATAGCCCATTATTAGAGTCGGTTCTAAACTAGAACCAATATGTTAGTATTGTTAGTGTCTACTCTAGTTTGGAACCGAGACTGAAAATGAGCATCAATATCGGTTCCAAATTAGTGTATCTGTTCCAACTTAGAACTGACACACTATTAGTGTATGTTTTGGATGAACCACTCCTATGTAGCCTTTTTGTAGTGCGTTAGTAAAATCCAGTAAATATCGCTTCTATTATAAGAGTTGATCATTAATATGCTGATACAAATATGGTGATATTATTTCTTTGTACATTTGTAGTCAAAAATTAAAATTTGCATTGGAACGACATCTCTTTGCAGTCTTGCAGAGGGAGTAGGCTAGACAAAGTTTTGCCGTAAAATGCCCTCAAGTATAGACTGTCCTAAGTCTTTTTGCCATTTATTAGTAAGATCAACAAGTGCGGCGGGTTGTTGATCTACCGCCAAAATCTTCACATAACGAGTGGGCCGGTTTGCATTGTCACACGTGCTTTATACAATGTATGTACAGTAATTACAACTTACACACAAAATAATTATTATTTTATACTAGTGAAACATGCTTGCGTAGTACTCCCTCCGTTCAGAAATAGTTGACATATTTCTTTTGGACTCGGTCTTCGAAGTTGAATTTTAACTAAGATTTTTTTACAAAATATATCATTTATAGCTACAAAACCTATATAGTGTGAAATCATTTTAAATTATGAATCTAATTGTATAATTTTTATATACTAGATATTCTTATAATTTGATTAAATATTAATTAAAGTACACAAAGTTTGATTTTTTCAAAAAGAAATACGTCTACTATTTCTGAACGGAGGGAATATTGTATTTTGACAAATATGTTTATACTCACTCTGTTTTGCGCTATACTCACTCTGTTCTCAAGTTTACATATTTGATGCTTTTAGCTGAGGTCACATGTGCAAATCCCAGAAAAAAAAAACAAAAAATATCTAGCATATAGCTGGTGGAATCAAACAGCGGCCGGCGGGCTAAAGGGAGGATGCTGGGGTTCATGATAATGTGACGTGTAGTCACCAGCTCGGATCACGCCACGCCTGTCTATGTTACTGTCGCTGGTGTGGATTCGATGTAACACAAAAGTCAACAGGATAGCGATGTCCTTGGACAGATAGATTCCTATGTGAAAGCAATAATTCAGGCGAGTGTTGTAATGTAGTCTTTGTGTGAGATGTATTAATTTGCAGCAGAAGAGAGTTCGAGGACCACAGCTAACAACTTTAGCATCTCCAAATGTTATCTCCATGTGGCCTTTCTTTTGAGCCGAAAAACAGACGAGAATCGTTCCTCTGGGATCTCAATTCAGCAAAATACGAGGCAGATATGCTTGACTTAGTAAGGTCACTAACAGGTCTGTTTTACCATCCTCAACTCTTTGAGAGTCAAAGGCTGCACCGGATGTGTTCTACTTGAGAAAAGGAACAAGTGTTCTATCCCTTAAATGAATGAGGGAGAAAATCTATTGGCTTCCTTGTTTTCTAAGAGACTACATATGTACCAAAATATATTAGATAGCTAGTTAACGACTCTGCAGTGGCTTAGATTTCATCATTGTGCTGCCAAAAAGGTAAATCTGGTGGGAATTTTTTTAGGTCAATGGAAATACCCTGGTCTACTTATGGTTGCCTACGCCGCCTAGATTTTATGTGGTGGGATGAAGAGTTTAAATATGTTGAGAGAATTCTGTATGCATAAATTAATGATACCGAAATCCTCGATCTACCACTGAAAAGTTGTTGGTCCTTCCGATGCCACTACTTCAAATTTTTTGTTCCTTCTGTGCCACTATCATCACTTAGACATGAAATAGTTGTTACGTGGTGATGGAAAAGACACGATTGCCCTTCAGTCAACAAGTCCTATCTTCTGTGTCTTCTTTCACTGTTTTCAGTCTTGGCTTCAGGATCCAATTGTTGAACTAGTTCTCAAAAAATTGTTGATTGGTTTCAAATTTGTCGGGAGGAGTGTTCACTAGATAAAGATCTAGTTAATGTTCAGTTGTTCACCACCCCCCATAAAAAGCACATTCATTTCGTCAGAATTTCATTTTTTTGTAACAACAAATCATATACGCGTGTGTGTGGCAAAAGACTGATGACATGTGCAAAGGATGTTTTTATTGTCCTAAATTGAAAGCAAATGCATGGAGTATACATTAATTGGATGCCTTCACCCCCCTTAAAACCAAAATAAATCAGCTAGCGCTGAAAGAAGCAAACTATCTACATACAAACAAACCAGCAGCCACCCGGTGCATTGGCCAATTCACCCATTAAAAAGTGATTATGGGGACAAAAGCATTAGACTGGAGAATCGAATTAAACTGAAGAGCAAATTTTTATTTGCCTTTTTCCTGAATGTGGGTATGCTAGGCTTGTAGGCTAGCTGTCCTGTCCACAAAGAGCAACTAGCTTATGAAGCTAACAATGACTACTACACAAATCAAATTAACCACAAATTAAATACCAAGGAAAACACAGCAGAGAATTAAGTAGCAATTGCATCATTGTTTGCTCAGCTGATGATTAAGCTATAAATATAAGCATGCTTAACTGATGAAGACCAGGGCCAGTTAGCGCAACCACTCTTCTTAACCACAAGATAATTTATGCCAGCAAGAACGGATGCACGGATCAGGCACCGACCAAACTTTTCCAACAACCATAGCTCGAACTGAAACTGCCAAATTTTGCGCAGGTTGTTGGAGTTTCCGCCGCAGATTCGGAAGCTCAATGCACCACCGTGAGTTCAACATACACCTGACGCACCATTGAGGCATGACATGGTACTGGATATGGGACACAGTAGAGACAGTGGCCACGCATCTTTGTTCATCCGGAAACATGTCCAGCTAGGAGCACCAGGGGAGCATTTAGGGTAGCTAGCAGGAACAAGCAACCTCAATGGCGAAATCGGGCTCTGTAGCGCATTTCAAAATTAGCGAAAGACACAGATCCAAGCATGTGTTTTGAATATCACCATCAGTGCTAAAGCAAACATGGACTTCAAGCCGGGATTAGCAGCGGTAGCAGTAAATGTGCATTTGGCGACGTACTGTCCCTTCAGCCCCTTCAGGTCTACCAGCAAATGACTTGACATCATCCTCGCATAAATGGAGCTCTTTATCTATGATCTATTGACTACTCTTGGTTTATCTGCTGGATCTCCTCCATCAGAGCAAGGTTTAGCAGAAAAATTCCTGAAACCCACTGATTAGGCAACAAATCGATTTCGCAGTAGGAAAAGAAAGTAAATATGAAGTCTGCATGTTACGTACTGCTTTAGGAGAGCAGTCTACTACTGGTCTTTCTGCTGCACTTGAATTGTTTGGAACACTGAGTTGGTACGCTACTAGTTGCCTGACGTCCATCAGCAGTCTACAGGTGGGCATGGTGATTGAACAAATGGTGAGTCAGCTGAATGGAATGGTGTCCCGGTCTTGAGCTGAAATAGCAATAATCTACTGATCAGCATGAGGAGAATGGTGTGAAATTTGTGGCGATGATGCTTGGGGATTTTCCGGTGACGAAATTGGGAAAGCACCACTCTGTTTCAATTGCTGATAGTAGTTACTGCATGGGCCCAAAGTGCTGTCTATAAATTCCAGATTTCATTCCAGAACCTTTAACTTGTTCATTAATTTCAGATTTCACTTGAGCTCCTTGTCTAACCTTTAGCTCGTTCACATCAATTCCAGAATGAAGATGTGCAGTGGAACCTGCATATGTGCTTGCTGCTCTTTCTGTATTTGCTGCTGTTGAAGCACTTGCTTTTGCTGTAACTCTTGAAACATCCGTCGTCTCGTTTTCTGACTTCGCATAATGTGCTGCTAGCTCCTGCTATTGCTGCTTCAGCTGCTATAACGAACTTGCGTTTTCTTGAATCGAATTGGCATGAGGCTGCACTCAACTCATTGGATTGTGAGATAACATGCTTACTACTGGACTGCTGTTGTCTGTTAATTGCCACCTGCATGGGCCCAGAGCTTCCCTGCTGCAGTAGACCGCTCACTGAACCATGCTGCACATAAGAACGACTACTTCCTTTAGGAGCTTTTTTTATTTTTTATTTTTTATATTAAATATTTAAATAAACAGTAAGATTTACAGAAATAGACGTCTACCGTCCTCTGCCCTTTCAGAGGATGGTAAGAAAGCCACAGTGGCACGTCCATCCCTTGCTGCCCTCTCAGAGGGCGGGTAGGGCCTACCCCCTCGGCCGCCCCTTACCGCCCTATGAGAGGCGTGCAGGGAAATTTGTTTTTTTAATTTTACTTTGTATATGTCAATTTGAAAAATAGTGTACATTCATTTGGTGAAAAATGTTAGTTGTCGATATTTTGGAAATTTTGGATCGATGTAAATTTGTCGATATTTGTTTATGTATTTGATGTAAAATTGTATGTGTTATATTTTAGTGACGTATTGTTGGGAGGATACAGAATCTAATTTTTTGAACAATTGTAGATGTGAAGCACTCTTAGCATATTACCCGGCACGGAGGTTACATACGGTGACAAACATTACATGGGACATACGGTGACAAACATTTCATGAAACACTAACCATAAAGACACGATGACAACAAATGGTGGCATGTACGGTACGTCTAAAGACCAACCTAATAGCGTGCTGCTGCTAATCCTAACATACCTTAGGGAGTGAAAATATGCCGGGTTACATTAGATGCTCTCTACTGAATGCACCTAGGATATTTACCCTTTCTCAGGGTATCGAGGTTAGTCGCTTTAGTGAGATGGGCCCTCTCCCACTTCCTTGCCCTCTCAGCTTCGCGGGCTTGAGCCGCGGTATGGTCCTGCGCTACCTTCCTCATGCACTCCTCTTCCTACCGCTTCAGCCGTAGTTCCTCCTGCTGTTGCTCGTACTCTCGGCATGCGTACGCTTCCCTCCTCTATCACATGCTCATTTAGACCCACCGCTTATGGTCTTCATTTTGCTCCATGTCGAGCCTTTCAATGAAATCACAGATAGGTGGAGGAGACTGGATAAATAAAACAAGATGTGAGATTAGTAAAACAGTGCGTGAAATCAGGAACAAGATGTGGAAAGTGCCACATGACTGATCTATGTCTCTAAGATAGGCTTAACACTGAGGGAGATTCTTCATAGAAAGAATATGCACCTCCCATCCTATTGAGACGACCAAGACAGAGGCATAGATGTTATGGAGCTATATAGATGCTATGCTTGTTCCCAGCATCTAGCCAACAAAAACCAGAGTTGCAAATGCAAAGCCCATGAGCTCAAACCAACAGAAAAACACGTACACGAGTTTACAACTCCCTCTCTCTCTAGTCTCTCTCCTCAGTTAGCTCACAGAGAGCACATAGCTAGCTGTTGTAGCTAGTTCTTGTGCGTGCATGCACATAGCTCAACGACGAGGAGGAGAGGCACGTAGGTAACTACAGGTGTGTGCAGGAAACATGAAAGTTAAGATCGAGAGCTCCAACACCGTCAAGCCGGTGTACAACGGCGTGGCTCCGAGCACCGATGAGAGTGTGCCTCTCAACGTGTTCAACAGGGTGACATACGATACACACATTGCTGTCATCTACACGTTCCAGCCACCGAACCCACCAAACGCCGTGCTGGAGCAGGGGCACTCGCCATGTACCGAGAGTGGGCGGGGCAACTCGGCGACGGGCCTGATGGTAGGCCGGCTGTCCTGCTCAATGACAGGGGCACGCGGTTCTTGGAGGCCACCGTGGATGCGCCTCTAGCCTGATCGATGTCGTGCAAGCCATCATCGGAGCTGCTGTGGCTTCAGCCCAGCATCGACGGCCCTGTGGAGGAGCTCTTGCAGGTGGGGAGGAGATGGGGGGGAGCTGTAGCAGAGTTCTTATGAAGTAGATGGGGACAAGATGGAGGGGGAGGAGTGGGGTGTACCTGATAGAGATGGGGTGGGCTGGAGGAAGGCGACAGCGTCGGGTGCTCAGAGGTGGTGGGGCTTTAGGGTGGCTAAAGATGTCCAAATGGACCGTGCAACATGGGCCGACCCGAGACACGACACTGTTGGCACGGCCCAAGCACAGCCCAGCCCAAGCGTAGATGGGCCGGGCCGGCACAGCACGAGGCCTCGGGCCGTGCCTAGGCCAAGCGTGCGGCACGGTAGGCCGGCACGGCCCGGCCCTGATATTTCAGGCCGGCACGGGCACGGCCCAGGCCGGCACGGGCACGGCCCGAGCACGCGACGGCCCGGCATGGCACGGCCCGGGCACCCGACGGCCAGGAGGCAAGGCTGGCACGGCTGGCCCGGCGCAGCAAGGCCAGCACGGCACGACACGACCCAGCGCGTGAGGCATGGCCTAGCGGGCACACTGCGGCATGGCCAACCCGACACGGCACAGCCCAGCAGGCACACCTGGGCCGGCAGTAGCCGTTGCGGGCCCAGTCGTCACGCGGGGGAACAACAGGCACGCGGGTTAATAGGTAAACGGGCCGGGAATGGCCCGTTTGACCCGTTAACCCGATATTTTTTAATTTTATAGCCGTTTTGTGACCGTTTGAACTCCAAAAAAAATACAAAAATCACCATTTTTCACCTATAAATAGAGGAGCACCTTACCCTTACATTCCACACCAGCAACACCATTTTCTCTCTTGTTTCTTCCTCTCATTCTTGTCTCAATATTCTTGAGAATTAGCAGTAATTTGGCAAAATTAGTTTCAATTTTTGCAAAAAATCCAAGCAATTCCAAAACTGTCATCCTGCTGACCTGCTATCTTGAAGTTGAAGAAATCTTGGTGATTTTTTTGCATCGTTGTTCAGTCTTATTTTATTATTAGTTTTATTACTTGATTATTTCTAACTCTGAATATTTGCAATTTTTTTAGTGTCATTCAACATTGATCATGGATGTCGGTGATCATGATACATCCATAGATCATGATTTTTTTCTCCAAGGACTCACAGAGGACTACGGCCCCTTTGATACCAGTTCTGCAGGTAATGATGGACCCAACGGTGAACCTCTGGTTGGTTCACATGTAGGTGACACAGCAGCACCTCCATCGTCAGGCTCTACAAGTGCGCACACATTAGCAAGCACCGGGTCTAAAAGATCAAGAGCTGGTACTTCCGAAGTTTGGCAAGACTTTGAAAGGTTCTACAAAGAGGAAGATGGGTTAAGTGTCAGGTATGCTAGGTGTTATATTTGCAAACATGAATTATCTGCAAAGCCCTCGGGTGGAACGGGGCACTTGAAGAGGCACGCCACAAGTTGCAAGCGAAAGAGTGGAGCAGCCATGAAGCAGACGTTGTTGCAGTACAACCCCGATGGCTTTGTTTGTCATTGGGAGTACGACTCCGCCAATGCTCGAAAAGAGCTATGTCGCTTCATTGCAAGAGTGGATCTACCACTCAATATCAGTGAGTCTGCTGCATTTGAAGATTGCATTAAGCAAGCTCATAATCCTAGGTTCACGCATGTTTCTAGACAGACAACTAGTAGGGATATGCTAAAATACTACAATGCGTGTCATAGCAAGCTTAAAAAAATATTGCAAACATGTACATTTTCAGTTGCTTTGACCTCGGACACATGGGCAGGTAGGGCTAGATAGGATTATCTTAGTGTGGTTGCTCATTTTATTAATAATGATTGAGATTTAGAAAAGAGAACAACAGGTTTTCGGTTTATTGACAACGCGCATACTGTGAAAATATTGCTGAAAGAATATCTCAAGTAGTTGCAGACTATGGTCTCACGAATAAAATATTTTCTATCACTTTAGATAATGCCGGTGCAAATTCTAGAGTAATGGATATTCTTACTCTATTGTTTAGTACCTATGCTGAATCTTTCTTGTTATATCAGCGTTGTGCTTGTCATATTATCAATCTTATAGTAAAATCCGGTTTGAAGAGGTTGTCGTAATACCTAGACGATTTTCGTACTGCAATGTCTTTTATGAACTCCTCTAACCAACGAGTTGCAGCATATAAACAGTATTGTGTTGCAATGGGTGTGCGTCCACGTAAGTTTGCTATGGACATGCTGGTAAGATGGAACTCTCCTTTCTTTATGCTCAAAAATATTATACCATATAAGAGCACATTTGGTGTGTTTATTCATACACATTACCATTAGCATAGGAGTCAAACTTTACTCACGGAAGCACATTGGTATGTTGCCGAAAGGATACTGGAGTTTCTTGAATTTTTTATGATTCAACTGTGAGTTTATCAGGAGTTTATTATCCAGCATCTTGTTTAGTAGTGCATAATTTTGTTGAAATTGCTACTCATTTAAACAACTATGAAAATGATAATCTTCTAAGAGATTGTGTAGTTCCTATGAAATCTAAATTCTTAAAGTATTAGAAAGAAATTCCTTTGTTGTACGTCTTTACCTTTATTTTAGATCCTAGAGCTACAATTGCAGCTTTCTGTAGAGTTCTCGCAATTCTAGGTGATGCTCTTGGCCACGATTATTCTAATTATTATACTAATGTTCGTTCTAAGTTATTCGAAGTTTATAGTAAATATGAAACAAAGTATGGTGGAGTTCACCTGCAACGACCTCCACTAGCACTCACATCAAGTAAGAAGACAACGTGGGGGAAAATATTTGGTGTAGGTTCTTCATCAAGAAGTTCAGACTCTTTGTCACGATCATCTACGAGTGCCGAAATTCCAACATCCGGAGGGAAGCCAACTACCTTCATCGACAGTGACGTTATCAGCTATGAACAAGAAAACTTTAATATACTGCAATGGTGGGATGAGCACGAGACGAATTATCCAGTGCTTTCACTATTAGCGCGAGATTTGTTAACGGTTCCTGTATCTACATTTTCTTTTGATGCTGTGTTCAGTCTTACTGGAAGGATAATCGAAGAGAGAAGAAGAAATCCGTCAAGTGAGATGGTTCAAAAAGACAAAGCTGAAGCACGAATGCAACACACTGCAAAGAACACTGAGCTTGAAGAATCATTCCAAAATTTGTATCTAGATGTTGATGAGAACGTGTAATTTCAAATTTTCTGAGCTAGGTTGTACTCTTTTTTCCTTTGCTAGAAAGGTTTTTAATGAGGCAACCTATCAATAAATCTCATTTTTAGAATTAATTATGTGTCCCTATTATTTCTAAGTTTTTTATTTTATTAATGTTTTTTCTTTATTTTTTCGAAAACGACCCCCACAGCCCCACCCACCTCTCGTCTTGGCCTATAAATACCATCTCAAACTCCATGTGATCTCATCGACCACTCATCTTTCTTTTCCTAGTTGCTAGCCAAGTAGCGAGTTGCCACTTCACATCAAGAAATCAATTCCATATTTCAATTCATGGATCAAGACGCCAAGAACTCGCGTGCAGGGTTATGGGTGTGGCAACATTTTGAAAAGGTCTAAGTGTAATATATGCAGCAATGAATTAGGTGCCAGATCTCCAAATGAAACGAGACACTTGAGGAAGCATATTAAATATTACAAGCAAAATTCTGGGGTTTCTAATGAAACCATGTAATTTTTGGAGCATAATCATAGGTTTTACTCTTTTTCCCTTCTAGTAGAAAGGTTTTTAACGAGGCAACCAATCAATAATGCTCTTATTTATTTATTTTCTATAATTTTTTTGATTTTTTGGAATTTTTTTAGCTATTATTTTTTCATATTTTCCTATTTCCGGAGTGCTGGTGGGCTGAGCGTGCCTCCACCGTGCCGGCCAGGCCCGTCGTGCCGACCGTGCCGTAGGCCGGCCCGGCACAACACGGTGGAAGATGGGTCGTGCCGTGGGCCAAGGATGCAGCACGCGGGCCGGCACGGCACAACCCGTTACAGTAAGTGGGCCTATCGGGCCGTGCCGTGCCGAGTTGGGCCCGTGCCAAGCCGGCCCGAGTGGCCCATTTGGTCATCTCCGAGGGTGGCGAGGTGGACAGTGGCGTGCGGAGGAAGGCGACGGCACTGGGCTCCTGATCCTCTAGGACGATGGCAGCGAGGTGGACAGCGGCGCGCAGAGGAAGACGACGGCGCTTGGTGCTCATAGGTGGCGGTGCTCTAAGGGCGACAGTGAACCCTAGCGCGCGGGAGTGGAAAATGACTAGGGTGCGAGAGGGAAATGACTTAGGTGGAGAGCGCGCAGGGACTACATAAAGGTATATAGGTGACGGGTGATAAATTTCACCCGTCACCTATTATAATCACCCGTCACTTATTGTAAGTCATAGGAGATGGGTGATATTCTTAACTTGTCACCTATATCTCACAATAAATGACGGTTGAATATAGTAAAAGGTGACAGGTGATTTTATTTACCCGTCATTTATTATATATAATAAGTGACGGGTGAATAATATCACTCGTCATATATAATAAGTGATGGCAGCCCTTGTAATGCTAATTAAATAGACTTAAAATATGCTCATAATTTCATTAACTTCGATATAAAAAATGCATATGAAAAAATTACACAGTAGCTATATATATTACCCATATGAACAATAGCTATATAAAAAAACAAAATTAAAAAACATAAAATTCAAATAACTTGAAACCTAAAATTCAAATTTGAATTAATAATATTACATATTTGACATTAATATTACAAATTTAATATATATAAATTCAAATTTAACATTAATATTATAAATTTGACACTCAAATTCAAATTCGTTGTTTTTGTGCTTTCTTGACATGGATCCCTTCGTTATGGTGGGAGCCCAAGTATGGAGTTTTCTCTGTCGGCGAAAGGCGTGGCATGATTGCAGTAGCAAAAAGGGAGATTTTATCGAATTGATTGAACTCCTGCTCATCAACGACGTTTGCAACTCCGACGATACATCTTTTTCCGGCGAGAACCACATAGCATTTCTTCTTTGTTGTGTTAGTCACATAAAAGACTTGGCGAACATCTTTAGCGAGTACGAAGGGTTCAGACTATATCCGACATGTTTGAGATCAATGCTAGTGAATCCATACTTGTGATTAGTGACGCCCTTTGCCCCCATGTACCCAACGGCACCAAAACAAGGCTACCTTGAATCCCATGTAGTTGAGCTCCCAGATATCCTCTATTTGACCATAGTATGTGCCCCTGGCATATTGTTGTCATCAGCATCTATACGGACACCACTATTCTGGTATATGCTCTTCTCATCTTAGGCAACCGTGTAAAATGTGTATCCATTTATATCGCACCCTTGATATGTCATAATTGTGTATATAGGGTCCGATGTCAGTTTTTTTATTAGAGCACTTGTAGGAGTACTTGATTGTCTGGTTCGATCTCAGAACTAAGTCATGAACCTTTGCATGTGTTTTATCACAACCCAAGCTTCAGTCTGCCCTGGATTCTCTTCAAGTAGCATCTGCTTGTGCTCATCGACATATGGGCATACTTCGCTCATTTGCCGCAGCACCAGGAATTGATCTTGGTCGTATGCCTTTGGATCATGAGTTATTGCCCTCTTCTCCAGAACCCCTACACCTGCGAGCCTCTCCTCATGGCGAGACTTAAGCACGCCAATTGGGTTATTTGGGTCAATATACTTAACAAACCACTCCAATGCCTCCTCCGTCACGTAACCCTACACGATGCAACCCTCAGGAAAGGCTCGATTCCTTATGTGCAACTTGTGAATGCCCATATATCTCTCATAAGGAAACATGTGATGCAGGAACACGGGGCCAAGGTAGTGTATTTCCTTCACAAGGTGAGCAGTGAGATATACCATGATAATGAAAGAGGATGGTGGAAATACACCTCAAGAATACATAGAGTCTCAAAGTGCCTTTTTCCTAGCTCCTCCAGCGCGTCTGGATCGAGCACCTTTTATTCAATTGCATTGAAGAAAAAGCACAGGCTCAGGATAGCCTTGCGAACCTTAATTTGGAGGATGTTCCTAATAGCTACCGCAAGCAGTGACGTCATCATCACATGTCAATCATGGGACTTCATCATGGCAAAATTCATTTTCAGGTCTTTCACCGAAACAAGTCTTGCGATGTTAGACGAGTAACCAGAGGGAACTTTCACATTGTGCAAGAACTCGTAGAATTATTTTCTCCTTCTTGGAGAGAGTGATAGCTGCTGGGGGTATGTATTTTCCTCTATTCGTATCATGTCCATGGAGCTCTAGCCTTAAGCTCATTTCTTCAAGGTCAGCTCGTGCGTTCTCATGATCCTTTTCTTTTTCCTTCATTTAGAGTAATGTACCGATTAGACTCTCAGAGATATAATTCTTTATATGCATATTGTCGATAGAGTGTCAAACATCTAATTTTTCCCAATACTCTTGCTCGAATAGTATTGATTTATTGTTCCACATTCCTTTTTGTTTATCGTCCTTGGAGGATCATTTTTGCTTGCCAAAGACAGCATTGATATTCTTAACATGATTGTGGACATCTTCCCCACTGAAATGCCGTGGAAGTAACACTTTCTCCCTTGTGCCATCAAACTGCTTGTTCATGTTTCGGTACGAATGCTTCCTGGGAAGGAAATGTCGATGCCACATATACACTATTTTCTTTGAATTGTTCAACCTCAAACTGCATGTGTCATCTAAGCAATGGGGGCAAGCTTCACCTTTTCTTTTGCTCTGACCTGACAAGTTACGAAGTGCTGGTAGATCATTGATGGTGACGAACAACATGGCATGCAAGGTAAAGTACTCTTCCTTTTACTGATCCCAAACCTTGACGCCTTCCGACCAAAGTTTCTTAAGATCATCGACTAAAGGACTGAGGTACACATCGATATCGTTGCCAGGTTATTTTGGTCCTGATATCAAGATCGACAACATAATGTATTTTCGCTTGTTACAAAGCCAGAGTGGAAGGTTGTAGATCAATAATACAACAAGCCAGGTGCTATGAAAGGTACTCATGTTACCAAATAGATTCATACCATCTGTGCTCATAGCAAACCAAATATTTCTCAATTCTTCAGCAAACCAACCAAATGTGGAATCAATGATTCGCTATTGAGCGGAATCCGCCGGGTGCCGTATCATTGCGTCGTTCTTACGACCCTCTTTATGCCAACGTACCAATTGGGCCCCCTTTTTATTGGCAAACAAACGCTTTAGACGGAGAATTACAAGAAAATACCACACCACCTTCCTAGGAGGCCCTTTACTTTTCTTGCCTCCATCCCTGTCACCACTGTCATTCTAGGCTTATATCGATGGGTTTCACACATGGGGCATTGATCCAGCTCTGCATACTCTCCACGAAACAAGAAACTATCCTGCTTAAATGTATGTATTTTTTCTATTTCAAGTCCTAAAGGACAAATTATCTTCTTCGCGTCGTAGACACCCTTGGGCACCAAGTTAACCTCTGGTAGCATGCCCCTTAAAGTTCCCCTCTGGCAAATCCAGCAATACTTCAAAATCTTGCCAGTCCAACCATGGGTTACCTTCAGTTGTAGAAGTTTTAGGTTCCTAAATATCCGCGTGTACTTCTCCTTAAAGTTGGTCTAAAGTGGTGTCTTGAAATCCCACATAAATTCCTAGAATTCAGCAAACTCACCATTATTGTACTAGTTGTGCCGCTCGACATCCCGCACCATCTGGTCCACATTCACTACAAAATCCTTGAGATCATTATCATTGAAACCTAATATGTCCTTGTCCCTGAGATCATGATCCATATCACAGGGTATAAATACTTGAGCCACACTATCGGCGTTGAGGGCTCGATCCATCTCTCCCTCGTTAAGGCCTTCCTCGCCATGTTTGTTCCAACATGTATAATTCCTTTAAATCTACGCATGACCAAGTGTGCATGGACGTTGTCTAGTTTTGGGAACTTCTTATCATTCCTGCAATCGCGACATGGATAATATATTGGCGTTTTACCATGATCTTTCATATCCACCAAAGCAGCACTCAGGAAATACTTCACCCCGCTCAGGTACTCCGGGCAAGTCTAGGTCTCAAGGTACATCCAAAATCTGTCCGCCATCTACAATGTAAAAACAGTCATTCTTCATTAACAATTACCTTAATTGGGTGATTAAGCATGCGATTAAAAATTCTATACAATTACACTAGATCTGTGCAAGAAACGGTAGATCGGGCAAACCTAGTATCAAATCTAACATAAATACAACTCGCTTGTACTAAGATTTTGGATAAAGATGCAAAATGGTGGATTACAACTCCAAGTACAAAAAATCAAGATTAAATAGGGGTTATAGGAGGAGATGCAAACCTTCAAAGACCTAGCAACAATTCAAACTTCAAATCAACAAGATATTGGAGAGTCTCTGGTGAAACCGAACAAAATCGCTAGATCTACTGTGTGCGCAGTACTGTTGAGTCTGTTCTGCATGCACATTAGCTGGTCAGTTTTTATAATAGAGCTAAGTCATCGGTGATGGGTCGGAATATAACCCGTCACTTATGACTAGCATAGAGAGATTCATCACCGATGACCAGGTCATAAGTGGTGGGTCATAACATGACCCGTCACTTATAACTGGTGTAGGGAGACCTATCACTTATAACAAAGTCAAAAGTGACAGGTGTAGTTATGACCCGTCACTTATGACTGATGCAGGGAGACCAATCACTTATGACCTGGTTATAAGTGACGGGTCGTAACATGACCTGTTACTTATGACTAATGTAGGGAGACCCATCACCGATGACCAGATCATAAGTGACGAGTCGTAACATGACCCGTCGCTTATGACTGGTGTAAGGAGACCCGTCACTTATAACATGGTCATAAATGACGGCTATAGTTATGACCTATCACCAATGTGATAAGTGATGGATAATATTATGGCCCATCACTGATGACTAGTTATCAGTGACTGGTCAATATCCGGTCTCAACTTAAAGCTACATTAGTGACAGATCGTGTAATGACCCGTCACTAAATTATGTCTTTTTTATCTATTTTTCATATAATGAAATGATAAAATCATACATCTAAATAAAATGGAACACTAGCACTTGGGGCCATCCAGGTATCGAAGGGCATTAGTGGACGAGGAACTCTGGGCACTGCAAGAGACTCCCGACTGCATTACGGGCAGTGCACCGTTGCGCCAGAGCAGAAGATGAATGTGCAACACAGGGTAGCCTGCACCACATGTAGGTGTCTTGCCCGATGGATTGGCAGAGAGCCCGACGTGGAGCTCCGTGTTCATGTGCCAATCCATGACATGCCAGGTGTCGCCCACCCATGGCGCTCAACGCGATAGAGCCACACACAGCTTGAGCTTGTGCCATGGATCATTCAGGGATCCGACACCAAGGGAATACGGACGACATGGATACCCGAGGCGCACCAGAAATCCATGCCTTTTAAGTTCTAACTATTAGTAATATCCATGCCCATAGATTGGCAAGCCAAGACGACAAATCGCCCCGGGCTCTCGGGGTCCACTGGTTGGCTAGGCTTTACTATCATTCAAGTATTGATCGGTGTTTATGGATGTATTTATTATAATATGTGTTAAACTAGCGAATATTTAGGTGTTGGGGTTTGGGAGGATGGGGGCTCCAGCCCTCCTCCCTACCAGCTGAAACTTCATTAGAGAGAACAGGTGGAGGAGGAAGAAGAAGAGGGAGAGGATAGCAAATCCTATACTTTAGCTCTATGTTCGCCAATGATTCATGTCTAGCACTACTGCACATACAACCACTACAACAGAATAGGTCATCCGTATTGTCCCATCAATGCTGGTTAAGCACAAATACACACTGATGAAGTATCAGTGCCAATTCGTAACATTTTGAGCTCGATCAATGATCGAGCCGGTTAAACCAGCACTGATACTCATTATTAGTGCCAGTTCTAGTTACCAACCGACACTGATACTTCAGTGCCGGTTCGTAAACATGGACCGACATTGATAACTTTTTATCAGTACCGGTTCGTTAGTAGGACCGGCAGTGAAAGTCGGACCCAAAATTTTACAGAGGTAAAATGAATGTCTTGAGTCCGCGTACAGCATGTCGAGAGTTTTCCCCTGACAATATGTCCATGAGAATAACGGGGTTGTCTTCGTGATCCAAGAATAGAACAAGAGATGAGGCACACGCGATGTATACAAGTTTGGGCCCTCGATTGGAGTAACACCCTACGTCCTGTATGGTCCATGATGTATCTGTATTCACTCGAGTACAAGCAATGTGTCTAGATCTATTATGATGGGATCTAAACTAGACTAATGACGAACTCGCCGAGTATCTCCTATTTCTTTAATGCTTGCGTCGAGTTGCAGATGAGTTGTGCTCCTCTGGAAATAAGAGTCTCTCTTCGAGGGTCTGAGTCCCCGTCTTATATAGGGGTCTTGTACCGCCTCCTATCTCGTTGTAGTCGATAGGGGGTCCTTCATCTTGTCCACCAAGAAAGATCAGATAAACACGGCCGGGATACTAGTTGTTCTTAAGTTGGGTAACCAATCAAGACCTTCCTAGTATGCACCTACTAGATCTCCGGGAGTATTAGGTACCGCAGATTCGGTTCCGTAATATCCGGAGTTGTTAAGTATGCACACGGCAAACCCTATTCATATATGGTATACTCTTTATGCGTATATACCTCATAATTAGATATTTGACACAGCACAACTCAGCCTTATCTCCTCAGCCCTCACCCGATGGAGCTCTCAACCTTATTTCTCTCTCTCTCTCTCTCTCTCTCTCTCTCTCTCTCTCTCTCTCTCTCTCTCTCTCTCTCTCCCTCGATCTCTCGATGGAGCCTAGATCCACGCTCACGGACAAGGTGGGCGTGGTGTCCCAGGACTGGCGCTTCTTCGTGGTGGTGGCACACTTCATCAGAGGCTATGTTTCGGCGATTAGCCGATACGGAGTGGCGAGGGGCACCCTATATCCACCAAGCACACAGGCACTCGGCATTCGGCTGGGCCTCGGTGGTCACGTGTGTAGCAATTGGTTCGCGCGGGGGCGAAGAAGCGGAGAGGGTTGCCGTGGACGGTGTTACGGTTGCTTCCGATCCGAAGCGAGGCGGAGGAGCGGCGCTTCGTCCCCGACAGTCCTGGAGCAGCTTTGCCGTCATCCCTGGCCGCAGGAGCCATCCCCAGATACAGTGGCCATGGATCCATGTTCCCTGACGCCATCCGCCCACTCCATCGAATCCTCGTTCGACTCCACGAATGGCGGTTGTTGGTAATGCCCTCCCCTCGAGGATCTTCAATTTGCTGGTATGAGAGTAGTGGGATTCGCGAGTTTTGGGAGGTTGTAGGCTGATTAGCATTGTGGAGAGGATTAGGTTTTTTATTTCGGTTCGACAGGGATGAAATCAGAGCCGCCCCTGGTCCAACTACCATTGGAATAAAAGAATAGTGGATCTGCTGAAATTTTGGTTTCTTGGGGGCATTTTTGATCCCGTGAATGTATTGTTCATCTTTCATTCTCTTGTAGCTTGACTAATTTTCTGCAGCTGTCCAGTATAGTGATTTGTTTGAATCTGGTAATCGATGCTAGATAAATCGATTAAGTTTTCACTGGTTCACTGATTCAATAGTTGAGCGTATATATATTGCATCAGTATTGAAGTTTATGCTGTTTTTGCAATTGCAGATTTTATAAGTATTGCATCAAACAATGGATTCATGGATGGATTTCGGTGTATCAATCTACGATTTCCTTGTTACTATGCAGTTGCTTTATTTTTCTTTTCAATTCAGTTTAGTTCTGGAACTTAAACTATGAACTGAACCTCCTGTATTCAGTTTCATTCTGGTTAGAAATGTGAACTTCAAACCTATTGTATCTCTCTGTAATGAGCTGTGAACATGAAATTCGGGCATGTTCAGTTCAGTTCTTAACTGAACCTCTCTGTATTTTTGACATGTGGCCCTGTAATATCATTTTTATTTCTAAAATGGGAGTTTTTTTGGCCCTATAATATGTATCAGTGTCGGATGGTAAAAAAAACGGACACTGATAGTGCCAGTATCAATGCCGGTTGATAAAAAGAACCAGCACTAATAGTTCCAGTATCAGTACCGGTTCTCTGTTACCGGTACTGATACTAATTATCAATATCAGTTATATAAACAGCACTGATAATCATGATTATCAATGCCGAGTAATCAGTGCCGGTTGATAAAAACAACCAGCACTAATAGTTCCAGTATCAGTACCGGTTCTGTGTTATCGGTACTGATACTGATTATCAATGCCGGTTATATAACCAGTACTGATAATCATGATTATCAGTTTCGAGTAAGTACCGATTCAAAAACCGTCACTGATGATATTTTGAGTCGATACTGGTAGCTATTTCTGTAGTAGTGAACTTTTCACGTGCATCTCTTATAACTCTACGAGAAGGGCTGTATCATCTATCATGTATGTGAAGTATTTCCCATGCATGTCCATGTAATGGGTGTGCTAATCGGCATGCAAGTCAACAAATCCCCTGGGGGACTGATTGGGCTGGGCTCTACCGTTACATTATAAGCATCCACACTGTACACAAACCTTGTCATCTGGGCAGCCCACCTAGAAATTCGAACGTTAGCTTGCTCCTGTACTAGAAAGAAAAGGTTGAAACCGCTAGCTGGCAATTAGTTTTGGCTAACCATGCATTAACTAAACCCTGGCTGGAAGCCAATGTTTTTTAGCTACTGCTTGTCTACTTTCTATATATAGATGCATGTCTCATATGACCGTTCCTTTGTTGCATTCCGTTTATGTTTTACAGCTAATGCAGCAGCAGGAGTGAACTGTTATTTTGGATTGTTCACACTATCCTTGTGGCCTCGATCTATATATAGCTGCACTCTGTGCTAAGAACCAAAGCAGAGAGATAATACACATAGACTCCTCTTTCCTACGTTTAGAAAGATCAAATCTTCTGCTAGAGAGTATCCATGGCTCCATACGAAAAAGAAAGCTCACACTCAAGCAGTGATTTTGAGACAAGTTTATCCGAAGACGTTCCCCAAGACGAAATCCCCCCGGCAGTGATTGAGGCCGAGGATGACAAAACAACATCGTCTGGTATGAGCACTATGGTGAATATGCAAAACCCAGCTGATGTCGTTGGTGCGGATCAGACACTACATGTGGCTCCGTTGAGTATGGTTCCCATGAGACACCAAGAAGCTCCTACTCCCTTAAGAGGACAGGAAGCTCCTATACCGGCATGGTTGAAGGGGCACGACTTTTATGTGGATGGGGACTGGAAAGCATTCCACACCACTAGAAGTAATGGGCACAAAGATTGGGTCAGTATTTTCATCTAGAAATTCCTGTATTCTTCTTATTTGCTGACATATGCATTTTAGTTAGTGAATAAATAGTTTACAGAATAAAAAATATCTTATTTTTGACAGAAAATGTTAAATTGTGTAAATTATTCATAAAGAAAATGTTGAGAAGCATATTTATTATGATAGAACAGATAGATTGAATGATTCATGCTTTTTAAAAGTTTAGAATCCAATATGTTGAAGGTATTATGATGTCGATTGCTTAACCATATATCGCAGTTCTTATGCATAGATACTATGTTATGTTACCTAGGTGCTCAAGAACTAGACTTATTCAACATAAATTCATTGCCCGGTCAAGCCTCAGATGAACTTATAGCAATATAGCAAACAGAATATAGCAAAGTAAGTATTGCACCTTAGGGCTGAAGTTAGGAAAAATTATTCAGGTAGTATGAAGGCATTACAAAATTGAGTTTAGTTTGTCATGCATGTAATGGAATGAGTATGCAAAACTAGATATCGAGCTATATTTTTGTGTGGGCTCTTGTGAAAATTTATATCCTTGATGCACATCATACTCTATATTGGATTTTTTTTTTTTAGCAGTGTTTTTGTTTAGAAAAAAAAAACTAGGTAAGAACTAGATCAATTAGTCTTGGTTAACTATTGATGATTAGTAAAGTGCATCTTCAAGGACTTCACTTCTTGTGCATCTTCAAGGCTTTCACTTCCTAATACATATCCAAGAATGCATACACTGAAATACAAATCAACTGAAATGCATACTTTTTTGTGGCATCATCATAGGTTGGAATGCATTTTTTTTTTGTGGCATCGTCATAGGTTGGAATGCATATTTTTTGTGGCATCGTCATTGGATATTCTAATTAATGTGCAAGAAAATTGTTGTATATTGCATTGGTCGTTCACGGTGTATTGGATCCACCATCCAAATGTCTCTATTGTTGCATTTGCTACTGGAAAGACTTGCCATTGTACACCATTTACCATTTTGATTTAGATGCTAGCCCTCTGCTATATCCCTTCCTTTCCCCTCTCCCCTATATCAAGTTGTGACATCTATTGCATGCCCATTCACCTAGCTGATACATTGATTTTGTCTAGCAGGAATATAACCACACACTAGGCACTGAACTTGTTTGTCATTTTCATGCTGCTGTTACCGTCAAATTTTCGTAGACAGCTTCACCCTAATTTGGCAAATATAATGTGCATTTTGTACTGATGAATATTATTTGATTATACATTATTGGTGTCCCTACAGGTCTCCCGGGCTCATTTTCTATTCATAATCTACAATAATGACTCTAAATATGTGTTCAACATTAGCTTCCTGATTAATTGATACATATTATATGGATCATTGTGTGAATGGTTATGGGCAGCTACCTCATGACCAATATTTTGCACTTGGTTAATTAATACATAGAAAACTAATCCATCCGAGTTTTGTGAATATATACCAAGTCCATATAACATCTCATTGAGGGATGTGATATGAATACTAGGCATATTATGGGGATATTACTTACATTGAATACAACCTTCTAATTCAATTCTTGGATGACCAAGATGATATGGATGGAGAGTAGCATAGCTTTACTTCGTATGATTGATGTAAAACTTGAGACTAATGCCAAGTAGTGTTTCTCCTTGTAGACTTACACTCATAGGGAGTACTGCACAAAGTTCCGTTCAAAACCTGAAGTGGAACTGTTCTTGAATTCCAAAGGAACAACTAACGGCCTATTCAAAGGGAGAAAACTTCGAAGGAAGGTAGCCAAGTGTTCTCTTTTTCAGAAAATTGTGCCATGAATATGCATGCATTTACAATCTTTTTGTATATTCCTAGACATGTGCTTTCAAGTTCCAAGTTTACCGAAATTATGAACTATTTACAGTAATTTTTTAGAGTATAAGTCTACATTAGCCAAAACTTCAAAATACAAGTATGCCCACTGCAATTTTATATCTTTTATATATTCCGTACATATGCATATACATGGTAATCTATATTTATTTCCATACAATATATTTGATTCATCCATATTTTTTGTCTATGCAGAAGACAGCTGGTCTAGATGGTCATGGCTCTGGTACACTCTTCAACTATATATAGATAAATATGCTTTACTTGAAAAACTATTTTGATCTGTGCGGCCATTAGTTTTTGTAATGAAGATTAGGAAATGTGCATTGCATTGAAATAAGTTAAACATGCCACTGTTAATTTTACTAGCAAATTTATTCATGAAGTGTCTACTATTCATTAAGGTACTGAAATGAGGTTTCTGATCAAAAATATTATGATTAACCCAATATTTGGTATACAGGTACAAGTAAACCTACCAGAGGAAGAAAGGCTGCCAACAATACCAGAGGAAACAAGGTTTTAATAAGTAATCCAAATCGTCCAATGAGGCAACAGTTGCCACCAGGTTTCCTGTAGCTTTTGAATTATGTCAACTTTCTGGAGAGGAATAACAGCATATGGTCTTGTACTATGCTATAAACTATGTATTGCCATGTTTTCCATAAGAATAACTGCATAAATCGTATCGAACAATATGTTGTGAAGGAACTATCTTTGCAAGTTTGTATCCTTAAACTGGATGTCATGTTGTTTTATTGAACACTCAATATTGTTTGGTGGAAGTTATGTTTGTTCTGTGGAAACTGAGAAAATATCACCAGTTGGATGGTTTACATGATTAGTTTGAAGCTGCTCCATGAATTAGATATTTTTCTATGCCTCAAGCCTGAGCTGTGCTCATTATTTTGATGAATTTACGTTAGTTATATGCTCGTCCCAAGATGTGAGACCATGTTGAGGATACCCTAGGCATTCTCTACTGGTGGTGTTATGGTATTTCCAACTTATTTTGAGGATCTGAGTTCGGCTTGTGATTCTATTTCATGTCTATTCTTTTTTCAAAATGCTGGACCATGCCATAATGGGGCAGATCGAGCACCACGGCTGGCTCTGGAGAGTGACCGATGAGGTTTCCTTTTCGGTGTGTTTGGCAAGCGATAGGAAGGGGAATGGGAGTTGAAGGAGGGCTTCAGGATGGGAGTTGGACTTTTGGTCTCAGTCTCTTGTTTGACTTGTGATGGGAGTTAAGATAGTGAGTTTAAGAGCTAATATTATTTTACTGTTTGGTTAGTGGGTTTAGAAGTTGAGAATTGAAACATAAGTTAGGCTGAACAGTGGAGATGTAAACACACAACTGTCACTCAATTATCACCCCTGCCTCTGAATAGATATTGGTGGGAGTTCATCCCCAAACTCTCATTCCTTATCTTTTCAAAATTCCCACTCCCACGAAACAAACAAGAAATTTTTGAGCCTCTACCTCTGAATAGATATTGGTGGGAGTTCATCCCCAAACTCTCCTTCCTTATCTTTTCAAAATTCCCACTCCCACGAAACAAACAAGAGATTTTTAAGGCTCTACCTCTGAACTCCATCCAATGGTAAGGTCGTATGAGGCCGATCGGTCTGGGTCTGAGTCCGAGTCCGTGTAGGTATATGTGTCGCACAGGCGAGGACCATTTGGGCATGAGGTCCCGGTTTTGTGTCTAGTGCAGCGGATAGGAAAATTATGCCATCCTTTTCAATAATGAAAGAATAACACCACCACCCGTGATCATGTACCTAAATTAAGAGGACACTAATAGTTGATATATGAAAAATGAAAACAACCAGAGAATATATATGTCAGTACATAAGCAAAAACCATCAGTGACAACAAATTGGTTACCACCTTTACTTACGACAATCCTGGCCGAAATCCAAGGGCCTTGCCTTTCTTTCTCTTCCTTCTCTCTCTTATTAGCTCCCTCCTGTTCATGTCAAGTGGACGGCTAGCTTGGCTGCTCATCTTTCTGCCAATTGCGTCTCGACTGCTAGGACTAGTTGCCTTTGGACTTTTTAGCTAGGCACCACCGTTACCCCCCCTTTCTGTTGCAACGTTTGCAATTTGATAGTAATCCTAACGATTAGTTAAATGAAGATATTTGCTGAAGAAATCGCTCGGCTACAAAATTCAAGACATCCTTCCCTCTTAACACATAGGACCTTGACATCCTAGCACAACGCTTGCCGCTGCCAATGCAAGCTTCACTCGACGCCACCCACCATGCACCACCCGTTTGATGTCGTCACGCCGTCGTCCTGTGTTTGGCACCCTCTCGCCTCGGGGCCGGTCACTGTGGCACCGTACTTCGCAATGCCTGGGTCATGCTCGCTACACTAGTTCTAGCTGGCCACGCGTTGCCCACCCACGTGACCTTCAGCAGAGCTCTTGTAACATCTGGCATCTAAAATTCACTTCTAACTCAATCCATCCATGTAGAGTTTATGTATGTATAGCATCTTTCTTATATTTTTATCTTTATTTTATGTAAAAAGGTTAACTTGATGTGATATGTTCGAAACACTAAGGTTTATATGCTGGCTTTTACCCACCTAAATGACCAATGTGGTATTAAACTACTACACAACGCATCTAGATCATATAGGTCAACACCACTACTAGACTGCTAACAGGCTAGAGTATTGCATTCACCTTCCCTTAAGTGTTGATGCCCCTGATAGCACACCGTATACACGACAGATGCCTAAAATCATCCCTCGGTGCAACAGCCATGATCCACATGCACATGTGTGGCGAGGGTTGTGCTCTAATACCACATGTAGCATCTTGTGTCCAAAATCCGCTTTAGCCTAGCCCATTTATGTGGCTGGCCCACATATATAACACATCTTTTATATTTTTGTCATCGCTTTGTGTAAAAAAGTTAATCGGAGGTGATATGTTTGAAACTGCATGCAAAGGTTTATATGCTAGCCCTCACGCAAAGGATCGTATAGGCCAATACCACTACTAGACTGCTAACGGACTAAGGTATTATAACTCCCAAGCACTTAGGCTCCCCATACACCAGCCCCTCCCCCTCCCATCACCACCACCTCCGCACGCCCTCTAGCTTGGTGCCATGCTCAGCCTCCCGGCGCAGAGAAGAAAGAAAATTAGGAAGCTTGGAGTTTGAAGAAGCGGGAAAGGATCGGAAGAACAGAGAGAACGGTGAAAAATTATTGTTTGAACCCATGTATGATATTGTGCTCCGGGGATGTTGTTTCTTGGCATGTGCCTATCCTATGTGGAGTGTGACAGAAACTACGTTGCAGTGTTGCATTGGGAGTAGCCTTAGGAATTATTTTTCACGACTTCCCCGTGCATGTTTTCATTTTGACCTGCTACTTCTTTTTGTTTGGTGACTTTGGTCGAGCTACTCGACTTTCTATGTTGTGCCACTCGAGCGATTTAGTTTCTTCGATCAAAAAACAAAAACCAAGAGCATGCTTGTTTCAGCTTTTGACTCGATATTATGTCTTCAAAATATAGAGCTGAAATATATAGTCTGATTCCAAGTCGAAAGCTACCTCTATCGCTAGTATCCACAATCTGGCCTAGAGATGCTTCTATGATTCTGATAAATGACTTTTTTGTTGTTGTTCATAGAAGTATTACAGACTTTACACACTTGTTCTACGTCAAAATCAATCCATAAGCTAGGATGGCAAATAACCATAGCTTTCGAGAAACAAATTTTGAAGAATCCACTTTTGTAGCCACAATACAGAATGACCTTCGAAGAACCCACAACTGAAGAAAAAAGAACAGGCCTTAAAACAGACGCCTACTTTTCAAAGGCTGCTCTTCCGAAGGCTAGCACCCCTCTTGTATGTGCTTTTGGAAAAGTCACGGTAAAAACAAATAGTCCGTTTGTACTCTACCAAGGTGAGTTGGTAGACAATTTCCTGACAGACATTTTTCCATTTAAAAATATTTTTTGTGCCACACAATCTAGCACTAGATTTATTGGTAGCAAGTACGTCCTCACTTTGGATTTTTGCCGGTAGACTTCTGCCATAAAAGTTGAGTTGTTGTGGTGTGGCATCGACGGGCATGCTGGCGGCCTCCTCCCTGGCGTGACGCTCAAAAATGCTACATGGCCGGTGTCTGACAGCTTCCAAAAAAATTCGGATGCCCACAAAGCTTCATGGTCTTTTCCGCTCTCTCAACATGCTGTTCCTGAGAACCGAGCACCCGCGTTCAAGACTTGGCCACCACGCCCACCCGCGTTCGAAGGCCTCAGCGCGCGTGCTCACCGGAGATTTTAACCCTCAGTTGCTTCTGGGATGAGTCCCGAGTTAGCTATAAAGTACGCATACATGTGCGCGTTTAGCATGATTGTACGTGTTCTTACACTGAGAGTTTAGGGACCTCTAATATATCTTTAGACCAAACCCAACAGGTTCCCTTCGCTGTCTAGATTTCCGTCGTGAAGGGATTCTCGTTTACTTCAGCGCTTTCAATAGATTCACTTCACGGTTCCCTTCACGACGGGATTTTCAGAGTCATTCCTTTCAGGACGGGATTCTCTCTCCGTTCCCTTCGCGATTCTCCTCGAAGGGAAGCTGTTGGAGATGAGAGGAAATAAAGGGAATGAGAACGGGGAAGGGAATCGGGAAGGGAACGAAATGAAGGGAATATGATTGGGGGTAGTCTTAACGTGTGTAGGACACACACGAATGTGCATGTGTGAGGCGTGAATGTGGTGTGTGTGAGTCGTGTGCATCTTCAAATATACTTAAAAAATATGATATTTCTTCTACCACGAAAAGGGATACGTGTTAGAGTATATGGTAAAATCTAGAAGGATCCTACTATTATGATAGGATATGATTAGAGTATTATAAATAACTGGAATTTAATAGGATTTGTTAGGATTTTGATCCCATATTTTTATCTTATCTCTACAAGGCTTCTTGCCCTCTAATCCTATATAATCCATCCTTGAGGCTCAAACAATACATCAACTACATTAAGCTAAGTTACTACTCTTTCATGGAATCAGAGCTGGTGCCGCTCCTGAGCTGCCACCTCCACGGCTTCCACCGTGCCACCCCTAGGAGATGATCCAATCTCTATTATCTCTCCCGGAGGCTGCACAATCTGTAGTTTAGTCATGTCGTTGATCCACAGATTAGCCAACAATTAGAACTTTTCCTGATCATTTTTAAATTAGGTTTTCTCTACTTTTTCCTGATTAGTTGATCTGCCAACCCATCGATGTTCCTCACCTACAGACTTGACCACCTCGGCTTCAACCTCTCCGACGCCTCATCTCCTTCAATGATGCCACAGCATGACGCGGTGCGCTCATCGACATGGCCCTCAGCTGTAGCCTTCCGAATGCCCCGTCTATCATGGTCATCATGTCAGAAGGGTGAGGTGTGATGAGTATGGTGGTGCACGGTGTAATGAGTAGGAAGGGTGAGGACTAAGGAAGAAGGGGAAATGCTAATAGGGTGGTAAATGTTGCACAGCACCGCCATGGCATGGGCGTCGTGGTATAGGTGTGATCATAGGGATCATCTGTAGAAAGTGTGTGTATAGCGAGGGTGTGGCTATGTTGATGGGGGTAGCCCCTTCATCTTGCCATCAGCAATGGTGTCAACGAGCACAGAGATTGGAGTGGCGGCACAATCGAGAGGCGGAGGTGGGGACTGAGAAGGGTTCAGGCGAAGGATGCAGCAGTTCTACAAGGCCACGAAATTGTCAAGCACGCGCTCAGGGTTTGAGATGGGGAGGGCAAGCATGGACTAGAGAAACAAACCACAACTACATTTTTTAATTAGTAGAAATAGCATAGATATGACAATGTGAACAAATCGATATATATACAACGACATCTCCATAGCCATCAACCCAGTGAGGTGGGAGATATCCTCTACGGAAGAGGCTTCCTAACATTGATATCCTCCTGAAGGAGCTGCAGGAGATAGAATCCAACAACATGCTAATTAAGGGCTTTAAGCCAGGTGCCCCATTATTCCTTTGCTTTTCATCATCCTAGTAAATCTCCAGAAAGGTGCGGACGGGCATCTAGCCCAGTAGCAAACCTCCAAGGGGTGGAGGGAGCCGGCGGGGATTGATCCCCTGTCCCGCATGGCCTCTAAAGTAAGCCGGGCGAGCAGCCTTGATCTAAAAAAAAAATCGCCAGAAAGGCTCTGTGGTATGGCGATATCCATCAGCTGCAAGGCAATAGTCGTAATATAATGGCATCATTGCTGTGATCAGGTGCTGAGAGCGAAGACATTTATTTTCAAAGCTATTCCTGTAACACACAATTGTTTCCTGATTACATCGAAGAGACATGAAGCCAACCTTGCTGCAAATTAGAAAGTACTAGAAATGCGGCGTGGCTACTGACCCTCGTTTCATAAAATCATATATAGGCATGAACAATTTAACATATAAAGTTTAATAAACTAATAGCTCCTATAGATAATATTTCACAAAATGTTGATCTTGCAATGGAATCGTTGTTCATCAATAGTGCTTTGCGTTCTGGACATACAGAACCAAGAATAGAATTTGATCAAAGCTTGTAGTGATCAATGTAGTATCAGGCACTCACAATGTGGTACAGTTAGTATGAAACATGATACTGGTTACAAAAAAATTTGGTTTTAGAAATACATGAGTAATCTGCCAAGCCTGATACTCTAGAGGACCTGGGAAATCCGATGCTTTAAACTTCTGCAGGAACTCTAAGGGCAAAACCATAGATACTGCACGTCTGCCAAGTTGTTTAAAGGAAAACAAAAGGTGAAAAACTGAAAATAAATTTATGTTCAACCTTTTTAATTCAAGACAAAATTGATTCCCTAAAATTCTAGATACATAAATGCAGGGCTATGAAACCAACAGTGAGCCAACAATGCCAGTCAATAGTAATCTCCGCCTTGGAGTATCAGGGATAAAAAAAATAGAACCTGTAATAAGTAAATCAGTCGTATTTGTGCGGAGCTAATGAAGAGAAAGACAGGCAATTTTTTTAAGATAAGGACATGCAGTTAAGAGATATTATAGATAGGATAGCTGATTTTTTTAATAAAGGAAACGAGTTCCGGCTTTTTGCAACGTTCAGTGCATACAACCTAAGTTCATTATTACAAAGCTTCAGTATTATGTAACCAAAGGGTAGTGATTAAAAACATTAAAAACATAGCCTATAATATACGACCATCTATTCTTGACGAAGACTTGCATTACCACTACCTCCAAACAGCCATAAGCCTTCATGATATACTCCCTTTCTGATTCCTTTTGTAGCAGCCTCTAGAAGCGCAACTAAAATGTACCCCTAAAAATTCCCTGCATTATAGTAAAAGAAGTTTTTTTTATTAAAAATATTGTCATTACGGCATAGCCATATGGACCAAAAGATAGCAGCCACATCTACAAGGAGTGATATATTATTAGCTACCCTTGATCTGAGCCAATCTCTAATAATATGACTTATGCTTCTAGGTTTCTTTATTCCCAAGGTAATAGTGATTATATGCCAAATTGACCTAGCAAAATGACACTAAAAAAAGATGTTGAATGCTTTTGTTCTGATTACAGAAGCAACATTTGAGGCTACCTTTCCAATTTCTTTTGGCCAAATTATCTTGATCAAAATAACACCTCTACATAAGTACCACAAGAATACCTTGATCTTGAGTGGAAGCTTAAGCTTCCATAGGGCCTTTGCTGTGACGGAAATGGGTAGAGATATCATTTTATTGTACATAGAATGAACTAAAAATAATCTATTCTCATGCAACCCCCATTTAAAGGTATCCCATCCGTTGCATAATTGGACATGTAATAGTTTCGACACTATATTATGTCAAGCAATTAATTTATCCCTAATAATAGGTCTACGGAAAGAGAGGTTTAGCAAAAAGGAACGTATAACTTCCGCCACTGTTTTGTTTTTTCCTATGCAAATCATGTATGGTCTCATGGAGTATTATAACTCCTTCCATTATGTTTCGACCAGGCATAAAGGCAGTCTGAGAGGGACTAATAATTTTTTCAGCCGTCGTACTAATCCGATTAGTAGCAACTTTAGTGAAAATTTTAAAGCTGACATTAAGGAGGAAAATCGGGCGATATTCTTGAATCTTTAGTGCATTACTCTTTTTAGGAATTAGAGTAATAACCCCAAAATTCAGCTGAAAGTAGATAAATTCCCATGGTGAAAGTCCTTGAATAAAGCCATGAGATCATCTTTGATCGTTTCCCAGAAAACTTGATAAAATTCTGCAGGGAAACCATCCGGGCCTAGAGATTTATTATGCTCCATGTGGAAAATTGCCCTTTTAACCTCATCCTCTCTGAACGGGGCGGTAAGGATATTATTTTCGCTTTCACTCACTTGAGGGATATCACTAATCTTGATTCATCCATCGCAAAATTATTATTATCCGGTTTGCCAAATAGGCCTTTGTAATACTTTGTGATATATTTCTTAAGGTTTGCCTCTCCAATTACGATTTCATCCTCATGTTCCAACTTGTAAATCATTGTCTTTCTATTTTTACCATTGGCCACTAGGTGGAAGAATTTTGTATTATTATCTCCCTCTAGTAGCTCTTTGACCTTAGCTATTTAATACCATTTGAGCTCTTCTTCTCTTAGCATGTGAGCTAACCTTTCATTTAGGTAATGCTTAAATACTATTTCATTAGGCGTCAAAGGATTATTCTCTGCTCTTTTATCTAGATCATTTATCATTGTGGTTAGCTGTTGCTTTTCTTTCTTGAGGATGCCTGAAGTATGTTTGGCCCAACCTCTCAAGTACTATCAAAGGGTTCTAATTTTTTGTTGCCATTTTTCAATGGCATTATTCCCTCTATGCTCACTTTGCCAAATATTGGTAACCATATCAAAGAAATCATCTCGAATCAACCATCCTAAATCAAATTTGAAAAGGGGTTGTGCGCTTAACTGGGTGGAAGCCCCAGTGCTGAGCAAAAGGGGTATGGTCTGAACGGGACCGATCAAGAGCCTCAACCTTGATTTTTGGATACTTAGTTTCCCACTCAGACTCATAAGAACTCGATCTAGCTTCTCAAAAGTCAGAGGATCCAGTTCATTGGCCCATGTATATTGTCTACCCATCTAGATCTCAAAAGTCAGAGGATCCAGTTCATTGGCCCATGTATATTGTCTACCCATCATTTCAATCTCTCGTAAATCTAGCGTGTCAATTATTGTATTGAATAAACGAGGCCAACAGGGATCAAAATTGTCATTATTTTTGTCCTCAGGACGTCTCATAATATTGAAATCCCCCCTATGATCATAGGGTATGTTTCCAAACTAGAAACATGAGCCATTTCAGTGAGAAAATCTGCTTTGGAATCGTCTTGAGCTGGCCTGTAGACCGCATATAATGTCCAAGTGAATCCATCTTCTCTATTTTTAAAAAGGAATTTTGAGTAAAAATCCCCTTCAACTATGGAACCAATGTCAAAAACAGAGGCATTGACACTAATAATCATTCCCCTTGATCTCCCTCGTGGTGGCATTACATGCCACAAATAATCCAAAACACCACAGAAGTGATTAAGGGTTCAAGCAAGAAAAGAACTTCTACCAGTTTCCATAATAGCGAGAAAGTCAATATGTTGTTTTTTTACTACTTCTGAAATATAGTTATGTTTAGCCAAGTCTCCTAGACCTCTGCTATTCCAAAATATACCTTTCATCGGATATGAATTTTGGACGGAGTATTTGGCTTCTTAGGCAAGCGGGGTACCTTACCTTTTTTCTTGTAGGAATTGGACTTTTTCTTTCTAGGGATCGCATTTAGATCATCACAAACATGGTCCAAATTCTCATTATCAAGAACCTCAGTTAAATCATGGAATATGTGACTGAGGGTAGCATCAAGTCCATCCATAACATCCTCATCCTCTAAGTCATAAGGATCCTGAGTCTTGCTATCATGTTGAATTCTACCTCTAGCTCTCGGTGTTTTAGCAGCGACAGAAAGACGATCTAGCTCTATGTTTTTAATAGAAATAACAGAATGCATAATAGATCTATCATCTCTACCCATAGAAACACCTAAGTTTTTAATGTTCGAAGAAACAACATGATTAGGTAAAGAAAAGAAGGACAAATTATGCGTACCTCCTTCTAGATTTCGCTTCGCTGCTAAACGCTTCGCCTTGGTCATGGAATCTTCATCACCCAGAGCAAGTAACCTCCTGCTAGAGGCACGCCAAGCCACCATGGAATCCTCTAGGACCATGAACAAATCACCCGGGGACTTCCCCTCCTGAGCATATAACTCTGTAATGGCCGCTTCATCAAGGCCATCCACTAATGGAAGCACAACTAAAGCCTCGATCATCTCAATATTTTTCAAATTGGCCCGCACACCATTTTGCTTGCAAAGAGTCTGCAACTGTTGTCTTGAGAATGTACTGAGCACAGATCTCCTGAGGTGCTCACAGCCCTCAGCCACACCAATCTTGATAGGGGAAGAACGGCTTGAAGCACCCGATGGCTATGCAAACCATCGTTAGCAATTACCTTGACACCATTATCATCGACGCTTTCATCTGCCAGCATTTCAGCTGAAAGCAAGGGTGCTGCCTCAGTCCAGGCATCACCCAGGGGAACTAACAGAGCGTCATCCAGGAGACTCGAGACAGGATATAACAAGGAGGCCTGAGCTTTGACAACAGCTAAAATGTCCGCCTACTTGGCAGAGAGCCCTAGCAAAGATGCAGTGGCCACTGCAGCAACCGAACCTCGGTGAGCCAGCACGAGTGGAGCACCTGAAAAGAATGTGGTGTCCAGGGTCGCGCGTAGTGTGACGCGCAGTGCCGCATGAGGAGAAGTGGCAATGGAACCCCGTTGAAGAGGCACAGCAAGGGCATATAAGGAGGACGAAGCTGCAGTAGGTGGTGCATTTCTGGACAAGGTGGAAGATCCAATGTCGGAAGATCAGTACCAAAGCTACAGCACCATCTCCACCCTTCGCTGAAAGAACACCCTGCAAGTCACCTTGAGCTTGACTGGTATCATGAGGTGAAGGGATCAGTGCATGTGTATATCAAGGTTCAGCTGATATGATCTTTTATGTATACTCGGGAGTCAACATGTCCTGCTAGGGACCGCTATTGATTTCAATTTGGAAAGGGTTTTCGAGTTGTAGCCATTTGTACATGAACCTAACGGGTCACACACTTAATGGGTTGGAACAAAACATGTGAATTGGATTCGTATGTGGGTTTTGATTGGATTGTGATCCATGAGAAGTTAGAGTCCTAAAGGGTTTCCAATGTGGGAACCCATTGGCGAGCTCTATATAAGGAGAGGCGTGGGTAGGGCATGCTAAGGTTGAGCCACTCTGAAACCCTAGCCGCAGCCTTCCACGATCTCCCAAAACGCTAGCCACGTGTGCGGTGCTAGCACATCGGCTCTTGGCATTTCTGCCCAATACGTGTGGATACCGTAGAGGCATTGTTGCTATTGCGGCACTGATCTTCTTGACGAGTTGAATGCAACATGTTCGGGACTGGTCACCAACCGTGGTCAAGGAGCACGACCACCTGCTCAGAGTTAGTCGAGGAGAGCACGCCCACCTGCTCGGAGTTGGTCGAGGAGTGTGACCACATGCGCGGGGCTGGTCGCGGATCTGATCGAGAAGCTGCTCAATGAGTTTGACGCGCACGATGTTGAATCGGTCTACTCCAACTCTTCTTCTGCTGCACTGTGCGTCGAGCGGTAACAATCTATGATCTCCTACTAGCATGATTTACTAGGTGAATGCGGTAGAAATTTTTATGTTTTAGGCTAGTGTAGCCTGCCCGTTCCCCAACAGCAAACTACAATAAAATAGAAGAGACCTGGGAGCTGAACTACTTGGGATTCAAGGTAGCACTATTTCAGTGCCGTTGAGTACATGGAGCAAAGGGCGTCACTAATGATTTTGTTCACTCAAAGAATGATGCTTTTCTAGGCTCTAGTTATATGCTCCCCACTCAATGTTAACCGGTTAACTAAAGCTCCAGTTGATATAGTATATTAACCTTGAAAAAAATTGATTGCTTTAAATAGTTCATACCACTCACTTTGCAAAAATTTTAAGCAAGCTCCCAATAATATTTGGACAGCCAGAAATACCTTCATGTCACCAAGAAAGAGAGCTCTCTAGCTAGTTGTAGTTTCTTGACCTCACTTTAAAAATCTAGCTAGGCTAGGATGTATGAAAGTGAAGCTGAAGATTGACCATTTATTTACTACCAAAATCCATGTGATACTTAAGTGTAAGTCAAACCCAAAAATATGTTTGAGTTTTATTTTACTCAACCTAACTAGCTTAAAATTCTATTGAAATGATCAAACTTGAGCTCAAATTAGATCGGGGACATGCTTTATTTATTTATTTTAGGTTTGCCCATTTATATATATATTGCTTAAATTAGGAAAGCCTTTGAATCTATCTTGTTCTTAACCTTGATTCATTTTCTTTCCTCTAAAAAACCATGGGGTATAAAAGGATTGTCACCCCTAAGAAACCACAAGAACAAAGGATACTCACACTAGAAGCCACCCCAGCACAAGATGGGGCGCATAGGAGCCCAATCCCGCACCCAACGTCCTCCTCTGGCAACAGTGAAAGCCAAGGTGGTATCACAGCCCGAACCCTGTTCCATGAGAGCAGGAGAGCCGACGTCGGGCAAGTAGCTCCGAATACGATCCCACCGAAGAGGTATTAATTTGAGTCAATGCATTTTATACTTCTTAAATAGAGGAATATTTTTTGTTTATGTCAATTTCCCTTGTTTTCTCTCTAGATGAAGAAAGTGCACTCTCCAAGCCAAACAACTGGTAGTGGTGCACGAGTCTGAAAGCCAAGGACATAAACACAGTGGCTGACGGATAAGGTTATTGTCATGGGAATCGATGTTGATGAGCTGTCTATAGATGAAAAGGCATTGAATAGATTACAGAGGGTTGCATGGCTCATTGCTCGGGAGAGGGTGCCAATAACGACTAAGTTCTATGACCTCAGTGATGAAAAGAAGAGGGACTTGTTCGATAATGTCGTCAAGAAGTATCTAAAGTACCGTAGAAACATGAGTGAGCAATGAAAGCGATCGTGAAACTTCACCGAAGCTTTAAGGGCAAGCTGTTAATCAATACTTGGCTAAAGGGGTGGCACCCTTCGAGAGCTACAAGCACTTGAAAGAGGAAGATTGTGATGCTTTTGTGTAGATGAAGAATTTAGAGTAGTTCAAAAAGGAGTAAGGAGAAGAAGCAGCTTCGGGCTAGGAACAAGCACAATCATAGGACCGACGCAAGCGGGTACATGAGGAAAAGGGTGAAATGGCAGGAAGATGATGAAAAGTTAACCAGAAGGCCATGAGAATCCTTGGTTGCAATTGTCGGGACAATCACAGTCATATTTACGTAAATGGGGTGAGCTATCCGAAAGCAGAGAAATCACATTTAGAAATAGCGAAACCCAGTCAATTGCTAACAAAATGAAAGAAAAGGAAGTCAAAGCTAGCCAATGTTTTTTCACTGGGGTCAGGAAACATGATGTTCTCTCAACGGCGCTGGAAAACCCGGAGCACCCAGGTTGAGTGCAAGGTGTGTCCAATTCCCAAGGCTAAAAATACAACTTTCCTGAAGACCTCGGAATGCACAAGAAGAAGAAGAGGCTAGGTGTAGAGGACGTGGATGCATTGACGTAGAACATCAGCTGAAAGTTTGTGCAAATATCATGCAAACGCTTGTAGTACAGGGAATAAAGATTTCCATCCCAGTGGAAGCTAGCCCCAGAACTGCACGGAAGAGTAGTTGCGCCTCCAAGAAGGTCAATCAACCAGTAGCCACCATGATTGTACCAGATACAATTGACCTACTAGAAGGGTCCACACCCTGCAGCCTTGTAATTAGGCCTGGTGTGTATTACATCGAGGTTCCAAGGGGCCAGGTCCTGATACGTATTGGCTGTGTCGTGGTTACGGTGGACATGCTACATAGCAATACCATCGATCATGTGTTGGAGCTCCCCTCGAATGATGATGTCACAACTCTAGGTGAATGTCTTTGTCAAAGGATCCAGTACAAGAGGGGCGAGATCATGGTCTATAGTGCATCGATGTCTAGACGAGCTTAAAGTGCACAACCACCTCACCCCTCACTTCCAGAGAAGGCATCCTCCAGTGAAGCCGGCTTTACTTCCTTCTCCTCCTCCACAGAAGCCGACTGCACTATCTTCTCTTCCGCATTAGGTAGTCTCGCTTCCAGCTCCAATTCTATCTCTCCCAAAGAGCCCAAAGAAGAAGAAAAAGCGAGCCAAGAAGAAAGGCTCTAAGAAGCACCTGCTGAAGAGGTCGAAAGCCATTGTACCGGCGAAGAAGTCCACGGACATTGGAGGAACGTGGACTAGTGCCAGCACAAAATTCCAATATAGGAAGCCCTTGATGACGGTAGATGACCTAATAAGGGCAGGGCAAGCATGTGTCAACCTGCATAATTACTACATGCAGATTTCTAGAGGCACCAATGCTTAATCCATAGTCGTACAGTACAAACGATGACACTTCTTAACTGAAGATAGCTACTTCCTTGTGAGTTGCAATGACTTATATGACCTCTTCAACCTTAATACCATGGATGTATCGTTATTACGGATCTTCACATTGTAAGTCCCTTGAAACTGTACATTCATTAATTAATACCACTAAGTCTTAAATCTAACTATATTCTTATTTGTAGACACATGATCAAAGAAACAAAGAAGAACTAGGAGCCCATCGGATTTTTTTGACCCTAAGGCCATTACAATCTCGGTCATCCAACTTCATAGCGTCCACGCTATGGACTATATGGCCAGGGTAATACAACAATATTCCAAAATGGACTACCTGTTGGGCGCCCACAACACCGGTGGCCACTGGGTCTTACTAGTCATTTGCCTCAAGTGGAAACTGGTGTGGTACCTAGACTCATCAAGACCAGTAGGACCAAAAGTCAAACATAAAGAGCATGATTACAGCGTTGTAAAAGATTAATCAATGTGTAAGTTCTATCTGGCTTAGTTTACATATTTAACTTTTCTAACATTCAAATGTTCTCTAATCTGTCGCTCTTTATACAGGGCTTTTAACAAGTACCTTCAAGCTAATCCTAACTACAACGCGAAAGACGGTCACAAACTAACACACAAGGCCGGGTTCACAGTAAATACTATCAAACATATTACCAAATGCTCTTTGTTGCTGCTTTTTTTCCTTTTCATCTAACAGTAAAAAAAAATTCAATAGTGCCACCAATAACCACTGGATAACGCCTGCGGATTTTATGTCGCATGGAACATGCTCCTCACAATCTGAGTAAAGGATATAAAATCCCCCGATGTAAGTTCAATACAAGATTATTCGTACCTAATTTCAGTAATTAGTTTAATTCCATGATAACATGAGATTGGTTACGTGTCATATTATGTAGTATTTTTTAGCTTGTTTTTTCGACGATGGTGCACTCCCGAAGATTTGACAACAAATTGTCGAGTTTATAATGTCTGAAGTCATCAATCCACACGGCGAGTTGCACTATAAAAACCCTAGGTTGTAAGGTCTTATGTAATATGAATTGTTTGGAACTTTATAACCTTTGTTATTATGTGATGAATTGATACAAACTTTGTAACCTTTGCGATTCTGTGATGAAGTGAGTTCTTATATAAGTGTGTTTATTGACATGGATTTGGATACATTGTTGTTGTTTGCAGGGAGAAGATGGCTGCCAAATCTTGACTATGCTACAGGATATAGCCATGAAATAGGACAATCCGTTACTTTTGTTAAGTAATAAGTGACAGGTAACCTTGTCACTTGTGTATTAATATAAGTGACGGATGAAGAGTTTACCTGTCACTTGAGTCTTAATATAAGTGACAGGTAACCTATTAACCTGTCACTTATATCTTAACATAAGTGACGGATGAAGAGGTTACCCGTCATTTATGTAAGTGACGGGTAACTAATTTACCCATCACTTATGTCTTCCTCCCCAGCACATGGGAGACGCACTTCAGTGACAGGTTACGGTTACGACCCATCACCTATGACCTCATTAGTGATGTGTCCTTACCCATCACTTATGACTAGTTATTAGTGACGCGTCCATTGTGACGGGTACAGGACCCGTCACCCATAATGGTTATCACACATCACCTATGTCATTTTTTCACGTAGTGTCTCAAAGTCATATAGTTACATTTGGCATTGTGGTGACAATTCATTTTTTTCTATTGTTAGATATAGCAATTAGTTGAAACCATATTCTTTTAAGATCAATAAAAATATTGTAAAAACAAGATTAACAACAACAACAAAATTGCTTTAAGTCTTACGAGCTGAGTGGTCACAGGATCAAAACCCAAAATTACACAACAAGTGTAGTTAGTGGGACTTGAACATCGGTGTCATACTAAGAAAACATGTCACAATAAATTGCAGTGCAAATTTTGTGTGTTTGAGAAACTAGATTAACTCAGTCGATGTGATATGACAAGTAAGAAATGGATACATTCAAACATCAATGAATTGAAGGTTGTTCCAACAAAAATGAATTGAAGGTCACATGATACAGTCACCACTAACAATTGATCGATCATCTGGTATATGCATTTATTTTTCTAGACCAATATAATGCAGAGATTCATGATCTTTCCATAATATTCCTATTGACTTGACATTACAAGTTTAGCACTACACCTCTCACTACCATAGAAAAGGCTTATGAACCCGCAGCTATAGTAAGTATCACTTCTGGTTCGTGGCTTGAAACAGCAGTGATAGTTAGACTATCACTGCCAATTTTAGCCTTTAACAGATAATGATAATATATCCACATGTGCAAAAATACTCTACCGAGAACTTTTTGACATGGGGATCTGTCTCAAGATTTCAAACTTGAGACAAAAGCCTCATACCAAAATGTTTATGGTAGAGTATATTATATATAAATCTACATTCTTAATGAAAATAGGAATAGATATTGTGAAGCTGTTGTACCAGGATCTCTTCGACGTTCCAAGTCAAAGAGTTCCTGATACAACAGTTCTGCGCAATCTGTTTTACATCTTGCGATATTTGAGTGACAACAGTCAGTCTAAATGAATGGCAAAAACACAAAAACTTGAAGTGAATGTGTTTTCTGTCATTCATTTATATCTGCCTATTGCCACAATCTTTAACACTCAAACTTGCCACTCATTTAGTTGGGGACATGGGGATATAGGGCGATGGGCTCGAGAGATAGGGTGAGGGCTCGAGGAAACAAGGGCGGCCGCGAGTTGGCTCGGGAGAGGCTGTACCCAAGGGGTAGAGGCAGCCGTAGTAGCGAGGGTGACCTTCGCACCATGTCGACTACCACTTTGCTAGGTTAGTGCATCATCTTCAGGAACAACTCGATCTAGAAGGTACATGTGGATTGGGCCCATCCATGAAATTTTGATTTTAAGCTAAGCCACGAGTTCCCCCGTGACTCCTTTTGGTGCATCGACCCCTGGAGAGCCCCCGAATTGGTTATAGGTCTCATAGAGCTCCACTCCTTCGGTTGTGGCATCTGATAATTTTACAGATGGCTTTGAGAGTTACTCTATGAAAATCCTGATTTATCCTGGAGATCGTGAGGATGCTAGACGCGCAAGACTATCGGCGAGGCAATTATCTTTTCTTGGGATATATTTGACCTTGAGTCCCATAAATTTCTTTTCTAGTTTCCTCACCTCCACGAGGTAGTCTGTCATGGTCTTATCCGAGGTTTTATACTCCTTGCTGACTTGCTTCACCACCAAGTGTGAATTCCCTTTCACGATTAGACAACGGATACTAAGAGCAAAATCTACTCGGAGATCGGTGAGTAGACCCTCATATTCGGCTATGTTATTTTTAGCTGGAAAATCGATCTGCAAAGCATATTGTAGGCTTTCTATCGTGGGAGATATTAGTATAATCCCAGCCCCCACACCTTAAAGCATGAGTGATCCGTCAAAGTGTAGAGTACATACATCCAGTAAGTCATCGCGGTTGTCCTGGGGTTGGTCGAGTTCTGTCCATTCAGCCATGAAGTCCACGAGTACTTGCGACTTGATCATTGTTTGAGGCACGAAGCGGATGTAAAATTCCCTGAGCTCAATAGTCCACATGGTGATTTAGCCGATTGCATCTCTGTTATGTAGTATCTCACCGAGTGGGAATATTGATGGTGCGGTGATCTTGTGATACTAGAAATAATGTCACAACTTCTGAGAGGACTTCAGCACAGCATACAATAGCTTCTACACTTGCGGGTAGCACACTTTAGGATCGTGGAGTACTTCGCTAATGTAGTACACTGGTTGCTTATTTTTTCTCTCATTTGTCTAGCACTAATCTTTCCACCACAAATACCCTGCTCATGGCATGAAGTCTGGCCACAATGTATAAGAGGAGATTTTCATTTGGGTTGGGAGTGATTAGCGCATGGGGAGACGAAAGATACCTCTTCAGATTTTTTAATGCCTCATTTGTCTCTTCTGACCATTCAAACTTGTTATGTTGCCATAGCAGCTTGAAGAAGAGAAATCCTCAGTCTCCTATTCGAGAGATAAAATGGCTAAGAGCTGTCATGCACCCGGTTAATCTTTGAACCTCTCGAAATAACCTGGGGGTGGCATCTTTTCAATGGCCTTGATTATCTGGGGATTGACTTCGATCGTCTGGTACGACACCAGGTAACCGAGTAGCTTCCCTGCATCGACTCCAAATGCGCACTTCTCTAGGCTCAGCGTGACTCAATTCTTAAAGGTTAGAGATGAGATCTTCATTTTTGTTTTGACGATGAGATCATTGATGTAGGCTTCAACATTCTGGTCGATTTGGTCATGCAGTGTTATCTGCATTCTTCGTTAATATGTGGCACCGGCATGTTCAGTCAAAGGGCATCTTAACATAGCAATAGATTCCAAATGGATTAATGAACAAGGTTTTATCCTCATCTTCTAGATGCATGCTAATGTGGGGATAGCCAGAATAGGCATCGAGAAGGCTTAGATAGTCGTAGCCAGAGGTGAAGTCGACTCTCTGATCTATTCACATTAGAGGGAAAGCATCCTTAGGGTAGGCTTTATTGAGATCAGTGAAGTCAACAGACATTCATCACTTACCATTTGATTTTTTTTTTACCATGATGAGGTTAAGTGAGCCATTTAGGATAATCCACCTCTCGAATAAATTCTACCTTAGTGAGCCTCTCGATTTCCTCTTTGATGGCTTCCCTCTGATCAGGTGAGAACCACCAGAGTTTCTGCTTGATCGGCTTTACGTCAGGCTGGATATCTAGTTTGTGCTCAATCACCTCCCTGGGAATACCAAGCAAGTCAAATAGTTGCCATGCAAACACATCGGCATTTGCTTGGAGGAAGGTGACGAACGTGAGTTCCTATTTGGGATCCATGTTGGAACCGATCCGAATAGTCTTGGAATGCTTTGCCGAGTCCAAAGGAACTATTTTGACTTCATTGTGGGACTTCACGACCACCTTAGGCCTCAAGTTTTTTATCTCCTTATCAGGTTGATGCTACATGTCCATGTCAAGAATCTGATTGTCGTAATGGAGACCTGCCTTGGGGTAGCCTCGAACAGTAACGATTCCCTCGGGTCCCAGGATTTTCATGCAGTGGTAAGTGTGCGTGGTGGCCATGAACTTGGCCAGAGTTGGTCATCCCAAGATGGTGTTGTATTGTTGTCTGGATGTCGATCGCGTTGAACAAAATATTTTCTGTCTGGAAGTTATCATGCTTCTCGAAGGTAATAGGGAGCGATATATGGTAGATGGGAGTGGCTGAAGATTCAGGAACTATATCATGGAAGGCTTGTGTAACCAGCTTGATGGCAAATCAGGAGATCTGCATCCCTTCAAGTGCGCCAGCGAAGAGGATGTTCATAGAAATCCCTCCGTCGATAAGCACTCGAGTGACCTTGCACTTGTTGATCGTAGGCTCTACCACTATCAGGAAGTGGTCTGGCCATATAAAATTCTCTGGGCAACCATCTTAGACAAAAGAGATCTCAACATTCGACCACTTACTGGCCTGGCGACCCTTGGAGACGACAACTAAGACTTCTAGGGCCACCTTTGGAGGCAAAACCACCAAACATGTGGTCGATCTTCCTCTCATCCGACTGAAAAGATATCGGGTCTCTATCGTCCTCACTGCTGCTAGAGCTAGAGTTCTTGCTCTGGGCCATGACATGGGTCTTCTTCCTTTGGCTGCTTTTTCAACCTCTTCTTTAGTCATCTTCTTCTAGAGGTGGCACTCATGGAGGTTGTGGTTATCGGTCTGGTGGAGGTTGCACCAAGGCTTACCATCGCATGTGCCAAAGCCCGGTGTGAAGCTTTTGCCCTAGGAAGAACTGGAGTGCTTGTCAAAATGGATGTCGAGCAGATCTGCAAAGACTTCATCAGATTTAGCTTTCTTACCCTTACCTCTCTTGACCTCATCGTCATCAAGCCTGGGTTTGAGGATGCCTGATGCCCTGGGCCTTCTCCTTGATGAAGAAGAGTGTGCCTTCAGCCTTGGCAGACTTATCAACGATCTTTATGACCTCTTTCACCATCTCGGGCTCTTTATTGGTGATGTCTTCAACACATCTCTAGCTCCTAACCCCCTGAGTGAATGCTTGGATGACATCATAGTCGCTGATCTTGGGGATGGTGTTCCAGGTGTTACTAAAGCAGGTTTCGCTCTTCATCTACTCGCAATGGTATAGATCGTTTTTCATGCTGGGGCAAACATACGTACCCTGTAAGCTAGCTCAAAAGCTCAGAACACATCGCAAAGCTGCTCCCATGAGTAGATTGTCTCTGACGATATTTTGGTCAACTTGTCCTGGCTGCCCCTTCAAGAGCTGTGAGGAGGCAATTTGTCATTACCTTCTCATCCCCGCCAACCATTTGGATGGCCGTTGTACAGATCTAAAGGAACTCAACAGGGTTCGTACTCCCATTGTACTTCTCGATTGACCTGGGGCAGAACCTAGCCTACCAGCTTACGTTTCTTAGATCTGGAGAAAAGGCTAGGCATCCATTGAAGGCATCTTTCTTAGTTCTAGCGGCCTCAGGTGCTTTACCTATGGGGGTTGGGGATTAGCGCCAGCTTGAACGGAGCTAGGACGCTCCCCCCCCCCTCTGATCAAATCATCAAGGGGTGGATGATGCCACCTCGGGTGTCCTCGAGAGTCTCCACTGTTGATAACTTCGCGCAAGTCATTTATCAGATGACCTTTGACTGGTGAGGTCCTATTGCGGTTAGCTACCCGGTTGTCATCCCGGGACGCCTTGTTCTGAGGATTATGCCTCTCTGAGTATGATACTTCTCATGACAAGGCATTATGCAATCTCCCCCGATTAGTGCTATTCCTGGCTAGGGCTAGATGGGAATTCTTGGCCTGAATGAGAACTTATTTGGTCATGTCAATCACCGAGTCCATCCAGCCTTTACCAGCTAGGGTCATCAGATCTATAGTCGGAGGATGCATGAGGGCCTCCTGTAGACTTAGGAGCCTTTCAGGCATCACAAATCTAAAGCATTGAGGTTAAGCCCCCTGCTGATGGTAAATCTTATGCCCCATTAGGGTCTAAGATCCGGGGTGGCGTGCTCCGCTATTGATGGCTGTCACCTGGACCTGGAGCCAAGGGCCCTGCACGTTCGTAGGGTCATCATCACAATTGTCTAGACCATCACCCCGTAACTGATAGCGAAGACTTCTCGGGGATAACCTCCACTAGATGAGGTGTCCACATCCTTCATCGGATTGCTCTGGATAGGTGTCTTGACAATCCATGTTGTCAGAATTTGCAGGGGAAGATCCCGACTTGCGGTGAATAGGGCATTCACAGTTGTCTTGGCAGTCGAGTAGTTCAAACTTGATGCCGTAATTCTTGGTCGTCATTGCTAGAATCGTCACCGAAGAAATCTTTGTCGAAATTCACCCGATCTATCACTGATTCGTCGTTGGGAGGGGTGAAGTTGTTGTAGAACCTCTCATCCGAGAAACCGGTTCTCGACGTAGGCTTGGGCGAAGTCGACATCATGTTATGTGTAGAATCTTCAATGCCTATTGTCATGATCGCCACGAATGGTGCCAGCTGTCGATGATTGGTGAACCGTCGATCTTATGAATTTATAAAATAGAAGAGGGATGCCTCGAGTAAGCAAATCAATAGAACACACAGAGAGGTTTTCAAACGGGTTTAGCCTCTCTTAGGATAATAACCCTACATCATATTTATCTTATATTGATCTGAGACTGTTACAAGAGGCATGGCTAGCTTAGATGGATCCAACCTAGTCGAATGGCTTCTAGTACCTTGTAGTCTTATGTCTCTTGGTGGCTCCTATAATAGCTTGCAGAAAGACTTGTCCTCCGCAGGGTCCTCAGGCTCCGTATATATAGGGGGCGTCGTACGTCTTTTGGATTCTTCCTTCCCGTTCTAGGAGATAAACTTTCATGTTTACGGAATACTCTGGATACTTACGGGTAGTTTTCTTTTGTCTAGGGATCTTTTTCCTGGAGATAGAGATTTTATGCCTCGAAAATTGCAGAAAACACTGGGGTGCTCAGATAAGATAATTATCCAGTATTCATCAATGTGCCAGTGGAGACAAGGCGCTTCGTGAACACATGGGCAATTGGCAAATTGGGACAACCTTGAGAAGTTCAATCCGGACAAGTTCGAGGGGAAGGATGTCAGCTTCCACGGGATGCATTTCTGTTGGAAGCAATCAGATCGAATTTCACTCAGCTCACTCAATCTGGCGAAAATCAGAAGAGTTTCGGACCAGCTACAGTAACTGATGAAACTGATGAACTTCAGAGAGGTTTTGCGCTGCAAACTGCTGCAACCTTTTTGGGTTTTCTCTTCTATTTATTGGCAAAATGGAACAACATGCACACCCAGAGATCAGCGATTTGCTTGCGCCATCCCACGAGCTCCGATTGGGAGGCAACTGACACGCATGAACCGCACACGCCGCGGATTCTGCTCAACAGAGACTCTGACCGACTCTTACCGAGCTAAATAATTGAAAACTAACTGAAACTTCCTACGACCTGGACTAACGAACTGCAGCAACAATTGATTAACTAGCAATCGAGTTTGTGCCGTTCGGCACCGGGCGTAGGATGTGCCCAGGGATGACCATGGGAGTGGCTCCAACGGAGTTCACGCTGGCCAACCAGCTCTACTGCTTCTACTGGGACCTCCAGAAGGGGTGAGGAGCGCGGAAATGAGCATGGAAGAGGCAGGATGACTCACCGTCCATAACAAGACGCTGCTCGTGCTTGTGCCGACCAGATACAAGTGGCAGCACTAGCTAGCTGATCAATCTGCTGGTGGTTCCAATAAACATGTGATGCGTTGTACATTTTTGCTTCGGTTTCTGTGGCTCATAATAAGTTGGATTTACACTTTTTTAAAATAAACGGAGCAACTTGAGGGCATGAGGCAAACTGCGGCGAGCCGGTGACCGATAAGCTCCTCTGTTTTCATCGATCTTCCATCTGCTCAATGCAAGGAACAGCCGAGTGACTATCTGATGCCATTCTCGGTGCGCCAGTAACTGACTCTTGATGGTCTTGAGTGATCGTCCATTACGACAGAACAGTATGATAAACATCTTCTTCTATGAGTATCCGTGTGCGCAAGGGCCCATGATAAATTCTCATCTGTACAGTAACTCGTAATTACATGGAAAATATACCATGCTAGCACTGTTGGCAATCAAGAAATCAATCTAAACAGCTGATTCTTATGAAGGTAGATCTACATCTCAGCAAGAACATATATACCTTTACTTTTTACGATGGATATAGAGAGTACATTTATCTCCTACTTTTACGATTTAACTTTTTAACAATGTTCTTGCACACTCATTAGATGCTTTGCAAAACTCCAAATGCATATCAACAATAACATGTACGCATTACATTAAAGTATATTTGCAAAGGAAAATGGATTGTGTAACGCAAAGTATTAAGACCTGGACAAATTCAGTTGGAGAAATTTCTTAGTCCACATCAGCGACTAACAATCCTACAAGCCTACTTTAGAAAGGTAGCAAACCAAATTTGATGCGACCTTGACATGCTAAAAAAGCTCACATGATGCCACCCTCACCTATTTACCAGCAAAGGACCAACAAAGGCACAACTTTTGCAAAGCATATAGCACGGATTATTATGCCACCTATCATATTCTTAGAAGCAAGTTGTTGGGATAATGTCCAAATCGACCAAATGTCATGTCATCCATGGCTTATCCAGCCACCGACATTCAGTTTTGCAAGCGCCAAACATCTTACATGGTCTTTGTAGCATGTATGCGCTATAAATACGGTTCTAATCATTCTCTACTCCATCACTCTCATCTCACCCATATACTTCATCTTATTATATGCAGCATAGTAATCGAACACCATGGTTTTGCACACAACCAAGATGTTTGCCCTAGTTTCTCTCCTTGCTCTTTCTGCGGTTGCTGCTACTGCAACCAATTGCCCACAGTACTTTCCGTCAATGATGGGAATGGGCGCCATGGACCCATGCATGCAATCTTGCACGATGCAACGGGCATTCACCATGGGAGGCTCACCTTCGCCGATGATGGGAATGGGTGCCACGGACCCCTGCATGCAATCCTGCATGACGCAACAGGCATTCACCATGGGAGGCTCACCCTTGCTAGCCATGATGATGCAGCAGGTACCCATGCGCATGCTGCAGCAAGAGTGCTGCATGCAGGGAATGATGTCACCGAAGTGTCACTGCAGCGCCATGTGCCAGATGATGCAGCAGCAGCAGCACATGACGATGGCGATGCAGATGCCATATATGTGCAACACTGCAGCCTACTGCCAGCAGCTCATTCCCGGTTGTGCCTTCTAGACAGATATCTTTTTGTGTGTGTGCGCGCTGTACCCCAAGAATAAAGTTTCACATACCATCGTGTGTGACTAACCAGAAACAAAGTATTGAATATGATGCTCATCTTGTGGTAACCTATATTTTGTTAGTCTCGTAATTGTCTATGCCCTATATTTTAAATAGAACTGGAATCTCTTGATCCTAGTTAGCTTGACATAGAGTTTTTCTTTCTACAGTGATAGACTTCAGAAGTGCAGAGATAGAACGATTTTGTAGTATAGTTCATTTTTGTAGTATTACACAAAGTATAGCAGGTGAGTACGTACAAAGCTGGGCCACCCGGGTCCTCTCATGCATTATACGACATTGGGTAGCACAAATGAGATTGGGATTGTCCCACCCCATCTTAGTAGGCAAGTTTTCCTTTCCACCTTTTCCCTTTTACAGAAACGTACGGGATTGCATCTGGGATATGGCGTTGTTGTCGCTTTGCTTCTAAGCTTTGCAAGAGGCTAGCTAGCTCCTTCATCTTCACTTGCAAACCATGCTTGTATTTCCCCTTTGCATAATAAACTCCATATGGATTATATTTCCCATAATTCTGTTTATTTTAATTTTTATTTTTCTTGTAAGAGAGAGAGAGAGAGAGAGAGAGAGAGAGAGCATAGTGGTGTTTCTTTGCAGTGTTGCCATCTCAGCCGTGAATGATTCGACAATGGAGAGATGGTGGAGCCTTACACTGTTGAGGGCAACAATGACGCTAAATGTGATCTCATGCTTATTCAAGATGCTACGATAAGATGGTTGTATTTTGCTTCTTGTGCCGGTATAGTTGCTTACCCGAGCCATGCATGTAATGTGCAAACCATGCATTGTGTGTGTTTCTTTTAGTTATGTCACTATCTAAGAACAGTTATCATACATAGATGTTAAACTTTATCATAGAAGGGTTTAGGTTCTATCTTAAAAAAATATATGCATATCAAGTTTATCATAGACAGATAAAACTATATCTGTAACATAACTACACATGCCATTTTTGTTAAAGTCTATATGTATCTTATGACACATCATAGATGATTTTTGCTAATGTACGTCTATGTCTTACACATCACAGACGGTTTTTCGTAACATCCGTCTGTGTCTTATGACACATCATATATAGTTTTTTGTTAATATCTATCTATGATACTAGTTTTAGAAAAAAAGAATTTTTGACACAAGAAAAATAAAAAAATATTTTCGCACACAGGCCATGTCGTCACAAATCACGTAATTTTTCGCATGAAATACGTGCACATGTGGTTTGCAGGAATCAAGCCTGTGCCCTTCGGATTTGCGCGTAGCTTCTTTAACATCTCACCTATATATCAATGCTGATAGCATTAGGAGATTTTATCCTCTTGATGCTTGTTGTCTGAAAATTTTGATAACTATTTGAACATATAAATGACTTTAAATCACAAAGTTATAAATTATAAAGTCATAGATCTCATCGAGAGCTACAATTTTTATTAAAAAATTTCTTCATTTGACGCCATTTGGAAATTCATAAAATATTTACTCTACAGACACATACAGTTTTTCTTAATGTCTATTTTTGTCTTATGACATATCACAAATGATTTTTCTTAATATTTTTCTGTGTCTTAGGACATATCACAGATAGTTTTTCTTAATGTTCGTCTATATCTTATGACATAACACAGACGGTTTTTGCTAATGTCTATTTTGTGTCTTACACATCACAGATGATTTTTCTTAATGTCCGTTTGTGGCTTATAACATATTACAGATGTTTTTTCTTAATATCTGTCTATGTCTTATCGAAAATCGTCTATGATTTTTGGCACACCGAGACGGTCAGTCGTATTACAGACACGTCTATTTTAACAATCATCTCTAGCTATTTTATCAGTGACGGATCTTATGAAACCTTTCGCCTGCTTTCACCCACTCTAATTACTGATGCTATATTTTTCTGATTAATAACACAACCGAGATGTCCTACGTCACGTGCATGTGCTTAAGTCGGCTCAGCGTGTTCAAATTCTCTGCGATGGATAGATTGATACGGTGCTTAATTAACCTAACTAGCTGCCATTACCGTATAGTAGGCTTTTTGTGCAAATTTTGATTGATGCATGCAACTCTATACGCCAACACTTATCTGATGAAGCTTTGCTAGCCTCGGTGTCCTATATAATAGATATCTGCAACAGCATAATTTCCGTCGAGTTCTTCATTTGGTTAGCATCGCAGTGGTGTATATGGATAGCGGACAGACGTCGCAGGCACGAGTTGGAAGTCCACTACACTTGCTGGCTCTGCGATCAAGAGCTGGAGACAGCAAACCATCTCATGTTCGAGTGCTCCTACTCGAAGTCGATCTGGTGGGGATCTCTTTCATGGGCTCACCGTGCTTGTGCGTTTATCGCATAGGCTTCCCTGCAGAACTGGTGTCTCACTGCAGTCGGCTGCCAAGCGAAAAGGCACCAACATGCTCATCATGCTTGTGGCATGGCATCTCTAGAAGAAACGCAATGTTAGGCTTTTTGATCATCGCTCCTCAATAGTGTTGTAGCTTCTCGAGCGAATAAGACGGACGCGGAGCTCTGGACCACGGCTAGTGCGTGTCACATAGGTCATTTGATCTAGGAGTAGTCTGTTACGCTTTGCGGCAGTTCTCTGCCGCCTAGTAAGGGTGTGTGGCACCATGCATTGTGTTTGTATTTAAAAAACATTATTCTACTTCATAATTAATATAATGACGTGCAGTTCTCTGAAGTGTTCACGAAAAAAATGATGACAAACGGGCCGGTGCTCCTACAACCGGCCGGAAGGTTGAAGGTTTTTTTGTCTTTTTTACTAGGCTCGAGCAGTTCTCTGCCACGTACAGATTGAAAAAACATTTGTGGCATGCAATTACCAACAGGATTATCTTATACCTCGTACTTCTTATTTGCGAATAACGATGACTAATGGAGCCGGTCTTCAAGCCCCATTTAGCATTGTGTGGGGTATAAATATCGAGCTAGGGCTACTTACTCACTTCGTCGAGGTGACACAAACGTCCCAGGGCTCACCACAAGCTTGGGAGCTCAACGGGCAACACCTAGCCATCTAGGTGGACGAACCACCAAGAGCAACAAACAAGAAATCCACCAGTTTAACGAAGAAACAAATGCTCAAACGATGGCTTTGAATCTCACAAGCACTACTCTTTAATCTCACTTAATCCTAGCAAAAGATCTCACCAAGAATCACAAAGAGGAGTGAGAGAGGAGCTTTTAAGGAGCAAGAGCTTTTGTCTTAAAGCTGTTCGAAATGAATGTCTAACTCCCCTTGGATTGAAAAGGTGTGGGGTATAAATACCTCACAGCCAAAAACTAGCCGTTACTCTCTGGAAAGTGCGGAACTTCTGCAAAAGTGCGGAACTTCCGCAGGTTAACCCAAAACAGCCAAAGTGCGGAACTTCCACACAATTTTGCGGAACTTCCGCATTTCCCTGTTTTAAAAGATTTGGGCTATCTGAGGTGTAAGCATGGGTTTTATGTCTCTCATAGGTTTGTTTGGACTTTTGAGCACTGTTTCTACGTAAGCAAGTAAATTTCATATCCCCCTTTATAGTACGGCATCCTAAACTCAATTTCAAAAGATAAAAGAATTTAAAAGCTATAGGATTCATGTGCCGCTTTCCTTTTTCCTTGTTGGGGGGGGGGGGTACACCATTCGTCAAATTCTCACTTGATGGAATTATACCTGTCCATACTTCATAAAGCTCATTCGTTCTTTAGTTGTTTTGTCATTGTCACCAAAACCCACTTAGGGGCCTAGATGCACTTTCAATCTCCCCCTTTTTGGTGATTGATGACAACTCAATTAAAGCTTATAAAAGATGTATAAATGATAAAAGTTTTGAATACTTATGATATAGAGAGCTCCCCCTAAAAATGTGCATTTGAATAGACTTCAAAACTTTGGCCTAAAATATCAATTGCACAATTTTGGGATAGTGTCCCCTTATATCATAGCATCCGTGGGGTGCAACAACAATATGTGTGCAAAATCATGAATAGACGAGATGCGCATGACATGTTATACACAGCGAAAATTGAAATCCTATCAATATGCGGAACTTCCGTATATGTATGGGGAACCTCCGCAAAAATGCGGAACTTCCGTGAAAAAATGCGGAACCTCCGCACTTTGACAGATTCTACTCTAAGAACAGATCTCAGCATAGGAATTTTTAAAACACACTAACATGATAAACTTAGTTCCAACAAATAAATAGCAGTTCTAGCACATCACAAATAAAGGTTCTCGTGTCCACCACCACACGGATAGAGTTATTACAAACGAGACGATTAAACAAACACGAATAGATAGACAGACTTTCACTCCCCCTTTGGCATCAAGCGCCAAAAAGGGAGAAAAGGAAATACTGAAGAGCAGCTACTCGTCATCATCCTCATCCTCACCCTCTTCATCATCATCACCTTCTTCTTCATACTCACCCTCTTCTTCACTTTCTTCTTCGATCTCACTAGTCGAGCGAGTACGGTGAGAGCGGGGAATCGGAGGTGCCTCTTCTTCTTTTTCTGCTGCGTTCCACTCGGCAAAAGGATCGTCAAAATCAGGCAAAGCCCGAGGAGGAGAAGTGGTAAGCCCTAAATGTGCTTTGATTTCCTTCACTTCCCTTCTCATCTCATTCACCTTCGTGGCATTATACTTGCACATGTTGAAGATGGAGCGGAGCATGGACTTGACACGAGAGCCACGGCGACGAGAGCCACCATCACCATGAGATTGTGAAGAGGGTGAATGAGGTGGGGCGGCATGGGATGAACTTGCACCACCGCTAGAGATCTTGATTTTCTTCAGGCGGTAGGATTCGTGAACACAATCCTTTTGAAAAGAGATCTTGGTGACCTTCTCAATGATATACATGACATATGAAGCATATGGGAGGCTCTTCCTTGCATCATTTATGGTGTCAATTAGCGCAACCCATATAAAGTCACCAACACTAAATGGTCTTCCACCGATACCCATCCGAAGGAGAAAGTTTTGAGATAACCCATGAATCTTGGTCGCATCTCCCTTCTTTGGATATATGGTTTGACGGAAGAGGTTATTGAGATGGAAATAGAACAACTTCAATCCGTGAGTGGTGCCATCGGCCATGTTTCCATCTTCATACAAAGCGCCCATGTTGTACTCTTGATCTTTTTCTCCACATGAATGGAACCATACTTATCATCCTTTGTTCCAAGGGCAAGAAGGCGAGAGAAGGTCTTGTAGTCGATGTAATAATGGATGCCAAGAGTTGTCCAATGGATCTCATTCTTGTTGGCCTTGAAGAAGAAAGAAGTATGGAATTGAGCAATAATTTCTTCATTCCAATGGTATTTGAACCCCATGACTTCCTTCATACCTTTCTCCATGCATGCATCAATCACTTGATCAAAGATAGGATCTTCGGCCTCTTCCATATACTTTCAATCAATGTATTGCATAGGCACGATTGGCTTGATCTTACTTTGATACATGAACGTGATATAGAAATCAAAGTGAAAATGATTCCAAAACCTTGCATCCAAAGACTCGTCTCTTGGCCATATGAAAGGATCATTCTTTCTCTCTTTCTTGACAATTACACTTTGATTCTTGTAGCTCTTGGATAGCCGAGGATCAGAGCCCATGAGAAGTTGAGGGGTATGCATCTATGGAAACTCATCGTACTGCACTTGATCCCTTCCAAAGGTGAGTTCAATCCGAGGAGGGGTGCGAGGGCACGTCCTTGGATCTATCTTCTTGCCCAAGCGCTCTTCATCCCTCTCGGCTTGAGTCTTAAAACCTCTTGCCCTTTGAGCAACGGCTGCAGCAGCGGCGGCGGTAGCATCATCACCACCACTACCACCACTAGGCTCCTCAATCTGAATGCCTTGAGCACCGGATCTCCCAACACGCCACGCCGGTTCCTTCCTTGAGGCAATCTTGACACTACCACCATGAGGCCTAGTCGTGCCAGAGCCACGGGCGTCATCTCCTCCTCCTTGAACTAGAGGATCAAGGCGGCGTTTGGTGCGTGCTTCCTCTGCCGGATCCCTTGGATCAAGATGCTCCATCACAGCTGAAAGATAACGGGGGTGTATAAGCTATGGAACAAGAAGGAACAAGATTGAAGAAAGAAATCACAAGTTAGAATTTGTTCTGCAAACTACGGAAGTTCTGCAAAAATCTATGGACTATCCGCAAATGTGCGGAAGGTCCGCACATGTGCGGAGGTTCCGCAATTCACAGCCCAAACCCTAAATTATGATTTCAAGGAATTTCATCATGGGAAGCAAATGCCACTAGAGGTAAGTGATCAAAGGCACCTAAGGAAGATATCTGCCAAAGGAATAACACTCTAGGGCATTCAACAAGGAGATCGGGCAAAAACTCGATTTTTACCTTGAAAGAGAGAGGGGAGATGAACTTGAAGCCGATCTTAGAAAAACTTCATGGAGAAACCACACTAGGGTTGTTGAACTTGATGAAGGTGCAAAGCCTCTGAAGATTTGCCTTCCAAAACACCGGAGATTTGGATTGGAGAGGGGAAACTCGAGTTGGAGATGAGGGCACGAGAGCGGGAGAGAGAGGGGTCGGTGGTAAAAGGAACAACTGCTGGGTAAAAGGATATTTTAACCCGAAGGGAGGGTTAAAAAGATTAAGAAGATAAGAACTGATGAAATGCGGACCTTCCGCAAAATTATGCGGAGGTTCCGCAGATGTGCGGAAGTTCCGCATAATTATGCGAAGGTTCCGCACTTTGACCAGCAGCAAAGAAAAGATAGATAAGGAGGAGAAAAAGAAAGAGATGTGTATTGATAGATATGAGAGATCATATCACTTGTCATTAGCCATCAGTCAACCAATCAAAACAATAACCACAAGTGACATGACGTTATTAAAGATCAAAGATCCAAATTTTATAAAACACACAACTCTATGCCTATCTTTTTTGAAAAACCCTATCTAAAATCTAGAAATCTACAACAATCAAGTATATGCAATAATTCAAGCCACGTTGCGAGAATCTAGAATATTTAGCTCTCTTCTCAACTCGCAAAACCTTTGCTCATTTAGTGGCTTGGTGAGGATATCGGCTAGTTTTTTTTCGGTTCTCACATATGAATTTTGATATCCCCTTTGGTTGAGTGGTCTCTCAATAAATGATAAAAGATGTCTATGTGTTTGATTCTTGAGTGTTGCACAGGATTATTGGCTATTTTGATGGCACTATCATTGTCATACAAAAGTGGGACTTTGGTCATATTGTAGCCATAATCTCTCAAAGTTTGCCTCATCCAAAATAGTTAAGCACAACAAGCACCCGCGGCAACATACTCGGCTTCGGAAGTGGATAGGACTACGGAATTTTGTTTCTTTGATGACCAAGACACCAAGGACCTACCCAAGAATTGGCAAGTCCCGGATGTACTTTTCCTATCCATTTTGCAACCAGCGTAATCGGAATACGAATAGCCGATGAGGTCGAAGGATGACCCTTTAGGATACCATAAGCCAAGGTAAGGTGTATGAACCAGATATCTAAGAATTCTCTTAACGGCCACTAAGTGGCACTCTTTTGGAGTGGCTTGAAATCTTGCACACATGCACACATACTAAGCATAATATCAGGTCTAGATGCACAAAGGTAAAGTAAAGAACCAATTATGGAGCGATATACCTTTTGATCTATGGCATTGCCTTTTTCGTTTAGATCGAGATGCCCATTTTCTTGTATAGGGGTGTTGATGAGCTTGGCATTCTCCATGTCAAATTTTTTGAGCATATCATTGATATATTTTGTTTGACATATGAAAGTTCCTCCCTTGAGTTGTTTGATTTGAAATCCTAGGAAGAGCTTCAATTCACCCATCATAGACATCTCGAACCTTTTGGGTCATGATTCTACTAAATTCTTCAAAAAAGAGTTGATTAGTAGAACCAAATATAATGTCATCAACATATATTTGGCAAACAAATAAATCATTATCAACATTTTTAGTGAAAAGAGTAAAATCGGTTTTGCCTATTTCAAATCCCTTTTTAACAAAAAAAAATCCCTAAGGCATTCATACCATGCTCTAGGTGCTTATTTTAAGCCCATAGAGCGCCTTATGGAGTTTATAAACATGTTGAGGATACTTAGGATCTTCAAATCCGGGTGGTTGCTCCACATACACCAATTCGAAGATTAGTCCATTAAGAAAAGCATTCTTCACGTCCATTCGATATAGCTTGAAATCATGGTGAGTAGCATAGGCAAGTAAAATATGAATTGATTCAAGCCTAGCTACGGGAGCATAAGTCTCACCAAAATTCAAACCTTCAATTTGTGTGAAGCCTTGAGCAACCAACCTTGCTTTGTTTCTTGTCATGATCCCGTTCTCGTCTTATTTGTTGCGGAAGACCCATTTGGCGCCGATCACGTTTTGATTTGGTCTTTCCACCAAGGACCAGATTTCATTCCTCTTGAAGTTATTTAACTCCTCTTGCATGGCCATTACCCAATCCAGATCTTCAAGAGCATCTTGTACCTTCAAAGGTTCCAAAGAAGAAATAAAGGAGTAATATTCATAAAAATTTGCAATTCTTGAACGAGTAGTTACCCCCTTTTGTATATCACCAAGAATATTGTCGATCGGGTGATCTTTTTGAATGCTTTGGTGAACTCTTGGGTGTGGCACTTGAGAATGAGCTTGAATTTGTCCTTCAGTATCATCTTCTTCAATTACTTGATCACTAACTTGAGTTTGTGTTTGATCTTGTGCATGTATATGGCTCTCCCCATTTTTCTGGCAATGTGCGGAACTTCTGCACCTATCTGCGGAACTTCCGCACATTTCTGCGAAACCTCCGGACTTCGCAGCAGCTGATGATTTTTCACTATCTTCTTCGACTTCCTTTTGATCTTGAGCTTCCTTGGGTCTTATTTCACCAATGGCTAGCTTCTTGATTGCTTCACAAGGAGGTTCTTCGTCACCTACAACATTTAGATCAACTTGCTCCACTTGAGAGCCGTTAGATTCATCAAATGTCACGTCACGTGCGATTTTAACACAACCGTTGGTTTTGTTGAAAATACGATAGGCGTAAGCATTTAATCCATAACCAAGCATAAACCTTTCATCAACCTTAGGAGCAAATTTAGAACTTTTGGCTTTTTTATTTAGAATAAAGCTTTTACTACCAAAAACTCTAAAATATGACACATTGGGTTTGTTACCGGTTAGGAGCTCGTAGGCGGTCTTCTTCAAGATCTTGTGGATATATAGTCGGTTGATAGCATGGCATGCGGTGTTGATTACGATACCTTGTACTCATCAAGCATTATTCTTGTCGACTCTATGAGAGTCCTATTTTTCCTCTCGACAACCCCATTTTGTTGAGGGGAGTAGGGTGCCGAGAATTCGTGCTTGATCCCTTCTTCATCAAGAAACTCCTCAGCTTGTGTATTCTTGAACTCGCTTCCGTTGTCGCTTCTCACCCTTTTGATTTTCACATCAAACTCATTTTGGGCTATTCTCACAAATTTCTTGAATATTCCTTGTGTTTCACTTTTATCATGCAAAAAGAACACCCAAGTGAAACGTAAATAATCATCAACAATAATCAAACCATATTTGTTACCACCAATACTTATGTAGGCGATTGGCCCGAATAAGTCTATGTGAAGAAGCTCCAATGGCCTTGTGGTTGTCATCACGTTCTTGGTAGGGTGAGGAGCTCCAACTTGCTTTCCCACTTGACATGCACTACAAATTCTATCTTTCTCAAAAGAAACATATGTTAGTCCAATGTGGTCCCCCTTTAGAAGCTTGGACAAATTCCTCATGCCAACATGGGCTAGTCGGCGATGCCATAGCCAACTCATACTAGACTTAGCAATCAAGCAAGTTTTAGGCATCACTTCATCCGTTGAAAAATCAACAAGATAAAGTTTGCCTTTTAACTTACCGGTGAAAGCTATTGAGGTGTCATTCCTTCTAGAGACGGTCACACCCTCATTAATAAAAAGACAATTGTAACCCATCTCACATAATTGTAACACGGACAATAAATTGTAACTAAGAGATTTAACCAACAAAACATTTGAGATAGAATTATCATTGGAAATAGCAATTTTACCTAGACCAATTACCTCTCCTTTTCCATCATCACCAAAAATTATGTTTTCATGTGGACCTCCATCTTCTTCAAATGATGAGAACATACTCTTTTCTCCGGTCATATGATTTGTACATCCACTATCGATTACCCAACTTGATTCACCGGAGGAATATGCCTACAAAACAAGTTCAAGCCTTTGTTTTAGGTACCCAAATTTATTTGGGTCCTTTCATGTTAGTCACAAGCATTTTTGGTACCCACACACTCTTTTCACAACTCGGTCTTTTGTCGGGCTCCAACATAGAGAGCAACCACTTTACCACGGTGGTTTCTCTTAAGAACATAAGATGCATAAAAAGTAGATTACGGAGCATAGCTCTTTGGTTGCTTTGCTTGTGCGGTGGGATCACTTTCTTGCCTCCCTTGATGAACTTGAGGCACTCCACTCCATTGATCATCACATGCCCATTAGGCTTGCTTGTATGTATGTCAAACCCAAGTCCTCTCTTTTACCTATTATCCTTGGTCTCAATGGTCTTGTATAGTGCATCCTTGGATTTGTAAGTTTTGATGCACCCATACTTGACCAAAGCATTTAGCCTCTCATTCTATTTTTGCAATGCTTACAAAGATTCAACATTAGTAGTACAAGCATTTATATCAATGTTATAGCAACGAGAGCAACTATTGCTAGTGGAAGCACTAGAGAGTGAAGTTGCATCATTCGAGGAGGATGAGCCATTCTTAAGGGCATCAATTTGCGCTTCAAGAGTTTTGTGATTTTCATCCAAGCATGACAATGTCTCTTGAAGTGTAGAATAGCTACTCTCAAGACTAGCAATTGAGGAATTGTCCAAATCAAGATCTTTGGATAATTTCTCAACGTTCTCTTTCTTTTTAGCAAGGAGCTCCTTGAGTTCAAGGTTTCTCTCCTTTTCAAGGATGAGTAAGTCCTCTTGCTTCTCAAGGGTCTCCTTGTGACTCTCTATTGTTTCCATTAGCTCTTTCATTTTAGACATAGCATTTTTACTTAAACCATTAAGCATGCTTTCACAATCATTATCATTATCACTATCTAGGAGCTTGGGTTGTGATTTTACCTTGCGCCCTTTCGCCATGAGAAACTTGGAGTGTCTTCATCACTCATATCGCCAAAGAGTGACTTTGTTGGTGTAGAGGAGCAAATGACTATGGTGGCGACTCCTTCATCATCGGAGTTAGAGTCGGAGTTAGAGTCCCACTCCTCGCCAATATGAGCTTGACCCGAATACTTCTTTTTGTGGGTCTTGTACTTCTCTTTCTTGAATGGCTTGTTCTTCTTTTTATCTTTATCTTTACCCTTCTTCTTGTCAGGACAATCGGCTATGAAATGGCCAACTTTGCCACACTCATAGCATGCCCTCTAGGATGTTCTTCTCTTAGGCATATCTCTCTTGTACTTGCTATAGCCTCCTTTCTTCATGAACTTCTTGAACTTCTTAACAAAGAATGACATTTCTTCATCTTCCGAGCTTTCATCTTCACTTGAGCTTGATTCTTCTTTTTTCTTGCTCTTGCTTTCCTTGAATGCAATTTCCTTGTTCTTGGAGGTGGAGCTTTGTTTGGCTAGATTATTCACTTCATTTGCTTCCTCCTCCATAAGCTCATGAGCAAGAATTCTCCCGAGCACATCACTCGGTGTGAGTCTCTTGTAGTCTCTTCTCTCTCGGATGAGAGTGACCAAGGTGGGGTTTCTTGGTGCAAAAGCTCTAAGCAATCTTCTCACCACTTTGTGATCATCAAACTCTTCACTACCAAGTCCTCTAATCTTGTTGACAAGCACCATCATCCAATCATACATAGCTTGTGGAGTCTCATCATCCTCTATGACAAACCTTCCCAACTTGCCTTCAAGCAACTCTATCTTGGATTCTCTCACACTTTTGGTACCTTCATGAGTAACTTGGAGAGTGTCCCAAATTTGCTTGGCCTCCTCAAGCCCATCCACTTTGTTGAATTCTTCAGGGCTCAAGGCGCTAAGCAATACACTTGTGGCTTTTGCATTATGGTGGATGCTTTGCTCTTGTTCGGAAGTGAGGTCCATCTCTTCATCCGGTAAATAGAAACCTGTGCAAACAATCTTCCAAATACTTGGATGAAGAGAGATTAGATGCATTTTCACCTTGTGCCTCCGAGCGGCATAATGTGTGCCATCAAAGAATGATGCACGCCCAGACGGCATGGAGATGTAGGAGTTAGAAGCATTTAATCTATCATAATTGAAAGGAATTTCAGTTCCCTTTGCTCTACCATTACCACTACCTTCGCCCAGCTTCGAAGGATCATCCTTTGGAGTCTTCGGGCTTCCGCCTTCTTTCAGACTCTTCGTCCCAGATGTCGACATCTTGAATTCCTCCAAGCGGTGAAGCCTTGTAGGAGGTTGGGCTCTGATACCAATTAAAATGACGCCTGGAGGGGGGTGAATAGGCGTAATCTGATTTTTAACAAACTAAAGCAGCAGATCAAATAAGGTGCGGATGTTCCGCAGATTTTTCTGAAACTTCCGCAAATGTGCGGAAGTTCCAAACTTCCTGAAAGAAAATGAATCTGCGCCTATGCAAGAACAAAGTGATTCAATTTCGCAATTTACCAAGCACCAGGAGATGTCTTTCAACCTGTATATCCAAGTACCTGCAGCTCAATCCTTACAAAGAGATACATTGGGTTGAAACCCTAAAAATCAATTCAAACAAGAGTATATAACCAAATATAAGAAATTGACAAGAGACACATAAGGATTTATTTACCGGAGTTCGGCCACTCCACAAAGAAGTGCCTATGTCTCTGTTGAGGAGCTCACAAAGAGCCGGATCTCTTTCAACCCTTCTCTCACCCAAGCGACTACAAAGATCGAGCTAAGGTTACTTACTCACTTCGTCGGGGTGACACAAACATCCTGGGGCTCACCACAAGCTTGGGAGCTCAACGGGCGATGCCTAGCCATCTAGGTGGATGAACCACCAAGAGCAACAAACAAGAAATCCACTGGTTTAACGAAGAAACAAATGCTCAAATGATGGCTTTGAATCTCACAAGCACTACTCTTTAATCTCACTTAATCCTAGCAAAAGATCTCACTAAGAATCACAAAGAGGAGTGAGAGAGGAGCTTTTAAGGAGCTAGAGCCTTTTTGTCTTAAAGCTGGTCGAAATGAATGCCTAACTCCCCTTGGATTGAAAAGGTGTGGGGGTATAAATACCTCACAGCCAAAAACTAGCTATTACTCTCTGAAAAGTGCGGAACTTCCGCAAAAGTGCGGACCTTCCGCAAGTTAACCCAAAACAGCCAAAGTGCGGAACTTCCACACAATTTTGCGGAACTTCCGCATTTCCCTATTTTAAAAGATTTGGGGCTATCTTAGGTGTAAGCATGGGTTTTATGTCTCTTATAGGTTTGTTTGGACTTTTAAGCACTGTTTCTACGTAAGCAAGTAAATTTCATGTCCCCCTTTATAGTATGGTATCTTAAACTCAATTTCAAAAGATAAAAGAATTTAAAAGCTATAAGATTCATGTGCCGCTTTCCTTTTTCCTTTTTGGGATACACCATTCATCAAATTCTCACTTGATGGAATTATACCTGTCCATACTTCATAAAACTCATTAGTTCTTTAATTATTTTGTCATTATCACCAAAACCCACTTAGGACCTAATGCACTCACTTCCACACATATGGCAGACAGTTCAGTATAAAATTCGAATGCAATACATTGACATAATGCCAACAGATACTACAGGAGATCATCAGCGATATGTTCCCAATGGCTACAACCCAGCCGCATGCTTTGTCTCCTCTGCTTGCAAACAAATCTTTTCATCAACTGCATGTTATACGTAGCAAGCGTCTACATTATGGTTTCAGTCGGTTATCCTTTTGGATCCAATTTTTGCTTGGCTATTTGCAATGCCCTATAGAGTCATCTACGATAAGCTTATTGCATGCGCATTTTAGAAACCGTCTGCTATATTGTGTCAGTTATAACATGTTTTGTAGTAATGTTTATTTTATCAAAATAATGAAAGTATGATGACTTCTACATCTTGCGATGTACATATCCAAAAATTATTACCAATGTTTTTGCTATGCTGTAGACATTCATCTACCACATAGCCACCACCCATCCTCCAACAATAAAGGTTTAACAAATAGCAAATATTCAACATTAAATATCCATTCCATTTCTAAACATTCACCCATTCTTGGTGAAGAGGTCCATGGTAGTTATCTATAAAATGGGGCATGTGGTGTGCATTGTGCCGCGCTCCTTCTATAGCAATGCACAAAAACAGATTCAGTGAGTAGTTCTGAAGACAACTTGCATAGAAAAGTGAACTTTTGCCTCGGACCTTGCCCATAGCCGGAAAACAGTTTTTCCCAAATAAAATTAAGTTTACTGTTCTGCTGGTTGAGGAGGGCCTATGAATCATGTCTAGGCATCAATCCAGACCCACCCGATCTGCACATAAATGAGTAACTTTCAGCAGGGTAGTGTTCATAGGAGCACTTCCCTCCAGTCTAGTCTCTCCTTGTACAATTTTAGTTTTACATTCATCAAAGCAACACTCTTTGTCTTAATCAACCAGTGGTGTCTTCCCAAATGGAGTACGTACTACCTTTTCAACCATCATCTTGCACATTCATTAGTTTGTTAGCAAAACTCCAAATACATCTCGACATTAACATGTACGAATCATATTAAAGTATATTTAGAAAAGGAAACACCCAAGTACTACTCAATTAGCCAGACCGTCCGGATCCGTTAAGGAAAAATCTAAGTACATGTGTGATTTCTTATTTGCGTAACCCAAAGTCTTAAGGCCTGGACAAAATTCAGTTGGAGAAACTACTTACTCCACCTCAGCAACTCACAATACTACAAGCCTTTTTTAAAAAAAAATGAACAAACCAATCTGATGTGGCCTTGTCGTGCCACAAAAAGGAACTATCATGCCACCCTCACCCATTTATCAAGAAAGGACCAACAAAGGCATCACTTTTGCAAATCATCTAGCTAGTGCAGATTATCATGGTACCTATCATATTCTTCCAAAGAAGGAGGAGCTAATGTCCAAATCGACCAAATGCCATGTAATCTCTAGCTTATCTGTCCTCCCACATTCAGTTCTGCATAAGGCAAAGATCTTACATTACCTGGTTGCTATAAATACTGCCCGTATCATTCTCTCGTTCCTCACTCTCATCCATTCCATATACATCAATAGATCCATCGTATTATCAGCAAGATAGTAATCAAACACCATAGCATTAGCTCTGGCTGCTCTCCTCGCTCTTCCTGCAGTTGCTACTACTACTACAGCCACTTGCCCGCAGTACTCCCCGCCGATGATGGGGATGGGTGCCATTGGCCCGTGTAGCAATCTTGCATGATGCAACAGGCATTCACCATGGGAGGCTCACCTTCGTCGATGATGGGAATGGGTGACATGGACCCCTGCATGCAATCCTGCATGACGCAACAGGCATTCGCCATGGGAGGCTCACCCTTGCTAGCCATGATGATGCAGCAGCAACCATTGGCCATGCTGCAGCAACAGTGCTGCATGCAGGGAATGTCACCGCAGTGTCACTGCGGCGCCATGTGCCACATAATGCAGCAGCAGATGAGGATGGCGATGCAGATGCCATATATGTGCAACACTGCAGCCTATTGCCAGCAGCTCATTCCCGGTTGTGCCTTCTTGACAGATTTTTTTTTTTTTTTGTGTGTTGTACCCCAAGAATAAAGTTTACATGCCATCGTGTGTGACTGATCAGAAATAAAGTATTGAATAAGATTGCTTATCTCATGATAATCTATATCGAGTCATGTCTCAATTGCCTATGCCTGAAAATTTAGTTAACAGCCCAAAGATCTTGATCCTACTTAGCTTCACATAGCATTTTGCTTTCTACTGTCATGGACTCCGAAAGGTGTGAAGATGGAATGATTTGGTATTATTCGTTCATTCAGTACTATTACTCAAACTAAAAGCAGGTACTAATGGTGGTCTATTGCTGATCAAGACCTCAACCAAACAAAATCACTTGGACGTCCCATGTAGGATGAGTCTATCAACCTGTACAAATTGACACAGATGCAATATCGTATCTGCAGAACCAAGAGATTTTGCGTTCGAATCATGGCTCGTACGATTTAAATTAGAAAAAAGCAGCTCGCTTCCACCATTTCAGTTTTTAGGGTTGAGGGAGTTTACACTGAGTGAGTGTGAAGTATAAATGTTTTTGTGTGAACTGATTGGCGCATGTAATTCAATAAGCAAACCAAACTCTTGGTGGAGCTTCAGTTGAGAGGCCGTCCACCCGGGTGCTCGTATATTATATGAGTAACTCTCTAAAAGATTCGGTACTTTACTCTCTTAAAATAAAGTCAGAGAGGTGTCTTCTGCACGTGGTTGAGTTTTTTTTTTTTTAAAGCAAGCCAAACACTTACTTGACGTAGCTAAGAGTGTTCTCTTCAATACATAGATTGCAACAGCCTGATTGCATCAAGTTTTTGTGAATGATGACAAACAGTGTTGTTAGTGTAACTTTACCACTGGCTGAAAAGTTAGCTACAAAGACACCGGCGTTGTACTAAGAATACATGTCACAATAGTTGCTGGGCAAATTTTGTACATTCAACAAACTAGATAAATTCAGGTCAGCATGATATGACTTGTAAGAAATTAATGTATATGTTCGCACATCAATAAGGGCATGACCGATCATATGGTGCATTTGTTTTTGCGGACCAATGTAAGGAATCATAATCCTTTCACATTCTTCTTGACTTGATATCCCGAACTCAGTGGCAGAGAACATTGAGCCTAGTTAAGTTTCAGTTCATCAATGCTTGGTTTGTGGGGATGAATTCGTATACTTGTTGGTGCATGTATTGCATATCGTCTAAGTGCTTTGTTATTTGGTTACATGTATGGAATCGCATGATGCCAGGCAAAACAGTACTGATGTATTGTTTGCGAGATTGTACACAAATAATTTTATTTTCACTGTAAATACTAATAAATTCATTAAATATGTATGTCATCTACCACTTGTTATTGCAATCTATCCTCACTACTACAAAAAGGGCATCTCTGCTCTCCTTTCACTACCAATTCGGTAATAACCGACAGTGATAAAGTATTACTACTAGTTTATAAACTGAAACGGTATATCTAACATTGAACTATTAAGAACCAGTAGTGATAACCACTATCACTGCTAATTCTAACTACGAATTAGCAGTATACATCACTATCAATTTAGAATATGAACCGGTAATAATAATTAAGTTATCATTATCGGTTCATGTCTTGAACCAGTAAGGATACTTACTATCACTGTCGGTTCCGAAGCCAACAGTAATAATTTGTGATTATCACTGTCGCTAATTCATTGCCTGTTCCAAAACCGACGGTGACAAATTGTTTAAAATCGACAGTGACAAATTGTTCTACAGTAGTGCCTAAAAGTAAGTATGACATGTGGGTTTAAGCGATAGCACTTTAGCTCGGCAAAATAAAGAGAAAGACGTGTTTTCAAGATATTTAACTTAAGTGGATGACATTACTCATATCGGGTGTCTACTAACAACAACAGCAATGTAACAATGTTTGTAAATCAAACAATATCAGTCATGTCAACACACAGCACTCCAAAGCCAACAATGGTTAAGGGCATCTCCAGCAGCATCGAAATCCAGTGCTACAGTAATGTGGACATCCAATGCTACAGTAGTACTTTGAGGGCCGGCTGCCATGTCCAACAGCACCGGTATCCAGTTGAACAGTGATATGACAGGGGGCTAGGTACCTCAAATTTAGGGTACTATCTCTCCTCTCCTTATTACTGTTCACTGAGGCTAACACGTGGGTCCGAAAGGAGGATGAGAGTAACAGAAGATAGGAAATAGAGTAGCTGTTGGAGATAGAAAAGTTATGGGATGTTGTAATAGTGTTATAGATGATGAATTTTTAGAGTATCTGCTGGAGATGACCTAAAAGAAAACCATCAGCTATCCTTCATTTGCTAGTATCTCGACGGAAGGATGACAGCCAGGACGACAACCACGCCAAACATGAGGATGGCGAAGCCGGTGAAGTTGACGACGAACGCTTCGCTTGGGTAGCTGTTACCGGGGAAGATGAACTTTGCGAGGCCAGTCTCGGCGGTGTAGATGGCCATGAGGAAGATGACGATGCCGAAGAAGATGTGCCTTGGCACGTAGTCCGCCCTCATTGTCATCACAACCCCGGGGAACACAAAGTACACAAATGCCACCAGCCACTGGAGCCACAGTATATGTATGTCCATGCCACTAAATTATATATTACTGAAGGAAAGTGTTGATGGCATGGCTTCTATTAGATAATACAGATTTATCATTTCTACCGATTTAGAGATTAGTGTGTACTTGAATTCGTCATGTGTCCAGTTTTATGTGCTTGCAATAGTAGTATATATACACTTGTACTAGTAAATCAGTTTGTAATAAGTGCATAAAGTATACAACCTCTTGAACAACATGGAACTGGGAGTATATATCCGAATGAATTAGACATGTTCGTGTGCCAGACTGGGCCTGAAAAAGTTAGTTCTGAGCCCAGCCCAGACCGATCAGGCCTGACCCACAACCGAAAGTAGCCCAAAAGATTAAGTTTTTTATTTTATAATAATATATCAATTCTAGCAGAATATATATATACATATGTTAATATATTTAATAATTTTCTTTAGTGCTTTTTCTGCTGAGATGGGCCAAAGGGCATGATTCTTAGGGCCGAGCTTGATGATAGGCCTGACCCGGCTCCGGCTGGCCCATGGACTTCCGGAAGTGTCGCTGTTTGTGGGCTACAAATCTTACCTGGGAAGAACCTGAAAAGCATAGAGCGCTATGGTGGCAATCCCGAGCCAAGAATGCAGGGAGTGGAGGTCGGGGAGGCCGGCATCGTGGTGGTACTTGAAGGCGGTGTAGAGGCCGACGGCGGCGAAGGCGAGGGCGGCGAGGTGCAGCAGCAGGTGCACCGCCTTCTTGGCCGCCGTTGGATCCAGGATGATTCTGTACGCCATCACGGCTGCGTGCGGGGCACCATATATACACGAGTCACAGCTTGCAGAAAGCATGATGGGTTGGTTCGTTTACCTTCTCCGGTCCAGATGACAAAGCCAAGCACCATGAAAAGAGGAGGTGCCTGTCAAAAGGGAGTATTAATCGTGAAACTACAGATAATAATCACTCTGGTTAGCAAGCGATTACCGTGTAGACCAAGAGTGAGCCGGAGGTCCGCTCCCACGACCACGAGACGCCCCCGCGGAAGTGCAGCACCCAGACGAGCGTGAGCGTGTGCACGGCGGCTGCCAGCAGCTGCGCCGTGACCACCATCGGCGGCGCCGTCAGCCTGAAGCTCGCGCTGCTACCACCACCACAGCCGGCTGACAATGGGCGGGCGCTTGTGGGTGAAGGACCCAAGGCCAGGCTTATGCAGAAGAACGGTCAGGTTAAAGACTAGGCCAGGGTCGGGTTGGGAGAACCGGAGAAAAAGCTGTGATTTGGAGTGTCCGCTTGTGCTTGGGTTTAATTTGGTTCAGCAGATAATTTGTTGTCGTTAAGCTGTTCGGGCGGCAGACGAATAATAAAATAGTTTGGACGAAAAGAGATACAGGAAGCAACCTGGCTGAGTCAAACTGCCGCCGTCCAATCGATCTTCAGATGCCATGAAAATGCAGAAACGGACAGTCTAACAAACCAAGAGCAGAGCATTTGGAACAAAAGATAGTTGGTTATACTGGAGTGCATCTGCTGAACCAAAGCGCCAAAACACGGCCTGATGCCCTGCACAACTCCAAGCACCAATTCATCGCACACTGCAGCAGACCGGTCACAGAGGTTGGACCACCCGTGTCTTCTGGAACTACAGTCGGGACCTGTAAAGAGTACCGTGCTTCTGCTAACAAAGATACATAATGTTTGATTTTTGTGCCCAAAAGAATCGATATATCCACTACAGAATGATACCTTTTTAAATTAAGAAGAAAAAAAGACAATGATACATTGAACACAACCATCAGGCAGGCAATCACGTATCAGCCCTGCGGTCACGTGAGCTGGCGAAACTGAACTCATCATCAGCAGACATCACGGGCCCTGAGAATACTGGCATACAGATGAAGCTCAGTGCAAGACGCAATCGGGGGTAAACCGAACACTAGATAATCTGATAGTGACGAAACAAAAATACGTGCACAACAGGCAAGCAAGTGCTGATACCTGGGGTCTCTTCTCAGACTATAACCACAACACCTCCAGCATACAAGCAAAGCTTCAAATTTCAGGACTTCAGCAAACCTGGAAGCCTGAAATATCATCACCAGCGTTAGATTTTATCTTAGAAATCCCAACAAAAATTATTGAATATAACTGCTTCTCTAACAGCTAACATTGCTGTCAACTTCAACATGCTACTTATGTCAGCAAGTACACACAAGCATCAAACTAGAACACATCAGTCACTGCAACGGGACAAAACTAAATACATGACTGACAGAAACATTAACAGTGCAACATCTCAGACACTGCAAAGGGCCAAAACTAAACCGCAGATCAACATTTACAAGCACAACAAACACGACGATGACAACACGAGCTGAATCAAATAATGAACCTTTTTCTCTAGATGCCGACTCTGTATACAGAAGGAGCTTAGGTCATATGGTACAGAAGCCCTGCCTATGTTAGCATACTGATCCTACCAGACATCAAGCATACACGATTGCAGCAGCAATCAACCAACGATGCTGGAAACCTACCCTGCTCTAGAGCCAGTGAGCTTTCTCCTGGCGTGTTTTAAAATGGAAATGCCCATGCATGTATATATCTACGGAAAGCTAATGGATCCTTTTAAGTCACGCGAAAGCAAGTATTGCGATGTCAGACACAATCACTTGAGCTGACAGCCTTGTTCGAATAAAGAGGCTCCTGCATAATTCCAGAACACTGCAGTCTTCAGGCAGTCTTGCAACCAGCAATCAAGACTCCAGCATGACGGCATCTCAGTCAACCGACCAGAGGCCTCATTTCATGGTGAATGAACCTCTGGCCATCTGCCAATAGGCAATAGCAATGTCTTATTATGCTCATTCCACCACAGGATGCAAGGAATCTGATGCACAAGCAAGTGATCTTCTGAACAGGCAACAGCACCTTCCTCCATGTCCCAAAGCTGTTCCATGCTGTATTGGAGCTGTAGATAACAATGCATTCTCTTCACACTTCTCTCCTACCATTAGATGAATTTGGCCTCCTGGGAATCCCAAACTGCAGATTATCCCTGGGCCTATCACCAGGACGTCCAAAATCATCCAAATTCCTGTAACTACCATTTCTTGGAACAGAATTGGGACGCTCATCCTCATCAGCCCTCATGCCCATGCCAGGTCTGGGTTCTGGAAGCATGTCCGAATGTCTTGGTCTTGGTCCACCAGTCCTCAAGTTCCTTATGTTGTTTGAAGGATTCCTGCCTGGAGTAATAGAAGGAACCTTCATGGGTTGGAAGTCCTTGGGAATGCTATCCAAGTCCATGAAACATTTCCTGGCCTTCGCATCTGCTATCAGTGCCGCCCAGTCCTCTGACTGCGTGAGAGCATTGGCATTACCAACAACCTGAAAAGCAACAAAGACTATTAGTACCATGGCATACATCAAGGATCATCTGTAGAACATTAGAACATGCTCTCAATGCATATTCTTGAAGAGAAGCAGAGGCATACCCACAGAGCTCTCCTAGCTCGAGTTAGAGCTACATTCATACGACGTATGTCAGCAACGAAACCCACACCATGATTAGAGGCACGGACACATGACATAATGATTACATCTCGCTCCTGACCTTGAAAAGCATCAACTGTATTTATGTAGATATCCTTCCCTTCCTCAGTATTCATAACCTCCTTGAATTCCCGTTGAAGACATTTCAGCTGCAACTTATATGGTGTGATTATACCCACAGATACCTTCTTGGCGCCATTAGCTCTCAGGAACTTCTGAAGGTGCTCGTACAAACGCAATGCAAACTGCGCTTCATGAATATTCTGGTATGAAGATGACCCACCTCTATGAGACTCCCGACCATGTGACATGTCATAAAAAATATAAGGTGCCATAAGTGCATCTTTATAGTAGGCTTCATCAGGTAATTTGACAACACTCTCACTATCTGTAAGTCGCCCTTGATAGAAGTATCTTGATGGAAATTCACGGATCTGAGGATGCATCCTATATTGCACAGAGAGCAAAATGGTAGGGCAACCAGCTTGCTGAAACCTCTCAAAAAGACTCCTGCTGTAAAGCAAAGTTCCAGCTGCTTTGCTAATAACAGTAGCAGGGAGTTGCTGTGGATCACCAACCAAGACACATCTAGCTGCACCGAGTGACAATGGAGGAAGAACTCCTACTTCACTAGCCTGAGCAGCCTCATCAATTACAACCATATCAAAGCCATGAGTAAGGCGAGAAAATAACTTACGGCCGCTGCTTGACACTGTTGTAAAGACAATTTCTGCTTCATTGGCAAAACTGGCTTCCAGACTAGCCCTAGCATCTTCCATATTGAAGTTGCAGCCAGGACGGAACCTGCTTTCTAATATCAGCAGCCGTGACATCTCCACCAGTACTTTATCCCTGCTTTCCACTGAGGCAGCAAGTTTCTGAAGTAGAATATCACGGTTACGATCCCTTTGAGCAAGAACATCAGGATCTACCCCTACCGAACCCTGGGATCTACCAGCTGCTGCAACCATATTGAGTTCTCTTTGTAGATATGCTATCTCCTGTGATAACTGCTGCTCACGGATTTTTAGCTGATGTAGCCACCCAATTACTTCATCACGGCCCTTCATTAAAAGCTGATCCGTCCTTCGCTCAACTGAAACAGCTTGGGCAGCACGAGACTGTGAATCAACTCCAACACGGGCGACATCAGGGCGATAGACCTTCATCTCACCATCTATGAAACCACGGTCAAGAACACGAGCAAGGAGCTCGTCTGTTGCAGCATTGGATGGGGCACACACAAGCATCCGTGGCTTAGGGCAAAGCTTGGGAAGAGTGCGAAACAGATTCTGATCCATGCTCTGCAAAAGTTCATCAATTGACCCTGCAGCAACAGTCTCTGAGCTGGTACTAGTGCTACCACTAACTTGCTTGTAACTTTCAGGAGCAAGCTTCTTGAGCAGAGCAGCATAGTAATGTTGATACTGAACAAGATGGATAACATTTAGCATCCCCCATACAGTATGAGTTTTCCCTGTCCCAGGTGGACCTTGTACTAATGTGAAAGGCCAGGGTTCTTGTTTCTTCACCACGCCATTGTTTGTGCCAGCAGCTGTATGTGTTGCAGCCCAGTGAATTGCCGACAGTTGAGGCCCATTGAAACTACGATGTAGATGATCAGCAAAATTTGGAGTGAAACAGTCAGGCATAGCAGGTGGCTGCTCTTCATACTTGGGGAAATGCTCCGGACTTGGTTGAAGTATCGCATTTTGCATCTGATGGGAAATCTTTTTGTTAAAATCGACTGCAAACAATAGACAAGGAAGCTAGATAAAATTAAGTGTAATATACATTACCTGCACATTAAGGCGGCGGAACGCATGCAAAGCAACATATTCCCTTTGTGTTGTTGCAAGAGAACCCAGACCAGTTAGATACCAGGTGCTTCGAGGTTGGAGTTTCCTCAGAACATTAGCCTCACTGCTATGAATACAACAGAATAATATGACAACTTAGTGACCAAATATGCAAGCAGTAGAGACAAGTCAGCAGTATTGTTGAGAAATCAAGCAAAGATAGCAAAGCAGTACGGAGTTGCAGGTTTGCAGCTAGCAATCAAGTGTACAAGAAAAAACTTCATAAATGGGGTTTAGCTCGATTTCATTCAATAGGCTGTCAGGGTCAAAGTCAGGCACCACTACCCACATCTAAATAGGCCACGGACTTACTGTGCCCAAAAGAAACTAGAATTAGGAAACTACAATGGTATGCAGAATAGATGGGCTTGGTGTGCAAGTCAACTATTCAATGTAGTTGTGAGTGCCAAGAATATGAACACAAATGCAGAGGACAAATTTGCATGTTGCTTATTGTACTCACAAAAACTACCGTTTATGAATTAACCCTATATTGCTCTAGGCAAGTCTAAACATGGCATATCCCTAAGCATACTGAACCTAAATAAGTTTAGCATGTAACTCTAATCATATGCCTGTGATACAATGGAGTCAATCTTGCAGAAAGTATAGCTTATGGTCGATACAATGCACAAGTACCAACAACACATAACTGGACGAAGAAATATTGCTCACAAAACAACTTCAGTGACACAAACATGCAAAATAACATAATAAGAACCAATGAATACTCGGAATAACACATGAACTAGTAGCAAGATTTTTCCAAAAAGAAAAGTACTTTTAACAAATGCACGTTCAGATGTTATAAAAATGTGGTCTTGCGGTTGTGAAAAGGTATACTTGTAAGATAGGACAGCTAAAAGGATAATCATATGGCGAACATTGGAGTACCTGTTAGAATCAAACGAATCTCCAACATAGAAATGGATAATTGCTCCAATAGGATCGCGTGTATCAATAGGCATATGGCGCCTAACAGTACCAACAATTCGTCCACATTCTGCCTCAGCATCTTCATTTGAACCAACAGTCTTCCTATTAGATCTGCCTGATTGGGCAGCTAAAATAACAAAGAAATAGGCAAATAAGCAAAGCTTCAAACTTTTTCGGAAATAGCTTTAAAGGAAAGATTTTCTATGAGAAAAAGATCTGTGTGCTTAATACAAAAACTACAAATACAAAAGGAAGAATTCAGCGGGGCTACCTGAACCAGGCCGCGGGAATGACAGAATCGCAACATCACCTTCTTTGAAATTCCATTTATATTCATGCATTGGTAGAACAACAACATCATACCATCCTGTATGCATCAACCAAAGAACAGTCAGCGAATAAAAAAACAAAGTACAGTCAAGTGTTTGCACTGATCAAAGATTTTAAACTTGTTCTACAAAATCTGCCAGCAACAAAACAATCCCCCATACCTCTTTCACGTCTATCCACAGTTTTCACTCGCACTGCTACATGTGCATCCCGTGCCACAGCCTCAAGACTCTCCTCATATGAACTATATAGCTGTGCTCTGCATTCCTCAAAAAGCAAAGGCTCAAATACTCTAATATACTCCTCAGCAGATTCAAAGCTTCCAGGAACACACTGAAGTTCTGCCTCCTCTGTTTAGATAAGTAAAAAAAATCCAATACCAATAAGACAACGCATGTACACGCACGTGCAAACACACACAATAGTGATTTTGCAACTTGTAGAACGAAAACAAGGGAACAGCAAAGGTGCAATCACTAGTGAGGAATGCATTGACCAAAAATATCATTGGACATTCCAATAGCCACATTATCAAACCATGAAAGAAGCAACATGGAACTCTACTTTGACCCAATGTGAACAGTCTTCAGTAGAGAACACTAAGAGTGAAGAGTAACTTATAGTTTATCACATTTTAATATGTTAAACAATATGTTCGTGAACAGGGGTATAATCTACTGGCATCATGTCATGATCGGATGGTCCTCATTGTGTTAATGGGAGCCACTAAAACAGGGGACAGCATTTGTGAAAAAGCAGAACCTAGACAAATTCCACTAATCTTGCAAGCGCATAATAAATGTATCTTGGAAAATCAAATACATCCAGAAGAAAAATGGTGAAGAAGTAACCTGGATTGTGCCAGAACTTGTCACTTGTCACCTCCCTTATAAGTCGCTCAACAGATGAGTCCTGATACTGTGTATTGTTTGAAGAATTTTGCTTTTTGGAAATAATAGACCTTTTGTTAGCTTGTTTCTGCTCAGCAGTATTTTGTCCTGTTACAACTGCTCTCTGAGAAGAGACTGGCCGGCCCTTTAGTTGCTTGGAATCAACAGGTTGCTTCAATGAAGCTTGCCTTTGGACAGATTGTTGATACCCATCTGAGGAAGGTTCTTCTGCATTCATTTTCTTTGATCGGCCCTGGGCACCCAACTCAGCATCACCATTGGATTCAGCATGTTGGTCACTAGGATCTGCAGAATTGCTTCGTTCCGAACCCATCATTTCAGATTGCCTCTGATCCCTGATTGCTTGCTGGCTTTGTTTTTCTACGGCTTTTTCACCAGCGCCACGAGAAGCTTCCTTCACAGTACGTGTAACAATCGGTGCTGGAAAGGATGACTGTCGCCTGGGTGTTGATGTCTTCATTGTGCCAGCTTGTTTTGCATCCTCAACGTTGATGAAAACAGTTTGCCTAGCTCGTTTTTTACCTAACATTGCCACTTTGTGTTCATCCAACTTGGGTCTCTTCGCTGGGTTGTTCGCAAACCTCAATGCATAATTGGCTTCCACTCCTTTGACATCCTTTGACCTGTTGCAAGGGTCTAAATCATCCCCTGGTTGATTTCCTTTACATTCCAAAAATTTTATGTTCTCTGGTCCTGTGGAACCAGGAACTGGATCTTTGGATGCATCAGCCATTTCAGTGTCAGTAGACTCAGCAGCAGTATCATCTTTAGTCACATCACCAGATTTAATAAGACTGGGCTCACTCTCTTGGGATTCTTTTTTCATATGATTACTTGCAGTAACAGCTGACTCATCTTTGTTGCTAACACTACTCCCTGCATTGTCAGAAATGTCATCTGCATCAGACCACTCCCCTTCTTCTCTTTCAACTGCTTGTGAAACCTGAGTGCAAGGCTCAGCCCTTGGAACAACATTATCAGAGATATGATTGGCTACCATGGATGCAGATGCTATACTAGAATTCAGATCAACTTTCACATTCATCGACTCTTTGGTATTCTGTGAATCTTTGTTCCTCACAAAAGGTTGAAAACCAGAACCAGAGGATGCATGCTTAAAGGCATTATTGTTCAATATACCCTGCGACTGCGATCCTTCCCCAGACTGAAACAGAGTTGGGGCATACGTTGTTGGAGCAGGGAGGGATTTCTGAGGTTGTGACACAACAACAGCAGCTTCTTGTGGCACGACAACGGCAGCTTCTTGTGGCACGACAGCAGCTGCTTCTTCTGGGAGTTCGTTAAGGTCAAATAACATCCTACCACGAGACCCCATGTCATGTGTAAATGCATATAGGTTGAATCTTTCAACTACTTGAACCAGTAACAAATTTCTAGGATAACAGCGCCCACTGGAGGTAAGTTACTATTGCCCTTCTGTTGAAAAACACATCTGCAACACAAACCAGAACAAAATATCAGTAATATAACAAGAACAGGAATTTCAAGGGGTGCATGGATGCTTCGGTCCGCTGGCGAGGTAGCCCACCAACAAGATTAGTAGAGATGAACCAGGAAATGAGCAGTTACAGCAGAGCAGAGTTATCATTGCTTGATACTGCAGTCAACAATTTCAATCAGGTGGTGCAACCTGAATATCATTCTCCGCTGGATTCTTTTCATGTTCCAACCCAGGCCACTTCATCCTCTTGTTGTCCACTTCCTACCCATCTCAAGAATTTGGATTCTAGCGATACAGGATCTCAGCATCTAGGCAAACCCTTTTACAGACAAAGTAAATAAGTACATAGGCATACCAGGGAACAAAAGAAAGATTGTCCATAAGCCTATTGCATACAAGCAGATGTTCATGTGGCTCATTAAGAGGATAAGCTAGTCTAGATCCAAAGGAAAGCCATAACGCAATGCCATAAAAACAATGACAAATGTGATAAGTATACAAATTACAATTTTCAAAAGAGGCAACACATTTTACCATCCATTTTTTAAAAAAGAAAAAAGATGCCACAGGGCTTTAACATAAATTTGTTTTGCAGTGAATAGAATAAGTTATCCAAAATCAACAACACATGAATGACTAAAGGTCGTGATGGGGCTAGTTTTAAGTTTTTTTCAAATAAAACAATTTGCCTATCAAACAGAGGGTACAGAAAGGAACAGCAAAAAGATAACATTGTTCAATGAATCAGTTTCCAGAAACTCCACCGAATCCTAGAGTATTGACACATAACAAAAACATCATCTCCATGCTTAACATGCCACCTGAGGTGCAAGCCAAATGATCTAGTGGTACATGTGAACATATATGCATGCTGTCTATAAACGACAAATGACACCTTTTAAACTTGATGAAAACACAACAACAACATGTTTCTTCTTCTAATTAAAAGCCACCTGGCCAACTAAACAGGATACGCTAATCTCCAGTATCTAGAACTGACAAATGACCCTTTGTACATACTTGACCAAAATGCGACAAATCAAAAGCTACACCGAATTATAACGCTAACTAAAACAGAGTCCACTGTGTACCTTTATGCAAACTCGACCAAAACACATCTATGACTCACAGCTACTCCTACTTGAAACCTAACTAAGAGAGAACACAATGTTCCCTGCATGTATAAACTTTAAGTAATACCTCAACCTACAATGATACGGATATACTCCGAACGAAAAGATACTAAAACAGAAGGACGTCAGCTAATCACATCCAATAAATACAACCAGAATCAGTCCAATCCCTGCACAATTTCAGCTAAAGCGCAACCGGGAATGTAACTAACAAAACAGGGCACTTAAGTATGAGCACTTATCTGACAGTTGACACAACCTAACTAAAACACATAAATGATCACAGTTAATCCAACTTAAAACCTAACTAAAACAGAACAGTGTATCCCTGCATGTATAACTGACAAGATAAAGCCTCAAGCTACAATGATCCACACGTACCCTGAATCAATTGAAAGCTACTGCTGTTGAACATTAAGAGAAGGAACAACGCTAATGACAGCAAAAACAATGAAGAGCTGCTAACCCTAGGTGAAGCACTAGAATCTATCACGAAATTCAGAGCAGAAAATGTAACGGAACGGCAGAACAGCAGCACATGGACCCTCCCAACCGAACCACACCGCACATTTCACTCCGAAAAAGGGGGCCTTAACTACTCCCTGCTACACTAGGATGCAGTAACAAGAAACCCCCTCCTCTGCTTTCCTCGATCTGCACCAGGACACCGTATTAATAGCCCGCCTTAAATCAGCAAATCTCGCCCAAATTCCTCCCATAAAGCAAGGATCGCGCCCGAACAGTTGCTAGATTCGGTAACCCCCGCTGCACCCTGATCCCCATTCCGCTTCCAGATTCGGCAAAATCCCATCGAGAAAAGTTTCCTCCGACATTAAAGCCCGAACGGCAGCCTCTAATCCCCAGCCCGTCCAGGGAAAAGGGATTAAACCAATAGCCCGTCCCGTTCGCTAACCAACCCCGCGTCCCACCCACCGCAGTCACGCGGGCCTAGGGTTTCGGTTCCGTTCATCCATCCGTTCCGCCGCAGTCCTAGGGTATGGTCCCGATCGAAGCGCCGAACCGTAGGGAAAGGTCGGGTGTGGGATCTCCGTACCAGGCGATCGTCGTCGGCTGGGGCGTCGTCCAGATCCAGCCGGGCGAGGGCGGCGAATGTTGACTAGGGTTCGTTCCCCTCCCCTGCTCGCCCGCCCTGCTCCTCCGCTTCCACCTTCCTCTGTGATGCGCTGGAGAGTTTCTATTTCTTTTTTCCTTCTTCTTCCAATTCTTTTTTTTTTTCCTTTTCGGTATGGTTTTCGGGTGGGGGAGGGCTTGCGTGTTCGCTTGCTCACGAGCGAGCGGTCGGCCCTCTGCGTGACGAACGACTTGGAGAGGAGGGAGAAGGGGGGTGGGTGTGAAGGGAGGAGGCCAGGGGCGGGGCTCCATTTATAGCCCTCGAGGCCGCCGCTCCAGTCTCCCCGCTACGCGCACCAACCTAATCCCGCCACCATCTGTTCGTCTCACTGCCATGCGGGCCCGGGATTGGTGGGAGCCAGCTGTCCGTCAGGCGTGCGGCAGGGCGTGGGCCCTGGGGATGGCCGAGCCGAGCGGGGCGCGTGGGCGACTGGGTGCGTCGCATCAGGTTGGAATTTATTTTCGTTTCTTTTTTTTCTTTTCCACACTGACACGTCACATTTCTCTAATATAAAATAAAAAAAGTATTTACATTTTTTAAATAAAAGTAGAGAGAGATTATTAAGTGCAGCAAACGAAAGAGCTGTAGGTGAGTGAGTGAGTAAGAGAGAGTAGTACTCCACTTGGGCTCCTACTCCTAGGTCGTACGCGCCCTTTTCTGACTAATTATCATCTCTTCTTTTATCAAACATATATAATAGGCTAATTATTAAATTAATTGGTTGATTGGATTTGGGATGGCGTCGGCTGCAAAGAGGAGGAGGGGATTGGATTGGATTGGGTGTCAGTCACTCACAGCGGCGGATTAATTGGAAGCGAACGGGGAATGGAAGAATCTGCTGCTCCTGCTTTTTTAGTATCTTTTTTTCTGGTAATGGATGGGGATGTCTCTGCGTCCGGATTCGGCCATTTAAGATATAGCATTCAGCGTGTTGATTATTGGTGTGGTATATTGCTTCCTTGTCCCAAGCTCAACATTTTTTTTTAAACAGCGCTTCCCTACGTTGTGGTCTTCGTTGGAGACCGTAAGGAGTGCGGGACGGAGGCTTAAATTCCTGTAGACTCGGTTCCATTCGGAAGCGTTACCACCGAGCTCCACACTTGTCGCAATCCCAAGCTCAATTTTGGCCCCTAACTTTTATTTAGAGTATATTTGAAAAGGAAAATTTGTTGTGGGAGACTGTCATATTGTGATTTTTGCTGTTCGATAAACGTTAAATTGTTTCTAATAGCAAATGCACCAAAAAGACTTGCTGGTCAATTTTCACTATAACTATAACGCCTTTGAGAAAAAGCTAGAAAATAACAGTAGCAAAATTCACCGGTTGAAAAACAAATTAATTTTAGCCCAAAATAGATCTCGTACTAAAATGTGTGTCCTTAAATTTTCAAAACTATAAAAAGAATCCGGTTTTTACACAAAAGAATAGAATTCAGATTTTCTCTCATTAGAATGATGTTAACAGTGCATACCTACATATCATTATAATTCCGTTCAATCTTCATTACTTTGAAAAGTAATTGTCGAAAAATGTGCATTAAAGACCATATCCATATATTAATTGACGTGTAAATCAAGATATTGGTAGTGATATAACTTTATCATTGTTGAACTTTTCGATCATTGTTAAACTTTTCGAACAAGTATATGAATATGATTTTATTATGTCTAACTGTTGGAAAGGGCATCAATAACCGATTGCAGAGAATTTGATTATGCATATCTAACACAGACATTCTTTTGGGGAGCGGATAGTGACTTGTGCTCAATAAAATCGTATAAGTATGAAGGTGAATATGAACTTGTACCTAGAATAACGATATGTACGTACAAGCAAGCGAGCATAGGAATTTATGGTACTAACTTAGCACGTATTTTAATCTTGGATAGGCAAAGAAACAATTAGTGCACGACAAAGAAACACTCAACCGAATCAGGCTAGCCACATGCATGACAAAAAGATAGAATATTTTTTTCCCTTTAACCCTTGTGCCTTTCTTTTACTATCCCGGTTGAAGGACAATAGTATATGCCTTCGTGTTGTAACTCGACATTATGTTACGGGAACGGATATTTTCTTGTTGGACTTGTGCTCAATAAAGTTGTATAATGTTAGAGCGAGCATACGGATTTGTGGTACTAACTTAATATGTATTTTGATGGGTTACAGATAGGTGAAGAAACAATTAATGCATGATAAAAGAAACAGTCAACCAAATATGGCTAGCGACATGCATGACAGAAAGATAGAAGGTCCCCCTCCCCCTTAACCCTTGTGCCTTTCTTTTACTATCCTGGATGTCAAATACCTCACTAAATTCAAAGTGACGAGGGGTTGAAAATAGTATCTACCTTCGTGTTGCAACCAAGAGAAGCTACTTTTTTTGGTGTTGCAACCAATAACTCGCTGATCCCTTATGCTTGTGCTTTGAAGCTCAAGTTACTCGCTTCTTTTTTTCTAGATAGAATCTCATCACCTCTTTCGCTTCTATGTGTGTGACTCCGACAAATTCATACTAGTCATTAGTCAAGGAGGTATGTGTTCTCACGTCTATTTAAATTTTCTATTGTCGTATATATAGGTGTAAAATAACTAATCCCTGTTTATGGAAATATCTTTGGTGTCATACCCAAAATGTGAACACAAAACACCACTTGCAAATTTAACTCTTGTGTTATCATCTTCACATTATTGTATAATATACCATCATTTCCCTCCACCATTTATCATGACTTCTTTGGTGTTATACCCTGTTCTCTCATGCTAAACACACTTTAGTCCAATTATGATGCCAAAAGGTTGTCCCATATTTTCACCCCACCTTTCTAACAAGTTTCAAAGTATTAAAGATTAAGGTCCCAAGCTCTCTCTTTCTATATGTAAGGCTAATTTATGCTCAAGTTTCAGTTGAAACGAGAACAAGAAAACATGTAAACACAATAGGCACATAGATCTAATGTGAATGCAAGTGAGGCGAGAATAAAAACATTGAAAACATTAGAAATGGCTATATGGATAGAATGTAGAAATGAAAATGATGCCGCCTCATCCCTATATGCACCCGATTAAAAAGAGGCCGGAGCGGATGTTTACCCATGTGGTTTATATGAAACTTTATGTAAATCTACTGATTTTATTTGGTAGTTTATAAATGATACAGTAGAGTCAAATTTTGTAGAAATTGTTATTGGTCCGAAGTTCCTATGAAGTTCGTTTTGACCAAAGAGTTCATGGAAAAACGAGAGGTAGGGTGAAAAATATTGCACGGATCCAGTTTGATCTCCCCCACCTGACGCAGCCACCAACTTAACTGAACTGAACCCAAAAAAAAAAAAGAATCCCCACGGGACCACGTTGTCAGGGACCGAAAAGCAGGCGGGTTCGCGCACCCCTTCCACCGACAGGTGTCGATCAGAGCTTGTTCTCTTCCAGCCTTCCTCGTGAAGCCTGCGTGTGGTGGGGCCCACCATGTCAGTGACGTTGCGCTTGGATCAGGATGTGGACAAGGGCTTTGGTGGGGCCCGCCGTGTCAGTGACGTTGCGCTTGGATCTGGACGTGGACAAGGACTTTAGTGGGGCCCGCCGTGGTGTTTGTTTAAAGCCCCTTTGAATCGATCACTGCAAACTGCAAGCCAAGAAGCACCTACGCTACGCTTGTTGGCCGTCCACGTAAGAAAAAGGCCAAACTGGAAAATTAGTGTAATAAAGGAACAATGTCTTATTACGAAATAAAAGGAGAAAAAAGAAAAAAAAACCAATTATTGTTACTCCCAGTATGCTTGTACCGCTGCACTGCTATGCCAATTGCAAAAGGACTAAAAAGAGGCATGCACAGCATGGGGACGGTGTGAGGTGATGCGATAACTTGTTCCCCGCTACAAGTATACAACTTTGGTCAGGTCGTGCGCCTTCCATGCCTTCTTCCCGGTCTACTTAGTTTGGTATGTTGCGCTCTACTATAACATGTTCTATGGACGAGCCTCTAAATGACACTCTAAATACTGCTCTGCTATGCTCGTCAAAAATAAAATCTATTTCTATATCTGACTCACAAGGCACCATCGTCGCCGCTACCATAACCTTCTCCTCCTCCTTCTCCCCTATTTCCGACGGTGTATCACAGCTGAATCCCAAGCTTTCCTGCAGTCAACACGACGGTCTAACGCGCAACATGTCTCCCCCTTTCCTATGCTGCCTGTTGCGTGACCATTCGGATTTCCATGCTATAGAGAATGGGTGGACAAGCTGGATGATACGACTGGAGTTTCTTTCTTCTTTTATTTGGAAAAAGACAAATCACAGCTGCCTGTTCTGTGACGTTAGTTAGCCTCATTGACAGGCCGAACTAGCCTGTTACATTGTAGCCTTTTCTCTCAAGTTTTTTCTTCTTTTGAGAAGCAAATAGAAGAGGCGCATGTGTGCATAATGGGCTCACATTCCGGGCCATGAAAGTCGTTCAAGCTTGCTTTGGTAGCGAAGGGAGGACACTTTGTTGTAAATATCTCCTCCGTCAGAAATCAAAATAATCTCGCGACGCTCATCGGTTAAAAAATGCGTACCTGATTTGCCAAAAAAATGCGTTGCAAGTTTGAAAATGACCAAAAAACTATCCCAACCCCACTCACCAGCCAATCGCATGACGCTACCAATACCACGAAAAAAAATGGGTAAATGACATGTAGGATTTCCACTATTGACTTGGGCAGACCATATATATGATTGGAGTCTTTGAGGTTAGCTTAATTGGAAGACCATGGCCCATGAGCCAACAATTGTCTTTTCTTCTACTTTTCTTTGAGGTCAGGACGGGTCCATTTATGCGCAATGGGGCTGGGTTGTTTTGGGCCTCAAAGTGTCATCAGTCTGCAGGGAGTGTGATCCCTGCGATCCTTTGGGAGGAGAGGAGGCAAAACGGCAGAAGGGCATCTCCGCTGTGCTGAATTTTTTTATTTAGTTAGAAATGAGATTAATGATTAAAGTGGTGAATAAGCGACTTAATAAATTTCTTATAAAATCGATAGTATTTTTCTATTTGGATCACATAACACATCTCAAATTCAAGCAAAAACAAAAATCGAGAGAAGTTTTAACAAGAGAAAATCGAGACAACACGACACCACAGATAGTATAAGAATCATATGTTCTATTTAAGATCAATTCACGTAACTTAGCACTCAAAATATCACAACTAGCAAAGAAACAAGAAAAGAAGAACACCGAGTAACGAAACTCTCTAAATTGATTATCTAGAGGCAAGAGAATTTAAAACTCCATCACATAAGCATGTGTATATAAATTTTATGCCTCTAACAACAAGAAGAATGACATCACAAGGTACTGAAATTTCAGCCAAAAACAAAAATCAAAACCAGAAGAAAAAACTTACACACAAGGCAAGAGAACTAAGAGAGGAAAACTAGAAGGATGGGAATTCAAGCATATGAAATAAAATAAACTTCATTACTCAAAGAGGTCAATCCTATCTTAAAACTCTCACATATTACATAGGTTAAACACTCATTCTCCTCTCTACTAAAACCCTAACACAATGCTTTCATATGGGTGGCATAAGGGGGTCAAATAGCTGGTTCATTCTCTCTCATAGTCCTACCCCTCTATTTATAGGTCTAGAAAACTTGATCATAAAATTTACTAGCTTTTTTCCAAAATACCCCTCTCTTATAATACACTTCTACCTACCACCGAGGGTATTTTAGTTTATTTTCTTCTCCATTCATCGGACAGCCACGACGCATTTACGACTTAGCTTCACCTCGACGTAAGCTTCACGATAGTGTCACGTACTCCTCCAATCCTCAAACAGTTTTGAAGCCAAACCACGAAACCCTAGCACGCTTCTCAAAGCGTGATTAGCCACCACTTGTTTTCACCTGAAGCAAGCGCTTAGATGATGACGCTTGTCCTCTATCTGACGATCTTGACCGCCGACAAGTCTCTCCCGCTCCTAATCCTTTGGACTCCCTTGTCACTTGCATCGGCATCCCCTTCGCTTGACTTCATCAACACGCCATCTTCATCCTCCGTTTCATGCTTTGCTTGATCTTCATATGTACAACTAGGATCACCCTTGACTCCGCCTGACCCTCCTTGATCGTCCAGCACCAAACACCCGCTTAGACCCGATCACCCGCCGTCGACCGCCAAGTTGCATTCGTCACATACACACCATAAAACAAACAAACATATTTCTCCATACTCTAAAACATCTCCAGGTTAGCATTAAATCAAAAACTTTAACTCAGAGCACATCCTGTAGAAAACGTGAACACCGAATGTTCCAGTGTGTTCTGCTCCTGAACACCAAACCATCCGATGAGTGTAACACTATTTGTTTCAGGAAAATTTTGCTCTCTAAAAAAAGATCCGGTGAAAGCTTCCGGTGATCTCATGTCCATCACCGGATAATTCGGTGTGAACTAATTCACCGAAACACCCTTCTGCAACCTCTCCACAATAAAAAGTCCGGTGCATTCTTCAGTGTTTACAATTACATCACCGGACTATCCAGCGTACATAATCAAATTTGACAGCAAAAATCTCCTCTATGCAGAAAATACTCCGGCGCTCAAAGTCCATCACTGGACCATCCGGTGTTTTGCTTTCATTTTTTATTCAGCACTGAAAATGCTCCGGTGATACCCTCCGGTGTAGTCACCACATTCATTGGATCTTCCGGTGCATTGATCTCCAATTTCACCCGAAAAATTACTCTCTGCAAGAAATAGTCCGGCGAGTATACACTGCCCACACCGGAATTTTCGGTGAACACTGGAACTTCCGGTGTGTGCAATTTTTCTACATACATAGAAGAATTCACCAATTCTAAACACTACCAACTAGAGTTAGACATGAACAAGAATAAGCATATACAAACACATGCTACCCAAGTTCAAGACATATCAACTATTGTCAATGCCTCATCACATGCAAACCAAGGCACTTCTTCACTTTGTTTCTCAATCTCTCCCTTGATGAGTGCATTGACAACCTTAAAAGCATAAAGATTAAGGATAGAAGAAGTGAAGCACATCCAAATGACAAAAACTCGAGAAAGAGTAAACACAAATCACTTGGCATAAAATAGGTTGCAAAAGGCTGAAGATAGACAAAGATAAGCTAAAACCATAAAAGATCAAAAAAAGCTCAAAAACTTAAAAACAAATGCTCCCTTGGATGAATGCATATTTTTCATTTTTCTTTAATATTTGTTGCAAAATTTTCAAATTTCTCCTCCTTTGTAGCATATTCTCTTTTTGTATATATGCTCTCCCCTTTGACAATGCAAACATCAAGGATAAAATATTATGCAATGCATGAATATGCAAATCTAATAAACTTTCACAAGTATACCACAAAGCATTGGCAAAAGCTAGAAACATCAAAAGGCTCTGAAGAGTAGAAAGTGGAGCTCATAATTGCATAGAGGCTAAAAAGAGATAGTGACACAAGAACATGAAGCTTTACAAGCAAAACCCGAAGAATTGGTTGGTGCATTGAAGTTCACATAGCTAAATCATATTAAAAGTGACCACCACATAAGCATCCACTCGTGCTGAGACAATACAAGCATTAAGAACTAGTCAACTTCAATATCAAACTAGGCAAACAAGCATTCATGACTATAGACTTTGCAAACGCTCATATATGAAACTAAGACCTAGATTGATCAAGTGATTAAAAAGAATTAAACAGTTAAAACACATTTCTTTGAATTTAATAGAAAATATAGTGTAATGTTCCCCAATCCACTGTCGTGAACTAAGAAGACCTAGAGCAAGATATTCATCAGACTAGACTTAACACAAGCTTTGACTAAGCCTAAGCAATTACGAACATAATGATCAAGAATGTAGCATTTCATAGCCTACATGATTTATAAAATTACTAAATTTTATCTTAAGAAAAGCAAACTTGCTTGAAAGGTATCATGTCAAAGCATCAAGAATAGGCTAAGATTAAAAAGATCGCTCCACACAACTACTCAACTTAGTCCAAATTTAAATCTAGAAATAAAAATTGCTAAATACATACAAGTCAAAGCTCAACTACTATGATTATCTTAGATAATGAAATGTAATGCAAACACAACAAAAGTAAGATAGAGTATGTACAACGGATAACTCCCCATCACACAATACCATAGGAATGAAATACACCAAGCTCTTCTCTCAAATATTGAAATCTTGTGGTATTTAGAGGCTTGGTGAATATATCAGCTAGCTGGTATTGGGTATCTATGTAGCTCAACTCAATATCTCCCTTCTCATTATGGTCTCTCAGAAAGTGGAATCTCACATCTATATGTTTGGTTCTGGAGTGCTGAACTAGGTTGTTGGCTAAGCTTATAGCACTGGTGTTATCACATAAAAGTGACACACTCCTAAAATTCAACCCAAAATCCCTCAAAGTAGAAATCATCTATAAAATCTGTGAGCAATAGCTAGTAGCAGCTACATATTCAGCTTTAGCAGTAGACTGCACAACGCTAGACTGTTTGCGAGAAGACCAATACACAAGAGAATTACCCAAGAAGTGACAAGTACTAGAGGTACTTTTCCTATCAATTCTACAACCAGCAAAATCCGCATCCGAAAAACCTTGAAGAGAAAGCGAAGAGAAAACAGAAAATCAAAGCTCATACTCGAGAGTGTGCTTGAGGTACCTCAGAATGCGTTTCACCGCTTGGCAGTGAGACATCCTTGGTGAAGCCTGAAAGTAAGCACACAAGCAGACAATAAAGTAGATGTCGGGTCTTATCGCCATCAAGTATAGGAGAGAGCCAATAATGCTCTTGTACTCCCTTTGGTCCACCTTCTCACAATCTTATCTGGATCAAGCACCGTCGAGGTAGCCAAAGGTGTTGCCAAGGTCTTCGCATCACTCATGTCGAACTTCTTCAGCAAATCCTTAGTGTACTTCGTCTGGTGGACGAATGTATCTTGCTTGCATTGCTTGATTTGCAGCTCAAGGAAGAAATTGAGCTCGCTCATCATCGGCATCTCGAACTCCCTACTCATAGTTTCTGCAAACTTGCCCTCAAGTGCATGAGAAGAGCCACAAAAAATGATATCATCCACATATCTGAACAAGTAAGAAATCATTGCCATGCCTAAGATGAACAAAGTTTTATCAGCTGACCCCATCATATATCCATGCTCTAGCAAGAAAGACCTAAGCCTATCATACCAAGCTCTAGGTGCCTGCTTAAGCCCACACAAAGCCCTTCTAAGCTTGTAAACTCTATGTGAGTATTTAGGTGCTCAAAGCCTATGAGTTGCCTAACATAGACCTCTTCCTGAATAAAACCATTTAGAAAAGCACTCTTGACATCCATTTGATACAACTTGAAACCCTTGGATGTCACGAATGCAAGAAGGATCCTAATGGCTTCTATCCTAGCTACGGGTGCAAAAGTCTCTCCAAAGTCTATCCCCTCAACCTGAGTAAAACTCTGAGCCACTAGTCTAGCCTTGTTTCTCATTACAGACCCATCCGTCCCTTGTTTGTTTTTAAAAATCCATTTTATGCCTATAGTGTGAACATTAGAGGGTGGCTCTATAAGGACCCAAACTTGATTTCTCTAAAAACTTTCAAGCCTTTAATGCATGGCATTGACCCAACTCGAATCAGATAAAGTATGTCCAACATCATATGACTCAAAAGAAGCAACAAATGCAGAATCAGGAAAATGAGCATGAGAAGCGGTCTAGGACCTCATTGCCTTCTCATCAGGATCTTCGATCATCATGTGTGGAGGGTGTTGCCGCTGAATGTGTTGAGGAGCCTCACGCCTAGAGATAAACTCCCCCTCAACTTGTGTTGGTGCAGGCTCGAGAGCAGCTAAAGTGGAAGTAGATGCTGCAGGACCCTCTGCTGAAGTAGAAGAAACCGGAGTCAACTCTGGAGCAGGTGTGGTAGAGAGAAGTAGTGTATCATCCTCGTGAACACCAAGAGCTAGAAGTTTGCCATATACAAAGGTGCTCTCACTCATCTCTTGATCACATGCACATTCAAAAACAGAACTAGCACAGGGGATTGACTCATCAAAAATCACATCACAAGATTTCATAGTAGTGTTAGTATCAAGATTGTAAACCCTGTAAGCATGACTATGAAGAGAATACTCCAAGAAAATACCATCGGAAGATCGCGACTCGAACTTGTCAAGATTCCCATGCTTTAGGATGAAGCACCGACACCCAAAAACTCTCAAATGCGAAACCTTCAGCTTCCTCCTAAAGCACAATCATAAGAAGTCAAATTCAAGATCGAGCGTAAGAAAATCCGATTTGAGATGTAGCATGCTGTGCTAATGGCCTTAGCCCAAAATATTCTAGGAGTCCTATGCTTGTCAAGCATCGTCATAGCCATCTCAAACAAAGTCATGTTCTTTCTCTCAACCACGTCATTCTGCTGAGGAACGCATTAGGCAGAAAACTGATGCTCAATGCCATGCTCAAGACAGAAAGCATCAAACAGATAGTTCTTGAACTCGGTGCCATTATCACTGTGAATTGCTTTCAATGTACCAGAGAGTTCCTTGAACAGTCTCAAATCTAAGCTCCAAAAGTGTGAGAACACTTCATCCTTGCTCACAAGAAAGAAGACTTAAGAGTAGCGAGAGAAATCATCAATAATAATAAGAACATACCACTTCTCACCCACCAAATAAACTCGAGAAGGATCAATAGTGTCCATATGGAGAAGTTCTCTCAGTCGTTCAATCATCATTAGATTGACTGGTGGGTGGGAGGTAGCAACCATCTTGCCATATCGACAAGGAGCACAAACAAGATTCTTCTCAAACTTGACCTTGGGCAATTCTCAGATCAAGCCTAGGTCACTCAAACGAGTAAGCAAATCAAAGCTCATGTATCCTAGTCTCCTATATCACATCCAAAGCTCAGAAGAAGGTTGAACAATCAAGCAACGAGAAGAACCAAAATACTTAGAAAAATCTTGCAAATAAAAGAGTTAGAAGAATCGAGAACTCGAGAAGTATCGTATTTGAAACGCACTTACAAGTCTTCATCTAACAATTGAGATACATAGAGAAGGTTGTATCCCAGATGCTCCACCAAAGCTACATCCTTGAGAGTAAAACTCTCATTCACCCTTACCATACCTTTGGCTTTCACCCTTTCTTTCCGATCATCCCTGATTGTGATGTACTCGTGTCGCTTCACGGGGGGGGGGGGGGGTGAGGTTGGAGAACCATGATGAATCTTCAGTCATATGTCATGAACAATCGGAGTCAATTAGCCACTTGTTCTCCAGGCCTTCGCCTGCCATCTACATATGAGAAGAATAATAGTTGGATGACTCAATACTAGGGTTAGTCAAAAAAACTCTTGGGCATCTAATATTGGGTCATCCGTCCTGAAGTGGTAAAAGCAGGGGTAGGTAAAACAGGTCTAGTATGCTGAGGGCGAGTACCACGATGAGGAAAACATGATCCACCAAAGCGCTGAGACTCAAAACCTCTTACACGTGGAACAAAACCATATGAGTCATGGCAAAATCCACGCCGGGAAACACCTCTAGGAAGAGACTAAAAAGTGCTAGGGACTCGTGAGTGAAAGCGAGGAAAAGTCTCATGTACACCAACAGAGGGGTGGTAGATGTCTCGGATGCTCAACTCCAACTCACGCCACTCATCTCTCCTACAACGAAAGCAAAACCCAACCAAGTGACACTCTTTCTGTTAGTAGGTGTAGTGGTAGCATCTCTCGGGAACTCGACTGCTGGTCACTCGGGGC